>NC_052962.1:16560801-17270801 GCF_013358895.1 Oreochromis aureus
TGGGTAGTGACCGAAAGAACGAGATCGCGGGTACAAGCGGCAGAAATGAGCTTCCTCCGAAGGGTGGCTGGCCTCTCCCTTAGAGATAGGGTGAGAAGTTCGGCCATCCGGGAGGGGCTCAGAGTAGAGCCGCTGCTCCTCCACATCGAAAGGAGCCAGTTGAGGTGGTTCGGGCATCTGACAAGGATGCCCCCTGGGCGCCTCCTGGGTGAGGTGTTCCGGGCATGTCCCACCGGGAGGAGGCCCCGGGGCAGACCCAGGACGCGCTGGAGAGATTATATCTCTCGGCTGGCCTGGGAACGCCTTGGTGTTCCCCCGGATGAGCTGGAGGAGGTGGCTGGGGAGAGGGAGGTCTGGGCTTCTCTGCTTAGGCTGCTGCCCCCGCGACCCGACTTCGGATAAAGCGGATGAGGATGGATGGGTTTGTACCGTGATTATGTGTTGTGTTTATGTCCCTGGGTTCCCTTTGTACTGTGTGTGTGCATGTGTGTGGTGTCCTGGTTTTCCTGGTGTGTCCCGTTGGGAGGCTGGAGGAGGAACACACACACCTGCAGATGATCAGGATCATCTGGGAGCTACATAGCAGTGTGGCTGAGCGCTCCTCGACGCTGGATTGTTACGTGACTACCCGTCAGCGTTTTCAGCAAAATCAGTGAGTCTTAGTCTGTCGCTAGTTAGGCGTGTGTTAGCAGCTGCCTCTGTGGATTTTCCAGCAGGAGTGCGGGAATGAGAGGGCAATGAGCACAAGTATCACGGGAGCGGAGACACGGAGCACGAGCACTGGGAAGAAGACACGACACTGGAGTTGGAAACGCAGGGGATTTATTGTTGTGTACTATTTACTTCACTGTAAATAAACCCACTGCATGCATCGCACTGTGTTTTGGGTCATATTTTCCCCACATTCCCCTGGTCTGCCAGCTCAGAGTGACAGACCAATCCAGCCACAATGGGCCCAGCGGACTCAGGAGTCGCCACAGAGGAGGAACTGCTCTCACAGCTATGGGATTACTGACGGAGCATAATCCGGGCTGCGGACCCAACCACAAGACACATACAGGTCGTGTTCTTTGCTGAGTTTCTGTCCTCCACATCTTTTCCCCTGAACTTTATGGCTATTAAAAACTAACACGTATAGTAACGGATCTGAGGGTAAGCTCCTGTTTGAGTTGTTTGGCTTCGGCGGCCAGAGCAAGGAGGATTCGGTCGCCCTCCTGGGAGCCCTTGCCGCATGGGTTTTCCGGCATTGCCGGCTGGCATTCCAGTCGATGTTTGCTGCCAAATCGCTTGACCCTCCCTTACGGGAGAGACGGCGCCCTCACCATCATCATCCCACTATACCTCCACCCACTCCTGCGGCTTCAGTCCGGTCAGCTGGTGACGGACCCATGGCGCTCATCACCGCAGTGAGTAAACTGGAGTCTGTTATTTTTATTAATCCTTCCACAAGGAATTTACATGCCGAAGTACCGGAGTTTACCTTTTCCCCTAATGCGGTCCCGCCTTCATGGAGGAGATGGCGCCCGTGCCTTCGTCACATCATCTCTCAACCCACTATTGTGGCTTTTGAAGAACCAGCTGACTCTGGGTCAGCTGCACAAGGAGCCTTGGTGAGTAAAACAGACTCTGTTGTTGGAGAAAATGTTTTTACAGTGAAACAAGAGAGACAGCTTCATCTAAACCCAAGGACAGTGCTCAGTCTCTTGATAATAAAAAGAGGCCCACACTGGAGCCTCTTTTTACTTAAAAGCTTAAAACCTCTGTGTTGCCAGAAAATGAACATGAGCTTACAGCTAATTCTGAGTCAGTGTTTGTTGACTGTTCTCCTTGTGCCCCTTCTGAGGCCAGAGTGTTAGTTTTAGAGCCTGTCAGCTCTGAGGCTGTTTATGTTGAGAGTTTTGGCGTGGACGTCAAAGAGACTATTTTTGCAGGAGAACCAGATACTCCAGAGTCGGTGGACTGTGAAAATATTGACTCAGAGCCAGACCACTCAGGACCCCTGGAGGTAGTAAAGTCTGCTGTGCTTCAGCCGTCCGTTCAGGCGTTAGCTCAGCCTGCTGTAGCCCAGCCTGTAGCTCAGTCAGTAGCTCAGTTGCCAGTTCAGCCACTTTCATCCTCTGCTGGATGTTCTGAGGAGCTCATTCAGATGCAGCTGAGGGCTGCATATCACTGCCATTACTAGAAGAGACTATCTGCACTGCACAGCCCCAGCCGCAGCATCCCGAGCCAGCTGTGTGACCTGTGCAGTGGCAGTTAGCGTCGGTTCAGCCAAAGGACTCAAAGCACCTTCTGGTCCTGCATCTGCTCCGGCCAAAACCTGCCACACCGGTGCATGAGGACATCACGCCACCTGAACTGCTTCGTTGCCACCGCCGGATCGGCAGCTGCCCTCCAGTGTCGCTATGTCACCACCACCGGACCCATGGGCAGGCCGCCAGAGCTGCTACGGCACCACCTGCCTGAACTTGCCGTCGCCGCCGAACACGCGGCAGGCCTCAAGAGCTGCAACGCTGCCTGGAGGCAACTGGACCCATGGTCGGCCACCTGAGCTGCTATGTCGCCACTATTAGGTCCGTGGCAGGCCAACTGAACTGTTTTGCCACAGTTGCCACCCACCGCGCCAGCCACCAGAGCTGTCTCGCTGTTGCTGCCGGACCCGTGGCCGGCCATACGGAAGGATCTCGCCAGTGTCACCGCCTGCCGGGTCGGCCACCAGAACCTTTTTTTACACCGCCGCTGGTAGCGCAGGCAGGTATTTGAACTATTAGACTGAGACTTTTTTGGTGTTTGGTGGGAATGTTTCTGACTCTCCCTCTATGGGAACAACTACATAAGTGGAAGAATGGATGGTGTGATGGATAGACACTCCTGTTGAGAAACTCAGGAGCCAGGGTTTTCTCCCTGAAGGTATCAGGCAGAAAATGTTCTCCATGACAGAAGGTAGACCGGGTCGTCCACCAATCAGAAGATCGTTTCTCCACTATGCATGATGAAGTATCCTGGAACAAGATACTAAACACTGAGTTGCTCTTGATGGATCCGTGTGTGTATAGGCATAGAAAAAATCACTTGCATGAATACATGTGTGTGACTGGGTGAATCTGGCTTTTAGAAACCACGTTGTGTGCTCAATAAGAGTAGAAATTAGCACCAGTCCTTTTGCATATGTGGAAATAATGGCATGTGGATGCAAGCAGCAGAAATGAGCTTTCTCCAAGGAGTGAATGGCCTCTCTCTTAGAGATCGGGTGAGGAGTTTGGCCATACAGAAGGGGATCAGAGTAGAGCCGCTAGTCCTCCGCATCGAAAAGAGCCAGTTGAGGTGGTTCGGGGCTCTGACAAGGATGCCACCTGGGAGCCTCCTGGGTGAGGTATTCTGGGTATGTCCCACTGGGAAGAGGTCCAGGATCAGACCCAGGACACTCTGAAGCGATTATATCTCTTGGCTGGCCTGGGAATGCCTTGGTGTTCTTCCAGACAAGCTGGAGAAGGTGGCCAGGGAGAGGGAAGTCTGGGCTTCTCTGCTTAGGCTGCTGCCTCCGCGACCCAGCCCCAGATAAGCAGAAGAAAATGAATGGAAGGAAATAATGGCTTGATGATGTTTTTTAAGGGTATTTCCATAGGACACCCTGCAGTGAGGCAAGAAGTGGGAAGTAAAACAAGCTCTGGTGATTTGAGTTTCAGTGGCGATTATGATTTATTTTTAATCCACAAAGAGACACTTTTACAGACACTTTCCAATATGACAAGTGGAGGCTAGATGATCCTGAAGCTAGCTGTCTCAGCACACTTATGACTGTTTCAAACATGCTTTTTTCCCGCCATAAATAACCATAGCTTTCCTAACAAATGTATAGGCAAACACATATGGCTAATCAAAGTCAGAGTCTTAAAATTCAAAGATTTTTGGACTCTTTCAGGGTAAAATTTATAAATAAATAAATAAATATCTGGGACAGTTTAAAAGTGATAGAAACAGGATGTGATATGTTAATCTGTAAACTTTTTTTTCACCTTTGAACAGAATTTCCCAAGTCTGTGCTAACGTAATCACCTGCTGGCAGTAGCTTTAACGGACACGTATGAGGATCTCTCACTCTAACAGAAAGCAAAAAGAGGCATTTCACAATGCAAAAAGGGGTATTTCTCACTGTGTTAAACTTTTTCAATTCAATTCTGGCAAAGTAAACTTCAGAGTTATGAACATCCGCTACTTATTTGTATTTTTTTAGGAGGACTCACTGCACTAGCACTATTGTAAATCAAAAAACTAAAACTGCAGGCTCAAAATGAGCCACACATACACTGAGCCAGTAACCAGTACACGCCTGTTCGAACATCAGCCAATGAGTTTTTGACAAGGCAGCGGGGCGGCTGCAGTCGCTTGTGGTGTGTCAGCTTTAAAAAACTTAGAATGGTTGCAATGCTAAAGGAGGAAAAACTCAAAAATTTGTGTTGATGCACTGCAAAAGTGCAAAAGCAAAGAGGAACTACGCTCAACCATCACCCACATATGGTATGAGGGGAATTACTTTGTTCACTACAGTCTCAAAAGTAACCACTCTCAGGCTTAACCAAAACTCATTATTATAAGGCTTACCCTGCAGGTATGAGCTCCAAGGCTGATAAGTTACTTTGCAAGGTGGTACTACGGTTGCATCCATCTTTGCATGCACACTAGAAATCAAAAGCTGGGATGTAAAACGTGTGTTTACGTGTGCGGAAAAAGAAAAAAGAGAGAAAGGGGTTTGCAAGACCCTTTAATTGAAAGTGATCTGGAAAGAATCCACCACGTTACCAGTAATTAGATCCCACCTGTGTCCAAGAAGCACGGCAGTAAAGAGCACATGACCCTCAGTAACCTGTGCTCACACAGCAGGCACAAACAGTATCTGTGACCACTCAGCTGATTACAGATAAGGCGAGATAACCGTTTCCATGTGACAGAATAACAGTTCTTCACAATACACTGAAAGAGCTGCAAATGCTAATGAAACACCAGCGGTGCTTTTGAAAGACCTTGTTAAAGTGCCGTACGCGGTAAGATGAAGCTTAAAGATTTCTTTAAAGACCGATGCTGTAAAACAATATAGCTGTAAGGATGATACAGGTTTGAATTACTGATAGTGATTACTGTACTTTTGCTTTTGCAGAGAGTGATTCCAGAGTAAGAAGGCAGAAAAGGATTTAGACGTTCAACAGAATGCATAGTGCGATTGCATGCAGATAATTTACATTTTATTTTATTTTTCCTTTATTCTGTTGTTTCTTTTTGCAGGTTAATTAGGATTGTCTCTCATTTTCCCAAGGGAGTAAAGCCAAGATTCATATCCTGTACATTTCCTCCAAATGCCACTTTAAATTGCACATTAAATAGCAGTTATAAACTCTTCATTCTTGGCTCCAGCAATTTCGTCAGAAGAGCAGGTCCGCAGGTCTTTCCCAGGTAAAACACGCCAACCGAAAATTTTTTGAATACAGCCCAACACAATAAAAGGAGACGGCATGGCAATAAAGGCTTTGATATGGATGATAAACTCCCACACAGCAGACTTTCGCTCATCGTGTATAACCCCAATCCTACATTTTCTTTAACTGATTTCACCTCTAATCGGCCACGTGTTCGGACATTGTTTGGCGTCTTTAACAGTAAAGTTGCTGAGTTCATTTGCTTCACATCCCCTGAATGACTAAGGGCCAACACAGCTAAATTTATCTGTCCTTCTGTCTTCCGCTTACTTAACTGTAAAAGGCGCAGACTTGAAATAATCCCTCTGATCCACCCTTTAATCACCAGTCCGTCTCTTTAAAAGACAAAAGAAACCTGTCAAATTTTATTTATCTGTTCCCGGCTTGTTTTCCGGTATCTGCGGTTAATTTTTTGTGGAATGTGAAGAGCAGCTGTCACTTTAGCACATGAATGGAGCCAGTTTAGTGGCCCGGAGGCATCGGAGTGGATCAACGGCAGAGGAGGGACAGCTGGGCCTGAGGGGACAATAGCACTCTCAGTTAATCATTAATACTCTTAAATAACAGCAGCCAGGCACCAGAGGTT
Organism: Oreochromis aureus; assembly: GCF_013358895.1. Classification (NCBI taxonomy): domain Eukaryota; kingdom Metazoa; phylum Chordata; class Actinopteri; order Cichliformes; family Cichlidae; genus Oreochromis; species Oreochromis aureus. The sequence goes on from NC_052962.1 coordinate 16,566,856, forward strand.
CACTCAGCAGTCTCTCCAGAATATTCCGCCTGCAACAGGAGGACGCAGGAAGCCTCGGCTTGGAGGGTGACCCCAAACTGACACTTGTTAATTGGGTCCTTTGATGGGTGTGCTGGAGCTTTAAATTGCTGTCTGTTTGATGAGATTTCACCCATTGGCCATGAGCAGAATGAGAACATAATGACTTGATGTATTATAATGTTGGAAAGTGGGATTTAGGCCTATATTGTCTTCTTCTCAAAGTGCACTCTGGTTGCCACGAAACTGACACTTGTGATTTGCCCTGAAGGATAAGAAAGTCATGTTAAAAAGGATTTTTCTTTTTTTTCTTTTCAGAAAAAGCCTGTTTATGCGCATTTAACAGAGAGGAGTCTGATAACTGAAGGTTCTGCGTCCTGTTGTACTTTTAGAAAATCTAGGAACTGTTGGGATACTGTTGATGTTGGAACTCTGGTGGGATTGTAGGACACCAAAAGTCTGTAAATTGTTCTAGACCCGGATTTAAAAATCAATTCTTGGCAAATCCGGACTTCTGGAGAAGCTAACATAGGAAAAATATAATGTCTCCTTCTAGTAGCAGCATTTTGGATCTATTGAACTGCAACTCAATGAGATTTTTTTAACGATATGAAAATTACAAATTTAAATAGGCCTGATTTAGACTCTCTGTAGATCCTATAACTTAGTCTATGTACCGTATTTTTTGGACCATAAGGCACACCGGATTATAAGGCGCACTGTCGATGAACGGGTCTGTTTTCATACATAAAGCAGACCAAATTATAAGGCGCATAAGCAAAATAAAACAGTCAGATAAGTCAAATTTTACTCAACTCATTATTCTTGCTTCCTCCACTTCCGTACCATTGATTCATTAATGTTGAATTCTCTCGCAGCTGCTCTATTCCCATGTTGTTGCAGTATATTAATGACTAGCCTCGTATTGTGGATGGATTATCTCAGTTGTTCTCCTGACTGAAGTCTGGTCTGTTTACAGAATCCTGCCATGCGATTGCATGTGTCCTTAACCCTCACCTTAACTTTTATCGAGTGGAAAAAAGTTAGCGTTCATCCTCTAGCTTCACTGTGTTATGCTAACATAGCCGTGTCGCTAGCGATCACGTAGCACAGCGGTCCCCAACCCCCGGGCCTCGGACCGGTACTGGTCCGTGAGTCGTTTGGTACCGGGCCGCGAGAGTTGAGGCTCAGGTGTGAAATGTATGGTTTTCAGGGTTTTTATCGGTTTTCAGCGTTATTTTGTTATCGTTTTTATCGTTAACTCGGTTTTCCTGGGTCTTTTCACGTGTGTTATGAATAAATCTTCTTTTTTTCGGTACCGGCACTAGTTTTATTTTGTTGTATTTATCCGCGACACCTTATTGCCGGTCCGTGAAAATACTGTCGGGCATAAACCGGTCCGTGGCGCAAAAACGGTTGGGGACCGCTGACGTAGCACATCATGATATGCCAGCTAGCCAAACTTCAGTAACCCTAAACCTCACTGCTGTTTAGTTTTCTGGCGACCGTGGCTCAGTAGGTTGGGAAGCTCATCTGTAACCGGAAGGTCGCCGGGCTCTCTGTCCTGGTCGTTGTGTCCTTGGGCAAGACACTTTACCCTACCGCCTACTGGTGTTGGCCAGAGGGGCCGATGGCGCGATATGGCAGCCTCGCTTCTGTCAGTCTGCCTCAGGGCAGCTGTGGCTACAACTGTAGCTTGCCTCCACCAGTGTGTGAATGAATAGTGGCATTGTAAAGTGCTTTGGGTGCCTTGGAAAGCGCTATATAAATGCAATCCATTATTATTATTAGTTTTCTGTCTTCATTTATGTTGGAAGTGATAGCAGAGCTCTACATCATAGTTTTAAGTTTTCATGGATGCCTGGATGTTAAACTTATTTAGACAATTTTTAACTCTCTGTGATGCTGCGGTGTTCGTTTGACTTTAGGATAGTTTGCACCCAGATTACTCCGCGAGGCTCCTGACTATGGTAGCCGTAATGCTCCGACAATCCATCAAGGGGTGCAGCTTCGTAGCTTACCAAAGTCATACTAAAACATTTTTTGACAGATTTTTGAGCGCCGTGTGCCACATAAAATCAGTTCAAGGTCAGTAAGCACAACCAGAATTCATACATAAGGCACACTGGATTATAATGCGCACTGTCAATTTTTGAGAAAAGTCAAGGATTTTAAGTGTGCTTTATAGTGCGGAAAATACGGTAAGTGGCCGACATCGTTGCTTGCATTGATGCTTGTATGTGGTGCATTAATTCTTAATGCTCAGGTTCTTTTCACATATAACGACTGAACCGAGGTGACTGAAGAAGAAACAGTGCATCATGGGAAGCCCCCAGCGGTCTAAGCCTACAGCAACATAACCGAGTGAGTATTCAGGGTCACCTGATCCAGCCCTAACTACAACTGTATAAGCATTATCAAAAAGGAAAGTTTTAAGCCTAATGTTAGAAGAGAGGGTGTCTGAATCTAAACTGGGAGCTGGGGCCTGAAAGCTGAAGGCGCTGCCTCCAATTCTACTTTTAAATATCTTAGGAACTGCAAGTAAGCCTGCAGTTTGAGAGCAAAGTGCTCTATAGCAGTGTTACGGTCTTTAAGATAAGATGGGGCCTGATTTTTTAAGACCTTGTATGTGATAAGAAGGATTTTAAATTCTATTCTGGATTTGACAGGGAGCCAATGAAGAGAAGCCAATATCCCTGTCGGTACTCTTGCTCAGCTGAAGGCTTCTCAGGGAGTTTTTAGGACAGCCTGATAATAATGAATTATAGCAGTCCAGCCTAGAAGTAATAAATGCATGAACTAGTTTTTCAGCAACACCCCTGAAACAGTTTCTAACTTAAGAGATATTGCGCAAAGAAAGCAGTCCTACATATTTGTATAATATGTGCACTGAAGGACATATCCAGGTGAAAAATGACTGGTCAAAGATTCCTCACAGAGTTACTGAAGACCAAGATAATGCCATTCAGAGTAAGAATCTGGTTTGATACAATATTGCTACAATTTTTAATGTCGAGCACCTCAGTTTAACTCATCTTTATCTGAATTTAGAAGCAGAAAGTTAGAGGTTGTCCAGGTGTTTACGTCTTTAAGACATTCCTGCATTTTAACTAATTGGTGTGTGTTATCTGGTTTCGTGGTTGGATAAAACTGGGTGTCTGAATAGTAATGAAAGTGTATGCTGTGGCTTCTAATAATAATAGCTGCAGGCTGTGTTGACATAATGTCTAGTTGCATTTCTAGAGAGGTGGATGTCAGACTATGCCCATAGGTTGCACCATGGCGTAGGGTTCAGAGGGGTTTGTTCAGTTACAGCATAAATTACAGCATAGATTTCATAATGAAGCATAAATCCCCAGTAACTAACTCTCAGAAACTTTTTAATTTTACATCATGTCCCCATCTGAAGCTAGGTGCAGAATGCAAAAAATGCATCACAGAAAACTGATACTGACATTGAATCCTGTACAGTTAAGTGCCATTTAGTGCTCATAACATATATACACATATATTACACATAATCATACACATTTTGAAACGTTTATCAGTCAGGCACACAACCTTCACGTTAATATACTACTTTAATTGCAAGTACGAGATCAATAGATAGATCGTGCAAAATAGTACAAATTTGCAGGTTTATGACGTGTGTATATTTAATAACAGATTAGTTTTGTTTAATTTTGTTCTAACTGATGAAAATATAATATGGCCTGATATGAACTTCCTCTTGCTGGGCAGACAAGGAAGAAAGTCTTGGATGTTTTCATTTTGGAGCCACATTCATCAGCCAACTTGCTAGTGCCAGTTTGAATCTCTTTTTGGCTTCAATGCTGCCTTAATTCTTCATGGCACGAATTCAACAAGGTGCTGAAAACATTCCTCCGAGATTTTGCTCCATATTGGTATGATAGCATCGTACAGCTGCTGCAGATTTATCAGCTGCACGTCCATGATGTGAATCTGCTCTTCCACCACATCCCAAAGGTGCTCTATTGTATTGAGATCTGATGATTGTGGAAGCAGATTGAGTGCAGTGAACTAGATCCATGCTTTCATGTTGTTTACATGAAATTCTGACCCTACCATCTGAATGCTGCAGCAGATATTGAGACTCATCAGACCAAATAATGTCTTGATGCATGCTCAATCATCCAGGTAAGTAAATCCCTAAAGTTTGATTCTGTTCATTTGGACGTAGCGTTTTCAGTAGGAGAAACATTTCGTCACTCATCCAAGTGACTTCTTCAGTCTCAGCTGACTGCAAGTTTGCCCAATCTTATAAACTTTATAATATTGGGGAAACCTGCAGTAACGAGTTACTGTTGCCCTATCAGCTTGAAGCCATCTCTACTGACCTCTGGCATTAACAAAGCATTTTCACTCAAAGAACTACTGCTTTCTGGTATGTTCAAGATCACTTAAATCAGCTTTCTTCCTTATTGTGATCCTTACTTTGATCTTCAGCAGGTTGACTTGACCATGTCTACATGCCTAAACACTTTTGGTTACTGGCATATGTTTGGCTGTTTAGATTTTTGCGTTAACGAGCAGTTGGGGAGTTGTGCCTAACGAAGTGTGTTTTTCAAGACTGGACTTTCGGGTGAGAGTTATTCAATGCTGAAATGTTTGCTGGGGTTGATGAGGTGAACAGTTACATAGAAATTCAGTATTTTGATGGATATTGTATAGAAAACCCAGACAGGCAGCAGAGCAGGTGCATGCCAGTCCCTTAGAACATTTTTTTGTTTGCTAGAGAAACTACTGTTGTCCAAAAAGATAGAAGCTTACGAAGACTGAGACATTAAAAAAATTTGTAGACTAAAACTAACAATCAGCCTTTTGTTTCCATTGAACTCTTTCTTCTTTTCCTTTTACCATAACATATAAAAGCCACCAAAACAATCTGAAATGTTATTGGAAGATAGATTAGCGTCCAAAGGGGAGCAGATGTTAGCTCGAGGCCTCATTTGAATGTCACACTGACCCTCTGTTTATGTTTGTGCGGATATGTGTGCGCGTTTGTGACCACATGAATTTGTATGCGATTGTGTCTGCACGTGGCTCTGCGTCCAGACCCAGGCCCTCCCCAACGCCGGAGGTAGCAGGTGTTCCTGTGTCCCCTAAAAGAGCAGGTTTTTATGTCGTCTCCTCAAGTTAGTGGCTTGGTTGCCATGGGGATGCCCCAACAGAAAGAGGCTTGTGTCTGGGGGCCGGTGGCGGGGAGAAGAGGAGGACAGGGGAAGAAGAGAGAAGGAGCTTTAGTTCTACCAAACACTCTGGACTTAACGCTGGCTGGACGAGAGAAAGGAAATCAAGTCAGAGACGTAGAACAGAGTCGGATTGTCTGCTCGCATCACGCCGGCCTCTGTCTTCACGCTCAAAATGTCACTTAAATATCAAACTGCTGACGGCTGGTTCAAAACTGCAGACTAAGTGATGCTTGTAAATCCCAACAATGGGACTGAGGGCTTAGAAAGGCATCCGATATCACACATCATATCAGCTTTCTCCCCAGGTGTGACAGCTGTTTGCCTAAAGGCTTAATTTTACTGTACCCTCTGCCTTGTGATAGGGACATCCCCCTCTGTTATAGTGGGACATGGTAGACCAGCCCACAATCAATCTCTCCCTGTTTGTGTGTGTGTGTGTGTGTGTGTGTGTGTGGGTGGGTGGGTGTGTGGGTGTAAGGAGATCTGGGAGAGACTGGGAGTCACCTGTCCCTTGTTGGCCCCTCTCTCTTCCCCCACGGGAGGGCCGTAATTCTCTCTTGGCCAGGCTGATCAGCAGCTGCCGTGCGGACACGCACACACACACACGCACACACACAAACATACTGCATTCTCTTTTACATTTTAGAGTCAGAGTGAAAGATAGAAATGGCCTTGTTGGGGCGCTTAAAGCAGCAGTATGGTATGACTACTTCAAATCGACTTCAAATTGCAGTGTGAACTGGTTTCAATTAGGGCCGTGTTCTGGGTTTCTTTTAAGCTGTGACAGTTAATAAATGATTTGTCTTCTCTTTTGACGTTTTCTCTTTTTTTTCTCCTATGTAACTAATACAGATTTTAAATACATATATATTTTTTAATCTACCTTTTTATAAAAGTAATCTAAAAGTAACTGCTTGCAGTGATTAACCTACAGGGGGACCCACTGGAGTGTTTTGTTGACTTAAGCCTTTAAGCTTTTTTTAATGTCCTGTACATTTCCTTTTTTATTCTTTTTCATTTTAGTTGAACCCTTTAATGAGTTTAAGAGGGAAATGCCTTCATAGATAATTTACCAGGAGTTATTAGAAAGTTTAACAGAGCCTGCCTGATACTTGATTCCTTATTTGGTTTCACCTTTTCCTGATCCAGCAGTCCTGCCCCAAACCCCTCACATTGTGTTATCACAGACAGACAAAGCTGCCAGCTGTTCATACCTGAGGAAATGTCCCGACAACCTTTCGTAACCATTGTGCGAACCTGTCAATAAATAGGGTCGCACAATGGTACGGTAATAATGAATTTTACTCGCTAAATCTCCAAACTTTTTTTGTTGTTTTTGTTTTCAAGAACATGAAAGGAGTGGCTCTGTCAAGCAACATTCCTCCACGATACCAATGCCAAATGTAAATTCTCAAGAAAATTGAGTTGAAAAACAAGCAGGGGTGTTTGGCTTTGCTTCAGCATGAGCTCAGTTTCTTAATAGTTACACATTCTCAGAGATGAAACTGGTGGTTTCGGGCTTTTTGTCTTAAAAAAAATCCTTTACAGCAAATGTATGCAGCCTTTTGTCTGGCTTTCTTGTGAGTGTTAGCAACATCCCCCAAAACTTCCTAGTTAACTTCCCTAAATTATCTAATATTTCATGAAATACGGAAGTTCAAAAAAATCTGCAACCCTATGATGGGAAACAAACCGAATGTAGGCTCATAATAGACAATAGCAACAGCGAAATATTGTTAAATGCCTAACATTTTCATACAGAATAAGACCCTTACAGGTAATTTTTTCTTTTGTTACAGAATATCATTTTACTACATAACTACAAATATTTGAGTGCAATTTAGTGTCGCAACTACTAAACTTTAAATTAAAGTAGAATTTTGAATTCAGAACATTTACTTATAATGAAAAATAATCCTATTTGAGTTTTCTAGTTTTTTCTGAAGAAAACAATGTGATTATTTATTTTAAAAAAAACTATTAAAAATGAGAAATTGGAAAAAAAATTAAAAATGAGTATCATCCACATTGTTTTCTGTAAATTAATTAGCAAGCGTGTGTTATAATCCTGTACACTGACACGGTTTTTATTTTGAAAAAGGGGGGGAAATTTAATTTTTTCATAATAAATTCTTAATAATACATTCAGAAAATTAGAGTGTTTAAAGATGTCTGTATATAAGAGCAGCTAAACTGAGTGCGGTGAAAGTTAGCATAAATGAAATCCTTGGCCGATTTCATTTTTTTATAAAAAAGTAAGTGTATTCATACACCCATTAAACATCAAATCAGATCAAATTCCGATCGTGCTATTCCCAAAGCAGGATGTTCTTAATTGGACTGTCATCAACAGTTCCTGCATGAGAAAAAAACAAAAACAAAAACAAAACAAGCTTGGGAACTTTATGAATTAGCTACTGAGTAATTTGTAGAAGTCGTTACACGGTTACAATTTGAGAAAGTGTGTGTGTGTGTGAACGTTTGAGGTTTGTGTCACTCTCTCATCTCTATACTGCACACAACATATCTAGTTGGTTTGTTTTCCAGCCAGATCAGAAGTATGTTTGCTAATGTATTCAATCTGGGCGATGGCTCTCAGAGCTGATTTCACACGAACAATGATGATGAAAAAATGTAAACGTCCCCATTTACAGTAATTGGTCTGGGACACTCTGTCTGCACTGCGCATTTTTTGTGATGCAAATGGTTTAAATGTGGGGTTGCGTACAAGGCTGGGCGGAGGGAGATTGACATAGATACTTCCATGTCATTATCCCCCACAAAGTTTTACCTTTTCACAGGGAATCGGGGAACTCTGCAAACAGCATGGAAGACAAGTTTGCGTGAAAATCATAGCACCGGGGTAATGACCTTCTTGTGATCATCTACGACTCTCTGAAAACATGGCTTCCAATGAAAGCATGATCATGGGGGGGCTTACTTACACGCCTGTAATTGGCTATTCATTGGCACAATCTGACATCAAGTGCTGTCACATCTAAACTTTGTCCAGAAGTAGAAGGAAAAAAGCAAAACAATACATTTTTGGTAAGACTCTTTCATACAAAAAAGTGAAATTTGATCATTTACATGAAATGTTTGGAATTTGAAACTAATTTAAATATTTAAGCACGAGATTTAAAAAAGAGAAAATTTACCATAAAAACTGTCAAATTTATAGCATTTAAAGCTTGAAACTACTTCTTGTTTTCTAAAAATTGTTTTTAGTGGTTTCTTTAAATTTTCTTAATATTCTTGATTTATATGTATTCACTGTAAATAAGTTATGAAGATGAAAATAAACTTAGTTCTACTAATATTTAATTATAAAAGATAAATATATACATTTATCTGTACAGATGTATTTTTATTTATTTTTTTAAAGAAAATGTTCAGATGTCAAGTTTAAATTTTCAGAAAAAAATGGGGACAAACATGAATCTCATGTAAAGCAGTAACTAATGATAAATTCTACAATTTGCTGATTGACTTACAAATCTTTCTGAAGCTGCTGGTGCAATTTTAAGATCAGAAAAAACGTAATAATAATAGTTTTAATGCATAAAAACGGATTTATAGATTTTTCTTAACGTCTCATCTTCAGTGAAATAAATCAGAGGTGTATCCTGATGTGAAGATGAAGCTGATGCTCTGTAGAAATGTCCAACTTGTAAAATAAATAAACAAACAGGTTCATTAGTTATGCCTTGCTAACGACCACCGGAGCAGAGGGGGGTTCCCCCTGCCACAGATCAAGCCACCGGGCCTTGAACCTGACCCCTTCGGCTCATCTAGGGCGAGCTTGTCACATTGCATTCCCGCTGGTGCATTGTTGCCGCAGGAGCTCCTCAATGGTTTTGAGGGAGATAGTGTGGCCGTCCATCTAACAAACCTCCTCTCTCCCCTCCCCGATCTCTGCGTGCTCCCGGTTTTGACACAGGAGACAAAACCCGCGGAGAGGACTATGAATGGTAAAGCACCGAGGAGGCCGAGGGAGAGCAAAAGGAGGCGGTGTGCCTTTGTAGTCGGGGAGGAATGCGGAAATGTCCCCGCTCCGTGTCAAACCTCTCTGAAGGGGGTCAGGCCACATTCAGCCGGCGTGGGAAAGCCAGGCAGAGACGGAGCTCACACAAGGCGAGCGAGGCTGCAGTTGCATAGGCCTATCCGCGGATATATGGAAGAAGAAAAAAAAACAGAAGAAAGAAAGAAAGAAAGGAGAAAATCCAAAGAGCGTGGTTCTGGAGGGCTATATCACGCGTTTGCCTTTGTCCTATGACCCCCCTCCCCAATCATACACCCCCTCCCCTCCACACACAAACTTGAAGTGAGAGTGTGTGTGCGCGCAAGTTTGCGTACGGCCCACCACTGCCGCCACCTCCTCCTCCTCTGCTCGTTTTTAGTGTCTGCCTGGGCTGGTATAGTCTGAGGGGATGGGGGGTTAGAGCCTGCACCGTCAACTACCTGTGTGGCCCCGGCATGGAGGAAAGTGGACAGGGATGCATTTGACGGAGCAGTTTTTATCCGACACACGAAAGCGTCCTCAGCGTTATACCGGGCATGCCGACGTTGCGACGTTGTATTGACAACATAAAACAAGGTAAACGCTGAAAGTGGGCATATTTATGCAGATATTTGTGCAAAACAAAGTGTCTTTATGAGCCTGGCAATGCTTGCTTTGCAACCCAATGAGGTTTTAAACGGTGACATGACCAATTCCCCGATTTATTAGAATTTAAGCCATTATTTGGCACACTTTGCGTCCACGCACAAAATAAATTGGAAAAAAATTCGGGAAAGCCACCCAGGCTAATGAAAACACACTTGAAACTCGGATGCGGTGTCGTTTCACACATTTCGAGCCGTTTCGGGCTCGGAAAGCGACATTTAAGGGGTTTTAAATGGATTGTTGCTGTAGGAAGTTCAGACAATGCAGCCACGTGCTCGCAAGTTTGGGTGTCCTCAAAGAGAAACTTTGACAAACCAGCACAGGGAGGGCTGCTAGTTTGATCTTGTTGCTGGCGTAAAACGAAGAAGCGGGTGAAATTTATGCTCATTTTTGCGTGTTGCGTTTACAATTTTTTAAAATCATTTAAGGCAGCTCGTGCGAAGATTACACGAGCTACACCGCATGCGGGGTGAATTATTGATTGCACGAGACAAATTATTGGATGCAAAGCAAGCATTGAAAGGGGTTAACTGGGATTAATTTGAATTATTTTTCACATTAGTTTTATGTTAGAGGTAGGAGGACATGAGCTGCAGTGCGTAATAGGAGGAGGAGTGGAACTTGGGACGCAGCGGTTCTTTTTTTTTTTTCTTTTCATTTTGATAGTCGGAATAAAACATCATGACAGTCCTTTTATTGCCTACCTGGAGCACTCTTTGACCAAATCTGACAAAGATGGTGTCTTCCCCCATCTGTGTCTCCCTGTCATCTAGGCATTGCATGTGCCAACTTTTTTCTCTGAAAATGCCTTTGTAAGAGTCTGGCTCGTCATCCTCGCCCGGGATTCCCCGCAATATTTTCAACAAGAGAAGAAGAAGAAGGGGGGGAAAAAGTTCTGCAAAAATGGACAAAGAAAGTATTGGTACTCAGTATGAGCCTGTGGCCGAGATTGGAGAAGGCGCCTACGGGAAAGTGTACAAGGCGAGAGATTTGAAGAACGGGGGACGCTTTGTAGCCCTAAAAAGAGTTCGTGTCCAGACGGAGGAAGAAGGCATGCCGCTGTCCACCATCCGCGAGGTGGCGGTGCTGAGGCAGCTTGAAGCCTTTGAGCACCCCAATGTTGTCAGGTAAGTGAGGGGTGGGGAGCCAACCTGCTTTGTGTTTAAGAGACAGGATGGAGGGGTGGTGGTGGTGGTGAAAGAAATGTGCATATGAGACTAAGTATACATTACTTCCTTTTTGATGGTCTCTTGTGGCAACTGTGATGGCTCATATGACCTTTGGTGGTAAGGCCTGCTCGCAGACTTGTCTGAAGCTGGTGGCCCTTTTAGTTTCCTGCAGGCAACATAGGCTCCACAACAACACACTGGAGGCTGTCACTATCAGCAGGTATTAGGCGCACACCTGTGCATTCTCAACTTCCTGTTTAGTTCAAAAGCCCGCCCCGGTTTATCTCGATTGGTTGGCACCAGTCACATTTGTCACCTCATGCATATTTCATGTGTGCAAATCTTGTCTTCATCTATAGATAAGATGCAGCAGCATCCTTCGGAAGCGGTGGCTTTCCACTACCCTAGCCTAGCCTCTATTATCGCTGACTTGCAGAATGAAGCGAGACCTGCATGCTTATGTGTTTAGGGGTGCTAGATCCCTTTGATATTAGGAATGGTGAAGACACGTAAGGTTCCATTGGACATACGATGTAGCCGTTCAACATTCGGACTTCACCTTTCTACTAAACACTCATTAGTGTTTAGTCTTTTATGATTAAAGATCCCATCCCTCCTTTCACATTTTGGAATATTTCTAAAAATACTGATATCTTCAAAAAGACACAACACAGCTGAAATTACCTGCTTAGAAATCCAGACTCTTAAGAACACTCAAAATATTTCTCATCCCAAGATTACTGGATACAAGACGTTGCATTCAGTGAAACCCTCAAGTTTCCACGTGACATTACGTTGCCTACTGGATGAGGATTGTTGTAACATTTCTCAGTCATGTTAATTGTTTTGCTTAACAAGTAGTTACCTTTTTTTTCTTAATTTGTTACAACAGAAGCTTAAAAGAAAGACTTAATTTTCCCATTTAAGATGACTCTGTTAGGTATGTGAAACCCTGGCAGTCTGAATCCACGTGTTTGAAACTGGCGATCCTGCGCAGCCATGCTGCTGACTGCTTATTTCACTCATGACGAAAGGGGAGTAGTCAACAACACCATAATCACATGTTAAGACGTGTGCATGTAACGATTTTCATTGGACAAAATCTTTAAAATGGTCTGTGCTATGTGGTATGTACTCAGTTTTGGTTTTTTGGGGGTTTTTTTTGTTTTGTTTTGTTTTGTTGTGTTTTTTAATGGGTATACATGATTTTCCTAAGAATGACCAACCAGGTGCCTCTGGGTGGACACATTTGATCTAGAGAGCCTACAGAAATGTGACAAACAAAATAAAAGCATGAAATAAATAAAAAGTTTAAGAGCAAATCCTTTGAATTTTACAATTAACAATCAAATAAACATCCCGCAATGTTCTGGCATGCATGGAAATGCTGATTATGATTGTGCATCAAGATGGCATTAAAAGATAAAAAGATCTAAGCGACTTTGAAAGAGTTCATTGTAGGGCTACTGATTGCAAACACATCAGAAAGACTCCTCAGCTGGCAAGCCTGCATTTAAATCTAGAAGAACAGCAGTTAATAGGGTTGGAAGTTGTGGTCTACATTGCACATTTAATGAATTATGCATGCAATGTGATATGCCAGGAAAAAACGATGAGCCACTCTTCCTTAGACCGTTTGTGCTTAGTCACCTATCACCAATTACTTAAACAGCAGAGTATAAATCCTTCGTTAAGTCGATATATCCATAGGCACTGGTCTGTATTTGATAAGTGAGCCATGGCTTCTTGGAGTGAAATTTGACCACAAATCATTCTTAAAGATCACCTTTGTCTCGGTGTGATTTCTGTCCCCATGGCAGTGATCCCTTCCAGGATGACCCTTGTCTGCAGGGTTCCAGGGATCACCAAAGGTTTGGGTTTTTAGCCCAACTGAACATCTTTTGGAGATTTTTGCCTGGTCTTCATAATCGCCATCACAACACCAGGTCTTTCAGAAGAATGGTGTCCATCCCTCCAGTACAGTTTCTAAGACTTGTAGGATCAATGTGAACACACATTAAAGCTGTTCCCATGTTGATTTAGTGAGATCATGTGCTGGCGTTTCCATAACTGTGTCATCTCTCTGTAGTTAAACTCTTGTGCCCATCAGTACTGTTCTATCCTATCCAAATGGCCTCGAGTATGACACTTGGCACTATCAATGCCAGTTGGCAATAATGCATGATGTTTAAAAACAAAACAAGCTATTTTTTTTCTAGTTTTCCTTCTGACTGTTTTGCACACAGATGCCATTTTCTTTTGGTTTTTGTAATGACTTTTCACTGAGAGAGCAGGACTCTGATACTGCGTCACATGCTGGCACAAGCCAAGGTCTGACCTTGTGCTTGTTTTAGTCTGAATATCGAGTGCTTTGGGATTGAAGGGGAAGTTCTAAATGGATGTTTTAGAGGCATGGCTTGTGCTCTTGTGACTCTAACAATAATTCCCCAACGTATCAATGAATAATGGAGGATAATGGTTGTGGCTTTCTCTTAATGGGTCCACAGTGGGGGTTTGTCCTTACTGGAAGACGGACATGTAAGCAAGCATTAAAACGATCTTTGGTCAGTTTTATTTATGGTGGAATACGCTTTGCTTCACTAGACACTTTCCATATTATGCAGCAGCATTTGTTTGTTAAAGCATGTAAACCAGCAGATTTTTAAAGCGTCGGAGAAACTCCTCTACCCTTGAGTTTAGCCAACTAGCATAGCCAAGCGGCACAGGCCAGGAAAAGTGCATTGTGGGCCTTCTGTGTGACTCCAGGCAACCCCTGGATGTTTGTAATGAGGCCCATTATTCATTCCATATGTTCAGTGTCTGCTAAAAGCCTCCATTGTAGTCCAACAATCGAGCTGTGAGGGGCGTTTAACCCCAGTGCTTCAGAAGGAGGGCGCCTTCTATTCTCTGACATCATGCACAGTACTAATACCTCTCACTCACTCCTCTGACTCCAGCATGACCAAACCCATTGATTACCAGGTTGTTGGCAAGGACAAATGATGCCTCTCTGGATAGGAGTAAACAAGTTTCCAGGGAGATTTAGTTATTTCTTTTCTGTGCTTTTATAACTGTAGGTAAGTTAAATGAGTGCCTGCATTAAAGAGTAAGATGTTGTCACACTGGATTAATACGATACCTCATGAATATAATGAGTACAGCAATGATCATGAATGAAGCCAGTGAGGTTTTATTTCTTTTTTGTTCTCCAGTTTTTTGGCAGCTTAAGTCAAAATTTTTTCCACCACAGGACTAAATTAGTTTTTGAGGAAAATGTTTACTTTTTAGTTTCCGTCTTCATTACTAATGTAAACTTTCAAACTTTGTGTATAATTAGGGCTTGTAATAATTTTATACTTGTCCATTAGGACAACTCAAAGTTAAAATAAACTCTGAATATTAGGATAACTCAAAATATCTTTTAAACTTGTATTTTTAAAATGAGCAACACTTAAAATTTAACCTGTTAATTTAAACTTTTTTTTTTTTTTTGCCTAAAAAAACTATATTGTAGACTGAAGAAGAGAAAGAAAATAATGGTTTAGTTTTTGCTCTCTTTAACCCCCTTAATGACAACGCAACATGTGCTCGGTGGAGATCCATCAAGGCGCTTTTCGTCTTCTGTGTTGTCACGATGAAAGATGCTGCCTTTGCAGGCAGGCTCCACTAGACGTCCCATAGTGTGTCAGGAGTTGTCATAGTGCTGGTTGAGGAATGCTGCTTGTAGTCCCTCGCTCTTTGAAGAGGACACACTGGATAGATTTTTTTTTTTCTTTCCAGCTTTTCATCAAAGCCTTCCTTGGCAGGTCTACTGACATAATCTGGATGCTTGGCCTTAGTTGGTCGCCTTGGGAAACCAAGGCGCTCGTGTTTAAGGCTCAATAGTCTTAAAGTTTTAAAAGGCTTGCAAAAAAGCAGTGGCCGTAGCTGGAGTTGGTGTTATCATCCCATAGGATAAACCGGGGGGTCCGGATTTATGAGTTAATGTCCCAGCTTTTATGATGGTTTTATTGGAGGATTTTTTTCTCATAACAGTGTTTAAACCATCTCAAAAGACAAAAGCAAGACAATCCTGTGTTTTAAGGCACAAAAATGGACAAGGTATGAACCAACCTGTGGTTTTGGAGTATTGTTACACCCCTACTGATTTCAGCAAGATGATGACAAACCACATTCTACGCATATTACAACAGCGTGGCTCAGTGAAAGAGACCAGGTGCTAAACTGGCTTCCATGCAGCCCAGACCTGTCACCCACTTAGAACATCTGGCACATTATTGAGTCAAATAAATATGACAAAGAACACCTGGAAGTGTTGATCAGGCCAATTTCTGCATCGAGCGAGAATGGAAAAAACTTTTTAATTTCAAAAGTAAAACAACTGAGTGTTAAAAGAAAAGGTCATGTAACACAATGGAAAACATGAGCACTCCCTTTCTTTGAAACTTGGCGATGGTGGTAGATTCAGATTCATTTCTTAGTTTTAATATGAGGGACATTTTTAATCAAAGCTAGGTTGTTGTACATTTTAATTATTATCTTTTTATCTATTTAAGAAAACTGGTTGTGCTTTTGCATTAGCACTTGTCATAGCAGGAAACACACTGACATTTAGCTATCCTAATGACCCTTACCAGTTACTGATAATCAGTGTTGGGAAGGTTACTTTTAAAATACAGATTACAGATTACATGCCCCAAAATGTATTTTGTAATGTATTCCGTTACGTTACTCAATGAGAGTAATGTATTCTGAATACTTTGGATTACTTAATATATTATCATGCTTTTTACAACTACATGAATGTACTATTGCTGTGTGATTTATTACTATTACTGAAGGTTACTCGCCATACCAATACCAACTAGATTTTTAAATCTTAATATAAATGAGTAACAGTAGGGTGGACATTAGGTAAGGCTGCACTTTTTGCAGCGATCTCATGAAACTATTCTGCGCGTATATAAAACAGGTCCGCGGCGCCGAACCATATTAAAGGGACCTCTGGCTAATACGTCAGGTTCCTTGTCGGGCTCGTAGCCGAAAACTAGCTTTACTTTGTTGTCTGGGTCGACTTTGCTGGCGAGACACAGAGAGAGGCGTTGAAAGGCTCCAACGGAACTTATTGTTTCGGAGGAAAACACGAACACGGTGTACAGTTGAGTCCTAATAGCTTACTTACAACTGGACTACACACTGCCCATGAGGCCACATTCTTTAGGGCTATGGCTGTAACACTCTGCCTATTGACTTCATAATAAATAATTTTTTGAACAATAATTTGAAAAAAATATTTCTTCACGTCATTATGCGGACCGCCCCATATGGAAAAGAGATATGAGAGAGAGAGAGAGAGAGATAGAGATAGATATATCTATAAAATGTTTAAATCTTATAAGGTTTGTATCTGTCTTGTGTGAAACTTGTATGAAAAGCATACAAGAGTGAAAACAGATATAAGATCCCTTGAAAAATTATATAAATGGAACTTGTATGTTTTGGATACTTCCTAAAACTATATATGAAAGTAATGACAAAGTGGCCACTTTCATGAGTAAATCATATAAGCCTTATATGATTCACTACATGAAGCAAGCTAAAGCTGGTGCAAGTCTTTTATACGTTTTTCCAATTTCTTTTCCATATGGGGCAAGTAGTGGTGACATGGGCCGCGGGATTGAGACACAGGCATTAGAATAGAATAGAATAGAATGCCTTTATTGTCACTATACAGTTGTACAATGAGATACAGAGCATCTCCTACTCAGTGCAATCATGCTGGGGGGGGCACAGTTCTGCAGTGCTATATACAGAGCCAAGCCATATAGAGCCTCTTAATGCGTGTTTTGTTTGGGTTTCCACCGGCGTGGAATTACCAAAAGTAGAGAGGACATAGCCTAACATATGAAACGGGAAAAGACCGCCGTGTAATCCCTTTATCTCAACAAAGTAACTGTATTCTGAATACCACCTTTTTAAACGGTAACTGTAACAGAATACAGTTACTCATATTTTGTATTTTAAATACGTAACGCTGGTACATGTATTCCATTACTCCCCAACACTGCTGATAATATCTTTAGTTACACCAATGTTTGGTATCACAAACTTCTCATTTAAAATACTTTTATTACTATATTAATAATATATTGTTGTGTTCATACTCTAAAACAAATGCAGTACCCTACTTCACTGACGGGGCATAAGAATCTGAAATCTTAAATTACAGTCTGTTATAGAAGCTGAAAGGTGATTAATTATAGTCTATATAGTAATAAGAGCCTGTGGGTAATATTTGATGTTGTGTACATGTACTCTTACCTTGTGTAGCAGCAGCGAACTAAGCCTAGTGCACCCCCGTTCAATCAATTGTGTTGATCTCATCATCTGTTCTCCTATCCTAGGTTGTTTGATGTGTGCACAGTCTCTCGGACTGACCGAGAAACCAAACTCACTCTGGTCTTTGAGCATGTAGATCAGGACCTGACCACCTACCTGGAAAAGGCTCCTGACCCTGGAGTACCGCCTGAGACCATCAAGGTAACCGCCGTCGTCGTAATGTAGGTTTACACAGGAATGTAAATGCAGTTTGTTTTTTTTCATTTTAATGGTCACTATAAATGTGTGTGTGCTGGCCTATTACACATTATTCCAAGAAAAAAAACGAAGGAGGCTTATTTTAAATATTATTTCTGTTTGAAGTATATAGGAAGCGCCTGGTTAATCTCTTGCGGCTGTAGCACTGGTTGAACACAGCCATGTTTCTACGGTTCTGAGTGGGTTTTCTTGGCCAGAGACGTAGAAGGCAGAGCAGTTCCCTCCAACATCAGAGTTACTGGGGCACTCTGAGGGGCAGCACATGTGGCAGATGGGCTCCAAATTAAAGGATCCCTGCCTTCTCTATTTTCACCCTTCCCTCCAACTTTACACAATATTACAGACACAGAGCCAGTTTTAAAAATCTTCCATGTGTGTCTTTGAAAACAGAGCCCTCTCAGTTGTGTGCTAAAAGTTGTTGAATTGGGAAATGTGTTAAATAAATCCACTGAGCATCCAGTTACACTTTGCCAAAAGGTCGGAAGTAGCTCCTTTCCTCTCTTATGGTCTCTTTCTTTTTTAAAAAAGCTGAGGAATTCGTGTGGGAAACATTAAAAAAGAAAAAAAAATGATCTTTATCGGGTTTCACCCCAAGGTCAGTTGATGTGCCATGAATAATACTGGAAAGGTATATCTCTTTTTTTTAGACAGAGGAGCCTCGAGAGTTTGAAGTGTCAAATTTGAAACGGAGAAGTTCGGGTGCTACGGCAACCGCTGCTCATCACCCCGGGCCTGGGTTCGCTTGTGAAAGCTTTGTGTCGAGCCGCGCTGTCAGTGGGATGCAGTGCAAGCGTAGACGAGTCGGGTAGATCACACCTGAGGCTTTCCCATGACTTTTGCCGAAGTTGATACAGACTGTGGGACTGTGGTTTCTGTGATGTGTGCGCCGATCACGTCTGGCTGCAGATATTATAATACTGCAGCGTTTTTCTGGAAACCCGACGCTTCAGAAATTTTCACAGTCATTATGTGTAGCTACTTTCAGTTTTTGAGTCTGTTTCATCAGAAGGTTAATCCTTATTAGCTAGTCAGTTGTTTTGAGTCCCATGAAGCTGTATTAACTAATTTTATTTACTTTTTTTTAAATAAGCTGAAAATAAGGACATAGCCCAAGGGGATTTAATGGAAGTAAAGGGTGGGAAGAAAGGCCCTTTTCTCTGTTTGATTTAACAGAAGAGTTAGTTTAGCTCATTTAATTTAAAACAGCTCATTAATAATTGTAGTGCCAGTGGATGGAGTAAAAATGTGCAGTTTTATCAAAAGATTGTTGCTTATTAGTCTGGTTAAATGGCTGAACCAATGGTTGCGGATCTCTGACCACTTGTCTCATAGGACTCATAATAAGTGATGAATTAATCAACGAAAGGACTGATTATAAACCCTGAATGACTCAGACTCTTTCTGTGGCGGTGTAGAGGCTACTGCACTGAATACGACTGTAATGAACAAGCGCTCCCCTCTTTTAGTCTCAGACCACGTGTGAAGATGTGTCAACGGTCTGATGTTCACATTTGAAGGCGTGTTGAAACATCTGGACACTGGTACATACCTCCACTAAGAAGCCTGTGTTGTTGTGCTCAGTATTCAAGAAAAGATGAGGAAGTGGTTTGTACTGGAAAGGAAAGAAGACAGAGAAGTTACATTTCGGCCAGCTTTCTTAACTCTGCAAACCTGGCCTGACAATACAAGAAGTAGGCTTACTTGTGGGATTGTCAGTTTTATAAGATGTCAACCCATCCAACCATCCACACTATCTGTGCTTGGCCATATCTGACGTTGGAAAAGTTTGAGGAGGCGTTTTGGGGCTCTGAACAATGTGGCCACCCCTTAAGCCCCCTCCCAGGCTCTGCTTTCTCCTAACAGCTGAGGCCTCAAGGAACAAAAGGACAGCGACAATGCTACAGAGCCAGCCAGGCACCATCCCCTGTTATTGCTAGGACAGTGGACACTCCACAGTAACTCGAAGGGGATCCCCTCCCCCCAAAACAACTCCAGATTTTGAATCCCAGTCCAGACGTGTGCCGCCTGTGCCCATCTGATTAAATGGCAGTCCCCCTTGACTGTGTGAACGTTTCCACCTTTAACCATGAAAAAACATTTACCTTCAACCAGTGGCCCTAAACTCCGAAAGAAGAAGCATAGTTTTTCTCAAACTCGAAGCACCCCACCCTGACCTAGCCTGTCCACTTCAGCCCTCCACCCAACACCACCCACTCAGGCTCGAGACCCACCACATGGTCATTGATGCAAGGGGCCCTCCTCCAGGAATCAAATGAGCTGGAAGGACATCAAGCAGCCAGGTTGCCCCAACCTCAGCGCTCGTCAGCCGGGCGACCGCTTGGGGCTCGCCCACCCTCCTCCGCCACCATCATCCAAGCTTCCACAACTCTATTCTGTGGGTCCATGAAGAAGGGGGAGAAGAGAGGTTAATGAAGCATGGGGAGGGAATTACACTAACGCTAACCGGCAGATGTCCCATATTGTGCCTGGCTACAATAAACAATATGGCTGCCTCTGCTACATTTGCATTAGAAAAGGAGGCGCACTCAGAAAGCCATGTTTTGACTGCTTTTTGCATGGGCTGACTACTTTTTTTCCCTCCCTCCCTGGACCTCTTCTTCTTCTTTTTCTTTTTTTCAGGGTCAGATCTGTTGCTTTTTTGTGTGATTTTTATTTCCTCCTGGCCAAGTTGTTTGTGGAGCTTTTTAGCTTGAAGCGTTGCCAGTTGAAGACAGTTGTGTGAGCCACTTTTCTCTCCCTGCAGCTGGAATCAGCATTGAGGGAGGTGGATCGCTTTGTGCCACAAGTGGCCTTTATACTTTTCAGAAGTTATAAACTATATTTTTGTATGCATAAACTTGATGTTTGCCTGCTGTCAGTGGTTATAGTGACCATGTAGAACGTAGCTGAAATATTTAGCATTACTCAGCTGTGACTCTACCTGATAGTGACGAGAAGATGACACTCAGGCCGCAGAGGCCAAGACTGTTTATGTGTTTGTCCAAAGGTCACACTTGTGAGATAATTAGTGTTTATTAGGAAATGCTGTTGAAAGGAAGCATGGTGAAATGGCTATTTAAAGCACAGAGGAACTGATGGGTGGGGGGGCCATGCTATTGTGTCAGCCCCCCCACCCCACCCTGTATATACACACACAAACACACACACACACAAAATAACCAACTGCCTGCCTCTGTCCTATGGCCCTGTCTGTCTGCTGCCCTCCTCGGGAGGTCATGGCTCAATGGAGATGTAGAAAGGAAGGTCTGTTTATACATCCTGCCTGTCCTTGGTCAGAGGGCACCCACACACTGATGCACCCTCACACAGACTGAGGTGCATACAGTCATGCACACACACACACACACACACACAGATTTGGAAATGGATGTGCTCATACTTACACCAACCCAGGGGGAACATTGTTAGTTTGTGTATACAAACACACACACACTCACATCACTCCCCATCTGCACAGTATTGTGTGCAGGGTGCCCTGTCTCCTCCTCTGTGGCCCGCACAGCAGCCAGCCCCACACTGCTCGCTAATGTTTTCTGCTTCAGTGTGCAGACCCCTTTGACTCACTCACCAGCTGGTCGGCCACTGAATAGAGCTGCGGGCTCAGGTCCATGTCACTTGTGAGGTCTTGGCGGAGGGCTTTTTGGGTTGTTTTTTTGGGGTGTGTGTCTTGTGAGTAGGAGGGAGTATGGGTGCTGTAGAAAGGGGCGTTCAAACTCTCATCGCAAACCTTGGATATTTCTAGACGGTACCCGATCGGAGATCCAAGAGCACAATCGTGGGGATCGTTCTGTCTTTTCGCTAAACAGACTTTCAGCTCCCCTTATACGAAATCTGCTTAATGTCCGCTTGAACACAGACCAGGTAATTGCCTGGAACAAATGGGTCTACTCAGGTGTTGCACCCCCTCCCGTCTCACCTAAACCAAATGAAGTATTTTCAGCAGAGAAGGTGCCTGAAGCTCTTCTGCTGTGTGCTACATGTAAGCGAGGCTAAAAAAACCAAACACACACACACACACTTTTAAGTTGGTATTAGGATTCAACCTGAAATACCACTCCCTCGACTTTTATTTACTTAAACAGTCTTTGCCAAAACTACCTGATCACAATCCCATGGAATGACTTGTTTTTTGTTTACAGGTGTGGCACCTGTTTGAGAGTATTCCTATTTGGAAAGAACAAGTCTAAGCTGGCTTTGTTCATTCCTGCTCATGCCAGTTTACCTTCCTCTTTGTGTCATGGGCGATGCGGTGCCTATGGCTATTTTCTGAGGTCAGCTTTGGGGCATAAAAAGGGGAGAGAAACGAGCGAGTGCCAATTAAATCTAGCAGGACAGCTGCTGAGTAACAGAGATCTGTGCTTGTACAAAGCAGGGGCCTCTTTCTGCCTCTATCGAGTGTGTGTGTGTGTGTGTGTGTGTGTGTGTGTCAGTTATCAAACATCTGCCACAGTCGACGAGAAAAGACGCAGGCCTCCTCTAGTTAACTCCCTCCATACCACAATGCTTTTCACTGCAGGCTGTTGTCACTCTGGCCTTTCGTTGCTCAGAGCGAAGGAGAAATGGATTCAAATCTTTGTAGTTGTGCAAGGTTTTGCAGCCTAGACTTTGTGTGGACAGTTAGCATGAACTGTTTCGGAAGTGACGTTCCAACAGGTCAGACGTAATCATTCAGATGTGTATATTGCAAATGTAATCAACATCCACGACCATCCGCTCAGCCTTTTTTGCCCCGTATGCGTTCAATAGTGCCGTTGCTGTACTAGTCTCATAATTAAACCATCCATTTTTAAACTTCATATTAACTTTATGTCCTTGCTGCCCCTCTGTTTCCCTCTTTGGCTCTTTTACAGGATATGATGTACCAGCTGCTCCAGGGGTTAGACTTCCTGCACTCGCACCGCGTGGTTCACCGTGACCTAAAACCCCAAAACATCCTGGTCACCAGCGGAGGACAGATCAAACTGGCCGACTTTGGTCTAGCTCGCATCTACAGCTTCCAGATGGCGCTCACGTCAGTGGTGAGTTACGGTCTTCATATTTTTAAACGCAGTAGGTCTCATCCAGCGGAGGCCTTCAAAACAAATACTCACAAAACTGTAAGCACAGGGTTTCCCGACTGGATGAGCGCGTCAAGACTTCTCACTATGAAATATGGTGATTTTTATTTTTTTAATTTATTTTCTTCTTCTTTTGAGTTGTAATCACACTACTACTGAAGAAAAATAACCTGGATTTATTGGCAATTAATAAATATAGACCTACTTCTGATCTTATCTTTCAAAGCAAAATATAATAGATTTAATTGGTTTTAACATGTCGGGCTCTCAGCTGGTTGCCATCATACCTCATGGATACAAGTTTTCATGTTTCAATTAGCAGTTTTAGATCTGCACAATGAAAATTCCACTGGGAGTTCCTCAAGGGTCCTTCTTTGGTCCATGACTCTTTAACCTTCACATGCTTCTGCTTGGTACAGTGGTGCCTCGTTTAAAAATTCTAAGTTCTAAAGTTCTAAAAATAACCCACGATAGGTGATATCCGTGGAGTAGTCAGCTTTATTCTTTACAATTATTATAGATGTTTTAAGGCTGTAAAACCCCTCACTACACACTTTTTCCACTTGTCTCAGACAGGCATGAACATTTTCACACTTTTCTCTCTTGTTTAAATGCCCACAAAGTTCAAACCTTTGTAGAAAAATAAGTCCAGTATTATAGAATGAAACCAAAGATCAAACCCTGTTTTCAGGTCCAGAACATGAGAATAGAGCAGCTGCGAGAGAATTCAACATTAATGAATCAATGGTATGGAAGTAGAGGAAGCAAGAAGAATGAGTTGAGTGGGTTTGACTTATCTGATTGTGTCTAGAAGTCCAACTTGTGCGATGGTAGCATCTTCCTCTGCCTTTTGGTGCTACTGCAGGTGCCTTGGACGGAGCAAAACGCTTCGTCGTTAGTGTTGTTTGTTGGGGATAAAGGTTACAGTACAGCACTTCTGAGTCACACTGCTAGCGATCTAAGTTCTATGTAAATTTGACAAGGTGAACGCATTCTGTACTGGACAGGAGACTTGGCACGAGATTGACTGACAATGGTCTACAGCCAATCAGGATGCAGAACACAATGCGCTGGGAAAAAAAACAAAGCATGCAAAATTGCACCAAAAAAAAATCCCCGAAACAGCGATGCTGCAAAAGGTGAACCGCGTTATAGCGAGGGACCACTGTACTATCATAAAAAATAATAATACATCCTACCACTCTCTTGCAGATGATGCACAGCTGTGCTTATTTTGTTCTGATCACAAATGAATAAGATCCGTTGATGACATTTGCTGGAAGCCAGAAACGTTTCTGAATTGAACAGAAACGAGATGGAAATATTTGTTGTTCTAAAAATAGGAGAGAAAATCTGTTCATATGTATCACCACCTTTTCTCAAACACAGTCAGCAGGTTAAAACATTGGCATTATTTTGGACAGTCATCTCAGTCATGTTAATAAAGTCACGGACTGTTTTCTTCCACCTAAATTGATAAAAACTTTGAAAATCCTTCTCTCAAACTGACTTTGAGAAATTGATCCATGCATTCATATCTAGCAGGTTAGACTGTTGTAAGGCTTCATTCATTTATTTATTTACTACTGACTATTAGAATCATCAGTAGAATGACTTAAACTCACTGCAGCAGCTAGAGTCCTTACATATACATGCAAACTTGAACATATTACCCCAGTACTGAAGGCATTTCATTGGTTCCCAGTTTAACAGAGAATTACCTTTAAAATCCTTTGACTGGTTCAGTGCATGTAACCCAGTCAGACCTCTTAGGTCATTAGGTGCAGGTCTTTTAAGTGTTTCCAGAATTAGATCCTAAGTTTCCTGAGGTTCTTTCAGTTCCTGTGATGCTGTTTGGAAACAACCTGCCTGCTGACCTGAAGTCAGTTACAGCTGTAACTACATTCAAAAACCGACTCAAAACCTCTTTATTTTTTCTACAGGGTTTCACTTAATAACTGTGTGTGTGTGTTTGTGTGTTTGTTGTCTTTTATTTATTTGTACAAACCATCCTCGAACATGCACTTTGTAGTAGGATCTTGATAAATTGTGTGTGTGGATACTTCAAACTCATGCCGACGTTGTCATCAAGGCTTTTTGATGGATCCCCCTCCTGACCCCAAAGCCCAACACAAGACACACCGCCTTGAACTTCCCTCCCATCTCCTGAGAGTTGGATGAAAAGCGTCTAATGTGTTGTAGCGGGCACTTACAGGGCATCAGCGGGTAGCTCGGCAGAACAGCGCCAAATGATAGGATTTCTCTGTGTAAATTGAGAGCCAAGGGGCCCCGTGGCCTGCCTCAGGAATCCCTCAGTGGCTGTCGCAGACAGGGATGGAACAGGCAAGGAGAGACAGACACCCCTCCCGTCCCGCTGTCGGGACTTTGATGCCCAACTGCTGAGCTCTGGGCTCTGATGACCAGATAATATATAGAGAGGGACTGAAAAGAGTCTTTGGAAGAGTTTAAAATGAGGAGAGATGAGACTTTCAAGATCAAGGTAGGCAGCAACAGTAGCTCAGTACTTTGGGGTTTTTTTCCCTTTTTAAAAAAACTTTTATTCGAAGCTTTTCTGATCTGCCTGCCTTTTTAGGAAATTTCATCATTAATGTGTCTGGACTTTTTGAGTCCATTGGGATATTGTCATTACCTTATGTTAAGGCTTGGTGAAGGTGAAATAAAAGTATTTTAGCCAACTGTAATTTTTTGACCTGTAGTACTAATTATTTATTCATCTATATTGTATTGGTGCAAGTCATCCTGGAGATATGTCAGCTTTCTCTTACATATAGTAGACTTAAATAGTACTCATCTTGTGATGCTAAAGAAATGTATCTTTCCAGACTCAAGTGAGTTGCGCAAAAACCTAATTTCTTTTTTCTTTTGGCTGAAATATGTCAGAAGGAAAAAGTGCATGCACCTGGATAGGCTGGTGTTGTACTTTTCTGCATCCACCATAATCCACCTTGGGTCCAGGTGACATAAATGTCGAGAAAGCTGAGCTGATAGAGGACGAGCTTTGATTCTGCTCGTCTGTGGCATTATCATTGGTGCTCTTCTCTGTGTGACAGCCAAAGCTGACATGCTTGCATCTACTGCACAGTAACAACTTCTGGTGCTCTGTAGGCATTTTTATGGAGAAATACCATTTCTGATGGTTTTAAAGGCAGTTTAATGAAACAAATCACCAGATTCTTAAAAAAACCCCAAACCCATTAAAAATGTCAAGCAAGCTGACCATCCCACCATGCATGCCCCAGTGACCTTTGTTTACGTTGCCTTCTTAAAGTCCAGATGTGATATTTTCAGACTCTCTTGGCAACAATGTTAGGCATGTACATGAGCTTGGAGTATAAAATGTGTTCTGGTCAGCCAAGTGTTTAGTGGCGACTTTAATAAATAAGAATGGAGGGTGTGTCTGTTGGTAGATCCACTGTGGATGGCATTGTTGTTCAATTTTAAGTTAATAATTAAATTAAATGCTAAGATTACTCAACAAATACACTGGGAGGCATTCACATAAGTGGGCGAAACGCCAGGTAAAGTCTTTGTGTTGGAAACACTGATGTTAACTTGCACTTTCATTATTAAGGCAACAGTTATTGGAAAGTACAGATGAGTTACGGTTCCAAAGGTTACACCTGATAGCTGCTTTTAACTGGGTTAGTCTTTAAGAGGAAAGAAATTCAGTTTGAGTAATGATCGTAGGCCACGCCATAAACATATAATTTCTCAGTATTATAATCAAGGGTAATTTTTTTAGATTAAGAGAAGTATTTCCTCAGTTATCTATCATCCTGATTGATGATTATTCATAGCGCACTAGTAGATGAAGACATGATTAACCATAGAATTTGCATAGTGTTACACAATATTTAGTGTGTATGTGGTTTTACTGAAGATTCGTCTCAAGTAGGTGTGATAGTTTCTTTTCTTTTTTTTTTTATGACTAGACGGGCATTTTTGTCGAGGAAAGAATACTTGCCAGGGGATTCACCTTCACATATGAGCAACAGTTATGAAGTCCCCGAAACTACTCGCGCGCACACACAGAGCAGCACATAACATGTTAATCTGTTTGCAGTCACACTCGAGCACTCATTTCCTTCCTCGGTTAGATTGGGCCACAAAACGAGATGGGGTGTGTGTGTGTGTGTGTGTCTTAGCACATGCACGCGCTGGTGTGGAGCTGCGAGGATGGGGTCTTCGGTTCCAGATGAATGTTCCTGGGTCTGGAATCCCCCTATCAGCCCAACACACACACAAACAAACGCACACACATACACAATCTCCATTCATCCATTCATTGTTTCCTCTTGCTAATAATAAAGCGCACAATCTACACTGTATGCAGCGCACACCAACACACACACACACACACACACACACACACACACACACACACACACACACACACACACAGTGTTTAAGAGGATCTTCCCCTTTGCCCAACAGACCAACAGTTACATATTTAGTCACCTAATGCCACCGTTACTGGTAGACAGATGGGCTTTAGAGAACTGCTGTTGCTTAAGCGAATGAGACTGTTCTCTCTCACTTTCAAAGTGATTCATTTAGCACTTCTAGAATGACAAGATGACTGAAATGAACATTTGCATGAAGTTGTCAAAGAGTCCCTCACTCACTTTTATGGGTTTTTTTTTGTTTTTCCAGTGTTGCTAACTGAAAGTAGCACTGCTGTACTTTCTGCTGATGATTTACCAGCATTGCCCGAACTTCTCTTTTTGTGATGAATTTGCTGCCTCACCTAGCAACATGGTGGCTTGCTAATACACGTGCATTTAAAATTGGGCCATGGAGTCCGGGTGCATGCATGACTGAATATGAGTGATTACCTCCCAACCCAACCAAATCGGCTTCTCGTAGAACGGAGATGGAGAGTAAAAAGAGGGAGAGGGGAGGGAGACCACCCAAAGGGTTGGTGTGGGGGTCCAGATTAGGGTGCCCCCGGCAGTCCCTGAGGGACCGTTGCTTTGTTGATTTTTTTTTTCTTTTTCTTTTTTTTTTTTTTAATGACCCTAGTTTGGCTACAGCCTCATTGTACTGCCTTGAGTGACAGGCAGATGGGAAAAGCTGATGGGTTAATCTGACATAACAGGAAAGAGTGCAGAGGGCTCTTTAAGGTCCTCCTGCTGCCAAAGCACTTGAAGCAAAATAATCTTTTTGGAAATGGGAAGAAGTGTCACATCATTTTAATACAAAACAAACCAACTCACAGAGTAGCACAACGCTTTAACCTTTTCTTGTATCCTAAATGCATAAAGTGACAGAAAACATGTAATGAGATTACTAATGGACTTAGTAAACGCTGGGTTTGTTAGCAGGATGACAACACTGGTAGGGTCTTTATCTCAGAATATGAAGTGCTTTGGGATAACTGTTGTTTAATTTGTAAAACAAAAAGACTTTGCACATAGTCTAGCTTGCAGAGATGCAGTAATTTGTGACTTTTCGGTGTCGGCCCTTCTTCGGGCTCATGGGTTTTGAGAAAAAGAGAAACCATGTTAAACGGGGAGTGGCTGTAAATGTAAAAACTGTCACATTCTTAAAATTCATTCCACTCAGAGTTCAGTTGAACTGTCAAAATTAATACTATATACTACTATATAGATGTTAGTGCTCACAGTGCCCAAGGCAATGTTCATGCAAAGTTTCATTCAGATTGGTCCACTCCTCGAGGCGGGGGTAGGGAACATGCAACAGACTCTCAGAGAATCTGTCATAAATGTGCACATCGTTCATTTTATTCAACATGTAAAATTAATACTCGAGTTCTTTAAGGCCTGACCGCCTTCCGGTGTGACAGCATCCTAAACCCTGCAGGTGACGCATGTCAGCGAACCTAGCAATCATTTGCATCACCAGTACAGTGAGTGAACAGAAAACGTAAAGAAGAATCGATAATAAATTCAACAAAAAGCATCAGAAGAGTGCAAACCTCCGCCAACACGTGGCATAACACGTTTACTTTCAATACACAAACATTTTGTAGGAGTAGGTAATAGATGATAGGTATTTATTTGTAACTGGGCATAAATAACTTGATCTTATGATATTATATTATACTGCAGTACATTTAAGCTCTTTCTTTTGACATAACTTTAAAGATATAGCAGATTTTAAGGTCAGCTTGAAAGAAAGGCACATGTGAAATGTCAAATGTGACACCCCACATACCGGTATCATGTCCTTAATGTTGCAGAGGCCATGAGAAACAGTTTTAAATATCGCATGTGACATGTATTAAATGTTGTGACATATTTTAGATCTTTGTACAATACACATCACATCTAAGTCTTTTCGTCAATTTCGGTAACAAATCATGAAGTTGGCGTGGAAGACCTTCGCTGGATGTAGGCCACATTTTAATGGATTGTTAGCATGACCCCACTCGACACCCCCTACCAAGTTTTATCAGGATTCATTCAAAACTTTTCGACCTATTATGTTAACAGACAGAAAAGCATGCAAATGCTAAACATAACCTCCTTGGCGGAGGTTATAAATTCAAGTAGGTAAATATAAATAAATCTTGAAGACCTCAAGAGGCAGTTGCAATGAAAAGCACATGCAATAGATTCAAGTAAAATATCATACAGCCCCCCCACCCCCCCTTACAAACTATGTATTTCATGAGACCCAGCAGTGTTTTGAAACAGATGGACAAAGTGTTTGTCTGAAGAAATACAGCTTAAAGAGGCTTTTTCTGCACACAAGAGTCTGCACATCAGACAGTTTCCACATGTCAGCACCAACACTAGGCCATAAACATCGGAGCACACAAAAAAAGAGCACGCATGCCTTTAGCTGACAGTCACAGTTTGTAACGTGTAAATTATTTGGCAGAAAGCACCATCACTGCTGGACGTTAGTAAGACCCTGATCTATTTTAATAAAGGCAGAAATCTTTTTTTTTCCTGTCATTTCAAGAGTTTTATTATGGAGAATTTTCCATTTCAGTCTCACAGGATGTGAACTCTAACCATTAAAATAACTACCAAAAAAGGCAACAGGTAGCCTAGTAACAATGAAAACACACTTTTTAATGGTGTCTTGTAATAGCTGTGGGTGGATGAATTTTGAATGTTTAGGAAATAACTAATGCACGGTGGATTTTTGGGCTGGTTATTGTTGATTATGCATCTGAGTGAATCTTTCCCTTCAAACACACCACAGCATCTGCTCTGCCCACTTAGGATCAACAGGATGTTGGTATAACTTCATCTCCTACACTAGACTCTTACACTTTTCGTTAACACTCCCACTAAAGTTTTGGGAAATGGAGCCATTCTAGCAGAAAAAAGTCCTTTTACTCCTGCCTCCATCATCTGAGCATTAATCGATCCTCTCCTGTTTATCAGGGCTCAGTAACAAATCAGCAACTCTGCATAACTGGAATGATGGAAATGGATGCACGTTGAGGAACTCATCTCTCTCTCTTCACTCCTGTGCATTAATGAATGTTTTTATTTAAGCTAATCCCTATTGACCGTATACGTAATGCATGAAACATGTCAGTTCATGTTAAACTTTGAGCTTGAGGAGAAATCCAGCTCAGTGTTTTTAAGAAAATTCCTAACAGTAAGATAAGGGAATCCCCTCAGCTTCATGTGACTCATGCAGGTCAAGTTAGGTGAAGCTTCCAATAAATAACTTCCTGTAACCTGACCATAGGGGTCTTTCCATTGTTGCCATCCACACATTTATAATCATCGTCATACAAGGCTCGATGGGATGATCCCGTGATGCCCGTTGCTTTCCGCTCTTATGCCTGTCACGCGCATGTCGTTGCCGCTCAAATTGAATTTGGAGAACTGAAGGGGAATGCCAGCAGACTTTGATGCGAGCGGTATCTGTTGAGCTCTTGTGTTTTTCTAGTTTTAGCAGAAAAGAAATGGAACGGGCAGCCATCATTTACTGGGAATGACAAGATAAGCTTATTAGTGGTGCAAATGTTTTTTGTCTTGCCTCTGATCTTATCTTACATCAGTGTGCTGAGTGACATGGGAGCCAAAGGGAATTTTATGTCCTGGCTGAATTGAGGCTTACTTGTTTTGAATACAAACACTGTTTTTTACTCATTGCTGCTTTTCTGATTTGCATAATTTTGAATAGACTCGTCTCAAACAATCTGCACGTCGACAGCCACCACTTCCCGTAAAATGTTGGTTGGTGACATGCAGGGGACTGTAACCGTTACCTGATCAAAGGTGTTTTCCCACTTCTTCCCCCCGGTTCCCTCTCGCAGCCCTCCCACTACCCGTACCAGAATAAGACACCCGTATCTCAGACGACATTAAACAAATTGAAACCAGATTTCCTGCCCGTGCTCAAACAGCAGACGTGCTTTTAACACTACAAGACTTTCAAGAAGCAGTCTGACTGTATTCAGTCTGCATTTGCATTTTCACTATGAAAGTGTCTCCCACCTTTGCACCCTCGTTTGACTATGAATATCAGTTAAAATCTGTTGGCGGGAGTTAGCGGAAAATGTTCTCATTTGTGGCATGTCATGATGCTCTTAGAAGATACCGATGATCATGCAAATAAGGTGTGTTGTTCCCCCAAACCAAATGCAATGTTTCAAAAAAAAGCCTCTTTCCAAAACATGCTTTAGGGGCTGACGCAATCGTCAAACTATGTCAGACATCAGCTGTGCACCGCCACTGTTTAACGCAGCAGAGCTCAGAAACATACGGACGAAGATGAAATAACTCTGCGATGACAAAGTATGAAGCAGATCGTCATGTCTGTGAATTTGTCCTCATGCCAAACAATGTGTTTCTGCTCTGGACAGGCAAGAAATAAATGAGAGAGAGAGAGACAGAGGCAAGCAGGCTGGGCGAGGGAGGGAGGGGAAAAAATCCTTGCAGTGCACGCAGGAGAGCACGTGCAGCACTGAATGTGGGAATGTTTAGATATCTCCTCAAACGGCTCCACATGGGAAAAAAGGAAAAGTCATCCTCTATGCTTTGACTGCAGCCGGCTGGAGCAAAGGGGTTGGCCTCAGTTTGACATAAGCAAACACTCGCAGGGTTTCACACTCACTGACACACACATATATGATCAGAGATCATATATGATCAGAGATCATATATGTGCACACACATGCAAACGCACACACGCTCATACTTCTGCACATTGCTGTATTAATTGTTGTTGATGTCTTGGCAACCCTGCAGGTGCAGAAATGGGGGCTACTGACTGGTGCGTGTGAATCACATGTGCACACGCACCAGTCACCTGGATTTTAAAGCCTAGTCTGTACCAGCAGCAGCAAGAGGAATAGGAGGGGGGGGGGAAATTACAGCATATATCAGGAATTTTCCAGTTAATGATGTGCGGATGTGGTAGCACTGGGGAGAGAGAGCCACTGACTGTGCTGTCTTTGTTTTGTGCGCCGAGGGCCCCATGCTGCATTCCTGTACGCTGTGCATACTTTGGCAACAGTCTCACTGCCCCTCGTTTTTTTTTTTTTTTTTTTTTTTTTTCTGTTTTACTGTATACAGTTTGTGTGCTGCTCTTGCACTTTTCTTTTTTGGGCCCCTGTAGTTCTCTCGCTGTCTCTCAGACCCTCCCATAGGCGTCTCTGTCTCAATGGACCTTTTTGCCCCCCCACCTCATTTTTCTTTTAAATCTTCTCCTTTATTTCCTTTCCTGGTCTGGGCAGAGCTATTGTGGGAGGCTGTGAATTGTTCTTTTTTTTCCCCTTTTTTTTTTCGCAGAACAAAAAAAAAGGGAGCAAGAGGAAAAGTGAAGGAGGAATGAAATAATGGTGTTTACAAGATGGCTGACTGCTGAAGCTTCGAACGGAGCCTCTCTGGAGACACAATGCTGTTTAATGCTTATTATTATGACATCCGCTCTGCTTCACCCAAATGTAGCCAGCCTATATACACCGGAGTCTTTACACGTTTTCCTCTGAGGTTCTCTTAGGAAGACTTCAATTTGTTGTGGATTGTTTTCAGGAATGTACTCAAGCCTAAGTGCACTCCACTCTATTCCGGTTGATTCAGCAACTGAAAATTGTGACTTTCGACAATCCTGCTCTTTTCGATTACGTACGTGTGTGTGTGTGTGTGTGTGTGTGTGTGTGTGTGTGTGTGTGTGTGTGTGTGTGTGTGTGTGTGTGTGTGTGTGTGTGTGTGTGTGTGTGTGTGTGTGTGTGTGTGTGTGTGTGTGTGTGTGTGTGTGTGTGTGTGTGTGTGTGTGTGGAGGGCATGTATCACTGTGCAGTGGAGCTCTTTCATCCTGGGCTTCCTCAGTGACAGGGAATGTAAACATGGGCCCCGAGCCAAGCGCCATCAGCCTCCTCGCCTCTGGCGCTGCAGCCCCTTATGACATCAGGTCACTCTGACTGACAGGAAGACGTCTCGAGATTTGAAGAAGAATGGGATGAGGAATGAAGCATGTGGTCTCCTACAGTTCAAAAAACGTTCTGCTAACCTAAAAGAATGACTGACTCTGGTTATTACAGTGTAGGTCCTGTTTTCTAGCCGAGCTACAGTGTTTATTGCTTATTTTGTTACTTTGTGCAACCGCAGCCAATATTTGTGATTCTAACGACATTGGCAAAGAGGCGAGCGTAGGTTTCACACATGTTTAACAAAAGTGCAGACCCTGCACAATATTCAGGCGGACTTTTTGGAGCGCTTTTAAAGAAATGCTTCAGCTCAACGATATTGTGATGTGTGGTATGAGCAGCTTCCATGAGGACATTTCACCGCATCTATTTTTGGATTAAGATTGAAATTGCCCCCCCCCCACCCCATTTCAAGCCATTCTGCAGTAGATTTACTTCAGATTAGAGTTGCTGTTGTTTAGCAAAAAGGCACTTTGACCTTATTTTGAAAGCTACCTCGATAAACTCGGGATTGAATTTTCGGCATCGTGATGGCGTGGGGCGGTGATGGCCAGTCCCAGAGTTCATTGTTAATAATTGTTACCGGATGTTTTATATTTCTGATACAATGGAAAGTTCCCACTTCGAAATGCTGCTTCAGTTAACTGGTAAACACACGGACTAATCACTGACAACAAAGATGCACTAATCTGGGAAAAATAAAGCCCAGGCTGTAATAAACGGATTTCTCCCTTAAAACGTCAAACACATGCTGCAGATGACTTGCATACATTTGTAGTTACACACTCTAGCACAAGAAGGTTCTTGGCACTGAAGCATACTCATCCAAGCTAAAGCAGGTGCTCTCTAACTCGCATGCAAATACTCACACATAGCTCAAACCAAATGCCCCTACTCCCAACCCCACCCTTGATCATGTGCATGCACCTCATTGTCATACAAGTCCCCCCGTACATGCAGCATGCACTGGCAGCACCGGAACGGATGTTGCAAGGCGGACGGGCTTGGAGGTCTGACCTAGGAGGTCTGGAGGTCCTCTGGGGTAGGAGAAGCCATTTCCTCACTGATGAGGAGCCGGGAGGAAAGAGCAGCAGGCAGGGCTGAGGACGATGGTCTCAGCAGAAAGGAATTCTGAGAATGTTGTCCTTTAATCTGGAGTCAGCCTCGTGCACTCACTACATCTCTCTCCCTCGCTGTGTTGCTCTTAGCTTGCTCTGTCTTTTTTCTCATTTGGCTTTATCTGACCACCTCCTGGGTTTTCTGTTTCCGTGCCAGAGGGGAAGAAGGGTGTCAGATGGACGCAGGCAGATTGAAAATGCAAAATGACCGACCCATTTTTGACTTTCCGTTATACTGCGTGCATGAGTTTGCGTGTGTTCATGTAGCCCCTGCAGAAGAGGGAGAGCAGGAGCGTATAATGAGGGCATTTGTGAAGCAGAACAGAGAATAAGAAGGGTGAGAAAGCGAGACTAAGGAAGGAGGAATGCTAACGTGGTCGGAAGAAGATTGGGGGGGGCAAAAGGGAACATTACAAGTGTGGAATGTCCTTTTTTTCATTTTGTAGCACACACGTGTTGTTATAATCATCTCTGTGAAAACAGTTATTTGGTTGTGTGTTTAGGCCTCGACTCAAAGCATTGTAGGGATGAGTGTTGTGTTTTGGTTTTTTTTTTGTTTTTTTTTAAGGGGTTGGATGCAACAGGAGCATTCCATGCATAGTGTCAAAATGTGTGTGATCTAAACCCACTCATGTACACAGTAGGTTCTCCAACTTAAGTCTGGGCTGTACTGCATTTTAGACACGTGTGTTTTATAGACTTACAGAAACAGAGAAATGGGCTTTTTTATAGAGATGAGGGAGGAGGTATGGAGAAAAGGGAGCTGGTGCTCTAAACACTACCTAGTGCAAAGAATACAGATGAAAAAATATGTTTTTAAATATGTGACTTTTTTATGTCTTGAGCAGGAACAAATTTAAGTGTCAAAGATGGAGTAAGGGAAGTTGGAAAGTACTGAAAAATCATCTGCTGTTGGTTTTAGTTTCCTTTATGATGGTCATTGACAAAAAACACAAATCTAGAATAACTGCTGGCTTATCCTTCAGTGCAGGCATGCAAGGCCATAAATACACAGCTACAAAAATGGTTTAGTATTTTGCAAGTGGCTGGGGTGTAATTTCATATTTGAAATAAAGCTTAATACAGCTATCTTCCGGTGTGTCTGCAAGTGCATGCATGTGTTATGTATATGCCTTAATCTGCAGTTGTGGCTCGGTTTTCGAATAACTGCATTTCACTGAGGCGGATATACCCCGAGCTCTAGGTCTGTGGTTCTTCCTAGAAGGCTTTGTGAGAGTGTGTGAGTTTGTGTGCATGTGTGCGTGCGTGCATGTATCTCGGAGTCCTGACTTTTGTATTTGCAGGGTGACAAATCCATGCAATAGACTGAGGTCATATGCATTTGAGCCTGCAACTGCAAGCGTAAGAGGAAGACGTGGAGCGGGCCATTTGTCGGTTAAGCATCTATCCATGTTTAAAAATGGTGACCTGCATTTGAACGTCTCATGGCAATATCTCCATAGGCGACAGATGCAGATATGCTCTAACTGAAGATCGAGCTCAACACTTTGCTGCAAACTTAACTAAAAGATTTTCGAAAAATTTTTAAAATTCCTACAAAAATGTAGCAATGCTGTGTTGAGTCCTGTCCTCGTTCAAAATGAAAGTATGTAGCCCGACTCTATGGGAAGCTGTGCGACTTCCATTCATGATTTTCTTTGAGGTTTCACTGTTCTAAAATTCGTCAATGACCCTAACACTCGGTGTGCTCACTTGGCAGATGCGTGTCTCATTTCTGGTCACGTGACTCGCCCGACGGATCTCAGCCAACTAGCCTCAACTTCCGCCCTATTTCCACTGAAGCAGGAAGTAGAGATGAGAAAGTATCACACATCTGCAAAATGCGGCCCCCGGCTCTATTAATAGTCTCATTCAGTTTAGAAAAAATGCGGCTCAGCTTTTTATTCCTCTTATTGATCTCACTTGTCAGCTTGGAGATTTGCTCACTTGTTCAGTTCACCTCACATATCCAGGACAAGTTCTCGTGCCACAGTCATATATAAAGTGATTTCCGTGGAATTCCTATTCCATGGCCAGATGACCTGGTAATCGATTGCCCTAGAATATTTATTTAGGCTGCCAGTAATGTGTTTAAATCCAGTTGCTCACTACCTGTGACTCCTGGCGCAGCACTGCACAAGGAAACACCTACACTCATGTTCTGCAGACCTTTGCAGACCCTTATCTTCATAGTTGGTAGTTGTGTACATGAACCCGATGGCATTGTCACATATGTAGAACAAACTGTAATCTGGGCTACCTGTGTTTGTTTGTGTTTGTGCTATTGTTGGTCCCTTTAGCTACCACCCCCGGCCCTCCCTGCTGTGGAGAAGACATAACAGAGAAAGAAGTTTAAATATTGAAGTGAAACCGAGTGCTTGAAAACAATGAAAACTGTCCTCTGCAGCCACTGTTGGTGCTTATAATGCATGCATTTTTAATCTTGAACATGCACAAAAAGTGTCTCTGCTTTGATTATATTTCCACAATCCTTCTTTTCTGTGCAGGTAAAGAGCTATGCAAATAGACACCAGCCCATGAACCATAAACCCTTTAGTCACTGCAGTACTTTGAACTAATACTGTCTGTTTACTTGTAGCATGTTTTGTTGAGTTTTTGGATGTAATTTAGGCTAGTTGGCAATCAACTGAAAGCCCACCTGGGACTGATGAGGATTTCATTAGCTTTCCAGCTTTCCAGTAATAAACCATCATCATCCAAATCAGAGTCTGTGAAAGTGTCACCTGGTTGCTGTGAATGTCTGGATAATGTTTCAGAGCAGTTTCAGAAGTTTTTGAAAAATACTGAAAGCAAAGTGTGGAGCATTAGACCTAACATGAGTTTCCTTTCACCACAATCCTACAAGTCAGAAACACACAAGCAACTTGTGCCGGTCACATAAACAATGACCCAGTTCATTCACTAATAGTTTATATTTAACTGCGTACTTCTTTTGAAGATCATTCCTCTCAAATTACCTAGTCAAGCATATTTTAAGAGTGAATAAGATCTTTAAAGAAAAAGGAGGGGAGGAAAAAAAATCCAATGATTGTTCCTTCATACTTGTTTAGAGCCAGCCAAGTCTATAAATATATCTAGGTGACAGTGCATCCTCTTTGCTTACATACATTCGTCCCTGACTTGAAGATCCAGATAAGCAGTCTGCAGTGCCTGGAGGGGGAACTGCAGCCAAAAGCTGTAGGAAAAATCTGGAGTTTAGGAAAGCACCTGGAACCCGTCCACTCTTACTAGGGGTCACTGAGTTTTGTCTGGAGGCTTTCCCTACTGTAGCTGTTAACAATGCTGCTGCTTTCCTGCAGGCTCATGGCTCCACACACACAAACTGCGAGGTCCCAAAAGAGTTACAGGGACAAATTTGGAAAGCATGCTTAGTTTGAAGTAGCACAAAATGGCTGCTGTTGATGCTTCAGGTGGATGTAGGGTAGTCTGATAAAAGACAGGAAGTGTTTGGGTTTTTTTCTCACTCTCTATTTTGACAGGAAGGAGGGGTAGAGCGGGGCGGTTGATATCAGTTAATCACCCCCTTTTCATTTCCCATGCACATGTTGTCTGCCAGGTTTGAGACATGTATTGTGAGTCTTTGTAGTAGGTGCTCCTCTGTACCGACGTTCACGCTGCAATTGTAAATAAAGGTACAGTTCTGAGCTTCCCCGGTGGATTGATGTGGAAAGATTGTGTGAAGTGGGTACACCGGAATGGGAACAGGGAGGCCTGTCCTGCCAGATATGATTTCATGTCTTACATAAGCTCAAGATGGGGACAGAGAAGCATTAACCCTGTGCATTAGTGACTTGTGTGTCTATGTGTGTGCTTTGTGCAGTAAAATCTAACAGGTTTTCTGCTGTGTTGCAGGTGGTAACACTGTGGTACAGAGCCCCAGAAGTGCTGCTCCAGTCAAGTTACGCTACACCGGTGGACCTGTGGAGTGTCGGCTGCATCTTCGCTGAGATGTTCAGGAGAAGGTGAGGCCTAAGTATTGGGCAAAGATGTCTGGGCTTTATACTTATTTAAATCTGGACTGTCTTTGAACTTCAATTAAAGTCTCTCTGCAGTTCTCTTATTCCTTTGTCTCTTTCACTAATGTTGATTCTCCGAGGTATTCCTGGGTTCACTGTTAGCATCCCTGCTGATCACTCTTATTAATCAGGAAGCAGTCTAACATAGAATAAACATAATGTGGAAGGATTCTGTCGAGGTTTTCACAAATGCTTCCCGAGTCACACAATCACATTTCATTCAGAGGTTTAGTGTTGACGCACCTTGGTGGTAAAGTCTAAACACATGTTAGACTTTGGTCTTCATATTCAGACTCTTTGTGAGCGTCATGTTGTCTTGATTGTTTTCACTGGTATCTTTTTTTAATAGCACTTTGCTGGGTCTAACTAACCACATCACCTATTTGCACACATCTATGCAACACCTTATTCAATGCACTGTAAGTCTTTATCTGTGATATACACACTTAGGTTAGCGGTTGTATAAGAGACAATTTGGGATTTAGGGCTGTGCTTAAAGGCATGTAGACCTTATAGATGACCCACTTTCCTCTTGCCAAGACATGACGTTGCATGGTATAGAGACTTCTAGCCACTATATTGGGTATACCTGCTTAATTTCTTGTTTATACGAATCAGCCAATCGCAAAGCAGCAACTCGGTGCTTTTAGACGTGTTGACATGGTCAAGATGACCACATCAACATGTCCAATCTTAAAGCAGATGGGCTTTAATAACAGAAGACCATCTAGTCAGCCAAAAAAAGGAAACTGAGGCTATAGTTTACACAAGTTCACCAAGTTTAAACAACAGATAATTGGAAAGATGTTGCTCGATCTGATGAGTCTCTATTTCTGCTGCAGCATTCGGATGTTAGCGTCATAATTTGGTGTGAACATGAAAGCATAAATCCATCCTGCCTAGTATCAAAGGATAGTCTGCTGGTTATGGTGTGATGGTGTGTGGGATATTTTTGTGCCATTTAAAATTATGCTCAATGCCAAATAAATATGGTTGAAATGCCACAGCCTACCTGAATATTATGACCACAG
The DNA here is from genome assembly GCF_013358895.1 of Oreochromis aureus. NCBI lineage: Eukaryota > Metazoa > Chordata > Actinopteri > Cichliformes > Cichlidae > Oreochromis > Oreochromis aureus. Next base: position 16,606,167 of record NC_052962.1, read on the forward strand.
ACCACAGAGTACCCATCTTCTGATGGCAGATAAAGTGCTATGTTACAAAGCTCATATCGTCATAACAAATGGCCTCTACAGACACCAGATATCAATCCAATGCAGCATTTTGGCATGTGGTGGAGCGGAAGATTAACCTCGTGGGTGTGCAGCCGACAAATCTGCACCAACTGAATGACGCTGTAATGTCAATATGGAACAAAATCTGAGGAATTTTTAGAACCACTTGTTGAATCTGTGCCACAAGCAATTAAGGCATTTCTGAAGGGAAAAGGGTGTCCAACCCAAGACTAATGAAGTTTTATTTCTGTTCCAACAAACTCTTGATAGCTGTTGTAATTTCTGTTATTTGGGTTACGCCAAAGCATTGTGGAAGGGAAAATACCCACCAAAGTCCCTTTATTGTGTTCTTAAGTAATGATTGAGTAATGATGACATTCCTCAGTGAGCACAGCACTTTAACCGAATCACTTGGGGAGGTTACAGACATGAGAAGTGATATGGGGGACTGGAACCAAGTCATTGTGTCATTAATATTAAATACTCCTCCCCCCCATAAAATTATCTGACTGTTTGTTTTATCATATAAGTTGCAGTAATAGTAATAATCAAATAATATAATGGATACATTTTTGAGCAGTATAAGACATCAAAACGTCTTCTTTACTGGTGGGTGACTCATAAAAATGTTCCCATGTGAACAGATGAAAAAGCTTAAAGTCTTTCTTTGAGTGTTGTATTTACGATCGCTCACAAAGGAGCAGCTCGACGAAGAGGGCGACGGGCGTTCTTTGTATCATTGGTCTAATTTTACTTGAAAAACACGAACTGAAATCACTCGGCACAATCAGTTATTTGGGAGTTTCTTACTGTAGTCATCTTTTCCTCAAATGACACCTGTCAGATGCGTTATGAGCAGCGAGGAATCACATTTCGGTTGGCTTATCAAGCCATTACAGTAACACTGCTGTCTGCTGTGGTTGCAGCATGTAAGTCTAGATTCTACTTCTACTTGGTATAGGTATTTGTCAGTTTGTGGTCTAACGAACTTCACGCTGGCGAGCCAAGCTAATAACGGACAGTTTTCACCCCCCCCAAAAAAAGTTACAACTGCCTGTTTTTGGTTTTTTGGAAGAAAGAAAAGACGGGGGCGAAAAGATGCAGTTTTATCCTCGTCAAATTAAGACGACGTTGATTTAATGTTTTTAAGGTGCTACAGTATGTATAAAATGTAGGCTTTAATTGACAGTAGAGAGGTCGCGCCAGGCTGAAGTGGCGTGTTCTACAGTAGATAATAACAGTCTTTCTGAGGTAGGGCTAAGTGCCAAGAGAAGCAGCCCTGCTTCCTTCCCCAAACGACTCCTTACCCCAGCATGCGCAGCCGCACACAGCAATCCACGCTCTGTACTTGGGACCTGATGGGAATGTATAGGTTCCTCTATCAAAAGGTTACCCAAGGCTAACATCTAGTCGTGCTGCACAAAAACATGCAGAGGCACTTTCGGAGTATCTTGTTGACAAATGGTGCCGTGATGAAGCTTGATCTAAGAGTTGTTTGATCAAGCTCAATTTGTTTGCCGGCTATTTAAATCTTGGCACGTGACAGTATTTTAATGATGCTTTACAAGTTTTCACGCATAGGACAAAAAGATGGGTCTTTTGGGACTGTGAGAGACTGCTTTGATACTTAGTGTTATAATTATGATTAAGGTTTCATTCTCTTAGTTTGCAACATTTAAATTGAGACCACTTCACAGTATAGCTTTTCTTCGAACTTGCGTTCCCACGTCATTTGACATCTTTCAAACTTTTTTCAAGTTTCCTTATTTTTCTGTCATTCATATATTTAAAAAAAACCAAAACACATACACACGCCATACGTGCACTTTCATAATGATGTGTAATCGTGAAACATGGCCAAAGTTTCACATGAGGTCAGCGTATGCAGAGGTTTCGGTGAGAGCAGATATCCCTTGTACGGTCATCTGAATGACACAGCTGTGGTCACACAAGTCCCGCTCTGCTGTCAAAAGTTTCTCATAGTCGGCCTTGAAGGGTGGGGGGTGACGGAGACCGATGATGAATTAAAGGGGGCCGCTGTCCAAAAATAAGCAGGATTATTTCAAACTCCGAATCATGCAAAGCAGGTGAAGCATTTACAGGTTTTCAGTTTGTGGCGCCAGTTATAAAACGTTATCCTCGTTCAGAAATTGTATCTGTGCACCGCATTTCAAATATTTTCAGCGGTTTATGGGTGAATTTCGAATAAGAGGTTCACTGCTAGTTTTAGAGGTAATGTATTCACAGTCATGCTCGTAACTACTTCATTCAATGTCAGTAATGTATGGTACTTTCCATACTTGTGGCAAGGTCAAGCTGGAAAATTTTATTGAAGGTCAGGCTTTAAATGAAGAGAACAAAGCAAAGTTTATTTCCCATCAATGCGTCTTTTACACTCGTGAAAAAAAAACCCCAACTTGATCTGTAATCAAACATTTTTAAGTCAAATAGTAGAAACAATGTGTGCGTAATCTGTGTACCGAAGGTCTGTCCTTGTGTTATATAGTGCTCATTTAAAAGCACAGTCTGGTTCTGTCTGCAGCCCTGATCAGAGTGAGCAGTTGATGCAGTACGTCTCCTCGCACCCTGACACAATAAACTTTGAAGTGTGTTGGTTTGTGTAGTGCATTTTCAAAATCTGGCATCTGCCCAACTTTGCTGTAAGGTAGACGGTAAGGCAAAGCTCTTTGATGGCCATGAACACACACACGAACACACACACACTTCTCTCTCCTTGCTCAGTCTCAGCGGGTGATTAAGATGGCTTTTAAAAGGCCACCTGTCAGAGATTAAAGGGCACCTGGGTGAAGAGAAAGAAAGCAAGATATTGAGAGAGAGCAGTGTTTGTTAGTTTGCAGTTATATTGAAATTGAGATTAGAAATGCTGACAGCTCGGGGGCACGAACGCAGACCTCTATGCTCATAATTAAGCTGTTTTTCAGAAGAATTGTTCACCAATCTGTAGTGCTCATTTTTAGCCTCACATTTTTATTCCTTGCTCCGCTAGAGAAAATCTTTGCATGATTAAAAGGAAAAGTCAAATTTGTCTAGAATACTAGAACTTGTTGGAGCCCCTTCGTTCGTCCATCGCCCTTTAAGTCAGCTTTCTTCTGATTGGGGGCCCCTCGGAAACAGATAGTTGGTACAGCAGTCGGGTAAAGCGACTGCTCAGAACCAGAGTTGTGATGACATAAAGAGCTCTGACATCATAGAGTCAAGAGTAGAAAACAAATTAACTGAAGCATTTAGAGCTGTTAACCCTGATCTGTTGGTTTAGACTCACCACTGTGAGCATCTACCACTGCAGGACTAAACAGTCTGTACATATAATATGATAGAAAACAAAAGAAAAATAATGGATCTCCTGTTTTCTGTAAGTTGCTTTGATTTTGTTTGGTTTGCAAGACATTGGGTTTGACTTTGCATTATTGTAGCATTTTCACTTTGCAATATCAGAGGGAAACCCCAACAATCAACCCCTATGGCCCTCTATGAGCAATCACTTGGAGAAAGTGGTAAGGAAAAACTCCCTTTTAATAGGAAGAAACCTCCAACTGTCTCAGAGAGGGGCAGCCATCTGACTCGACTGGTTAAGATGTGCTGTGGAAGAACGCCGGAGATTCATAACTAATGATTTAAATGCAGAGTAGTTTATAAGCACAGAGTGAAAAAGGCTGAGTGAAGAAGAAACAGCCGGTTCATAGGTTAGATGTAATTTTGAAAGTAAGCCTAAAACCCCCCACGAGCAGCCATGACCCCCATTTTTGACACACCATGTCGCATTTCAGGCCAGAAACATGTGAAGTCTTTCTTTGAGTCATGAGACTTCAAAGGTTTCATGACTCATAAGCACATTCTTCTTCACTTTCACCACCAAACATGCTATTAGAGTACACGGTCATTAAAAGTGTTTTTAATGACTATGTACTGTAGTGAGAATAGTTGCTCTCCAAGGAATTTGAGCAAATATTATACAAGTCTGCATCTGCATGGTTGGGATGGTGTTGGGTGAGTCACAGTTCGAAAGAACTGTGGAGAGAGCTGCTGCTTGTTGACATTCCTCTAACCAAAAAGGTTGAACGCGGTTCGTTAATGGCCCGGGAGAGGCCCCACATCCGTGTTGACTTTCTCACAGTTTGGAACTCGATTGATAAATTCTCAAAAGCACACCCTTGCATGCACGCGTGCATGCAGTACAGCCCGGGATACCCTGCATGAAAAGTCCGCCGTCCAACGCGCACACCTCATTTCTCTCCAGCTCCCACTCAGATGGTTCGAGACGCTCACGTGCAAACATGCGAATTCACACGCGCATTCCAGAGGTTCTCTCAAAGGAATGTGGGACGACGCCGTGCTGGCACTAAAGGATGCGTGACTCAGCTGCCTGTCCCAACTCGGTCTCGGCCTTTTCACTGCAGCCACTTGTGTGGCGTTGTGCACGGGCATTGGGATTTGTACGTGCAAATCTCAGGGTGGGAAACGATGCCAGAGCGCGAGCACTCGCACTCAACTGCTGACTGTGTGTGCATGCCAGCGGCCAGCTCTGTGTGAATCCAGTTATCCCCCTTCAACAAACCAACAAACCACTCCAGGTTTAAAAATGGACCTCTTGGAATTATCAGCCCTACTTGTTTTGGCATGATAGCTTTGCTGTAGGTGATTTTTCTTTTTTCTTTTTCAACAGTCAGAAACTGGTTTGGTCTGATTTTACATGCCTTTCAAAGTTCTCAGTGCGGTGCCTTGCCCTAAAAGACCTGCATATGCAATCATTTTTGAGACGTCCGTTACTCAAGGACACCATTTATGAACACTAGAAAGAAACTAATATCTTAATTCCACTTCCAAACTTCAGCTTGTGACAGAAATTCTGCTGTCACAGTAAAAATGTGCCAAACACCTTTTGTGTGACTAATATCCCCAGTGTCTCCACTGTAGGAAAGTGTGGGTGTAAGCTATGCAAAGCTTCCTGCAAGTGGGAAAGCACAAGGAGCACATGGTGGCTAAACCAGTCTCTGTTGAGTTCAGTTAAGTGGGGTGCACTTGAAGTGTACTAAGGCCTGGATACAAAATGCAGACAGGCATGCATAAAGGCACATCTATATGATGATACCCTGGCACTACATTGACATCTGCTGGTGAGCAAACACAGTAAAGAAGTGGAACCTATTTAAAAAAAAAATTTAAAAAAAGAGAGAGAGAGCGGTTTCTCCTTCTGAGCCTTGTGCGTTTGTTTTGTGAAGAACACTTAGAAATATTAATCTCATTTAGCCTAAAAGTGGTGGTGTGTGCAATGTTAAACAAGTCCCCTCTTGTGACAACAGCACCTCCTTATTTCCCCTCAGAGGAACTTTGACAGGAAGCTCCAGCTCCTATACCTCTTTCTCTGTTAGGATAATCCAACTTTTCTTTCAAACGCCTTTTCCTCCCAATTTCCTCCACGCATTCAGTCAGCGAGAGCAAAAGCAGACATTCGCACACGCTCGCACACACACACACACACACGGGATAAAAAGGCTTTTTCTGTCCCGTGTGGCGACTGCCAGGCTTGTGCTGATGATGACTACTGGAATCTGTGCTGATCCCATGCCAAGCACGGGCACCCGAAGACGGCCCAAAGCCACAGGAACCACCAGCAGCCCTGCTGCCGCTCTCCTCCCTCCTTTCATCCCCCGTTTCCTTCCCTCCCCATCCTCAGCAGCACCACCAACACCGCTCCACAATCCCTATTCCCTGGGATGAAGCTGCGAGCGTGTGGCTACTTCAAAACGTTCACATCGGAGTCCCACATTCCTCGAGCCAAAAGCTTATATGTTAGGGCTGTTGGTCTTACAGTGTACCATGGGAAAATGACTCCTATCTAAAGCAGGTTACAAAAGGGAGAACTGAATCTCTACATTTGAAAAAGTTTGAAACCTTTTTCTGCATTTCCGGGCTTTGTTTTGTTTTGTTTTTGCAACATAATACGTAGAAACTAAACTAACCTTTTTTTTTATAATTTCTGTTTTCTAGGCCGCTGTTTAGAGGAAACTCGGATGTTGATCAGCTAGGAAAGATTTTTGAGTAAGTAATGACTACTCTTGTTTTCCATTTCTCCTCAGGCTCGGTTATATTTTCTTTCAACTCAGTGGAATTTTGGAAGATTCAGTCAAACCCTTGCCTAAACATTAAGGACAGAACATGCACTCATCTACTGTTTTTCTAATTAATGCAAAACCCATCAGATGAACCCACACTGCTTTTCTGGGGTGCATGTATTCGTGTTCAAATGATTTGAACTGGAATTAAGTGGTGAATGCTTCCCATTGCCGATGATGAAGACACTGATGAGCTGTATGATTCCACAGTGTTGTCGGGGTACCCTCGGCAGAAGACTGGCCCCAGGAAGTAGCCCTGCCACAGAGTGCCTTCACACCCCGGCCCCCGAAACCAATAGAAGACCTAGTTCCAGACATGGACGAGCAGGGACGGGCCTTGTTAATGGTTTGTAGTGTAACTCTCATTAAAAGATCTTAAAATATCATGTGTGTCCAAAAAGATTGTATGGAAAATGTTTTTAAAGCTGTCACTTGCTCATCACTGTCGCCTTTATGGCATCGTGCACATTTATTTATGGGCCAAAGCACTAAGAGAAGCTAAGCTAACAGAACAACTTCTGTCAGTAACTTGACTACCTTGTACAATTTGATTGTTTTTTTTTTTTGTTTGTTTTTGATACATTTTATATCTTCTAACTCCTTGTTTTTTCTGAACATGGAGCCTGAAATCCTCATGTGTGGAAAATAAATGCATCAAGCGAAGCGCTTACTTCACCATCGAGCAGATTTATACCCAACTTGTAGTTCGGCTTGTTTATAAAAGCACAAATATAATCGATCATTCATCAGGATTGTTGCATTTTGGAGCATCGATTTTGATTTTAAAATCAACGTGGGAACCGAGCTGCACGCAATATTTTATTCAACCTAGAAATGTAAACAAGCCTCTATACTTGGTGGTCTCTCATTATCTTCTTTTCCTCACCCCCCCCCCCCCCGCAGCAATTCCTCACCTTCAACCCGTCCAGGAGAATATCGGCCTTCACTGCGTTGAGTCACCCCTACTTTCAAAGCGTGGACAGCCACAGCAGAAGTGTGTACGCAGCCCAGCCCATCCCCAGCAACAAGTCCACGATGGAGGAGAGGAGTGCCTGAAAGTCCTCTTTTTTTCCCCCCTTTAACCGCCCTCCACGTTCCCGTGGCTATAAGTAGTATTTACTGTACCCTTCCTAAAAAGTTTGTCATGTTTTATTTCAGCGTGAAATCAAAATACATTAGTAAAGGTTTTTTTGGCACTGATTACCAGAAAAAGGTTTCCCTTTCAACAAATCCACTCAAATCAAGTAAAAACAAAACAGCTGGTTACAGGAGAGTTCACAATCTCAAAAAAATAGTCCAGAAAAGGCATCAGTGTTTGAGTACTGCAGCTTTTCTCCATTATGATGACGCCATTCTGTAATGAGGTTTACATTGTGAATTTCAAAGTCTATCCTTTGCTTTATTGATCTCCCCACTCAAGTCCTCAGTGGCCTCCTGCAAAGACGCGTCACCACCAACATATAGCACTTAGTTATTGGTCAGAAAGCTTTAATTAAGGGGCGTTTGCTGAGCTGTGTTTTAATGTTTGTCCTACGTGCCAAATACAAGCTGACAAGTAATGAGATTTTCCAGCTGTTGGGCCCTGCAGGCATGATGTTAACTAAAGAACAGCACATCTGGGTCTCCATCAGCAGCGCTCAGCCACATTAGTTCAATTCAGTTTTATTTATTTCAGAAAGATAAAGGCCAAATCACAACAGCAGTCACCTGGAGATGCTTTATTTTGAAAGGTAGAGACCCTACCTGATAAGCAATGAGTTGTATCAGCTGATGCGACGTGTGACGCAGTTTAGAGCGGTAATATTGTCACTCCTTTATAGGTAACTTCGTTAAACGTTTTCTTTATGAATGTTTTCTGATAATCAGTGTCAAAAAAAGCATCATTAATGTTGGTTTTACGTTGCATATAAAACGAAGCCTAAAACAGACTAAAGTGGGCAAATACTTTCCCCCCCTGGGGCGTATAAAACGCTCTGTGGAGCGGGGAGCGGGTGAAGATGGGATGGCACCAAACGCCCCCCAGAACCCTGCGCACACAAGCTGTCATCCTTCCACGAACTGATGGATTGTAAATGCTGCTTTCAGGATGTGAAATGTTGTGTAACAATGCAAAGTGACCCGATCCTTATATTGACTTGGAGTTGGGACTGTAGAGTCCGAAGAGCGGAAGCCTCCTTATGCCCAGTGTTTATACTTAACAATGGAAAAAAAAGACTCTGGACTGCAGGAGAGAGAGAGAGGACCAGACCAGAGCCTGGATGGATCTCACCTGCCTCTTTATTTTTGTTGTTGTGTTGTCTTGTTTGTTGTTTTGTTTTTATAAATAGCTTGCTTACTGCTGGTGTGTGCAGTGAGAAGACGAACGTTTCACACGCACATTTATTGTCCCCAGTGCCGCTGACATAAGCACGCTCATGTACCCATGTACTCACTCGGACGTTGTTAGGCATCACAAACCAGCCACCCACTGCCATGTCCATTATCATTCCAGTTTGACCTATAATAATGGTGCCACCTTGTGGAAGTCTAGAGTAACTGCAGACCAGTAGCGGGATTCTAATGGTTTCTGCACACATCGAGGAACTCGTAACGGGGCTGATATCGGTGCTGAGACAATGAGACAACTTGGAGATGTTCCTACAACTTACATAGACTTTGACTTTTTAATGACTTTTAGCTGTACCAACGTGAGCGCTTTGTTTTATCATTATTGTGAAATCAAATTATTTCTTTCCAAATCATACAGTAATGCACAGACAGACCTGCACAAAGTGTCAAAGAGAGACCCACAAGCACTATTCATTCAACATGGTAGAATTTTGGCACACTTTTGTGTCACTAATATTCTGTATTTAATTTTAATTTTATTGACGAGTCTTATATACTTGTAACTTGATTTTTGTTTTTTTAATGCTGGGGTATACAGTGTTCTTACACCAGTGACGCCAACTCATTAAAGGATTGTAGAGTCCGTGTAAGAATAGTTTGACGTTGTAAGGAATGTATAAAGGAAAAGCATTGGTACTGTACAGTAAATTGTGCTAGTTCTAAAGTACAAGCTGTAACAATAGAAACCTTTTGATACGTGCGTTTGTCAGCACATAGGCATGTCGTTAAAACGGATAGACGTAGAGTAGCGAGGGTCTGCAGAATGTTGCATGGCGAGAGTTGTTTCTTTGTTTTCTGTTTTATTTGCGTGTGGTGGGTTGTTCCGACGGATTTCTTTTATCATGTGTTGAGAACTACTACGGATTTTCCAGTAGTTTTGATGACGATGTGATGCACAATATTTTGTGTACAGTTTCTGCTTTATTTTACCTTGGCGTGCCGTTCTATCCAAGTTAAGTTTTGAACCACAAGGTAAAAGCAAGTTTTTCCAGAGTTGTATTTTTGTATTTAGTAGTTCTTGCAGAACAGTAACATTGTAACACTGGTTTTTGTTTTGGGGTTTCGTAACAGGTAGTGCTTTTAGCACACAGACACAGACACACACAGACTCAATCTCTGACTTTCTCAGGTTCTCTCCACGGACGTCCGAAACCTTTCGGGCACAGTTTGCACATCTCTGGGTTACTGAATGACTACGATACAACTTCTTCAGGTTTTCTTTCAAGCTGTCTAAGGATCGTGTCATTGATCACAATCTACTGTCTACTATTTATCGAATATATGTTACTGTAGTCCTTACTGTCTGAAGATAACTGCCTGTATAAACTGTTCTTGCCACAAACTAATGACCAGGTGGCAAACATGACAGAAATACATGTCTGCTTAACACTGTGTGATTTTAATTTTTTCTTCTTTTTTGTTTTTCTATTTGATAACGACTCATTTCTGGTGTAAGTGGCATCTACAATGCAATCAAAGCTACAAATGCGTTAGACACGGAGGTTTACATTTAAAATATTGACTGCTTTAATCTCATTACAGTTAATACAGTCACTGTGTGCTTTCTTATGATTTAACCAATCTGTAATGCTCTTCAGTCTCATAACAACTGAAATCCGCTGCTGAACTCTAGGCAGTGTCACTATTTTTGAACGTCGCTTCATCCATCACTCATATTGGCATTATACTTATGTATGAATGCATCGGTGTCTTATTATTATGTTGCACCAGCTGAATAAAAAGCAGCTTTTTATTAATGTTGTTTGGACTTATTTATCAGGGGTTGGAGTAAATACAGAGGGATAACGCTCATGAGGCGTACATGAAGAAATGGGAAAGAGGCGATTAGTGAGCAGGAGTATGGCTTCATGCTGAGAAAGAGTGCGCCAAATCTGATGTTTGCTTTCAGTGCTGATGGAGAAGGTCAGGAAATGCACTGTGTCTTTGTGGGACTAGAGAAAGTATATAATAGGGTGCCAAGAGTGGAACTGTGGAAATGCATGAGAAGTATGCAGGACATATATGAGGACAGTAAGACGGGGGTTGAGGTCTGCAATGTTCTGCTCTGAACCCTTCCTGTTTGCAAAGGAGTAACAGATGAGGTAAGCCAGGAGCCTCCGTGACAGATGTTTGCAGATGACACTGTTATCTGTAGTGATAGCAGGTGGAGGTATACTCTGGAGGGAAGAACAATGAAAGTTAACTGAACCATAACAGAATACATGTTGTTGAGGTTCACTTCTCGACCTCACCGATCCGTTTGATATCCCAGCTGGAGAAGAAGAGTCAGATGAGGCTGAAGTTTTCGTTCATCAAAGCTTTATTACCAGTGCACATTGGGAGATCACACTGCATGCAGCCACAGCAAGCACCAAGTGGATCTGAGGAGCAATTCCTCAGTCTGTTCATTATAAAGGCTCTGGGCGCTCCCTTAAGGGACTTGCCCTATATTTATCTAGTAGTCCCACAAGCATGTTGCAACCTTTAAATTACATGATTAGACACGGGGGCTACAGGTGAGCTCACCCTACGCCCACTACAGTCAGCAAACCGAGTCATAAAAAGAATACGTTGTTTCCTTATCAAGGACATTCAAGGCCACACACCCTAACGTTCACATAGAAAGGTACACTCCCCAACTGTTCCTCTATAGTTTCCTGCTTTTCTATTCTTCTTTACAACCTACTCCTTATCTCTGCATATCATAGGGGAACTGAAACATGCCACCTGCTTTAATACTTTCTCACAATGTGTATGAATGAGAGGGAAACGGGTGTAACAGTGAAACAGCAAAGAGCAGAAATAGTGAGGGTAGATGAGTTTAAATACCTGGGGTCAACCATGCGAAGCAACAGACAGTGCACAAGAGAGGTGAAAAAGGGTTAGGCAGGGAGGAGAGTGTCATAGGGATAATTTGTGACAGAAGAATAACCTCAAGTGTAAAGAGAAGGTTTACAAGATGATAATGAAACCGGCTATGATGTATCATTTGGAGATGGTGGCAGTGACAAAAAGACGGGAGGTGGAGGTGAAGATGTCAACATGGTAGTGAGCAGAATGGAGATGATTAGATATTAGTATATCAGACAGACAGCTCAGGCTTAGCAGTTAGAGTTACAGAGGCGAGGCTGAGATGGTTTGGACCTGTACAGTAGAGGCATAGTGGATATAGTGAACAAAGGATGTTGAAGATGGAGCTGCCAGGCATGAGACAAAGAGGATCACATGCAGAGAGTTGGTGTGACAAAGGAGGATGCTTGCCATAGGGTGAGATGGGGGGAAGAGGATCAGCTATGGTGACCTCTAAAGGAAGCAGCCAGAAGAAGAAGTAAAATAAAAGTATTAGTAAAAGCATTAATTTCTGGCTTATTTCAACACTACTTGGATTCTGACACAATATCCTACTCTTTTCCAGAAGGGGGCAGTAGTGTAGTATTTGCGACGGCAGCCGAAGAAGAAGAATCAGTCGAGCTTTTATCAACTCGAAGTGGCTACGTAAATGTTAGCAAGGTAACACAAATGGTTGTTCTTTCTCTTGGGTGTTGTTTCCCATTGCTGACTCGACATGGGCAAGAGAGACAATCGAGTGGTGAGTGGTGCCGCATAATTTGAATAAAATTATTTGCATATGTACCGAGTGACATTTAGTAAACAAGATACAAATAAACGGGCTATCGCGGCAGTTAGCATTGGTTAGCTTACGTACGTGTCCACTAGGTATTGTGATGCTAGGCCTGCTGTGTACGGTGGTTAGTTTAGCCGCGCATATGCACACTTAGCTTGGAAATACAACAGCGTAGATTGGTTGCTTTAATCTTTAGGCTTTCAAACAGCTAACGTTAGCTTAGTGCATCAGAAGGTAATCCTAAATTTGGGAGTAGTTCAGGTTTGGCATGCTGAGGTTGCACAGTGGTTCCCCCCGGCTTGCATCTTAGGCGCACTGCCTTGACCGTTGTTGATTGGCAAATACAGCAACTACTTTATTACTAAGTACTACTAATTGCTCTCTCAATAGCCTCGGGAAGCTCCAGGTACACACAAATCTTACACAGTAGCAGCGTCCTGCTGTAAACCCCATGCCCAGGCTCTGTTTGCCCTGTTTCACAGCTATTTTAGCGATCCCGCATGTAGTACTGGTGAATTGCAATGCATTATGCCATATTTTAAGCGTCCCTCTATTAGAAGGATGGAAATGAATGCTTTTGTCTGTGTTTCAGGCTTACATTAACCCCATTGCTGCTGCACGAGCCAGGGGGCCGGTACAGGGCTCTGGGCCAACCATTCAGGATTATTTAAGCAGACCTCGACCAACATGGTAAGTAAAGGGCAGATCTGCAGCTTAGTGATGTAAAGTGGTGTCCTCACTTTATCATCACCACAAGAACATTTTTGGTGTACTATTAAAGAGCCAAAGGAGTCAAGGTGAACATATCTGGCAGCATAGTCTTTGTTAAAGGGTTTTAATAAATTCAAAACTCTAAAGCATATGAACAGTATTAAGTAGATAAAGCTATTAGTGATTCCTAAATAAGAATACTAACCTCACCTTTAACTAGAAGAATCCAGTCTTTTCCAAAAGGTGACAGTTTTGGAATTAAGCCGTTTAAAAAAAAAATTATTTGTGTTTATCAGGGAGGAGCTAAAGGAACAGCTGGAGAAGAAGAAAAAGGGCTCTCGAGCCCTGGCTGACTTTGAGGACAAAATGAATGAGGTATGTTTGCATTATATACAGAGCATTTGAACAGGGCTGTTAAACACAGTTTTCCTCTGGAGTTAGCTTACTTTTAAATACTCCATGGCTCCCTTACTTGTCTATAAATTAAAAAGACAAATACAATCTTAAAGTTATTTAGTTTGTGGTTGGCACAGGGGTGCATTTGTTCAAACATCCTGGTCAGCTGGAGCCTTTCTGGGCCTCCTGGTACTCTGGCTTCCTCCCACAGTCCAAAGATGTGTTTGTTTGGTTAGTTGGTTATTATTAATTGGCTGTTTATTTACGAGTGTGAGAATGTTTGATACAGTGAACTCGGAGCCTGAGTGCAGGTGTACCGCATGTTTTACCTTCTTAGGGGAAATCTGTGTTTGCAATGGAAATGTGACCGTACTGTGAGAGCTTGATTTTTATTTTATTTTTTTTATTTGTTTTTGTGTGCAGAACATTTGAAGTGTTGTCATGGTTTCTCACTGTAGCAACATTGTAATCCATATTAGATGAAAATATTGCAACTTATTGAAACAGTTACCAGATAAACACCACGGGGGGGTCAGGGGGTTGTTAAGCTCATCTTGTAACCGGAAGGTTGCCGGTTCGATCCCTAGCTCTGTCCGTCTTGGTCGTTGTGTCCTTGTGCAAGACACTTCACCTACCGCCTACTGGTGATGGCCAGAGGGGCCGATGGCACGATATGGCAGCCTCGCTTCTGTCAGTCTGGCCCAGGGCAGCTGTGGCTACAACTATGGTTTGCCTCCACCAGTGTGTGAATGTGAGAGTGAATGAATAGTGGAACTGTAAAGCGCTTTAAGGGTTGCGAAAAGTGCTACATAAATGCAGTCTATTATTATTATTATTATTATTGTTATTATCGTTATTATTATTATTGTTATTATTATACTATTTTGGTAACATCGTTTCTTGTTTTTTTAAGAGATGGAAGAAAGAACTTGCCAAAAACAGAGAGAAAATGCTAGGTGCAAGTGAAAAGGACAAGGAGGAGAAGAAAGACAAAAAAGAGGTATGATATGAATCCTGTATCAGGTTCATGAAGTATTATTTTTATTTCTCGTCTTTACTTACTTTTTGTTTCTCTGTGCTTCATTTGCTTGGCATTTGTGTTTAGAAAAAGAAGAAGGAGAAGAAGAAATCCAGCAGGGTGAGGAGAGACCTCCAGCATTTTGATTGACAGCTGTGCCATGTTACTGATACATACACACAGAGTGCATGTTTTCTAAACTCGTCTCTTATTCAAGCCTGTGAATGCAGTTTGGGTTTTTTTGTTTTTTCAAACAATCGAATAACCTCATATCTAATGAACCCTGCTTCCACTGTGTTTTGGTCAAGCATTCTTCATCTTCCTCCTCCTCATCGAGTTCTGATTCCTCCAGCAGCTCCTCCTCAGAGTCAGATGACGAGGTAAGGTCCTTTTATGATTCATTTTACATCTCATGTGCTTCATTTGAACCTAATCTAGTGTAACACAATACAGCTGCACGGCATGTAGCATTAAACAGGTTCGGGTTGGGACATTTCTGGAGTCTGCTGGATGACAGTTTACTATCAAAACTAACTTGGGATGCAAGTTTTTTGGCCCACTGGCTTGAGCAGTCAGTGTGCCACAAGGCTGTTGACTTGATATCCTGTATGTCTTTTCGCTGCCTTCTCTCACCTTTCTTGTCCACTCTTAAACTGTCCTTGTCTTAATAAAAGCTAAAAAGCCCCCAAAAATTAATAAAAAAGGGGGGAAAAAATTAAACTGTATTTTTTAGAGAGATCAGATTTATAAAGACTTTAGTGGATCTTAGGAGGATTCCTTCACATACAGCAAAACACTGATTGCAGGTATTTTTTTTTTTGCACGTGCAGGATGAAAAGAAGACTGTAAAGAAGAAGCGAAAGAGAAAGAAGTCGTCATCCAGAAGAGCATCGGACAGCTCAGAGGATGAGTCAGATGCTGAAAGCAAGGTTTTACTCTTTCCAATGCTGCAAGTGGTGATAGTGGATTCATTGCAGTTTTATAGAAATGGACTGTGGTGGTAATTTTTTGTCCTTTTTTCTTTTTCCAAGAAGAAAAGGAAAAGAATAAAGGAAGAAGGTGACAGAGATAAGGTAATTTACGTTTATTCAGTTATTCACTTATCTGTCGTTTTGATGACGACGCTTGATTTAAAATGCAATTCTCTGGCTTTTCTTTTCCTCCCTAAACAACTTAAATAAATCTTGTGTCCATCAGGATGAAAAGAGCCGTAGACGAAAGAGGAAGGCTGAGAGAAGTCATAAAGGCTCATCATCAGAGTCGTCTGCTGACTCTGATGATGATGAGGCGGTAAGTATTATTTCTGTCTCTATCACACATTTCTGCAGTCATTAATTTTTTATTAAAAATGTATCCGTTGCCTCACTTTACAAATAGACTTGAAGTAGTTGAGCGTTACTCTGTTCATCCTTTGTTCCTCTTTTGCTTCTTTGGTCTTCTCGGTTTTTAAATTTAATAGCTCCTCACCGAAAATGCTCCCCTGCTTTTTTAAATTTTTTTATTTATTTTTTGTCAGAGCTGAGTCGATCTTATTCTCAGGTCAGATATTTATGGCAGTCTGTCTTCACTGCTGTTTGCACACGAACAGATTGTTTGTGCAGACCAAGGCTTTTTATAGCTGACTAGAACTGGACTTAAAATTAGATCTGAAAAAACATTTTGGTGAAATAGAATAAGAAAACTAGACATCTTGGGGGAAACTAACATAAATAATCATATAAAAATAAAAAGCTAATTGGCAAATGCAAACCTGTAATGACTCTGGTCCAGATGTCACCAAAGTATCTCAGAGGGCTTCTGTTATAATCACAAAGGGGTCGGTTACTCATTAGTAATCCTCCTGTTTTGCACATAAAAGAAGCCTCCACCCAAAATACTTGAATAAATCACGTGTTTGTATCTGTCTGCTGGCTGTTGGAGCACTATTTATTTAGGTGTTATTTTCTTATTTAAGCATTCACCCTGAGATGCACATGTAGACATCTGATGGAAATACGAACCGCTTGGATTTATGTCTTGAATGTGTTACCTTTTCACTCTGATAGTGATCTGGACAAAGCCTTAGTTACTTTAATCATTCAAGCAGTCAAACTGAACCATTTTTCATGTTATTCAATGGAGCCTTTTACATTTCTGCCCTGTCAGATAGAGGCCGTTCGCTGGTGTCCCTCTTTAAACCCTGTACTTGGATACAGTAGCGATACAGAACAGAAGTCAAATCATCAGTTTCATTTTTCCTAAAATGTTTACGCAACCAGATGTTCAAGCTCTCGTGTCTCTTTACTGTAGGGGGAAGTCCATCTTTGTGTCATTTTTAGCAAAGCATGGCAGCATTTAATGTTCAGCTCCTTGAATCATTGCACACAACACTACATTAAATTACTTTATAGGATAATTTAAATGAGTTCTTTACTGCTCCTCTTTATGATGTGAGTGAAATGGTTTCAGATGTGAACTTTTGTTTGACTTAAAATGTCCACAGTTGTATTTCCCCAGCACAGCATCACTGCTACAGGCAAAATAAAAAATTAATATCCTGCAGTGCGACGTGGAATAGATCCTTCTCCTCAATAACTTGGAGAAAATCCATCCTAATTCTATCAGTGTTTGACGCAGTGCTGATGGTGTTCTTAGCCAAGCCAGCTTTATTTATAAAGCACTTTTAAAAATAGCAACATCTGAACATAGGAGTAAAACAGCCTTAAGAATTTAAATAAGTAAATAAATATATTCAAATTACAAAACGCAAGATGCAATAAATAAAAAAATAAAAAAATTATAATCTCAAACTGGGTCACACGCCCAGTTTTAACTAACCAGTGATCTGTACTGCATGTACTGTATTTAATAATTCAGAAGAAAGATAAAGGAGTCATGAAGATTTATGTTTGACAACATCTTTGGTCCTGGATTGACCGCACAGCTGTTGCAGCTGATTGTAGAATTTCCACTATCGTGAAATATTAGGGGAATTTATTTATTTTTTTTAAATTCTTTGTCACTTTTCAACTTTTTACTCCTGCAGGTTGAAGCCAAGAAGAAAAAGAGAAGCAGCGAGGAAAAGGAGAAATTCACAGTGAGACATTTTACTTCATTTCCTATTTCAAGACAGTCCGCAAACAAGATTTTGCGGGCAGAGCGGTATATCGTTGTACATCGTTCAAAAGACGAATCAGTCACTAAAATGCAGAATTTTTTTTTATTTTTCCAGGACAAATCCAAGAAGAAGAGGAAAAAGAAGCACAAAAAACATGGCAGAAAAAAGAAAAAGAAGGCGGCGTCTCAGTCGGACTCAGACCTCGACTGAAAACGTCTCCCATTTTTCTGACAGCTCAATAGTAGAGTCATTTTTGCCTTTGACTACCAAAAACTACTCACATCCAATTTTTGGGGATTTCCACCTGAACAGGGGAAGCAGCGGGCTTGAATGCTCGGCTTCTATGTGTGAAGTGAAAATGAGGAGGACAGCGCCGGTCCCTCTAAGTGGAAACGACTGGTGCATATCTTTTTTTGTTTTACCACCATGATTTTTCTGCATTATTGGTCTGAGTTACACTCAAATACAGGACTGAACTCCCCACACTTCCCTCTCTTTTCCTCCTCTCTCTCTGTGGAGATTTGAGTGTGCCTGGCACTCCCCACCACCTTCAGAATGCTAGCCCTCTAGGAGTTAGCCCCTGTGCTTCACACCTGACATCTTCCATTGCTACACGAGGCTGTTGATGCTAGTGCCTGCGTGATGCATGTAGACGTGATGATGTCTTGTCAGCTTCATATTGAAGTTGGCCATTGTTGTAAGAAATGAGCTGCACAGTCATACAGTAATACAAGGGATAATTGTTTTCGTTAGATGAGTTGTTACACTGCAGTGTAATTGTACAAACAATGGAGTTCAATAATAAAGTATTGTTTTAACCTTTGTTGCTGTTATGTAGTTACAACACTGAGGCCAGAAGGAGTTGGTTAAGTAATAAAGCTGTTGTTTGTAGGTCTCCAGGTTGCTGGAGCTTCGGCCTCTTCAGACCCCGTTCTTCTCCGATCTGGTTCTGAAACTGGAAAAAGAAACACAAATATGTAAACCTCACTACTTTAAATGCCTCTTACTGAACCATGAGTCTGACTTTGTGTTTGAATCTGTCATGCCGCACAATGAATGAGATGCTTCACCGATGAAACCACAGGCTCCAAAAGTGTGACACCACTGTGGAAAGTGTCATGAGCCACCCTTCATTTCTCCATATTTTGTCTCGAAGGAGCCAGACTCGTATTTTTTCAAGTGGCCTCAAGCAACAGTTGTGCAGGCTTTCTGAAAGTCTTTCACTCACTTTCAGCCCAGTCCTTCTACCTGACATTTTTAGAGGAATGTTTTTTGTTTGTTAAGCCACTTAACTCTGACCTGTGAATGATTCAAGCATAAAAACAGCACCTAACAACCTGAGGGATGAACCTCTTTGTGTCTACACACAACTTGGCAAAGAACCAGTTTTAAATTGTATCTAGGCTTCGATCTATGAAAAATGTCAAAGATAACACTGACAGACATTAAATTCTTTTTTATGCCACCGAAGTGGTTCCACAGCAGATGAACAGCATCTGAAAGTCACATCCTTAAGAAAGAGGCAAAAAAGACCTAGGAGGCGCATCGGGCCCTTCAGCTTCAGTGAACAGCAGGTAGATCATCAGAAATGGTCTCAGAGGGACGGTGGCTGTTAAAAGGCCATTCCTAAGGAAAGGAAACAAGGAGAAAAGGCTGGGGAATGTCAAGTTACACAAGAACAGGACTGAAGATCGGTGGCAATAGGTCTTACGAACTTTGGAAATTTAGCTTCAAATTGCCATCTATAAATACAGGAGAGATTTACCACAGTGAGTCTCAGGATCACTGGAGGCTCTGTCATGGTTTGGGACCATTTTAGCAAGTGGCTGAGATATACTGTCAAAATTGATGGCATTATGAAAACAAAGTTCTTTCAGAGTTTGGACCACCATCCAATACCATCTGGAAATCATCTGAATGGCAACAGCTTCATTTTTTTTTATCATGACAATGATCCCAAACACGCTGCCAATGCAGTAAAAGTATACCTGGATAGAAAAATGCACAGTGGAACACGTTTAGTCATGGATTGGCATGCAGTAATTTCCATAAAGTATAAAAGTGGGAACTGAGAATTAATGTGGTGGGGTGGGGGTGGATATTTGTTTCCTTTGAGCAAAGATGTGCTGGCATTTCATAGTTTGGGTGATTTTAATTTAAAAAAATATATATAAAGCTTTCACAAACTGTGAGTGTAAAGGCCAAATAAAATAAAAGTTTGAGAACATTTAGCCACTCATCACAGTGGCAGGACTTCATAGGCAGGTCTTGTGATCAAAACAGTGCGAGGTATGAAAGGTTAATGTGTGTTCATAAAGCCTTGTTTAATCTTTAAGTTGCCCAGTAAACAATGCACTTCCCTTTAAAAATAGAAGTTTTATCTGTGGGCGTGAACTACTGTAGTTCCAGAAACCTTAAAAACTGCTATATGACTGTCACAGGACAGAAGTGCTGTGATGTGAAGTCAAGCTCTCAGCTGCTCCTCAGTGGGCGGGTCTTACCTGCACTATAAAAAGCCATGCAAGTTTCAGTGATAGGGGAAGTGCGAAATATATGACAGGAAACTGTTGACTCTCTTCCCAATCTGAAGGTATGTGATTCAAAGATTTGATTTTAAAATCTTTTATGGGCAATTTATTGGTTTAATATCTTGTTTTGTAAGTTTAATTTGAGAGCAGGAATCTTCAGAAGAAGTGAAAATGATACTGTAGTTACAGGAGTACATGCGATCAAAAGTCTGACTTGTGAGCTGCAAAGAAATATGCACTTTATCTACTTTTTAATATCACCTTGATGTCAGTGGAAAAGAATTAAAGGGAAAAAGAAAAAGTCACTGTGATGCTCTCCCCTCCAGATGTCGAGGCTCACTCTGTGGTTGTCAGTCGGGGTGTTTATGTGGGGATTTGCTTCTGGCTTAATCACGTGTCCTGATGGGAGTACTTGCTCAGACATCGCTACCTGCTGCAAGACTGAGCGTGGATATGGCTGCTGTCAGTATCCAAAAGTAAGTCAGCTATATTCACACAAATATAGCTTTCCATGAGTGTTGTTGCTTTGGTTTTTTATTTATTGTTTTGCTTGTTGTTGGTTTTGGAAGTCAGGTTGGAAATAAGTCGTATTCACTCTGCAGGCGGTGTGCTGCGCAGACATGCTCCACTGCTGTCCGTCAGGGTATCGCTGTAACCTGGTGACACAGCTGTGTGAGAAACTGGACCAGCCGTGGCTGAGCATTCCCATGGTGAAGAAGGATGCTGCACAGAAACTCACATATCCTTTCCTCTATAAACCAGCGCTGCCTTCAGTACCTGCCTTTGTCATCCCTATGTCAGAGGACACAGAGAGCATGAATGAGGTAGGACACACCACGCTGACAACATTTAAAGGCTGCCTGTCGCTTTAACTCCTCACTTTGTTGAAAAGAAGCGATGTTACACAAAGAAGAAGTTAATAAAGCAATAACACAGGATCACATGAGTTCACAAGT
Source organism: Oreochromis aureus (assembly GCF_013358895.1). Taxonomy (NCBI): domain Eukaryota; kingdom Metazoa; phylum Chordata; class Actinopteri; order Cichliformes; family Cichlidae; genus Oreochromis; species Oreochromis aureus. Next base: position 16,627,080 of record NC_052962.1, read on the forward strand.
CACATGAATGTGATGACAGCTGTCAGTTTGCTCACTTATATTGCAAGACTGCTGTAATAATTTTATATGTGACAAGAAAAGAACTGCACGTGCATCAGCTGTTTCTCGCCATGATGAGAGCATACCTGGACAGTTGCTGAATTTCTTTTCTAACTTTGCATCCTTTAGCTCTGTGTAGTTTTCCTCATGGGTTTCAGAAATACTGCTGCCCCTTAGATGGCCAAGTAAAGTAAAAAATTCCTGGTTTAGCTTGATTAATTAAATACAAAAAGAAATCAGGTTTTTAAAGGACTTTTAGATAAAATCACACATCCTCTCACATACACACATAGAAAAAGTTCAGTTCCTTGGAGTTGTTAGTCTGCTTGCAGACTCTGTTTATCGGTTCCTCTTGTCAGAGGAGGAAAACAGTGGAACAGTCTTGAGCGTAGACATGGATATTACTTTTATTTTTATTGCTTAAAAGGACAAGATTGCGATGGTAAAGTGCAAAGTGCATACAGGACAGAAACAACTGCATTGTGCTGCTGAAGCAACTTTGCAAGCGCCTGCAAACATTTGACCCACAGCATGCAGTCAATTTTCACAAATGTAATGTCTTTGATATGTTACGTTATCTGATAAATTTGTATCAATTCCCATCGCTACATACAAAGTGTACTGTTCCCCCATGTGACAGCTCAGATAGACTTTATCCCCCATTTAATAGGATTGATGAATCGACTAATTTTTGGATAAGACGAACAGGCTAATAGTTAGCCTGTCCTTCCCATTTTGCAGATACCAGAGCCAGCTCTAACACACGTCGGCTCCCCTGAGGTCCAAGTCATTCGCTGTGATTCTCTACATTACTGCCAGGGGGGGATGTCTTGCTGCCAGGCATCCACAGGCCAGTGGAACTGCTGTCCCTACCCACTGGTAAGGATTGTGTATAAATCCCAGAAATGCCATCACCTCTTGCTGTAATAAGGTTGATGTTTTGTTCTAACACAAACACTTGGACTGATTTCAGGGCCAGTGTTGTGCAGATGGTCTGCACTGCTGTGAGTATGGATACACCTGTGATGCCTCCTCCTTGAAATGCAGAAATTCTTACTCTTGAGATTTCTCAGGGCTGCACAAATAATGTTGAAACACGATGCTGAATGTTGAAATTGCACTGTAACAGTTTAGATCTTTTTTTTATATATTTTTTTAAATTTTTAAATACTGTTACTTCAAGATTTGTCAAGATTTTGCTGAAAATTATTACACACACTGCCACATCTGAGATAGAAGCCGATCAGCCTCACAAGAAGACAGCGAGCGGGCAATTGATGTTATATCCACGTAAGATTACTTTAAGTATCCGTTGGCTGTTTTGTGTTTAAATTGATGCTGCTGCGTCACTGGACAGTCACCATTTAACTTCACAAATTAGCTTCAAAAGATTTCCTGCAACCATTTATTTCCACTGAGGTCATGTTGAAAATGTCTAATGTCTGGATTCTTTTCATAAACTGAAAAATCAAAGGCTTTTCTGCTATTTTCAAGTCAAATTGTGGCGTTTTTGTATTGAAAGTTAAAAACATAAGAATATTTCCAAATAAAAATGATAGAAATGTGAGTTTTGATGCCGCAAAATGTTGGTGTGTTGGTGTGACTGGTTGCAAGGTCAGACTGCCACATAAAGAAGTGGAGGACTGGAAGGTGAAAGCTTTTTAAAAAAAAATTTATTCATTTTTGTGTGTTTTATTCTTTCTTTTACTTTGTTTGTCTTCATTAACAATATAACTTGCTGACCAACTGGATATAGCAGCAGACATGCAGAGTTTGATACAAATCAGGCACCACAGCAGGGTTTCTGCGGGTGGCAGCAGATTTAGAATTATGGAGAAATGAAGAAGCTGATGGTGCAACACACTTAGATGAGGAAAGACGGTAACACAATAGTAATGGAGGAGGAATGGTAAAGTTATGGTAAGAAAAAAAAAATAGGGAAGTGAAACAAAGACAGGCTCCATTTTACAGCCAACACTCAAAAACATGTCAAAAGGAAGAAGTGTGGCAATAACCAGTTAAGACTGGGTCTATATGGAGAGAAAAGTCTTACAAAGTGTAAACTAAGATTTCCAGTGTGCAGTGATTTGTGTGCATTTTTTTTTTTTGAGAGAGAGATTCATAGATTTTTATTTTGAGCTTGGATTAAAATATAAAGACATTAAAACAGTGCTTGACCGTAGACACAGTCTTAATATAAGTTAAACTTAGTTAAGTTCAGTGAAGTAGGGTTGGTTTGGTCTAAAAAAAAACTACATTTATGTATATACAGGGAGTGCAGAATTATTAGGCAAGTTGTATTTTTGAGGAATAATTTTATTATTGAACAACAACCATGTTCTCAATGAACCCAAAAAACTCATTAATATCAAAGCTGAATGTTTTTGGAAGTAGTTTTTAGTTTTAGCTATTTTAGGGGGATATCTGTGTGTGCAGGTGACTATTACTGTGCATAATTATTAGGCAACTTAACAAAAAACAAATATATACCCATTTCAATTATTTATTTTTACCAGTGAAACCAATATAACATCTCCACATTCACAAATATACATTTCTGACATTCAAAAACAAAACAAAAACAAATCAGCGACCAATATAGCCACCTTTCTTTGCAAGGACACTCAAAAGCCTGCCATCCATGGATTCTGTCAGTGTTTTGATCTGTTCACCATCAACATTGCGTGCAGCAGCAACCACAGCCTCCCAGACACTGTTCAGAGAGGTGTACTGTTTTCCTCCTTGTAAATCTCACATTTGATGATGGACCACAGGTTCTCAATGGGGTTCAGATCAGGTGAACAAGGAGGCCATGTCATTAGTTTTTTCTTCTTTTATACCCTTTCTTGCCAGCCACGCTGTGGAGTACTTGGACGCGCGTGATGGAGCATTGTCCTGCATGAAAATCATGTGTTTCTTGAAGGATGCAGACTTCTTCCTGTACCACTGCTTGAAGAAGGTGTCTTCCAGAAACTGGCAGTAGGACTGGGAGTTGAGCTTGACTCCATCCTCAACCCGAAAAGGCCCCACAAGCTCATCTTTGATGATACCAGCCCAAACCAGTACTCCACCTCCACCTTGCTGGCGTCTGAGTCGGACTGGAGCTCTCTGCCCTTTACCAATCCAGCCACGGGCCCATCCATCTGGCCCATCAAGACTCACTCTCATTTCATCAGTCCATAAAACCTTAGAAAAATCAGTCTTGACATATTTCTTGGCCCAGTCTTGACGTTTCAGCTTGTGTGTCTTGTTCAGTGGTGGTCGTCTTTCAGCCTTTCTTACCTCGGCCATGTCTCTGAGTATTGCACACCTTGTGCTTTTGGGCACTCCAGTGATGTTGCAGCTCTGGAATATGGCCAAACTGGTGGCAAGTGGCATCTTGGCAGCTGCACGCTTGACTTTTCTCAGTTCATGGGCAGTTATTTTGCGCCTTGGTTTCTCCACACGCTTCTTGCGACCCTGTTGACTATTTTGAATGAAACGCTTGATTGTTCGATGATCACGCTTCAGAAGCTTTGCAATTTTAAGACTGCTGCATCCCTCTGCAAGATATCTCACTATTTTTGACTTTTCTGAGCCTGTCAAGTCCTTCTTTTGACCCATTTTGCCAAAGGAAAGGAAGTTGCCTAATAATTATGCACACCTGATATAAGGTGTTGATGTCATTAGACCACACCCCTTCTCATTACAGAGATGCACATCACCTAATATGCTTAATTGGTAGTAGGCTTTCAAGCCTATACAGCTTGGAGTAAGACAACATGCATGAAGAGGATGATGTGGACAAAATACTCATTTGCCTAATAATTCTGCACTCCCTGTATTGCTTACACAAGATTAATAAAACCTTAACACCATAATTGGCTTTCTTTTCCTTCAGAAACACACCAAAGAATATCATATTTAAGGTAAATGGGGTAATTTGAATCCCACTCGATTGAAGCCAGGCATGAAAATCCAACCAAGATTTGTATAAAATTGCACAAAAAATAGATGGTCCAAATCCAGTGCACACACATTTACAAAGCAATTAGAGTTTAGCTTCACAAATCTGAGGATTTTCTCTTCCAAAAACTTTCTGTACATATAAATGTCTCACATTCATCTGGCTGACTTACAAACCCTTAAATGTGTGTGCACGGATCGCCTGAAACACTCACATCACATCACATGGCCACATCTGGTTTTGAGAATTTGCACAGATCCACAAAGGCTGCCTTCATGTCCCAGTGTAAAACCGGGACATCTGAGCTTCCTCCTCCTCCTTCCTTTTAATGTATTTTTTTAAACTATGCATTTCCTTTATCTTAAAAAAACAGAATAAGACACCTCTCCAACAGAAAAAATAGATTTAACATTTAAAGGCATTACACAGTAGCCTAGTAGGGGAATATATGGTTTAAATAAACTGCTACGACTTTGTGAATTATTCAGGATTAGTCATTAGCTAACATTAGTGTTAGCCTGCTATTACCAGAGAATGGTAAGATTAGCATCAACGTATTATTCCACATTACATGGATTATATCTATATTCAAAATATACAGAGATTAGTTGGCATATACTCACTCCAGAAGACGACTGGGAGTGATGCATAACCACGGTGATCCCTCTATCTGCAGATGTGCACTGACTTTTCCCACTAGGCTACTGTGTAGTAGCCATATCTGGTAAAATGTTTTGAATTAGATGGGTGATGAGCTGTGCTGTTTCTTTAGAAAAAAAAAACAGTCAATTTTATTAAAAATGTAGAACAAAAGCAAAACAAACAAACAAAAAAAGTGAGGAAGTGAGAGTGATGTTACCCGTTTTAGACATTTGTATCCACCCAAAGGTTTTTCAAGGAGTAAACTATCTGATTCGTGAAGCTGAACTTGAAAAATTGTGCGTAAATAATAACCATTTGTTCTGGTTTGAATGTATCCTTTTTATTTCATTTTATTTTTTAACGTGTGGTCGAATAGCTTGATGTTCGTGTGTGTTGTCCTCAAAAGTTACACACAAATCACTGTACACATTTGTAAATCTTAGTTTACGCTTGTGGATCGTACGCAGTCTCGTAACACTTTCGAGGCACGTTTCTCTCTATAGGTCTGTGTGCGCTCAGTTATGTGTTGGCAGTAGTTTGCGAGCACCTGGACAGAAACTGTGGATCAGGATTTAATGAAATGCAACAACTTATAACACAAAGACAAGCCTCATGAAAGGAGAACTGAAGCACAAGTTACAATGTTTTGTATCGTGGTCGTGGGCGAGGGGGCGAGGGTTAATATAGTTCACTAGAACGTTCGAGCGAACTATATTAACCCTACTTTTAGTTACTTCCAGTACTGAAAGTAACAAAAACTATATTTTGTATACATATACATATGTGTGTGTGTGTGTGTGTTTGTGTAGAGAGAGAGAGAACGAAAGAGAAACATCTTACACTTTGATAATATGGCCAAATTTTTTAACACATGAAACAATTAAGCATGGTAGTATAAATCAATTAATTTTTGAGACCCAGACCAAACAGGTGTGCTGTTGTTGGCTTCTCACCTTGACAAGCTCAAGCCATTGTTAATAGGACACAGACATTCCATCAAATCCAGAGATGCCACAGGTTTCAGTGGAAGTGTAGTAAAAGAGAGTTAGGCCTGTTCAAGAGACACTATCTACAAGATGTCAGCAATTTAAAAGAAAAGTTGTAAACGTTAGAATTTTTTTATGACAAAAACAGGAGAGAGAAAGGAGACAGAAAGGAGAGAGATCACCTTACCCTGGGGCAGTAGTTCCCAAACTTTTTTTGCTAGGCCGCCCTTTGTTTTACAAGAAAAATCTTAGCCCCCCCCCGCACAATCACATACTCCACACACACCCATATTTTATTTTCAAACTCCATTGCGGTTTATTTCACTCCTCAAACATTGAGTAAACAATTAAACAAATACAAGTAAACTGCAATAAATTACAGGTAGTAATAAAATACACCACTAACTCTTTTACGCTACGTCCACACCTACACGGGTATTTTTGAAAACGCAGCTGTTAGGTACCTTTCTGATTTTATAATTCTATGTTTTCAGTAGTTCTTCTTAATAAATTTTGATTTGTAAAATTTATCTGTCTCACCTCTGCTGTTAATAACGAGTCTGTGGGCTTTGGTAGCCAGTGTAACACTTACATTGGCTAGAGAAATCTTTCCTGGGGTGTAACTCCCTCCCCCAGGTGGCGTTGTCAACATCTTAGTTACCGTCCCTGGTTATCCCTCATTCGTGCCACCACAATCTGGCGTTGTGTCGACAGGATATTTTCAGGCAGAGATCTGTTGCGGGTTTTTTGTTGTTGTTTTGTTTTGTTTTTTGGGGGTTAAATCTGTTCGGTTGGTCTGGTTATTGTAGTGCAGCGGCAACACAGCAGCAGCGGCAGCGTCGGGATGGACTTCTGGTTTTATAAAGTGATATTTAAATACTCTGGTTTATCATGGAGGAAGAGCTCACACAGCTACGAGACTTGGTAGCTCAGCTGCAAGCAGAAAATCAGCGGATGCGGCAAGAGCGAGGATTGGAGCAACCTGGCACCAGTGCTGCTGCTACAGGTTCATCCACCAATGGGCATTTTGCTGTTTCAGCTCCCGCGACTGAGAGACTGATTTACATTTCTCAGGAGAGGAAGTGCCCATGGTTCAACGGTAAGACTGGTATAGGTATTGCCAAATGGGTGGAAGAGGTGCAGGCCTGTTTGAGGGTACGACATCTTTCACCAGCCGACCAAGCCCTTTTCATCTATGATCGTCTAGAAGGCGAGCCCAGAGAAGAGATTAAATATCAGCTCCCAGAGGAGAAAGACGATCCCGAAAAGATTTTGACTATTTTACAGGAACTGTATGGGTGTACTAAGTCATATGTCTCTCTGCAGGAAGAGTTCTTTTTTAAGACGACAGCAGGAGGGAGAAACATTGCAAGAGTTTTTGCATGCTCTTATGTGCCTCATGGATAGAGTTGTGAAACAGTCCCCTCATGTTCTGCTGAACAAAGATGTGTTGCTTAGAGACCAATTTGTTGAAAATGTGCTTGGTTGTTTCTTACGCAGAGAATTAAAACAGTATGTCCGCGGCCACCCTACTGCCACCTTGATGGATGTTCGTCGTGAGACTATATTATGGGAGCGTGGAGGTATGCCAGGGGGCGGGAGGGATAGAAGTTACTCGGTTCCCCCGGCGTTAGGCTTTCAACACACTGTCCAGGAGGTCCCTTTTAGAGGTAGTCCGGCAGGTATTGCACCCTATGAGCTTCGAATAGTGCTTCCAAATCATATCCTGCCTCACGTAATAAGGCTGTCATTTGCAGATGGTGCCAGAAGGTTGGGCATTTTGCCAGAGAGTGCCCTGGTGAGCCCAGTCATGCCTGTGCAGTCAGCTGGTACAGCAGTGCAAGCCAGTTTAAGTAATGTTGTTTGTTCTTCCGTGCAGGGAAACTTCCACCCCCTGAACCATTGAGCCGAGGTTCAGGTGGGGGCATCCTAGGCTCAGAGTCTGTACTACCTGACCCGTTGCCACAGGTTACTGGTAGGAAACCAGTAACCCCCGCTGTTAAAGCCATTACTTCGGTCTTCCCTGGGTATACATTGTCTGACCTTCGTATGTTGTAGGAGACTGACCCCATGGTCCGGGAGTTTCTGCAATTTTGGAGGCGGAGGCGGGGCCCTGATGCCAAGGAGCGTGGTCGCACTTCAAGGCTGGCCCTCGGGTTGGTCAGGCAATGGAGTAGGTTAGTGGAGTGGGATGGCGCGTTATATCGGAAGGTCTGTCATCCAAGGAGAGGAGAGACACTGCAGGTATTGCTGCCCAAGTCCCTTCAGGGTCAGGTTTTGCAGCAAGTGCACCAGGAGCATGGTTATCAGGGTGTTCGGAGCACGGTAGATGTAGTTTCTCAATGGTGCTACTGGGTAGGGATGTATGGAGACATCCAACGGTGGTGCCAGGAGTGTGAGCGATGCCAGTCGGCTAAAGATGCACAAACCCATCTTAATGTGTGTGTGGGCCATTTGCCCGCACCTCAACCGAAGCAAATCCCTGTAGCTGATTGGCGTAAGACGCGTCACGACCAGCAAGCAAAGGATGCTCCCCTGCGAGAAGGTCAGCTGGTTCATCTGAAGAAAGTTGGGCTCACAGGTCGTAATAAAATTAAGGGTGCTTCAAGTACAGTGGTGTATAAAGTGCTTAAGGCCCCTGACCAAAATGGGTCCGTGTACACTACTGCCCCTGTAGAAGAACCCATGCAAGGTGGCGAGTGTTTTTTATTGGTTTCTGAACCTACTCCAGCCCCAAGCAGTTGCCAACCAAGACCAGAGACTCCTAACCCTCGTAGACCAGACGAGCTAGAACCCTCAACGTCCCCTGTGGTGTCGGCTTGCACTGATCAGCTGCCAGTTATGGCTGGTGTTCACAATAATATAGCCCCTTTACGTAGGACTACCCGTGGTAATGCTGGGATGCACTCGAATCTGCATCATTTGCCCCAAGTAGCAGGAAGTAGAGCAATAGGGGCTGTGCACTCCCAAGCACCTGTGCCTAATACAGTTACCCTGTTTAGACCTTGGCAGTGAGTGTTCATCGTCGGGACGATGATTCAAATCCCGGGGGTAGATTGTAGTGAAGTAGATTCTGGGGTAGGATCTTACGTGATGTCCACGAATGCACCACTAACATCCACACCTTCCCAGTTGACAATTAGCGGGCTTATAAGAAACAGCTGCGCTTCACTACCAGAAGGAGGCATTTGGCAGTCTTGTCCATCCAAGGTGGCTGAGAGCATTAGGCAGCTAAGCACTGCAGATCTCTCCAGGAAAGCTACTCAGTTTATTGCCCTTTAGAGAGTGGATTGTGCTATACTGCTGCTGTCTTGTCTTATGCTGTTTTGTTATGTGATGCTTTTATAAAGAACAGTAACTTGGGGTGTATTTGTTTTATGTGGATCTCCTTTACTAATGTGTTTAATGTTTTATGCTTTGTTTTATTGCTTTAGTGGAGGTGCGGCCGCTTGTTGAGGGGCTAGGCACGTGAGGTGGAATCCCCTCCCCGATGCATGCGAGTGTACACACCGGGCATAGGTAGATTGCACCATTTAGAGTTTAGTGTGAGTGACAGTGAGGTCTGCAGTGGAATTACACGGGTGAGTAATTGGTGGCACCCTTGGGCACTCCTCCCTGTAGGTTGCCTCCTCAAGTGGCCAGTCTCCACTATTTTGTTTAGTTATTTTTTTTTATCAAACTGATTGTTTTAGGGTAGCATCGTGGTAGGGAGTCTGGTCATTTTAATTATCGGTTGTTAATAAAGTGTTTTAATTAACTATCTTGCCGTCTCAACCCTGCTACCTTAGGTACCTTTCTGATTTTATAATTCTATGTTTTTAGTAGTTCTTCTTAATAAATTTTGATTTGTAAAATTCATCTGTCTCACCTCTGCTGTTAATAACGAGTCTGTGGGCTTTGGTAGCCAGTGTAACACTTGCATTGGCTAGAGAAATCTTTCCTGGGGTGTAACTCCCTCCCCCAGGTGGCGTTGTCAACATCTTAGTTACCGTCCCTGGTTATCCCTCATTCGCACCACCACAATCGGGAAAGCCAAAAACTGCGCTTCCTCCACTTCCGTAACATTGATTCATTAATGTTGAATTCTCTCGCAGCTGCTCTATTCCCATGTTGTTGCAGTATATTAATAACTAACCTTGTATTGTAGATGAATAATCTCAGTTGTTCTCCTGACTGAAGTTTGGCCCATAGCATCCTACTATGCGATTGCATTTGTCCCTAACCACGTTAACTTTTATCGAGTGGAAAAAAGTTGGCGTTCATCCTCCGGCTTCACTGTGCTAATGTTATGCTAACATAGCTGTGTCGCTAGCAATCACGTAGCACAACATGATATACCAGGTAGTCCAACTTCCGTAACCATGCAAACGCCACTGCTGTTTACAGGGAGTGCAGAATTATTAGGCAAGTTGTATTTTTGAGGAATAATTTTATTATTGAACAACAACCATGTTCTCAATGAACCCAAAAAACTCATTAATATCAAAGCTGAATGTTTTTGGAAGTAGTTTTTAGTTTGTTTTTACTTTTAGCTATTTTAGGGGGATATCTGTGTGTGCAGGTGACTATTACTGTGCATAATTATTAGGCAACTTAACAAAAACAAATATATACCCATTTCAATTATTTATTTTTACCAGTGAAACCAATATAACATCTCCACATTCACAAATATACATTTCTGACATTCAAAACAAAACAAAAACAAATCAGCGACCAATATAGCCACCTTTCTTTGCAAGGACACTCAAAAGCCTGCCATCCATGGATTCTGTCAGTGTTTTGATCTGTTCACCATCAACATTGCGTGCAGCAGCAACCACAGCCTCCCAGACACTGTTCAGAGGGTGTACTGTTTTCCTCTCCTTGTAAATCTCACATTTGATGATGGACCACAGGTTCTCAATGGGGTTCAGATTAGGTGAACAAGGAGGTCATGTCATTAGTTTTTCTTCTTTATACCCTTTCTTGCCAGCCACGCTGTGGAGTACTTGGACGCGTGTGATGGAGCATTGTCCTGCATGAAAATCATGTTTTTCTTGAAGGATGCAGACTTCTTCCTGTACCACTGCTTGAAGAAGGTGTCTTCCAGAAACTGGCAGTAGGACTGGGAGTTGAGCTTGACTCCATCCTCAACCCGAAAAAGGCCCCACAAGCTCATCTTTGATGATACCAGCCCAAACCAGTACTCCACCTCCACCTTGCTGGCGTCTGAGTCGGACTGGAGCTCTCTGCCCTTTACCAATCCAGCCACGGGCCCATCCATCTGGCCCATCAAGACTCACTCTCATTTCATCAGTCCATAAAACCTTAGAAAAATCAGTCTTGACATATTTCTTGGCCCAGTCTTGACGTTTCAGCTTGTGTGTCTTGTTCAGTGGTGGTCGTCTTTCAGCCTTTCTTACCTTGGCCATGTCTCTGAGTATTGCACACCTTGTGCTTTTGGGCACTCCAGTGATGTTGCAGCTCTGAAATATGGCCAAACTGGTGGCAAGTGGCATCTTGGCAGCTGCACGCTTGACTTTTCTCAGTTCATGGGCAGTTATTTTGCGCCTTGGTTTTCCACACGCTTCTTGCGACCCTGTTGACTATTTTGAATGAAACGCTTGATTGTTCGATGATCACGCTTCAGAAGCTTTGCAATTTTAAGACTGCTGCATCCCTCTGCAAGATATCTCACTATTTTTGACTTTTCTGAGCCTGTCAAGTCCTTCTTTTGACCCATTTTGCCAAAGGAAAGGAAGTTGCCTAATAATTATGCACACCTGATATAAGGTGTTGATGTCATTAGACCACACCCCTTCTCATTACAGAGATGCACATCACCTAATATGCTTAATTGGTAGTAGGCTTTCGAGCCCATACAGCTTGGAGTAAGACAACATGCATGAAGAGGATGATGTGGACAAAATACTCATTTGCCTAATAATTCTGCACTCCCTGTAGTTGTCTGTCTTCATTTGTGTTGGAAGTGCTAGCAGAGCTGTACTTTTAATTAGTTTCAAAAATCTCTCAGTCAGAACATGGTATGTCATGTTTAGGTGGAAACTAGCGAGCTAACTTCCTGTTAACTTCTAACTCCGTTAAAGTTAATAAACTCTGTTTTCATGGATACCTGGATGTTCAACTTAATTGTTACACCTGGTAAAGCAGCAACGCTGATGATTTTATTAAAGATGAAAGTGTTGTTAAGCAGATTAAGAATACGTTATTCATAAGTTTGAGAACAGAACATTACAGAAAGAATTTAGACCGTTTTTAACTCTGTGTTCCTTTGGGACCTGAAACGGACTGAGTTTTGGACCCACATTACTCCGCGAAGCTCCTCACTACGGCAGCCGTAATGCTCTGACAATCCATCGAGCAGTGCGGCTTACCAAAGTTGTACTAAAACATTTTTTTAACAGATTTCTGCACGCCAAAATCGGTTCGAGGTCAGTAAGCACAACCAGAATTCATACATAAGGCACACTCTCGATTTTTGAGAAAATTAAAGGATCTTAAGTGTGCCTTATAGTGTGGAAAATACGTTATACAGAAGAAAAGAATATATCGCGATATATATCGTTACCGCACGTGCTTCAAATTATACCGCGATATGGATTTTAGGCCATATCGCCCAGCCCTAGTCTGTACTTCTACATATTGAAGAATCTCTGTACCTTTCCAAACTTTGCTGTACTTTAATCAGTAGGTGAGGCTTACAGGCCAGTTCTTTTTTTAATAGGTATAATCAATCATGGCATAAGAACATGTATAGAGACTGTTTGTATATTTAACCGAGCAGTAGTTTAATAGTGGAATTGAGCTATTGTAGTTCCAGAAGTTTTGAAAACCTGTCTCAGTCACAGGACACAGGGGTGTTACGTGAAGTGAAACTTTCATTTTTGTGCAGTGGGAGTGTCTGACCTCTAATATAAAGAGCAGTGTTTGATACCACAGAAGGGAAAGCATGAAAGGCATCACAGGAAGCTGTTGAATTTCTTCACTATCTAAAGGTAAAGGTTACAAAAAAAGTTCACTTCTTCTACAGTGAATTATGCTTTAGTGTTAGAGTGTTACATTAAATTTACAAAGTCTGACCTTGATACTCCAAAGAGACAAAATGTACAGAGTCATTTTGCTACTGTCTTCCAGATGTTGAAGATCACTCTTCTGTGTTTGTCATTCGGTGTGTTTTTGTGGGGATTTGCTTCATGCTCTATCACATGTCCTGATGTGAGTACTTGCCCAAAGAACGCCACCTGCTGCAAGGATAAAATCAGCTTTGGCTGCTGTCCTCATGCACATGAAAGTCAGAAACTTTCTGCCAGTGCACTAACTTGATTGTTGGTTGCTACTTATTCTGCAGGCCATGTGCTGTGCCGATCTGCTCCACTGCTGCCCTTCAGGATATCGCTGTAACCTGGTTACCATGAAATGTCAGAAATTAGACCAGCCGTGGCTGACCATACCCATGGTGAAGAAGGAGGCTGCGGAGAAACCAAACACCCCTGAACTGTCTGGAACTCCACTCCAGGAGCTTAAAGAGAGCCGCGTCACAGATCAAATAAAGAAAACAATGGTCTACTGTGACAGTTACACCTACTGTCCTGATGGCACTACTTGCTGCAGACACCCAAAAGGAGGCTGGTTCTGTTGTCCCTACTCTCCTGTGAGTCAGCCTAAATATTCTTGTGCAATAAGACACATGATTGGAATAAAATTCCTTTTGTCTTCCACTGACATGAAGCAAGTTTGCAGCTATAATAATTATTCTTTTGAGAGACTAAAAGTGTTTTTTGCAGGGCAAATGTTGTCTGGATGGCTACCACTGCTGTCCAATTGGATTTGACTGTGACCATACCTACACGCACTGTGTGAGGGAAAAACTCACATATCCTTTCCTCCGCAAGCCAGCAGTGCCTTCAGCACCTGCCTCCCTCATCCCAACTTCAGAGGAAGATGACAATTAGAAGAAGGTAGGAAACGCCACACTCTAACCACCTTTACATGTGGAGAACATCCTGGGATAATTTCACTGCATGACTCACTGTTCAGATCAAATTTCAAGGCTACAGACCTTTTTTTGTTTACTGGTGTTATATCAAATGATGTTGTGTACATCTGAGCACCAACCAGGATTTAACAACACCTAAATGTACTGATAGTTGTGGGTTTGATCATTTATGTTGACAGACTACTGTCACATGATGAACCTGCTCTAACCAACTGTTTCTTGTGCTGATGAGGTCATATAGTATTATTACCAAATTTGGATCTTTCAGCTCTGCGTAGTATTTCTGCATAGTTTTGCAGCCTTGAAAGATTCCCATAAATCCGAAGTATGCTGGCTTCCCAAAACAAACAGCAGACAAGCTAATTCAGCTACTAGCCTGCAAGCATAGTGAAGCATGTAGCAAGGACCAGAAATCACAGCTTGTTTCTGCTGCCCCTTAGTGGCCAAATGAAGAGCGGCTAGATAGAAAGACTTAGGGAGAAACTTAGTGAGGTGACTATAATATGTTGTTCTAACACAAAGACTTGCACTAATTTCAGGCTCACTGGAGAAAGAGTCACCAGTCATCTCCACAGACCAGCTAAGCAAACTTTTCACTGAGGTCATCATGTGTTGAAAATGCCTAATCTGGATTTATTGTAGAAATAGGGAAATCATTAAGGATTTCAAGCTAATCTTAAATCATCTTATCGATTATTTTTTAAATAATGAAAATGTGTTTTTCATCGGTTCCATTCTCCTATACTGCCTATGTGACTGAGTGTCAATGAATATAGACCAGTATGATGTTACAATGGTGAGGTGAAAAGTTTTTGATTTGTTTTATGATTTTTTTTCCATTTCTTTGTATACTTTATGCTTCACCAATAAAAAGTCATAGCATCTTCTTCCCGGCTGTGTCATGCAGTCATTTACTCACAGTCTGAGTGCCCATGAACACCTCAGCCTGCTCAGTACCAGTCCAACATAATGCATTACTTGAGGAATAAAGTTGAACAAACCCCATATTAATTTTCAAACTCTGTATATCAATGTATGTTTGCACTTTCCAGTATTAAAACAAAAATTGCTGTACCTACCTCCAATTTTCCTATCAAAATATAAAGAAATATACACAAACAAACACTAATTATGTTACCATGTATAATGGTGGATTGGAATGGCAATTGAGAACCGGTTCTTGTTCCCAGTAGTCCAACTCCTTGGAATTTTCATTTTGTTTGCCTATCGATCCAGGTTATTGGTTCCACTTGCACACAGCAGATTTTAGTTTGTGTGCTAGAGGAGGAAAATGGTGGCGCAGTCTACATGGTAGATATGGACGGTACTTTTATTTTTATTGCACAAAAGGAGGACTATTGTGAAGTGGAAACTACATCCAGGCCAGAAACAACTACATTATGCTGCTAACACAACTTCGGCTCTTTGAAAGCACCTGCACAGATAGCATGTTAATGTTAAGCTACCCAAGAACCACGAGAGATGTTAAAGCTGAGAATATGTGTAATACATTACGTTTTTTGAGTAATGGCTCCAACATTGATCACAACAAAGAGGGGAAATCTACGCATACATAAACATGCACAAACAAAGCATACAATTAATCTGCAAAAATTAAATGTTATTGATATGCTGCTTAGTGATGGTGGTGACTCAAAGAGAAGCCAATTAGAAGCCAATGAGAATTAATAAGAGAATAAAAAAGGAATTAAATCGATAAGTGATATCTAAATGGAATCAGAGTCGCTAAATTCTTAATTTCAATTCCCATCCGATCAGATCACCACAGTTGTTTCAGCTTTTACTGGAAATTATGCAGTTTAATGTCTCATTGCACTCTGAAATGAAAGCACAGTACAAATAAGCAATTGGAGTTAAATGAATTTATAGAGGAAAATGTATTCTAAACTTTTGTGTCATCAATGTAGCCACAGTTGGCAGTTATAACAGCTGAAAACACCCATGGCATTATTTCTACAATAGAAATCAAATGTTCTTCGGAAAGTTCTTCGCATATCTGTTGCAGAAGTTCCCATAAATGTGTGGCACTTGTAGGTTACTTTGTTTTCACTTTTCTGTCTGTTCATCCCAAACCCCGATGGGGTTTAAGTCTGGAGACTGTGCTGACCACTCCATGTTTTTAAGCTTACCATCTTTTATTTTTTCCTGAGGTAGTTCTGGCCTGGCTTGACTTATGTTTTGTGTCATTATCTTTCTGTAGGAGGAATCCCTGACCAACTAGGCGCATACCAGAGCGTATTGCATAGCACTGCAGAATGCATTGGTAGCAGTTTTGGTTCAGGGTACCTCTCACTCTGTACCACCCAAAAACCCAGACCATCACACTTCCTCCTCCATATTTGATAGTTGATGCCACACACTGTGGAACCATCGTTTCACCTACTCAACAACATACAAAGATCCTGCGTGATGAACTGAAGATTTCAAATTTTTATTCATCAGTCCATAATGGCTTCTTCCAGTCTTCAGTAGTCCACTGGCAGCGTTTCATGGCCCAGGCAAGCCTCTTTGTCTTATTCTGATGTCTTAGCAATGGCTTTCTTGCTGCAACGCATCCTCTGATACCTGCAGCTCAAAGTCCCATCTTCACAGGTGAAACTAAGACTTGCGTACTACGACCACTATTAAGCTGTGCTTGAAGCTGCCTATCACTCAAGCTGTTAACTCTCAGTAACTTCTCCTCTGATTCAGTTGTGGCTTTGGGTCTGCTAGACCTCTTCCTGTCAGAGCTTGCCCCAGTTTCTGAGTGATTTTTGATGGTGAAGGAAACTGTACGCACTGACACCTTGACTTTCTTTGCAATTTCTCTGTAGGAAAGACCTACATTCTTAAGTGTTATGTGGTCTGTCTCTCGTCCATTGTTAATTGACTTTCTCTGCATCAGCTTTGGGTAACCTTACCTTTTTTTTAACCTCTGGCAGTTCACCACTTACCTTTGTACCATTACACGCTGTTCATTGGACTTGAATTGCAATAAATAACTGGCAAAATTGTGTTGTTCTAAAACTTTTGAACGGTAGTGTGTGTTGCAGTAAAAGCTTCCCAGTAAGTGTTACAACTGCTGTAATCCAAGAGAGAGAGACAGGAAAATATTCTGCAGACGAAAACTTCATCGTGACAGAAAACAGAAAACAAAACAACAACAAAAAACCTTGGTGGTCTTGCAAGCTTAAAATGCTTCTGCAGATCCATTGCTGTTAGCTTCTCCCATGTTATGTTCACTCTTCTGAAACTCTCTGCTGACACCTAATGTGGAAATTGCAGAACCACATCAGAGCAAATGGAATAAATCTGCCCCTGCTCACCCATTCACAGCATACATATTTGAGTAGGTGTGGAGTTCATATCTGAACCAAATATTACATCAGTGCCTCCCAAAGTTGAAAAAAGCCATTCAGCATATTTCAAGCTTCCATATAAATGTTGGTGACTCTCTCTCTCCTTTTTTTTTCTTTTTCCTTTAAAGAGGGAAAAAACAGGGATGTCTCCAATGTGAAGAGGAAGCTGTAGTGATGTAGCATGTTTTTAATGAGTTTTCTGTGCAGTGTAAAGAGACAGGTCTACATAGAATTTCACTGTAACTGTTGTACAGTGTAGAAAGTGCTGATTTTGATGAGTTGGACCATTTAGAAGCACTTCTTAATTCTAAACTGTAGCATGCTGCACATTTCTTGCAATAACACATCAGAAAAAAACATGTTGCCATACTTAATGTTCAGTCAAAATGTTTTTTACACTTTATTCTTACTCTGATGTATTCAGTTCCTTTGCAAGGCATGTAGTTCTAGCTAACATTTCCAGCTAATTTTGGATAATAGACAGAGGCTACTGTCCCTACCCACTGGTAAGGATTGTGCATAAATTGTTTAACCCTGTAACACAAGGTGTGTAATATGAGTTTAACACACGTGTTTCGGAGTGTGATATTTTACCCTAACCTTAACCTTCCCATATGGTTCAGCCTGCTTAAGATAAATAAACTGTGAGCAGTTAATTGCACAAAAAATCCAGATGTAGAAACAATTATTAATGAAACATATATGCACATTTTTATTTATTTATATATTAATATATCTATTTATTTTGAACACTCAAGTTTCAAAATATTACTTTTTTTAAGAAAACAGGAAATGATTTTTTTTGTTTTTACAATCCTAGCAAAGCAGCTGTTCCAACTCAGACACTTGTACTGATTTCAGGGCCAGTGTTGTGCAGATGGGCAGCACTGCTGTGAGTATGGATACAACTGTGATCTTTCCTTCTTGAAACTCAGAAATTCTTACTCTCTTACATTCACGATGTTAAATGTTGAAACTGCACCGTAACAATTTTCTATGTTTTTGGAGCTAATATTAGCTTAGTCAAGATTTGCTGAAGAATATTGCACACACTGTGACATCTGAGACAGAATCAGATCACAAGAAGACAGTCAGTGGATAAATGAATAGATAAGAAGATGAATACACGTAAAAAAAATAAAAATGATAGTAATGTGAGTTTTCATCTATTGGTGTGACTGGTTGCCAGATCAGACTGCTCTGGGCATAAAGAAGTCCAAGACTGCAATATGAAAGATTTTTTGTTTTGTTTTATTCTTTCTTTACTCCTTTATGTGTCACCAATACAAATATAACTGAGGGCTGACCAGATCAAGTAATAGACATGCTGAATTTAATCAAGTATACAAGTCAGGCACCACAGCCGGGTTTCTGCGGGCAGCAGATTTAGAATTATGGTGAAATGAAGAAGCTGTTGGAGCAACACACTTAGATAAGGAAGGAGGAGGTAAAGTTACGGTAAAAAGAAAATAGGGAAGTGAATCAAAGACAGGTTCCATTTTACAGTCAACACTTAAAATAATGTGAAACGGAGTGTGGTAATAACTGGATAACTGGGTCTCTTTCCACTCATTTATGTGTTAGAAGTAGTTTGTGAGCACCTGGACAGACACAAATGAAGTGAATCAGGCTTTAATGAAATGCAACAGCTTATAAAACAGAGAGAAGCCTTATGAAAGGAGAAGTGACAGAAGCACCAGTTATCCTGTTTTTTGCTGTCATCACAGAAAGGTTAATATAGTCCACCAGAAATGAACTAAATGGTCAAACTAGCGGTGAAAAAACATTTTAGTCAAAACTACAATAAATAAATGTCAAATAGAGAGAAAACGTCTTATAGGCTTCACCAATATGACCAAATTTATGAACACATTAAGCACGGGAGCCATTGGTCCATTTATTTATTGAGAACCACATCTCTACATGTCAGGACATGGATATGAAATCAAATCCAGAGATACAACAGATTTCAGTGGAAATACAGTAAAGGGGAGTTAAGCCTGCTTCCGGAGACGATAGCCAACTACATATGGTAGTAATTTAAAAGAAAGATGTAAATATGACAGAAAGCTGTTTGAGGTGAAAGGACAGATCACTTTCATTTTGACGTGTTCCAATTGATATTCGTAGATAAGCACTACTTGACGTGACTGCTGGTTGCTGTTGCAGCTGATTATAAAAAATCCTTTATTGAGAAATGGTTTTCAGAGACGTGCTCTTTCCTGAAGCCAAGAACAAAAAGAGAAGCAGTTAGAAAAAGAAGCAATTCACTGTGATATATTCGTTATAACTTCCCACTTCAATTTACAGCCCACAAAGTGGTTTTCTTGGATAAAGCGATCTTGTATATTAATCGAAAGTCAAATCAATTGCTAAAATGCAGAATATTTTATCATTTTCTTTGCAAGGCACCATCTCTTGGTAGTGCCACAAAAGTTAGGCAACAATCCCTCTAACCAGCAACTACCAGTACATATCTTTCTGTCCTTTTTATACACTGTCCTTTTTGTAAACCTGCAAGTATGGAACAAAAGAAAAAAAAACAATACGTACAAGACCTGTAGTTTTCTGCTCTTTTCTCTGCAGCAACAAAATTAAGCAATGAAGCATCTGCTGCCTGTCAACTAACGGCTCTTCACTTACATTTCGTCATTTAGTAATATGTGAGCGGATGAGCTCCAATTTTGATGTAACCAAAAACATTTTTGTAGTGCTTCATAACTCTATTAAGACCTTTATATACAATAACATGTTGCTAAAAGTAGAGCTACATTAATTTTTAATTTTATGACTTTATTTCCCAGGTGTGGAGCCAGAACAATGGGAACTGCTAATGTCACAACAAAACACACACCAGTGAGACATTATTTCCCACACTGCTCACTTCACTTTGGGAAGCTCCAGTGAGGTATTTTTATATTTAAATTGAAACATTATGAAAACATTATAGAGTTGCACCTTTATGCACCTTTAGCCTGAGGTTGGACTTTTAATGCGTAGTCTTGGGTCCTTCAACTTCTTCTCAAAATAAAGTAGATTAATGGGCACCATGGAAGTTCACACTTTTTTTATTTGTGTTTTTTTCCCCCCAGTGTCCTGCACTCATCACCATGCTAGCCCTCTACATGTTAGCCGCTGTGCTAATTACCTAAGGTCTTCCATTGCTACATGAGGCTGTTGTGCTTCGGCTGTGCGATGACTTTGTCATGAACTGCTATCAAAACATTTGGTATAGTTAAGGCATACTTAAAGCTCATCCCTTGCTGTAATTGTTGTAGATATGTGATTTGATTTGAGATTTTCCTGTAACCAAGACCAGTGTTGCAAGTTTAGCTAGCAATGGCAAGAAGTGGAGAAGTCAGCTCCCGCAGATGGTTATCTTCAGGGTTCTAAGAATGTTTAAGACAGCAGCGTTCACATAGTCATGTTGTGCAAGAAGGTACAATAATTGTGACAAAGGTGGTGTGTCTTCTTGTTGTTGTCGTACCATCTCTTGTTTAACATTACAGGAGATCTTTATGACTGTGTGGTTGGAGTTACATTTATGCTGCAAAATGAACTAAATGAAATTTGTTACCGATGGTTTTGTAGCATAAAACCATAATATATGAATAAGATATATATTGTATATCTTTTTTAATAACACAAATATCTCTACTTTCTACTACTTTACAAAACAGGCTTCTTAGTGTAGATTCAACACATGGAAAATGAGTGACTATTTCCCACCACTGGAAATCTTTCAGATGTCAAACCGACTTGAACATATATGGAGGGAAAATAACAAAGACAATCCTGTTGGTGCATCCACCACTAGTGCTTATTGCACATAATGGCACAAAATAAGCAGAAATTTATGATTTATATGTTATTTAAAGTCCCTATTGCCAGTCTTGGCAGCCGGGGATCAGTCCGCCAGGGCCTCTGCTCCTGGCTGCCGCCCAGCACACAATGCACCCGACCCCTATGGCGCCTCCTGCGGGTGGTGGGCCTGCGGGAGGATGGGCCCATGTCTCCTCTTCGGGCTGTGCCCGGCCGGGCCCCATGGACTAAGGCCCGGCCACCAGACGCTCGCCCTCGGGCACCCTCCCTGGGCCTGGCTCCAGGGCGGGGCCCCGGTAACCCTATCCCGGGCAGGGTAAACTGTTCCCTCGATGTTTTCTTCATAAGGGTCTTCTGAATCGCTCTTTGTCTGGTCCCTCACCCAGGACCAATTTGCCATGGGAGACCCTACCAGGGGGCAAAAGCCCCCAGACAACATAGCCCCTGGGATCCCTGGGACACACAAACCCCTCCACCACGATAAGGTAGCGATTCACGGAGAGGATGGAGGGTGGAGTGCCCACTCCGGGTCGGGGATGAGTTCCTGCCCCAAGTGGAGGAGTTCAAGTATCTCGGGGTCTTGTTCGCGAGTGATGGGAGAAGGGAGCCGGAGATCGACAGACGGATTGGTGCTGCGGCTGCAGTGATGCGGACGCTGCACCGGTCCGTCGTGGTGAAGAGGGAGCTGAGTGTAAAAGCGAAGCTCTCAATTTACCGGTCGATCTACGTCCCTACCCTCACCTATGGCCACGAGCTGTGGGTAGTGACCGAAAGAACGAGATCGCGGATACAAGCGGCAGAAATGAGCTTCCTCCGAAGGGTGGCTGGCCTCTCCCTTAGAGATAGGGTGAGAGGTTCGGCCATCCGGGAGGGGCTCAGAGTAGAGCCGCTGCTCCTCCACATCGAAAGGAGCCAGTTGAGGTGGTTCGGCATCTGACAAGGATGCCTCCTGGGCGCCTCCTGGGTGAGGTGTTCGGGCATGTCCCACCGGGAGGAGGCCCAGGGCAGACCCAGGACACGCTGGAGAGATTATATCTCGGCTGGCCTGGGAACGCCTTGGTATTCCCCCGGATAAGCTGGAGGAGGTGGCTGGGGAGAGGGAGGTCTGGGCTTCTCTGCTTAGGCTGCTGCCCCCGCCACCCGGCCTCGGATAAAGTGGATGAAGATGGATGGATGGATGGATGTTATTTAAAGGACTACATTCAGCCCTTAAAGCAGGCCAAAATGATCCAAAACAACACTTTTTGGACCAGATGTTTGCAAATTGCATCTAGCTAGCACTACAGAAGAGAAGCGAGCATAAGGGGAGAAGTGTTTAATAAAATCCAGCATTTCAAACAGCTCGACAAATATCTGCAAACACACAAACTGTTTGTGTGCAGTTTGTCACAAAAGTGTGTCTGCTAGCTAAAGGTACAGGTTCCACATTTGATAGGGTGACCAACCGTCCTCTTTTCCCCGGACATGTCCATTTTTCACGTTTTGTCCAGGGCGTCCGGGAGAATTTTCGAGATTTATAAAAATGTCCGTGTTTTCCTATATTCCGACAGAGGACCTATGTGTGAGACTTCATCCCCGAACTGCTGTTTTGTGAGCGCTTGTTCTGCGCTCACAGATGGGACAGACAGCGCGCAGCAACGCGCCTAATGGTGTTTAAAAGATCTCAAAGCGCAAGTGCATCTTTTCAGGCGAACTGCAAAAGAAATTTCTCTCGTACCGACCATAGCTGGACTGGCCATCGGGCATGCCCGGTATGCCCGATGGTGATTTTTCGTTTTTACGGGTGGTTTTGTTGTTGTTGTTTTTGTTTTTGTAACGGTATAAACAATGAAAGGTGGTGGATTGCCCAGATGCTGGCCGATGTGTAAAAGCAACTCCGCCACAGCCACCACCTGTGGCGGAGCTTCCACAGAGGCCAGGTGGATGAGGGAAAGGGGAGGCAGGCAGAGGAGAGACCCGAGGCGGCCGTCGGTCCGAGTGTCAGGTGAACTGACCTTCAGGTAAGAAGGTAAGTTTAGGTGTAGTTTATTTTCGTTGTGCTGACTTTTTACAGTCAGTTACAATAACTCGTACTGCGTACTAGCTAGCATGACGAAGTTTCTATACAGCTGGGCGGGTGCTATGATGTTACTGATAGTGATATGATATCGGTTTGGATATGTAGTGAGAGGGAAACATGAAGATGAAACCAGGAGATGTCCTTACTGAATCATCAGAGCTGAACAGGTGATGGAGAAACAGGTTTACCTTTTAGGTGACATGAATGAGTTGAAGGGAAGTTATGAACTGTTTCTGAGAGACAAATAACACCAGGATCCTTTTCTATGTAGCTTACAGCTGGTAACTGTGCAGGGGCGGGTCTAGCAAAGCTTTGCCAGGGGGGCCAGGTAGTGCATTAACAGGGAAAGGGGGGCTCAAAGAAATACTTTTCTTTCTTATTCTCATTTAAAATGTCTAGCTTTTAATAAATAATTATCTGAATCTTACAACCAAAGTTTTTATCTGACGTAAAATGTATAGAAATCATACATATACCAACAAGACAGTGTACATCACTGTCACAACAGCGTTTGTTTTCATTCAAAGGCTTTATGGCTTTTCCTATAATACCTGGTGTGCCGGTCTCTAGTCAAAATGCCCTGGACAATTTTTTGTCCCAGTCCAGCCCTCATACCGACCCAGTACTGGTAAAAAAAAATTTTTATGCAGATGATGCATTATTTCTGTACCATTATTTAATTCCCAAGGTTTTTAAGTTTTTTGGGTTTTTTTGCACTTGTTTACTTGTAAAGGCCTATATGACATATTTTATTTCATAATTCATTAACTGCACAGAGAAGGCATCGTTTAAATATGTTAAATATGTTTCTTTAAGCAAGTTCTTCATGACTGAGCTAAGTGTCCTCTTTTTTGGAAATATGGTGACCCTAACATTTGAGGGAGGGAAAAAAAGTTAATAACTTCAGAGATAGAAAACGATGTGAGAAAGACCTGACAGGAGGGGAAGAAGAGGTTATAAACAAACATAATTACTGCTCAGCAACTGTGATAAATAGGAACTTTAAACCTAACTACAGTGCTCAGCATAAATGAGTACACCCCCTTTAAAAAGTACGTTAATCAGTAGCTCAAAGAACAAAAGAACAATTTCCAAAATTTTCAAGAGGCTAGGTTTTATTGAACACTTGTTTAACTCCATTTTAACTCCATAATATGAAATTAAGGTTAATAATATAACTTAGATCACAAAATCTTCAGTTTTACTCAACTTGGGTGAAGCAAAAATGAATACACCCCGCAACAAAAACTACTACATCTAGTATTTTGTATGACCACCGTGATTTTCAAGGACAGCACCAAGTCTTCTAGGCATGGAATGAACAAGTTGGTGACATACTGCAACATCTATCTTTTTCCATTCTTCAACCTCTTTTAGAGCCTGGATGCTGGATGGAGAGTGATGCTCAACTTGTCGCTTCAGAATTCCCCACAGGTGTTCGATCGGGTTCAGATCAGGAGACATACTTGGCCATTCAGTCACCTTCAACCTGTTCTTCCTCAGAAATGCAACAGTAGCTGTAGATGTGTGTTTTGGATCATTGTCGTGTTGGAAAAGTGCACGATGACCAAGTGCATGGAGTGATGGAGGCATCTTCTTCCGTATAGAGCGGTACATTGTTGAGTTCATGATACCATCAATGAAATGCAGCTTCCCAACACCAGCAGCACTCATGCAGCCCCACATAAGGACACTGCCCCCACCATGTTTCACTGTAGGCACCATGCATTTGTCTTTGAAATCCTCTCCTTTATGACGCCATACAGTTTTGAAACCATTAGTTCCAAAAACAGTGATCTTTGTCTCAATACTCCAGAGTATAGAGTCCCAGTAGTCTTGATCTTTTTCAGCATGGGCCCTAGCAAATTCTAGGCGTGCTTTTTTGTGCATGGGATTTAGGAGAGGCTTCCTTCCTTGGCAATACCCATGCATGCCATTCCTCTGCAGTGTGCGCAGTGTGGTGTCACAGGAAACGGTCACTCCAGTTTGGCTTTCTACTGCTTTAGCTAACTTCAGTGACCTTGCATGACGATTTTCTTCAACCCTTCTCATCAGAAGATGCTCCTGTCGAGATGTTAACTTCCATGGACGGCCTGGACGTCTCTGTAAGATGGTTGCACTTCCATCTTTCTTAAATTTTTGAATCACTTACTATAATTGGGGTGTACTGATTTTTGCAACATGGGCTTGAATGAATTTGTTAGGAAAATCACTTTTGTTTGTGGAAAATTCACAAATCTTGTTTGCAATCAATGTCCCACATTTGTGGGAGTATTTTGTAGAATAGTATCTCATAGAAAATGTTGATTCTAAAAGGAAACTAAAAGTTTTCTGACAAATGTAGTGGGGTGTATTCACTTATGCTGAGCACTGTATAATAAATGTGGTCAAATTTACAGTAAAGCACAAAATTGAACCCGCACAGAGAAGCTGTGGTGTTTTGGTTTAAAAAAGAAAGAAAAAAAAAGACATCAATTTACATTTAAGCTGATGATGCTTAGATTCACTCACTGAATTCTATCTTTATAAATCAGCCATGTCAGCTTGTGTAACATTAGCTAATGTCTTGTTGAATTCAGTTGTGTGAATCCCCAAAAAGCAGCAGCACAGCCCAGCTGATTGCAGCCTGAACACAAAATCAGCTCGAGCTCACAACAGAAATTATTCTGATTATTTCCTCACACTGCACCACTAGAACCAAGATTAATGTCCCTCACTTTAACCCCGGAGTATATCGATTTTTCTGTTTTAGTGTGGATTAAAGTCACCCATCTACACTGTAGGCAACAACAAATATAGCTGTTGTTTTCCCTGCTTGTGTTCTCCATCGCAAATGTTCAAGCTGAGTATATCATTACAATTACAATGCGAGTTGAAATAAAGCTTGTATTCCTGTGTTTTAATATTATTTTAATATTATATTAAAATGGTGAGTGAGAGTGCAGTTAGCACCCAAAAATTTGCAGAAGCGCTACTTAATTGCTTACATTACAATTTAAGCAATTGTAATTGTGTGTGAGGTGTCCTTGAGTGTTTAGAAAGTCTTTAAATAAAATGTATCATTATTATTAGTAGTAGTTTTTCCCTTCATTCATTAAGTAAATTTCCAAGTATATGCTTTTTTGCTTTTCTTTCAGTAAATTAGTTCAAACAGTACTTCAATCTGTACTACATATTGAAGAATGTCTGTACTTCTGCCAGCTCTGTTGCACGTTGATGGACAGGTGAGGCTGACAGACCCAGTCCTTCTTTATTGTGCATATACAATCATGTCATATGAGGAAGTGTGGAGACTGTATATTAAGCTGAGCAAATAAAGCAGTTAAGTAGTGGATTTGAACTTCTGCAGTTCCAGAAATTTTCAAAACCTGTCTGTCTTAATATGAGAGTCACGAGATAGAGGGGTGTTACGTGAAGTTAATCTTTCATTCTTACTCAGTGGGAGTGTCTGACCTGTACTATATAGAGCTGTGTGTGTTACAGCAGAGGGGAAAGTGTGAAAGGCAACACAGGAAGCTGCTGAATTTCTTCACTGCCTAAAGGTAAGTGATTAAAAGAAGTGAACTTTTTTGTAAAGTGGTTTATGGTTTAGTGCTTGCTACTAACATTGTGCGTTAGTGTGTCACATTAAAGTTACAAAGTCTGACCTTTGTAGTTCAGAAAGAAAAAAATCTGCAAAGTCATGTTGATTTTGTCTTCCAGATGTTGAGGATCACTCTGTGTTTGTCATTCGGTGTGTTTCTGTGGGGATTTGCTTCATGCTCTATCAAATGTCCTGATGGGAGTACTTGTCCAAACACCGCCACCTGCTGCAAGGCTAAAATCGGCTTTGCCTGCTGTCCCCATGCACATGTAAGTCAGAAACTTTCCGTCAGTGCACTAACTTGATTGTTGGTTGTTAAAAGCTCTGCTCGTCTTACTTACTTTGCAGGCCATGTGCTGTGCCGACCTGGTCCACTGCTGCCCTTCAGGATATCGCTGTAACCTGGTTACCATGAAATGTCAGAAATTAGACCAGCCGTGGCTGACCATACCCATGGTGAAGAAGGAGGCTGCGGAGAAACCAAACACCCCTGAACTGCCTGGAACTCCACTCCAGGAGCTTAAAGAGAGCCAGGTCCCAGATCCAATAAAGAGTTCAGTGGTCTACTGTGACAGTTACACCTACTGTCCTGATGGCACTACTTGCTGCAGACACCCACAAGGAGGCTGGACCTGTTGTCCCTACTCTCCTGTGAGTCAGCCTAAACACTCTTGTGCAATAAGACACATGATTGTAATAAAATTCCTTTTGTCTTCCACTGACATGAAACAAGTTTGCAGCTATAATAATTATTCTTTTGAGAGACTAAAAGTGTTTTTTGCAGGGCAAATGTTGTCTGGATGGCTACCACTGCTGTCCAGTTGGATCTGACTGTGACCGCACCTACACGCACTGTGTGAGGGAAAAACTCACATATCCTTTCCTCCGCAAGCCAGCAGTGCCTTCAGCACCTGCCTCCCTCATCCCAACTTCAGAGGAAGATGACAATTAGAAGAAGGTAGGAAACGCCACACTCTAACCACCTTTACAACCTTTACATGTGGAGAACATCCTGGGATAATTTCACTGCATGACTCACTGTTCAGATCAAATGTAAAGGCTACATTTTAGACCTTTCTTTGTTTACTGGTGTTATATCAAATGATGGCATGCACATCTGATCACCAACCAGGATTTAACAACAGCTAAATATACTGATAGTTGTGGGTTTGATCATTTGACAGACATACTGTGACATTTGGTCATAGAGTATTATTACCAAATTTGGATCTTTCAGCTCTGCGTAGTATTTCTGCATAGTTTTGCAGCCTTGAAAGATTCCTATAAATCCGAAGTATGCTGGCTTCCCAAAACAAACAGCAGACAAGCTAATTCAGCTACTAGCCTGCAAGCATAGTGAAGCATGTAGCAGCCCAAGGACCAGAAATCACAGCTTGTTTCTGCTGCCCCTTAGTAGCCAAATGAAAAGTGTCCCGCAGGACACCGGCCCTCGAGGCCTGGAGTTCGACACCCCTGGCTTAGGGAGAAACTTAGTGAGGTGACTATAATATGTTGTTCTAACACAAAGACTTGCACTAATTTCAGGCCCACTGGAGAAAGAGTCACCAGTCATCTCCACAGACCAGCTAAGCAAACTTTTCACTGAGGTCATCATGTGTTGAAAATGCCTAATCTGGATTTATCATTAAGGATTTCAAGCTAATCTTAAATCATCTTATCGATTATTTTTTAAATAACGAAAATGTGTTTTTCATCTATTCCATTCTCCTATACTGCCTATGTGACTGAGTGTCAGTGAATATAGACCAGTATGATGTTACGATGGTGAGGTGAAATTTTTTTGATTTGTTTTATGATTTTTTTTTTTCCATTTCTTTGTATACTTTTGTCTTGCTTTACCAATAAAAAGTCATAGCATCGTCCTTCCAGCTGTGTCATGCAGTCATTTATTTATCATCTTTTCACTTCACAGTCTGAGTGCCCATGAACACCTCAGCCTGCTCAATACCAGTCCAGCATAATGCATTACTTGAAGAATAAAGTTGAACAAACCACATATTAATTTTCAAACTCTGTATATCAATGTATGTTTGAACGTTCCAGTATTAAAACAAGAATTGCTGTACCTACCTCCTATTTTCCTATCAAAATATGAAGAAATATACACAAACAGACACTAATTATGTTACCATGTATAATGGTGGATTGGAATGGCAATTGAGAACCGGTTCTTGTTCCCAGTAGTCCAACTCATTGGAATCTTCAGTTTGTTTGCCTATCAATCCAGGTTATTGGTTCCACTTGCACACAGTGTGAAAAAGCCTTTTGCATTTGATGTTTTGTTAAGCTGTATGTCTGGATTTTGTTCTTTTGCACCCTCTGGCGGTGAACTGTGTAGGGTACAGTTGGTTGCAGTTGCACTCTTTTGCTAAGGCACATGGTGTGTGCATGCTGCAGCTTGCGGTTAGCTCCACACATGGAGAAAGTAATGTTTAAAGTTAGAAAAAGAGAAGAAATAAATGAGAAAGAAGATGGAGAATATGATAATAAGGCCATAAAGGACTATTTAGCCCCTCCTGGATGCCAGCTCACGAGGTTTGTGTATTTTAAATGTTTTATTTTCTGTGATCAAGGACTTTTGATTGATTGACACTTAGTACAAGTGTGCATTTTAATGTGATGTTTTTGTTTTATTGTTTTTGTCCGTGAGCAGTTCTCATAGGTTGTCAAGACCAGAACAAACCCTGTTGTATAACTCTACATCATGCTTATGTCAATCCTTGAGGCTGCTACACAGCAGATTTTAGTTTGTGTACTGGAGGAGGAAAATGGTAGCCATATCTACACAGTAGATATGGACATTACTTTTATTTTCATTGCACAAAAGGAGGACTATTGTGAAGTGGAAACTGCAACAACTACATGATGCTGGAGTTAAAAATGAAATCATGTAATGAATTTATAGAGGAAAATGTATTCTAAACTTTTGTGTCATCAATGTAGCCACAGTTGGCAGATATAACAGCTGAAAACACCCATGGCATTATTTCTACAATAGAAATCAAATGTTCTTCGGAAAGTTCTTCGCATATCTGTTGCAGAAGTTCCCATAAATGTGTGGCACTTGTAGGTTACTTTGTTTTCACTTTTCTGTCTGTTCATCCCAAACCCCGATGGGGTTTAAGTCTGGAGACTGTGCTGACCACTCCATGTTTTTAAGCTTACCATCTTTTATTTTTTCCTGAGGTAGTTCTGGCCTGGCTTGACTTATGTTTTGTGTCATTATCTTTCTGTAGGATGAACCCCTGACCAACTAGACGCGTACCTGAGCGTATTGCATAGCACTGCAGAATGCTGTTGTAGCCATTTTGGTTCAGGGTACCTCTCACTCTGTACCACCCAAAAACCCAGACCATCACACTTCCTCCTCCATATTTGATAGTTGATGCCACACACTGTGGAACCATCCTTTCACCTACTCAACAACATACAAAGATCCTGCGTGATGAACTGAAGATTTCAAATTCTTATTCATCAGTCCATAATGGCTTCTTCCAGTCTTCAGTAGTCCACTGGCAGCGTTTCAGGGCCCAGGCAAGCCTCTTTGTCTTATTCTGATGTCTTAGCAATGGCTTTCTTGCTGCAACGCATCCTCTGATACCTGCAGCTCAAAGTCCTATCTTCGCAGGTGAAACTAAGACTTGCTTACTACGACCACTATTAAGCTGTGCTTGAAGCTGCCTATCACTCAAGCTGTTAACTCTCAGTAACTTCTCCTCTGATTCAGTTGTGGCTTTGGGTCTGCTAGACCTCTTCCTGTCAGAGCTTGCCCCAGTTTCTGAGTGATTTTTGATGGTGAAGGAAACTGTATGCACTGACACCTTGACTTTCTTTGCAATTTCTCTGTAGGAAAAACCTACATTCTTAAGTGTTATGTGGTCTGTCTCTCGTCCATCGTTAATTGCCTTTTTCTCTACATCAGCTTTGGGTAACCTTGCCTTTTTTTTAACCTCTGGCAGTTCACCACTTACCTTTGTACCATTACAAGCTATTCATTGGACTTGAAGTGCAATAAATAACTGGCAAAATTGTGTTGTTCTAAAACTTTTGACCGGTAGTGTGTGTTGCAGTAAAAGCTTCCCAGTAAGTGTTACAACTGCTATAATCCGAGAGAGAGAGACAGGAAAATATTCTGCAGACGAAAACTTCATCATGACGCTTTGAAATTCATGAACAAACAGAAAACAAAACAACACCAAAACAAAAAAAATCCAACTTGCTGATTTTGCACGATTAAAATGCTTCCTCCAGATCCATTGCTGTTAGCTTCTCCCATGTTATGTTCACTCTTCTGGAAACTCTCTGCTGACACCTAATGTGGAAAATGCAGAACCACATCAGAGCAAATGGAATAAATCTGCCCCTTCTCACCCATTCAGAGCATACATATTTGAGTAGATGTGGAGTTCATATCTGAACCAAATATTACATCAGTGCCTCCCAAAGTTGAAAAAAGTCATTCAGCACATTTCAAGCTTCCATGTAAATGTTGGTGACTCTGTCTCTCCTTTTTTTTCTTTTCTTTTTCCTTTAAAGAGGGAAAAAAACAGGGATGTCTCCAATGTGAAGAGGAAGCTGTGTGATGTAGCATGTTTTTAATGAGTTTTCTGTGCAGTCTAAAGAGACAGCTCTACATAGAGTTTCATTGTTAGTGTAACTGTTGTACAGTGTAGAAAGTGCTGATTTTGATGAGTTGGACCATTTAGAAGCACTTCTTAATTCTAAACTGTAGCATGCTGCACATTTCTTGCAATAACACATCAGAAAAAAAACATTGCCATACTTAATGTGCAGACAAAATGTTTTTTTACACTTTATTCTTACACTGATGTATTCAGTTCCTTTGCAAGGCATGTAGTTCTAGCTAACATTTCCAGCTAATTCTGGATAAGAGACAGAGAGTAATAGTTAGCTTTCTTTCCCATTTTGCAAACACCAGAGCCAGCTCTAACACAAGACAGTGCCGGCTCTCCTAAGGCTCAAGTCATTCACTGTGATTCTCTACATTACTGCCAGGGGAGGATGTCTTGCTGCAAGGCATCTACTGTCCCTACCCACGGGTAAGGATTATACATAAATTGTTTAACCCTGTGACACAAAGTGTGTAATATGAGTTTAAAACACGAGTTTCTGAGCGTGATATTTTACCCTAACCGTAACCTTCCCATATGGTTCAGCCTGCTTAAGATAAACAAACTGTGAGCAGTTAATTTCACAAAAAATCCAGATCTAGAAACAATTATTAATGAAACATGTATGCGCATTTTTATTTATTTATATATTAATATATTTGTTTATTTTGAACACTTAAGTTTCAAAATATTAACATTTTGATTGTTTTAGATGTGAAGTGAGAAAAAATTGTTAGCTCAATGAACAGTAGCACATTGATCTCGAGGTAAATTAAACTAAATTAAGCATTAAAATAGCAAATGATTATTTTTACCACAATCCTAGAAAAGCAGCTGTTCTAACACAAACACTTGTGCTGATTGTACTGATTTCAGGCCCAGTGTTGTGCAGATGGGCAGCACTGCTTTCCTTTTTGAAGCGCAGAAATTCTTACTCTTGAGATTTCTCGGGGCCACACAAACAATATTGAAACGATGTTGAATGTTGAAACTGCACCGTAACAGTTTTCTGGGGTTTTTTGGAGCTAATATTAGTTTACTCAAGATTTGCTGAGGAATGTTGCACATATTGCATATATTGATGTTACCATCACAAATTAGCTGAGCATGATTTCCTGGAGCTGTTTTTTTAAACTTGGGTTATGTTGTCTGTTAAAAATGTCGAGTGGCTGGATTTTTTCAAAAACTGAAAGGTCATACTATTCTCTAGTGAAGTCATGGTGTTTAGTGTGGAGAATAAAAATATAAGGACATTTGCAAATAAAAATGATAGTAATGTGAGTTTCCATCTATTGGTGTGACTGGTTGCCAAATAAGACTGCTCTGGGCATAAAGAAGTCCAAGACTGACATGCTGAGTTTGATCAAGTAAACAAGTCAGGCGCCACAGCCGGGTTTCTGCGGGCAGCAGCACATTTAGAATTATGGTGAAATGAAGAAGCTGATGGAGCAACACACTTAGATAAAGAAGGAGGAGGTAAAGTTACGGTAAAAAGAAAATAGGGAAGTGAAACAAAGACAGGTTCCATTTTACAGCCAACACTGAAAATAATGTGAAACAGAGTGTGGTAATAACTGGATAACTGGGTCTCTTTCCACTCATTTATGTGTTAGAAGTAGTTTGTGAGCACCTGGACAGACACAAATGAAGTGAATCAGGCTTTAATGAAATGCAACAGCTTATAACACAGAGAGAAGCCTCATGAAAGGAGAACTGACAGAAGCACCAGTTATCCTGTTTTTTGCTGTCATCACGGACAAGGGTTATTATTGTCCACCGGAAATGAACTAAATGCTTAAACTAGCGGTGAAAAAACATTTTAGTCAAAACTACAATAAATAAATGTGAAATAGAGAGAAAACGTCTTATAGGCTTCACTAATATGACCAAATTTGTGAACACATTAAGCACGGAAGCCATTAGTCCATTTATTTATTGAGAACCACATCTCTACATGTCAGGACATGGATATGAAGTCAAATCCAGATTTCAGTGGAAATACAGTAAAGGGGAGTTAAGCCTGCTTCCAGAGACAATAACCAACCACAGATGGTAGTAATTTAAAGGAAAGATGTAAATATGACAGAAAGCTGTTTGAGGTGAAAGAACAGATCACTTTCATTTTGACGTGTTCCAATTGATATTCGTAGATAAGCACTACCTGCCTTGCTTGCCCTGAGGCAACACCAATGATCTACATATCTGTGCATCAGTTATTTTTACTAAGCAAAAAGATTTAAAAAAAATAATTTAAATAATAAAAACTAAAGAGAAAGTGAAAGTGAAAGGAAAATACACTTTGTGTTTATTCATTTATTTTTGTTTATTATGCAATTCTGGTCAAACAATTTCGTCTGTGGTAAAAAACAAACATTTTTTTCACCTTTAGAAAAAAATTGAAGTATGAAAAGAAATGAGGTTACAGGAGTTTTGTTACACCGTGTGCTTTGCACTTACTCTCTCACACACTGTTAAGTGGACAGTGACAGGTGATATTTATATTTATATATCTAGTTTTGTTCAAAGTTTTGGTTCAGTTTTTATTTTATTTCTTAAGTTTCTGGGAATTCCTGCATCCCCTGTGTTTCTGTATCTGTGTTTGTCTTTCCCAGTGTTGGGTAAGTTACTTTAAATTAGTAACTTAGTTACATTACTAGTTACTTCTATCAAAAGTAACTCAGTTACTTCAAGTTACTCGTTACTTTCAAAGTAACTAGTTACTAGGGAAAGTAACTTTGGTTTTACTCAGAATTCTCTTGTTAATGTGTTGCTTCTGTAACTGGATACCCAGCAAGATTGTCAGTCTTCTAGCTTGCTTACTTGCCACAAGTGCACTGTGCCACCTACCAATAGAAAGGAAAAAATAATGTGCACATTTCCACAAGAGAAATCCCACGCCTGGACCGTCGTTGACCGCCGCATGAGTCTAGCCTGCTTTTTACATCCAACACAAAAACTGCAGTCGTGGTGCTTTCAATTGTACTCAGAACTCGGAAATTCTGCCTTCTGAATAGGAAGATGTAGGTAACACCAGACTGCAGATGAGCTGCATACAGAGCTGGACTGGGACAAAAAAATCATCCTGGGCATTTTGACTAGAGACCGGCCCACCATTATAGGAAAAATCATAAAGCCTTTGAATGAAAATAAACACTGTTGTGACAGTGATGTACACTGTTCTGATGGTATATATGTATCAATCTATCAATTGTTTGTTGTAAGACTCAGATAATTATTTTTTTAAAAGCGAGACATTTTAAATGAGAATAATAAAGAAAACTATTTCCTTGTGCCCCCCTTTCCCTGTTAATGCCCTACATGGACCCCTGGCAACACTTTGCTAGACCCGCCCCTGCACAGTTACCAGCTGTCAGCTACATAGAAAAGCATCCTGGTGTTATTTGTCTCTCAGAAACAGCTCATAACTTCCCTTCAACTTATTCATGTCACCTAAAAGGTAAACCTGTTTCTCCATCACCTGTTCAGCTCTGATGATTCAGTAAGGACATCTCCTGGTTTCATCTTCATGTTTCCCTTTCACCAGATAACCAAACTAATATCATGACCAGCAGCTTTACAGCTGTGGCTCCAGCAAACATCAGCTGATACTAGAAATTAATATTAAATAAATTCTAACAACAGCTGATCAAGCTTAAACGTGCTGCTGTTGTTTAACGCGACATCTGCTGGTTTCCTCTTTCTGGCGCAAAGTGGGCGATAAACAAACAAGAGAGAAAAGCCGATCAGCTGATCATTGATCAGTTTCGTGATTGAAGTAGAAACAGGAGAGAATGAGAGAAGAAGAGGCAGCTGTGCAGCTTCAGCTTTGTGTCTTTTTTATTGTAGCTGAAGTCCGGGACAAACTGTGTTCCTTTTCACCTCAGTACGAAACGCGTAATATTTTCTCTGAATACCAGACGATTCTGTTTTTATGGGACGGTTGACAACTCTAATAATTAACCGTATGAACAAAATAAAGTTCATCAGTAACATAGCACCCACCCAGCTGTATAGAAACTCCGTCATGCTAGCTAGCACGCAGTACGAAAATGTCAGCATACCGAAAATAAACTCCACCTAAACTTGGTTTATATCTGACCCGGATAGACTGCAGGTCATAACTTCTTACCTGAAGTTCAGTTCACCTGACACTCGGACCGGCGGCCGCTTCGGGTCTCTCCTCTTGCCTCCCTTTTCCCTCATCCACCTGCTGGCCTCCACCACTTGCTAATGTTACTGAATCTGTGGAAGCTCCGCGATATCCACCACACGAAGTAACGAGTAACGAGCCTATCTAAATCCCAGTAACGAGTAACACGTTCCTGGTTTTGGCATAATAACTAGTTACCGTGCACGTTACCACAATAATAACGTAGTTACTGTAACGCGTTACTTATTAACGCATTAGTCCCAACACTGGTCTTTCCTTGTATCACGTTCGTCTTTTCCTCAGTGTGAGTTAATTCCTGTTTTATTTTGAAAGTCTCTTGTCTTGTGTACCTTGTTTTGAGTTTAGTTTGCTATCCTTGATGTTTCCCTCTGTGTTTCCCAGCTGTTTTCCCCTAGCCTTATTATTCTTTCTATATATTGTTTGTGTCTCCCCTTGCCCTTTGTCATGTCCCCTCTTAATGATGTGTGCTTGTCTTTTCCATGTTCCCTCATTTCATAGATGTGTGTTTTCCCTGGTTTGAACTTACCTTTTGATTTGTGAATTACCTTATGTTACCTTATCATTCTGTTACCTTACATGCAGTTAAAGCTTTTCAGGAAGTGTTTCTATGAACTTAATCAGAGAAGACGAGATAAGCTGACAAGAAACTTTTCAGCTGCTGACAATTCAGTCAACCATAGATTACAGTTAAGACAGAAAGTTCAAACAAACAAAGAAACCTGTTGGTCTTTCCACCTTAAATAATCTCCAAATTGCCCATCCCAATCTGTTTGCTTGCCCCATGCTATGTTAATGCTCCATTTAGGAATGAGCCCTCTACTAAGGACACATGATGCTGTAAACACAACATTACAGTGAATCTAATAAATCAGCCCACTGTGTGACCAATACTGATATTTGAGTCAGTATGAGACTGTATTTAAACCAAATATCAGGTTGGTGCATTTCTGCCTTGGCATGAAAACCATTCATTTAGGATATTTTAGTTTCCATCCCACTGCTGGTGATTAATGTGATACCAGCTCCATAGAAATGTAAAATCCTAAATACTGGGACATTTGTCGATTCTGCCAGCTGCAGGGATGGAAACTGTTTGCCGATTTTTATACTAGTTCTAGTTCTTCATTAATTACCTTCTTGCTGCTTGATCAGGTAAAAGGTAGGCCTGCACAGACTTTAACTGCCAATACAACTGTTTGATTACCATGATTTGCAAAGCTCACACTGTAAAATGTAATTCTAGATGTTTGTTATTTCAACATATTATTCTATATCAGTTTGACGATAGATGACTGAAGTTGTTGTTATAACATAGAATTACAAGTTAAAAACGTCCCAATTACACCAAAAAAAGCTAACTTGAAAACTCATGTCCAGCTAAATCAGCAACTTATGTGAACTTGACAATGTGGGTAAGTTGAGCACAGCAGGATTCAAAACTGCCTCACGTGACTGCTACCGAGGTGCATCATGGGGAATTGGCGGTTAACGACATGCTCACTTTACTTGGACGTTTTCTAATCGTCTTCTTTGGAATATGCTTTCAAGGTGAGTAACATTGGTTATAACTATAAGGAAAGAGAGCTACAAAAGTTGGAACATGTTTTGAATCTATGGCATGATGTGTGTTTTTCTCTTTTACCGAAATGTTTGCTTTAGCTAATGTAACTTTAGCCGACAAGGTCCAGCTTGTATGTCATGACCAAACTTGAGCTAATAAACTGACATATGGCCTTTTTATGGGTTTAATGTGGCACTGACCAAATCACAAGTATTGTGCCGCTAGCTTTAAGGTTGTGCACTCAACCACTGTTGCGATATTAGCAAGCTAACTCAGCTAATTAATAAAGCTTATTTCATATTGTCTCTGTACTTGTAAATTTCTTTTCAAGTTCACAGGCTGTTGTATTTTGGTGGAAGTTCATTTTGGCAATATTTCCAATAACTGACTGGGTTCAAAAGAACTTTTGGCAGGACTCCGATGCTTGTTGTCATCTGTTTATCCCTATGTAATCACTTAAGTTGTTATGAACTGCTGCATGCTAAGCTGCAAGAGTGCACTGAGGACTGAGACAAAATATGGTCTACAAACCAGCATTATATTAGTTTTTATCAGATAGTCCTCCAGTGTGTTTAGTTTTTGCTTTAATTCTATTGTGCAGTTATTTGTTACCCTGAAATGCTTTATGCTTAACAACAGCTCACTATTTTGACTTATTTTTGAACTCTTGTGATCAGTATGACTAGTTTGTGTGAGTTTCCATACTAAAAGAGCTGTAGTGATAAAATAATTGGCATCAGAGACACTGATTTTTGGCATGGTATACTGCAGAAGTTTTTTTTTTTTTTTGCATAATTTACCTTTTAACTAAACTGCATTCTCTGTATTGTAACAAAACTAACATTGTTTATATGTCAGAAAATTAGCAAACATGAATAAATGGCGAAAACAATATAATTATAACATATATTTTTATTTTACTTATTTTAGGTCTGTGAAGCCAAACTTGATGCTGGGGATTTATTTTTGTCAGTGGAGTCAAATGGTAAGTTACAATTTGTGCATTTTGTCATACTGGAAACACCACAGATTATATTGTAACTTAATAGCTCTGTAGAACAAATGATATAAAGATTGTAGTGTCAGGGTACTTCTTAAGAAGTAATATGGCACTATTGATGATCACATGCAGGTGGCATAAACTAAATATTCAGACCTGTTACCAACAAGTGATTCATTAACAAAAGCAATGGAGCAGACTGTTTAGGTTCTTGTGGTTGTAATAACATCCATAACTGCAAGTTTGTCATTAATTTATTTTCACAGGTCTAGATGATCACATCTGTCTTTGTCATTTAAATGAGGTGGACTTGCAAACTTTGCACTCTTTTGGGTAAATTGCTGTCCACTACATATACACAGAATGTGCACAGTATTTCAGATCTAAAAGGGAGTATGTAATGGACTTGCTGGCTTTAATGTAAAAAGCCTGTTGTGTAACTTTAATGAGGCAGTTGGACTAAAACAGTATTGCTCATCAAGGTAAACATCTGAGGAATAAGGAAATTGTTACTTGTCCTTTTACTCAGTGTTCTTTTAATCGCATCGCTTACTAAAGTTTTACATCACATAAGTCATTTTCACAATCATTCTACTTTAAAAGATTTCAGGACAGAGCTTATTGTTCTCTGAACTTCCTTGTTTGCTGAACGGCAGGTAAAGTGCATCTTTTTGTTTGTTTGCTTTTGTGTGTTTGTGTTTTCTCTAATGGGCCTCAGATGACTGTTTGCTTAAATTTGGGTCTCAAAGAATCTTTTTTAATTCTGCCTGTACTCTCCACCCCTCTTCTTCTATTGCTCAGGTTGAAGCAGAATTTGCCCGTCTTACATCTGTTGACCTGAAAGGGTTCCTTTTGCTGTGCTTGACCATTATGGAGAGGTTCGTGGAGCTGTACAAAATCAAGAGCGGCATAGGAGGGCTAACTAGGCTCATAAAATGCTTCGGTGATGATGTAAGTGTTCAACTGCGAAATGTTCTCCTTTGTTTAAGTTTTAGGTTATCCAGTTCAACTGATGAACTCATTGAAAGAAAGCTGATAAGTAAAGTCTGTCATCATATTTCACAACTGGACATTTAGTGTGGTAACTTTTACAGAATCTGTGTATATTGGTGGTAGGTTGGATATCATATTCTACTTGAATGTCCTGATAAGCCTGATTCAAAATCTCCAATGATAATCATATATTGATGGAATTATGTATCAAAAGCTGTGAATTTGGAGCTGTCTACATGCTTCATAAACACTGTTTAAAAAGTGTTTTTGTTTTCTTTTTGACTTCTTTGACCAGAGCCCTACACAAAGGAAGAGGACAGAGGACCTCATTTTCTAAAGGAAGATCCCTCACACACTTTCAAGACTGTGAAGGTTAGCATTGTTTCTTTTAGTAAATTTAATAATGACAGCACCACAGTGGATTTTAATGAAACATGTGGCATCTATGAAACAATAGATGCCACATGATAACATGTGTACTTTTTCCTCACCAAATGTGTTATTACAAGATCTTTGACACTGGATTTGGTCTGGGTTTCAGAGAAACTAACTGGCAAGCTAGCATTGATATTATTAGTGTCTTGTGTTTATTCATGTCTTCACCAGGGTCTTTGACATTTCGCTGCTGTACTGTTCACTTCAGCTTTACGTTTGATTTCTCACATTGTATATTGTAATGGCAGAGATATTAGGATATTTAAGGGGCTGCAGTGGCTGCTACAGCTGTGGGGGCAATACTTTGGTGAAATGTCCTGGACCCTGGAAAAGAGACTGTGTAGACTGGGTAAGCAATTAAAGGTTACTGGCCGAGAGTCATTGGGCAGCTGGGTAAAGGTGGATGTTGATATTCAGTGCCAATTATGCAACCTGTTCAGCCATGTCTATATGCTCTTTTTCATGCTGTTAATATAGGGGAAAATAAACTTTAATCAATAAACTGATTAAAGAAGCATTGTCTATGGAGCCACAATCTGATCCTGTAGTGTAGCTGCAGTTTGCACATTTCATGTATTCTCAGCCAGATTTGGTTTAGAGCACAGCCAATATTTAGCATAAGTAGATTTAAATTCACACACTGGTGATGGCAAGCTACATTGTAGCCACAGCCGCCCTGGGGCGCACTGACAGAGGCGAGGCTGCCGGACATTGGCACCACCGGGCCCTCTGGCCACCACCAGTAGGCAACAGGTGAAGTGTCTTGCCCAAGGACACAACGACTGAAACTGTCGGAGCCGGGGCTCGAACCGCAACCTTCCGATTATAAGACGAACTGTCAACTCTTGAGTCACGATTCAGTCATCCACCCATGTGTGTGAATGACTGAATGTGTAAAGCACTTTGGAGTCCTTAGGGACTAGTAAAGCGCTATACAAATACAGGCCATTTACCATTTAAATTGAAAATTTTGTTTGAATTCTGCAATTGAAGACATGCTCAGTTATTTATGAACATGGTCTTTGTTTAAAGCAAGAAATGAATTTGTAACATGGGGTGCATATCTCATTCTGAAAAACTTTAACAACTAATAAGTGTTACCCAAAGCCAATCACCATCATCCAAAGCATCAGTATGGCTCTTCTTTGGAAAGACATGAATTCTTAAGCACAAGGGATATTGTGTAATTGTAATTGTGTAATTTTTTTTTTTTTTTTTGTCTTTGAACCCTTTTATAGCCGACAGGTATTGAAGACACGTTTTCTAAGAGGATGAAAGTTGGCATTGCGATGGTGAAAGAAGAAGACATCATCGATGTGTTGGTTGTCCTTGAGGCGGCAGTAATCCTGTCTAATCTGAGGGATGTCTCAAGTGCCATTTCCATGCTGATGGGCCTTCTTTGCCCTCAACATAGACTATCCAAAGGAACTTAAGGACATCTTTGAAGTCATTCAGAACATCCTAATGAACATTGGTGGAAGGCAGTGCATCTCACTAGTGCATGGTCTAAGAAACAGACTCTTGCAGAAAGCCATGCAGAACTGTAATTGTATGTTCCTTAGTGTTAAGGACAGTTTTATTTTACTGTTTGTTTTTTTATTCTTGCAAGTTCTCATTCTCACTTTTGTATGTCACTAAATGACTACACTTTACATTCCAGATTAGACAATTACTCATTTGTTCATGGTTTAAGAAACTTATGTGAACAACAATATAATGCTGGACTTTGCAGATGCTTATCTCATGCAAGTCAGTAGTTTTTCCTTTGTTTTGCAATTGAGCAGACTCAAACTGATGTTTCTGAAATATCCATATTATCAAATGTTTCAGAAGCATGCACTCATTTTCAGAGATATTGGTTCTGTGGAATTTGTTGCAATTGTAAACGAAGACAAATACAAGAGTTTGATGTCTTACTTGTTATAAACTGATCTTTACTGTCACTTATCAAAGGTTTTGTACTATTTTAATATTTCAAGTTTTATGCTAACAGGTGTGACTGAGCACAATGAAGTTTAAAAATTTTGTAAATGTAAAGAATAACTTTTCTAAAATAGCAAGTGTCCCGTTGATACATTACATTAATGCAGACTTTATGTTGTTACTTCACAAGAATCACTACTGCTCCTAGAGTATTGGTCAGAATTTAATCTTCACCCAAACTGGGCTCAAGACCAAGTTCAAATTTATTGTTTCACAGGAGCAACCTTTGAGTTTTGATGGATTGTGAGCCTGATGAGCTACGTCACTGATTTTTCTGTTTCTCAGATGACTAAGATGGCACAATAAATGGTGAATGTTGGGTGCTCATGAGTAATTGTCTTGTCATGTTCTTAAAACAAACTTTCTGCCTGAAATGATCAGATAGACTTTAATGGAATCTGTGGGGTTTTTTTTTTTTCTGTAAACAACAGAAAATTAATTTAAAGGAATGTAGCTATTTAAACCTGAGATCTAAGATAAACCTAACAGGTAGTTTTGCTGAAATGGATGTTAGAAAGCTAAAAACCAAAAAAACAAAACTTAAGATGTTTAATACACATTTTTCTTTACATCCAGTCAATCAACTCTGATAATTAAAATGAAAATGATTTACAAGTTCACTCAGCTACCTTAAGGAGCTCAGTTAATTAATAAACTTAAATCAACTTAGCTAACAGATTATGTTAGTTAAGCTAAAATAGATTCCTAAGTTAAAAGAACTACTAAAGTATTTGAATTAACTAAAAAAACCCAAGTCAACTGAACTAGGACAAGAGTTTAAACAATAGATTATTTTAATTTAGCTGAAAGGGTTTTCCCAAGTAAAAATGACAATTAAAGGAGCTGAACTGACTAACAAATCTCAGTCAACTAAACTAAGATGAAAGTTTAGACAACATGTGATTTTTCATTAAGATAACAATTGGTTGTGTTATAAGAACAAACTCTATTTCTTGACTTAACTTAAAATTTTAAGGCAGCCCTTTACCTCATATTTTTAAGTTGAAACAACAAGTTTATCTACAACAGCTGCTTCATGATGTTCCAAATGTTTTCAGTGAAAGGGTGAAAGGTCTGGACTGACGTTATAGTACCATATCGCCCCATTAGAGCTCTTCATTCTCGGACTGCATGCTTATTTGTTGTTCCTAGAGTATTTAAAAGTAGAATGGGAGGGAGAGCCATCAGCTTTCAGGCTCCTCTTCTTTGGAACCAGCTTCCAAATTGGACTTGGGAGACAGACACTATCTCTATTTTTAAGATTAGGCTTAAAACTTTCCTTTTTGCTTAAGCATATAGTTAGGGCTGGACCAGGGGACCCTGAATCTTCCCTTAGTTATGCTGCAAAAAGTGTAGAATGCTGGGAGATTCCCATGATGCATTGTGTATTTCTTCTTCAGTCATCTTTTTGATTGATTGATTGATTGATTGATTGATTGATTGATTGATTGATTGATTGATTGATTGATTGATTGATTGATTGACTGACTGGAGGAGAGCAGTTTGAGAACAGGAAAAAACAGCCATCTGGTCCTGCAGCCATACTCCGTCGCTGGAATCAGACCCACCTGGCTGCATCGAGTGGAAGTAGTCATTTATATTGTATATTGTATATTTCTGTCTGAGTACATGTGCATGTGTGCGTATGTGTCTGTATCTTGTGTCCAACTCAAGAGAGAGAGCCCTTTCACCTAGATTTAAGCAAAAGTCAACAAGCCAACGCAGGTAACCTTGAAGAAGTAGGAGGAAAGAGTAGAGAGTCATACACCGTCTTGTTATCTGGGAGAATTGGTTGTTCCAGCTTTGGCCCGGGAAATTTTAGCTGGTGAGGGAAGGCCACGAGAAGATAGAGGTTGTTTTGGTTTGGTTTAGGGCAAAAAGCTGCATTCCAATTCTGCAGTTGATCTAATGTCCATCACTGGTCCCCAGATCTATCAATTTCCCGTTGCAGAGTCGCAAGCTTCTCCATGATTTTCACTATGTGTTAATAGACTTCTCTGTATTGAATCCTTACTTGTTATTAATCTCTGATATGATTGTTGGGTTTCACTCTTTATGTATTATTGTAGGGTCTACCTTACTATATAAAGCACCTTAAGGCGACTGTTGTGGTGATTTGGCGCTGTATAAATAAAACTGAATTTAATAATCAAGGCCTTCCCTGAAGGCAGGGAAGTGAATGAGGGAAGGCAGATTTTTTTACTTAATACAAGATATTTTAGCTTGAAATAAGTGAAAAAAAAATCTGCCAATGGAACAAGTGAAA
The DNA here is from genome assembly GCF_013358895.1 of Oreochromis aureus. Classification (NCBI taxonomy): domain Eukaryota; kingdom Metazoa; phylum Chordata; class Actinopteri; order Cichliformes; family Cichlidae; genus Oreochromis; species Oreochromis aureus. The sequence continues at coordinate 16,670,576 of NC_052962.1, forward strand.
ATTGTCTAGTTTTAAGATTTACTGTCTTGAAACAAGTTCCTTTAGCTCACTGAAATGTTGCCCTTTAGCTGATTCTGTCTTATTTTAAGTGTAATGAGATAATTTTGACTAGAAATAAGACAAATACTCTTGGTAAGATTTTGAGTTTTTGCAGTGCATTGGCAGGATGGGAGCATATGTTGTTCTAAAACCTGTATATACCTTAGAGCACTGATGGTGCCTTTCAAGATGTGCACGCTGCCAATTTCTTAAGCACTGACATACACCCATACCATCATCAGAGATGCAGACTGTTGAAATGAATGCTCATGATGAGCAGGATGGTCCCTCTTCTTTTTAGCCCAGAGGATGTAGTGTTCATATTTTCCAAAAAGAATTAAATATTTTTTTTCATTTGCCTGACCACAGAACAAATTTCATGTGACTCATGCACAGAATTTGCATTGAACTGGACCATTTGGAAACACTTCTTTATTCTCTTTTTTAATGCCATTATCCCAGATGTTTTGGTCAGCAAACGTAAGCACGTTCTTTCAGCCATCTATGCCTTTTTCACAAAATACACTGAACATCAGAGCTCCACAGGGCTGTGCTGTGCACACTGTTCACATTTGATTCTACTCCTCTTGACTAATCCAAAACCATCAGTAAGTTCATATCAAGTTAATATCAAGTGAATATGAGTCCATTTAAGATGAGTCAGTAAACAGATGAAATACTGCGACGAGTGTCAGCATTTTCAGTGAACAACTTTGCTTTAAACACTAAGTCTCCACTAAGCCTCCTCTCCGTGTTTCTCTTTTGGAGAAACATGAAGAGGAGACTGCTTGTTCCTGTCTACCATGCTGCAGTTGAGTCTAACATACCGCTTACCAGTGTGGTATACAGGCTGCTCCGTAGAAGACAAAACAGGTTTTTGCAAGGAGTGGTGAGAACAGCGGAAAAAAAAATCTCTGGCTGCCAGCTGCTATCCATGGAGGAAATCACCAACTCTCACTACCTCAAAAGAGCATAAACGGTTTTAGGGACTGCTCTCAGCCGGTCCACCATCTGTTTAAACTGTTACCTTCTGGGAGGTACAGATCAGCCAAAACACACACCTGTAGACTCACGGACTTCTTCTTTTTAAGGGCCATTTCTGTCCTGAATACTTAAATGCATCAATGAATGTCTGTACTGATAACTAACTTGTGCTTCTACTCTCTCCCTTTAAATATAATAACTCATTTATAGTATTTGTTATTCAACATTTTTATGTTTGATGTTTTATTTTAAACCCCACTTTAGAGTTGCACTCCTAATGTTTTATTGTTTGGTCTGACAATAAAGCTATTACATTCTATTTTCTTATCTGCGATCAATTTAAATGATTTTTAATTTTAACCTGTTTTTTCTACTCTTATTACTATTACTTTAATTACTACTTATAACTTACTATATTATTTTTCCACCCATGATGAACATTTCACTCATTTTTAGCTCAGATGAAAGGAAAACACGCATTCAATTGCTACTCTTCCTACAGTGTAGATGAGAATTTAATCAGAGTTCAACACATTGATCACCTAATGCAGTGGTCCCCAACCCTTTTTGCACCACAGACCGGTTTATGTCCTACAATATTTTCACGGACCAGCCTTTAAGGTGTCGCAGATAAATACAACAAAATAAAACCAGGACCGGTACCAAAAAAAGAAGAGTTATTCATAACACACGGGAAAAGACCCAGGGAAAGGCGAGTTAACAATAAAAACGATAAAAAATAACAATAAAAACCGATAAAAACCATAAAAACCATAAATTTCACACCCAAGCATCAACTCTTGTGGCCCAGTACCAAACTACTCATGAACCGGAACCGGTAGGTGGCCCAGGGGTTGGGGACCGCTGACCTAATGTGTCTTCACCCAAACTGTGATCAAGAGCAGGATCATATTTGTCATTTCACAGGCGACAACCTGTGAATTGTGACACAATGTGAACTGGATGACTGTTTGAGTATGTGACCAAAGAAACAATGGGAACTTTCCCTGCTGCTTCAAAAGAACATGAGCAAGTATGACACATTTGAAGAAAAGTCATTTTTCCCATGCTCTTAATTTGTTCCTGTCCCTCAACGCAGAATAACTTAAACAGCTCTAAATTTTCTACATGTTATCACACTTCAATTACACTTTCATTATTATCGGTTATTTCATTAAGATAAACTACACTCCCAGAGTTACTTGCAACAAGTTCTGCACATTTTTACACTGATGGATTCATTTTCTTTGCAGGGCACTATCTCTTGCCAGTGCCACAAAGGTTGGGCAACAATTCCTTTAACCAGCAACTACCAGTGCATATCTTTCACTTGTTCACCACTGTCCTTTTTATACATTATTGGTCACCAGTTTTGAACACAAGACTGAAGTCCACAGTTTTTTCCAGTGTGCCTGCTACTCACTAAGACCTTCAGTGTGCTAGCCCACTACAAGTTAGTCCCTATGCTTCATACCCGACTTTTTCCGTTGCTTGGGTTACTTTCAGTATTCAAGTAGTCAAACGAAACAGTTTTTAATGTTATTCGATGAAGTATTGAATAACGTTTCTCATTCACTTTTGTTTCAGCCCTGTCATATAGAGGGCATTCACAGCTGTAGCACTTTAAACCACAGACTTGGATAGAACTGTACTACAGAACAGAAGCCAAATTCTCAGTTTCATTTTACTAAAAAAAATGTATTTGACCAGATGTTTAAGTTGTCCTGTCTCTCACACTGTAGGCCGAGTCCGTCGTTCGTTCTTTATCTGATTAAAAGTCATTTTTACCAAAGCATGCCGGTGTTTTATGTTCAACACAAATCAGAATAAGGGCTTCTCAAACAGAGCACTCCAAATCTCTTGAACTGGTGCACACAACGCTACACTAAACTAACCAGCACCACTTTGATGTAACAGTACTTTGAAAAAAAGAAAGGTTAGATAAGTTCGTTGCTCCTCATTTTCATGGCATGAATAATACAGTTTCAAACCACAGCCTTTTTTTCCCTGGGCCCTTTTTTATCATCATGTGCCAAGTACTGAAAACATCCACAGTTGTGTAGCCCCAGCACAGCGTCACTACTACAGGCAAAATAAAAATATAATATCCTGCAGTGTGACATTGAGTAAATCACCGTAAATGCAGGTTGTTTGTTAAAATGTTTTTTTGGCCAAGTGGGTGTTCGTCAGCATCCTTGTGTGAAGTGCGAGGCAGTCATGTCAGATTTCTTGACAACAGCTTTTGTGTAGAATTTGTTAAATTGTGTTTATTTAAAGCTTGTTTAGGGTTAGTTTTTGTATTGTAAATTATGTATTGGCAGCTCCTTTCTTAAAATCAGCTCGAGGACAGGGTAAATCTAGTGGACCACAGGTCACTTGCTGTGTCTTATGATCACGACTAAAACCACACCTTACAAGTTAATTGCAAAATAAAAGAATGACACAGATTTCACAATAGCTGATTGCACGAGTAACTAAACATGTGCCTTTAAATTGCTGAACTGTTCTGGGTGCCTCAAGCTGTAACTTTTATAGATGTTTTTTAGCATGACCAAATGATTGGACAATTCAGGACAGAGATAGGAAGATATGTAGAGAATTTCCTTAAGAGAGCAATGCTGTTTGCCATCTTGGAAACAATATGCTCAACATGATCAGACTAAAATAAAGAATTATTTAAGTTAAAACCCAATAATTTAATTTTATAAATCTCCTTAACTGAGATCCCAACCAGGCAGAGTTTTCAGTCATGTGACTGACTCACCACCCTGACAGGCAAAACATTACTCCATTGTCATGACCATTGGTTGAGTGTTGGTTTTTTCACTTGTCTTGAGCCGAGACTGCTTAGATCATCGATCCATGGAGGAAAAACAAAGATATGAATTTTGGGGACTTGTGTTCAATATTCTGCCTCTGCAGCTTTTTAAAAAAATCCCTGAAAGTGGTGACGTCTCTCCCAGAGCTCCAGTTTTGCTGCATCTACATGTATCTTGAAGAGAATTCCTCATCTTACACTGCTGCTTTGAAAGCTTTCAAAGTACAGACAGCTACATGTATTTTCAGTCTGTATGTGTAAATAATAAACATAATCTTGTGTTTTGTCGACTTGTACTTACAGTGTAGGGCCAGAAAAGTTCTCGTAGCATTAAATTGTCAGATTGGTGTGATTTGGACTGTAAGGCAGGGTTAGGAGAGGTGTGTTCACATGTTGTTGACATACTCTGCACCATTCTGGCAGGTGTAAATAAACGTTGATTTGTGCATCCGATAGCACAGCAACTATCTGGCATTTTGGCTAAGTTAAACTTGAAGATGTTCAAAGACTTGACACACATCGGCGTGTCCCAGGAGCTTTAGCGTAATGTGAAAACTATGGATACATGGGTTTTGTAGCGTGCGTTAGCCAGAACATTCCCGTTGGCCAGTACAATGCATTTAATTTTGGCAATTTTCAAAGCCAGTTTAGTACATTTTTGACCTCGTGACTGGCCTGCTGGTTGCTGTTGCAGCTGATTATACAAATTCCATTATTGTGAAATGGTTTTCAGAGGCATGTGCTCTTTGTTCTCCCCGTGGTCACATTTCAACTTTTTCCTGATGCCAAGAACAAAAAGAGAAGCAGTGAGAAAAAGAAGCAATTCACTGTGATATATTCGTTATAACTTCCCATTTCAATTTACAGCCCACAAAGTGGTTTTCTTGGATAAAGCGATCTTGTATATTAATCGAAAGTCAAATCAATTGCTAAAATGCAGAATATTTGATCATTTTCTTTGCAAGGCACCATCTCTTGCTAGTGCCAGAAAAGTTGGGCAACAATCCCTCTAACCAGCAACTACCAGTACACATCTTTCTGTCCTTTTTATACATTATTGGTCACCAAGTTGCATTACTGAACACAGGACTGAAGTCCACAATTTAGAGATCTTGTACATTAATTGAAAGTCATATCAATTGCTAAAATGCAGAATATTTTTCTAGCCCTTCCAAGGGATAGATGTTTTTTTTTTAAATAACCAATTTGAATGATTATTTCAGTTTGTTTTTATGTGTAAACGTTGATTGTTGTGGATGTGGATTTTCAGTCTTTATGGGGCCAAGACCAGTGCTGCGGGTTTAGCTAGCAATGACCAGAAGAAGACAAGAAGAACTTGGCTCCAGTCGATAGTTATCTTCATTGTATCTTCAAGACCGTTAAAGATAGCAGCATTCACATAATATATATTTTGTTTAAGAAACACAAGAAACTGAAAGTAAGTATGATACAGTACTTGGTACACACACACATACCCACATATATGCATGCCAAATATTCTGATGTTAAATAACCATCAGTAACCGACAGGTTTTTTTAAAACATCTAGTGATAGTTGTAAACACAAGCGTCTGTAAACCTGTAAGCATGGAACAAAAGAAAAAAACAACAATACTCACAAGACCTGTAGTTTTCTGCTCTTTTCTCTGCAGTAACAAAATTAAGCAATGAAGCATCTGCTGCCTGTCAACTAACTGCTCTTCACTTACATTTATTCATTTCATAACATGTGAGCTGGATGAGATCCAACTTTGATGTAACAAAAAAAAATTGTTGTAGTGCCTCATAACTCTAGTAACACCTTTATATATAATAATATTTTGCTAAAAGTAGAGCTACATTTATTTTTAATTTTATGACTTTTTTTTCTCAAGTGTGGAGCCGAAACAATGGGAACTACTAATGTCGCAATAAAACACACACCAGTGTGACATTATTTCCCACACTGCTCATTTCACTCTGGGCGGCTCCAGTGAGGTATTTTTATATTTAAATGAAAACATTATGGAGAGTCGGAGATGAACATTTTGCATCTTTAGCATGAGTTTGGACCTTTAATGCGTAGTCTTGGGTACTTTAATTTGTTCTCAAAATGCAACAACTTAAATAATCATATCATGTGGTAGTCCATTCAATAATTGGCTGCACCTGTTTTCATTGGAGGGCACTATCCTTAGCTAGTTAATCTATTGGAACAACAACAACAGGCTACCAATACATATCGTTCTCTTTTTTCAACACGGTAGATTAATGGCCACCATGGACTGAAGTTCACACTTTTTTATTTGTGTTTTTTTCCCCCAGTGTCCTGCACCCATCACCATGCTAGCCCTCTACATGTTAGCCGCTGTGCTAATTACCTAAGGTCTTCCATTGCTACATGAGGCTGTTGTGCTTCGGCTGTGCGATGACTTTGTCATGAACTGCTATCAAAACACTTGGTATAGTTAAGGCATACTTAAAGCTCATCCCTTGCTGTAATTGTTGTAGATATGTGATTTGATTTGAGATTTTCCTGTAACCAAGACCAGTGTTGCAAGTTTAGCTAGCAATGGCAAGAAGTGGAGAAGTCAGCTCCCGCAGATGTTTATCTTCAGGGTTCTAAGAATGTTTAAGACAGCAGCGTTCACATAGTCATGTTGTGCAAGAAGGTACAATAATTGTGACAAAGGTGGTGTGTCTTCTTGTTGTTGTCGTACCATCTATTGTTTAACATAACAGATGTCAAACCGACTTGAACATAAATAACAAAGACAATCCTGTTGGTGCATCCACCACTGGTGCTTATTGCACACAATGGCACAAAATAGGCAGAAATTTATGATTTATATGTTATTTAAAGTACCACATTCAGCCCTTAAAGCAGGCCAAAATGATCCAAAACAACACTTTTTGGACCAGATGTTCGCAAGTTGCATCTAGCTAGCACTACAGAAGAGATGCGAGCATAAGGGGAGAAGTGTTTAATAAAATCCAGCATTTCTAACAGCTCAACAAATATTTGCAAACACGCAAACTGTTTGTGTGCAGTTTGTCACAAAAGTGTGTCTGCTAGCTAAAGGTACAGGTTCTACATTTGAGGGAGGGAAAAAAAGTTAATAACTTCAGAGATAGAGAACGATGTGAGAAAGACAGGACGGGAGGGGAAGAAGAGGTTATATACAAAAGTAAGGACTGCTCAGCAACTGTGATAAATAGTACTCAGTACTTCAATCTGTACTTCTACATATTGAAGAACGTCTGTACTTTTGCCAGCTCTGTTGGACTTTGATCGATAGGTGAGGCTTACAGACCCAGTCCTTCTTTCTTGTGCATATACAATCATGTCATATGAGGACGTGTGGAGACTGTATATTAAGCTGAGCAAATACAGCAGTTAAGTAATGGATTTGAACTTTTGCAGTTCCAGAAATTTTCAAAACCTGTCTGTCTTAATATGAGAGTCACGAGATAGAGGGGTGTTACGTGAAGTTAATCTTTCATTCTTACTCAGTGGGAGTGTCTGACCTGTACTATATAGAGCTGTGTGTGTGATACAACAGAGGGGAAAGTGTGAAAGGCAACACAGGAAGCTGCTGAATTTCTTCACTGCCTAAAGGTAAGGGATTAAAAGAAGTGAACTTTTTTGTAAAGTGGTTTATGGTTTAGTGCTTGCTACTAACATTGGGCGTTAGTGTGTCACATTAAAGTTACAAAGTCTGACCTTTGTAGTTCAGAAAGAAAAAAATCTGCAAAGTCATGTTGATTCTGTCTTCCAGATGTTGAGGATCACTCTGTGTTTGTCATTCGGTGTGTTTCTGTGGGGATTTGCTTCATCCTCTATCACATGTCCTGATGGGAGTACTTGTTCAGACTCCGCCACCTGCTGCAAGGCTAAAATCGGCTTTGGCTGCTGCCCATTTCCAAATGTAAGTCAGAAACTTTCCGTCAGTGCAGTAACTTGATTGTTGGTTGTTAAAAAGCTCTGCTCGTCTTACTTACTTTGCAGGCCATGTGCTGTGCCGATCTGCTCCACTGCTGCCCTTCAGGATATCGCTGTAACCTGGTTACCATGAATTGTGAGAAATTAGACCAGCCGTGGCTGACCATACCCATGGTGAAGAAGGAGGCTGCGGAGAAACCAGCCCCACCTGAACTGCCTGGAACTCCACTCCAGGAGCTTAAAGAGAGCCAGGTCCCAGATCCAATAAAGAGTTCAGTGGTCTACTGTGACAGTTACACCTACTGTCCTGATGGCACTACTTGCTGCAGACACCCACAAGGAGGCTGGACCTGTTGTCCCTACTCTCCTGTGAGTCATTCTAAACACTCTTGTGCAATAAGACACATGATTGGAATAAAATTCCCTTTATCTTCCACTGACATGAAGCAAGTTTGCAGCTATAATAATTATTCTTTTGAGAGACTAAAAGTGTTTTTTGCAGGGCAAATGTTGTCTGGATGGCTACCACTGTTGTCCAATTGGATTTGACTGTGACCGCACCTACACGCACTGTGTGAGGGAAAAACTCACATATCCTTTCCTCCGCAAGCCAGCAGTGCCTTCAGCACCTGCCTCCCTCATCCCAACTTCAGAGGACAAAGAAAACTAGGAGAAGGTAGGAAACACCACACTCTAACCACCTTCACATGTGGAGAACATCCTGGGATAATTTCACTGCATGACTCACTCTTCAGATCAATTTTAAAGGCTAAGGACCTTTGTTTGTTTACTGATGTTTTATCAAGTCATGTGATGCCAATGCACACCTGAGCACTAACCAGGATTTAACAACAGCTAAATGTACTGATAGTTGTGGGCTTGGTCGCTGATGTTGACATACTGTGACATGATGAACCTTGTGGGGATGATATCACAGGGAGTTATTACTGACTCATTGGCTTTCTTCAGCTCTGAGTATTTTTTCTGCAAGGTTTTGCGGCTTTGAAAGATTTTAATAAATCCAAAGTACACTGGCTTCAGACATGCAAAAAGCATGTAGCAGCTAAATACCCACAAATCTCCAACAGACAACTTAATATTTTGCTTTGATTCCAGTTCAGTGTCAGCAGGAGAGCTTATTTGAAGAGTGGCTTATAGATGGTTTAGAGTACAAAACACATTCTGACCAAAATATTTTGTTCTAACTGAACAATTTGTAATCATTTCAGGGACACAGGAAGCAGATTTTCAGCTGCTGTGACTATAGATGTACCTGCAACCCCTCCTGCGTTATGGTAACACATGCTGAGATGGCTTTAAAGTCCACTGTGATAGATTTTTTTGGTCATTTTTGTTAAAAATTGTCCTAAAATTCTTTTTGCCATGCTGAAGAATAGTACACAGGTCTAAAAAAAAAATAATGAAAATTAAATTTTATACTTTCAAATGAACATTTAATCTCTTTTTGTTTTAATTTGTCAGAAGGTTCAATAAATCATCCACTTTCAGAAAATTTTAATTTTCTGGCAATTATTTCATGGATGAAGGTTTACAGGGTTAAGCTAATGTTACTGCATATTTTATAATTGAGAGTCACCAAATATAGTTTTAGTTATGGAAATGTGCTTTTTATCTATTCCATTGTCTTATATTGCCCGTGTGACTGAGTGTCAGTGAGTATAGACCAGCATTAACGTAGTAAGGTGAAAGGCTTGATTTGTTTCTTCCTTCCTTTGTGTACTTTTCACACTTGACCAATAAAAATAACATCTTCTTCCAAACTGGGTAATGGAGTCATTCATTTATCTTCTTTTCACATCACAGTCTGAGTGCCCATGAACACCACAGCCTGCTCTACACCAGTCCAACATAATGAATTACAACTTTATCACAATACTTCACTATGATAACGCTTTGAAGTTGATGAACAAATTGAAAAAAACAAAAAACAAAAAACAAACAAAATAAACCCTTGTTGGTCTTGCCAGCCTAAAAAGCTTCCAAACTGCGGATCCATTGTTGTTAGCTTCTTCCATGCTTCGGTCACTCTTCTGGAAACGGCCTGTTTGCTGCTGACACCTAGTGTGGAAAACACAGAACAACATCACAGCAAATGGAATAAATCTGCCCCTTTTCACCCATGTGCAACATAGATATTTGAGTTGGAGCAAATATTTGCTCAGATTCCTCACGTGGTCAGAACCTACGAGTGAAGCCTGGTGTTGCTAGACAGGTTATCCACATGAACAAGCTCCTGTAGTCAGATAGGAGTGTACATGAGCATCCACACCCTCACCAGCAGATTCATGGACAGCTTTTATCCAAAAGTCATCGGGCAACTGAACTGCTGAAATATCAGACAGCTTATTTTGCACAATCACTGTACACCAGGGGTGTCCAACTCCAGCCCTCGAGAGCTACTGTCCTGTAGCTTTTAGATGCATCCTTGATCCGACACTCCTGAATCAGATGAATGGCTTGTTACCAGGCCTTTGCCAAACTTGATGGCATGCTGTAATCCAATCATTTGATTCAGTTGTGTTGGAGTAGGGATGCATCTAAAAGTAGCTCTCGAGGACTGGAGTTGGACACCCCTGCTGTACACACTGTACATGTATATGCAAAACCTCTGCACTACAGCCACTACAGTATAAGTTTAAGTAATCTGTATTAATTTATTCCACTTTAAAAAAATTCTCTATTTAGATAAAAATATGAAACTAAGTGTAACTTTGTGCAATTTTACTTTGCCTCGGAGCCTACGAATTTCATTGCAGGTAATATTGTCCCATTGTTACCTGTATATGACAGATAACTTGAACTCAGGTGTTGATATTGTCATGTTCACAGCTTGCCTCTGCTGCCCCTTAGTGGCCATATGAAGGATGGATGGATGGATAGATGGAAGGATGGATAGATGGGTAAGACCCGCCCTCCACTCATTTCTCAAATTTCACATCCTCAATTCCTCTCCTTGACTCCTCTCCTTCCTCCCACCAGAGAGTGATCAGGAGACCAGGGCCCGTATCCCTAAAGAATCTTTGTGCAAAAAGTGGCTCCTAGCGGCCAAATTCTAAGAAAATTCTCAGACCCGTGACGTTTTCTTAGAATTTCCCCTAAAAGTGACACGACAATCCCAGTTAATATAAAAGCTATTCCTCAAGATTCCTAGCGCTTAAAAGGGCTCCTAAGGCGAGATCTGCTAAGAGCAGGGAGAGGACTTTAGTGGCTTAAGAGTTCCCTAAGCAGCTGCACAAAATGGCCAACAGAAGAGGCAGGAGAGATACCTTTATGTTCGTTCACCAACTGGGCCAGCAACAAACCTTGCTCCTCAGTCCAGTTCGGCTTGCGAGTCCTTTTTTTCTCCATTTTCTGTGTTTGTAGGATATTTGTTAACAAGCCTTTACAAATAGACCAGCCAGCAATCACAGACATTGATAAAAGCTGAGCCGTGTTACCTTCGTTAAGACCACACTGAACTTGTAACATTGTGATTTCTTCTTCATTAGGGACAGCCCCTTGAGATAGGCGATCGTGGCTCAAAAGTTGGGAGTTCGCCTTGTAATCGGAAGGTTGCCGGTTTGAGCCCCGGCTTGGACAGTCTCGGTCGTTGTGTCCTTGGGCAAGACACTTCACCCGTTGCCTACTGGTGGTGGCCAGAGGGCCCGGTGGCGCCAGTGTTCGGCAGCCTCGCCTCTGTCAGTGCGCCCCAGGGTGGCTGTGGCTACATGTAGCTTGCCATCACCAGTGTGTGAATGTGTGCGTGGATGACTGGATGTGTAAAGCGCTTTGGGGTCTTTAGGGACTAGTAAAGCGCTATACAAATACAGGCCATTTACCATTTGTTTTCAATGGGGTCCATATGGGAGTGAAAGTACAAAATATGCCAGCTAGGATATTGATATGAGCAAATAAGACACGAATCATTATTTGAACAGGGTGTAATGAGTTTAAGTTTTCACATATTTTAGATTCTAATGTTAGGCTATAACCCCTACAGCTTACTATTCATTTTCCAGATATTTTCTTGAATGTGAAATATTATTTACAATTACAGTCAGCATAAGATTAGAGTGTATAATTATGTTTATTGATTTGAGGGTACATCCTTTGCTCATTCTCACCAAAAGCTCATTTCCATCAAACTTGTAGGATCAACCAATCACGGCTTTTGAAATGATGACTCATACCTAGCAACGGGGTCAACCACACCTCCTCACTAAGATAGGATTTTCCATCCATTCCTTGCTCAGAGTTCACTGAAAATGTTCTGGAATCACTTCTAAGCTAAAACTCCTGGCAAGGAATTTTTAGGTTAAGTTAGGAGCTCTCTGAGAGGATTCTCAGAATCTTTAGGGATACGGGCCCAGGTCAGTGTAGCTTGGTGCACTCGACATTAATTTTGGTTGGTTTAAGTTCAGTTATGTTTATTTGTGCCACCTTAACATTTGAGTTATTGATTTGTGGAGGTTTTTGTAAAAATGATTTTAGTCACATTGTTTGCACCCACAATTTGTATGGGGAAGTTCCCTCTTCCCCGTAAATCTATACCCACATGGAGAAGTAAACCCTTTATTAAAGCATATCAGTGTCATAAAATGTCATTTTCAAGCAGATTAGTGAGGTGAGAAAATACCCAGTGAAATAAAAAGCTTTCCAAAAACTCTTAAAATTAACAATACATAATTTTAAAAAAAGAAAAAACACACACACAATCACAGTGAGAGAGACTGTTTTGTCAATACATTCCACCGCACCTTGTGGTTTAGTAAGAAACTTAACAAAACAAAGAAACCTATTGGTGTTGCAAGCTTAAAACTCCTCCTTTATGACTACCTTCCTGCATGCTTGGCAGTTATGGAATTAAATTTCAGGACAGCTCAGTTGGAAGCAACCTAAAGTGGTGACAGCGAAGCTCATCTTTACATGGACAAAAGTACTGAGCCTGCACCTACACATCACACCTACACCTACTGTTTCACTATGCAATGCAGCATTTTTCTTTCTCTTTCTCTTTTTCTTGAGTGACTCATTGGGCTTAAAATGATGGAAGTTCATCATTATCATTATTTTGATGGTTGTTACAGTTATTTGACATTTAGACTTTGTTGTGTGAAGTGGTTTCCAGTGACTGGGCAAAACCAGTGTATCAGGTTTAGCTAGCAGTAGCAAGAATCCTGCAGGAAGTTCTCAGGACTTGCTGTGATGATTCGTGCATCAGGTCATACAACTATATGTTACAAAAAAAAAAAAAAAAAAAAAAAAAAAAGTAGAAATGAATAGTTGAGACAGTTGAGATTATTATTATTAAACTGTAAAACCTACTTCTGATACAGTACACTAGAGTAATCACAGTGAATGTCTGGTCGTGTTGTCAGTGTTTTACTGTAATTTAATGGAAATTCCGTTTCCGTTTCACAGTGCGCTGATGGCTTTGACCCTGTCACATGTGATCAGTGGTTCATGCTTATTATAAAGAACAACAAACACAGTAGGTGAACCTCACAAACACTTTCAGTGTTCATCAGTGAACAAATGAAACCGCTACAGCTCCTGCAGCATTAGGACGAAACTAATTTTTTAGCATTGTGGAAAAGGCATGCAATGAGGATGTGTTCAAATATACTTTTGTTAACAATGCAAAAAAATTTTATCAATTAGATCAATTCAAAAACAGAAAAAAATCCTTTCAAACAGCATCATTTTTTCTCAGTAGAGAGTTTAGGGATAAAGGCAAACCATCTCTTGGAGGATATTGAGATCTTTAGTGTATGTTTGGAGTCGCTGTTTTGCTGCAGATGAGATGAGATCTGTCACTGAAGGGATGTAGAAGTGGAAAAAGTAGGTGAGGTTTGCAAACACATTTGCAAGGGGTGGTGGTATAGAGTGAGTTGTAGGGTACAGAGTTCAAGAGGTCATGAGTTTGTTGTAGGGGTAACACAGACAGACAGGCAACCATCTGCACTCACATTTACCCCTCAGGACAATTTAAAATCACCAGTTAATAAAACCCCACTATCTTCATATCTTTGGACTGTGGGAGGATGCCAGAATACCAGGAGAGAAACCAGAAAGAACACGCAAACATCCAGATGGTGGATTCAAACCCAAGACCCTCTTACTGTGAGGCAACAACTCTAACCACCACGCCACCATGCTGCCCCACAAGTCCTCTTCAGTAAACATAAATATTTTTGTCAAAGTGTTCATCTGGGTACTGTTTTGTATATTCCCATTTTTATACATATGTTTATGTATGACTTAAAAATTTATTCTGATGTCTGTTATTAACGGTTCAGTCTAATAACACTGCTCACTTCATCAAATTACTAAAATCCAGTTACAGGCTTCCCTTTTTAACACACTTCCCCAGTGAAAATTCTTCCCTACAATCATCATAACATGCTTAACTGCTCATTATGCAGAATGGCCTTATTGTTATTGTTCCTCTTGTTCTTATCTGTTATATTTTTGGATTTTAGGGCATTTTAGTGAAATAGAGTACGATTAAAAGAAGTGCATGGTAAGCCATAATGAAAAATACATTTGTTCTTAACTATACTGCTTGTGCACATGTAGTTAACAGTTTGTTTATTAAGCCAAGCAGAGCAGTAGTTGTGGATTTGACCTTCTGCAGTTCCAGAAATCTTGAAAACCTGTCTGTCTTAATACAAGCATCACGTGACAGAAGGGATGTTACAGTTTAGGTCAGTGGGAGTGTCTAACCTGCATTATAAAATGTGTAACCTGCATGCTTGATTCAGCAGAGGGGAACGTGTGACGAGAAGCTGCTGAAGCTCTTCACTTGCTGAAGATAAGTGACTGAAAAAAGGTAAAGTTCCTTTAAAGTCTTTAACTGAAATTTGACATTACCGCAGCAGGCAACAGAAAAACCTGAAGTTTAAGTAACGAAAGAATAAAAAGTCATGGCGACACTCTTCCTTGCAGATGTCGGGGATCACTCTGTGGCTGTCAGTTGGTATGTTTGTGTGGGGATTTGCTTCATGCTCCATCACATGTCCTGATGAGAGTCTTTGTCCAGATGACTGCACCTGCTGCAAGACTGCCCATGGATATAGCTGCTGTCTATATCCAAATGTAAGTCAGGTGTATTCACACACCAGTGTAGTAACTTGATTTGTGGTAGTTGGGAGACTTCTAGAAATGAGTTTTATTTGCTCTGCAGGCCATGTGCTGTGCTGATCTGCGCCACTGCTGCCCTTCGGGATATCGCTGTAACCTGGTTACCATGAAATGTCAGAAATTAGACCAGCCGTGGCTGACCATACCCATGGTGAAGAAGGAGGCTGCGGAGAAACCAGCCCCCCCTGAACTGTCTGGAACTCCACTCCAGGAGCTTAAAGAGAGCCGCGTCCCAGATCAAATAAAGAGTTCAGTGGTCCACTGTGACAGTTACACCTACTGTCCTGATGGCACTACCTGCTGCAGACACCCAAAAGGAGGCTGGTTCTGTTGTCCCTACTCTCCCGTGAGTCAGCCTAAACACACTTGTGCAATACAACACATGAATGTAATGAAATTCCTTTTATCTTCCACTGACATGAAATCGGCTTTCATCTGAACGTCTGCAGCTTTTAATTAAAAAGTGCTCCATTATTATTGTTAGAGAGACTAAAAGTGTTTCTTGTAGGGGAAATGTTGTCTCGATGGATACCACTGCTGTCCATTTGGATTGGACTGTGATCACACCTACACGCACTGTCTGAGGGAAAAACTCACATATCCCTTCCTCTATAAGCCAGCGCTGCCTTCAGCACCTGCTTCTCCCATCCCAAAGGCAAAGGAAAGTAGGAGGTAGGAAATGCCACATTCCAACCTTCATTTTGAAGAATATTCTGGGATAATTTCTCTGCACAACTCACTGTTCAGACATTTTAAATCTCCCACAGATGAATGAATATTTGACTTAGGTTCCTCATGTGGAAAGAAACTCAAAGAAGCAACAAGTAACTCAATAGTTCATATCAGTGTCAGCAGTACAGCAGTACAAAAGGTGACTTTATGGATAGGTAGGCAAGAACCAGGTTTTACCACCAATAAGGGTCAACAAAACAGTGTTCAGTATCACCATGTGTGAACAAAAATGTTTAAAAAAAAAAGTGTTTATTGTTTATTTCCTTTTGGTCTAACAGGGGTAAATTTTTTTTCAGGGCCAATTCTGCGTAGATGAACGATCTCTGTGAGCATGGATGTAGCCACAGCCCTCCTCCTTCTCATGCAGAAAACTCGAGCCTACCCTTGGGACATCCTAGGATCACAGAAACATGCCTAAATGTGCTGTGGCTATTCTTTTGAATAGTTTTTTCTTTTATAAGAGTTTCCTATTATTATTATTATGGTCAGAAATCTGTTGAAATGCATTTTGCATCACATCTGATATATAATCAGATCAGTCTTGGGAGAAGACAGTTCCTGGACAAATGATCTGACAAGTGCACAAGATTGTTTTTAATGTTCGCTGTTTCTTTGCTTTTAGACTAATGGGTGTGCATAGTTGGCTGTTGCAATGGACAGTCACCAGTCATCCTTACAAACCAGCTTTGCAAGATTTCCTGCTGCCTGCGTAACTAGATATCACTGAATGTAGACTAGAAAATAAAATGTAAGGCTGAATGATTATTAAAATGTCTTTATTGTTTCTTTCTTTGTTTGAATGTTTTCTATCTTGTGTCACCAATAAAGACCTGTTGTGACCTGTGTAAATCAAGGGCGTAGATTTGGTTTTGGCATTGGTGGGGACGGTTGATTCAACCCTGCCCAGTTTCTTTTTTTTTTTTTTTTTTTCCTTTTTGTCTTTGCTTCTTGATTAAAAAAAGGAGAAATATACTTGCCTACATATGCTATTCTACATGCTTTTAAACCATTTAAAATTACAATTCATAGTTTTATATGTGAATTATATAATGTTAAATTACTATTAAACAAATGACTAAGTATTTTAGACTTTAGTTTACTTCAGCCATATTCCATATAAATCAGGTATCATAAAAAAATAAATATATTTTCAAATACAATCATGACAATAAAAGAATTTGACTTTAAGGACTTAACAACATTACTTCAGTTATATCGTCTTGATGCATGCTCAATCATCCAGGTAATTAATTTTCCAAAAGCTGATTCTGTTCATCTGGACGTAGCGTTTTGTGGGAGAAACATTTCGTCACTCATCCAAGTGACTTCTTCAGTCTCAGCTGACTGCAGGTTTCCCCAATCTTATAAACAGTACATTTGCATAATGACTTAACTTCAGTTATACCAACATCACACCAACATCTCTTATACATTAGCACTAAGGGAAGACTGAATGACCTGGTGGTTTTTGTCCATAAAACTACTCATCTAAGATTACCACAAAGTAAAAGATCTCTCAGCAAAATTATGCAACATTTTAGGCACTATTGCCCTGATCAAATCAGTGAGCTGGGATTTTTTATTCTAAACATGAACTACTGTTACAGCAACAGACATGGACTACTGGTGCCCCACACAACAACTCAATGTCCACTATGTGAAGGAGCCAAACACATGCCTTCTCCTCTCGTTAATCTATAGCACCAAATCATCAGTCAGTCACCTGTGACCTCACCTCGTCACCTCTGTCCGAGCTACAACATGGCAGAGCTGCCTCTGTCACCTGATGAATAACAGTGAGACATTCCAAATACATGCAGTCACACATGTGCTTCAAATACAGTAATGAACCACCAAGTCATCATCCAATTTCACCTGTGATCTTGTGTCACCATTGCTCTCTGAGCTTTGTGTTGGTTCTTCTGTCACCTGACAAATAGCACATACATGACAATAAGAATAAAATGGGTGGCTGCTTCAGTGTTTCTGTCAATTTGTGCAGATCTTGACTCATCAGTAATGTTTGTAGGGTGAGTGCATTTTTAAAACAATTTGTGCAAACTGCACTACAAGGTGGAATATTTGCAAAATCATGACTACCTCATGATATTTTGTCTCAAAAATTAACCCTATGAATATGTCAGTACAGGACAATGAAATTATTGTGTCACCAACATTTTAATGTTAGACATACAATTTTAACAGCCTCTGTAAACTAATATCCTGGCTTGCTCGAGGCTGCCGTTTCCTCTGACAGTTTCAATCAAAATTAGAAATGTTACTCTGAGACTGAGAGAACTAATAGTGCTGCATGTTGTGCATTTAGTTTCCAAAACACGTTATTCATGGTTACATACAATTTTAGACTGATGTGGGCCAAAGCCTAGCATAGCCTGTAACGTTATTATGACGGACACATTTTATGAGTGAACTTGACTTTAAGTGACTTACAGGTTTCTTTGAAAAATACTTTCTTATATCCAGGTTCTTCCTTTTTGCTGCCATCCTCCTCTCCTCCTTGCAGGTCCTCGCAGCGCAGGCTTGCCGCTGCTAAAACTAAACAGAGCTCCCTGAAAGGCACAGCCAATCACATTGGCCATATTTGTCACATGAGGTAGGACTCCAGTAGAGAACGTGATTTAACTCTTTCTGCACCGCTGGGTGAATGAGACGTTGACAGATCGTTTTTTTTCTTTCTATCGGGTTTGTTTTTCTTTACTCGAAGAGATCAAATTATTGGTGGGGACAATTCAATAATTGCTTGATATTGGTGGGGACATGTCCCTTCCGTCCATGCCAAATCTACGCCCTTGGTGTAAATTGGGGGACAGAGCAGATTTTCTGTGTTTACCAGCATATGTATATGTGGCATAAATGTCGGACCCAACCACATAGTTTGTTCTTTTAACACTATTGCTGTTTCCTCTAATCTCAGCTGCAGCTTTTCAGCTGCCAGCCACACAACAACAACACCTCAGGTCCCGGCTCTTTTATGCAGGGGAGGCGTGATGAGCTGATGGAGCTCCGTTGTGTCAGCCTCCCCTGCTGCTGAGCCACAGTATAATTATGGAGAAATGCAGAAGCTGATGGACCAAAAAAAAGTGCCTTCAACAAAAAGGAATTATAGTGATTAATAAATTTATTAGACGATAGTTGTAAAAACAAAAAAACACAAATATTTTAAAAATCTGTCAAAAGCTATTTTACTTTTTTTAATGACTGAACTCACATTTGTATTCACAAAATTTGAAGCTGATGCACCTTCAAATGTTCAACCACAAACAAACTTTTTAGTTATTCATTTATTTAGGTTAAAAAATTCAAGTAAATAACTGTAATTTTGCATCCTATTAAAAAAGAAAAAATAATAATAATATGCTTTCATATTTTTTTCATTAGTGTTTTTTTAAAACTCTGTCACGGAAAACCACAATAAATATATTTTTAGCAGTAAAAATACCAGTTTGATTAAAGAGCTTACCCTTAAAACCTTAAAAAAAATCCCTTCTCTTCCGCTTACGATTTTAATTATTAAAAGTACTTTTCATTTAGGGCAGATGTGGCAAATTTGTTTCCCAATGTGTATCTGGCAGTACTGAAAGACAGAGTATAAGAACTTGATAAAACAAAGAATAAAACTAAGTATGTAAGTAAAATTTAAAATAGTTCAAACAAAGTACAACAAAGTAACACAATAGAAGCAGTTGTGTCTCCTCATCAGGCTTGACGCACATTAGGATGAAACTGTTACACTGACACTACGTAGCCTGTGGGGGCAGCAGCACCGCCTGTGCCGCAGTTTCCATCGGAGTCGGAAGACGAAGAAGAAACAGAGGTAGAGGATTGGTCCCGTGTGGTGTGAAGGTGAATCAAATGGAAGAACTGAAGTTGTTTGTCTTTAGACGGCTCCAGGCTGCTGCTTCTGAAGTACTTGGTGCTACAGAAAAAATATAACAAGTTACACGGAGCAGGCGACCCGTCTGAAGGAAGAAAACGAGCGTAACCGCTGGACATTATCATCAAATCCAACTTTGGACTTCAGGTTGGTGCATTAAACTAGCAGATGATAAATGCGCCAGAAAATAAACGCTTAAAGGGAATATGCACCAGTCCAGTTTGTTTGTTTGTTTGTTTGTTTGTTTGTTTGTTTGTTTGTTTGTTTGTTTGTTTGTTTTACTGCTCAAATTTTGTATTTGCACTGTTTCGGCTCAGTGTGACAGTTTTTTTGGTGTCAGCTCAGATTGCGAGGACATCTCTTGTGCGCAGACCTCTTCAGGGCACCCCACAGATTTTCTGTAGGATTTAGGTCTGGGCATACATCTTTGTGTTGGTTTGTTTGTTTTATTGAATTTGATTTTAATATCACAAAAACACAAATTTTATATCCAATATATGATTTTGGGTTTGTTTGTTGTTGTTTATTAGTTTAGTTGTTTTTTTGTTTTTTTTTTACCCTTCCTCAACTCTCAGTTTCACTGTTTCACTAAGAGTTAAGGTTATGGTTGACTGAAACTATATAGAGAACACACTGGAGAAGAAAAAGGCTTGCACGTGACTGGTGTATGATTTTAACGTACTGGTCAATTTGGACCCAGCTGCTGATTCTCATTTGTAGCTTTCTGTGCTTTTCAGCTCAGAAAATAATGTCATAATGTAGCCATTCTTAATGTACCTGCAAAATATTTTATAAAAATATTTGTTTAGTACAATAATGAGTGTGTGTTTTGCCCTTATATAAAAAGACATTATCTGTGTTAGTAGTGCCTTTAAATGTGATGCAGACCAGTACATCACTGGAGTAATCATCCCTCAGACAAAGTCCAGAGCAAAACAATGTAAAAGCTTTGCTTTAAAAAGAAATGTATATGTAATTTTTCATTGAATGTGGCGTGATTGTATTTGTTTGCATAAGATTTCACATCAATATGTGACTGAGGTTTAGGCAATACTTTGCTGCTGTACCAGAATAATAGCCCTATCTCCAGATTATGTTCCCTTGTTGTACTGGTTGCCTAAATTCTTCTCCTCAGTGAAACAAATTCAAGTAAAACTCAAAACATGTAACAAATCTCTGACCAGAAATTATTATGAACTCCTCGCAGCAGATCATCCAGCGTTAGTGTTTGTCTGGTTACACCCTCCATCAACATTTGACCACCGTTGCAGTGTCTTCTTTAGTAACTAAATCCTCAAATTTGCATTTATTTTCCAGTCTTGCAGTGTGTCTTCACCTCATGTGACCTCATTTATCACTGCTGACATCACACCAATCTGTCTGTCACTCTCCCCTCACTCATGAACAAGGAGAAAGTATGCCTGGTCTTATTGTGTTGTGCTTTTAATGTTTTAAACTGGACTTGAAATAGTTTTGAAAAAGTGAAGGGTTTTAATTCAGCTGTTAAACCGTTGAGTGACAGACACACACATCTGTTTTCTCATCACTTTATTCAAGCAAGGTGTGACATATATGCAGTGTAACTTTAAAAGCAAACTTTTCTAATGTTTGTACCAGCTTGTGATGGTTTCCTTTTCCTTTCCTCAGAGAGCCTTACGGAGACGCAGCGCTCACAACAACTGCAGATCAAAGACGAGCTGGTGGAAAAGGGTAGCAATCAAATGAGAGAACAAAGCCTAGAGCCAAGCCGGCCCCAGGACTACGACTATGTCGTCATTGACTATGTGAACAGTTTTATGGAGATATGAGTGAAAGCAGCAAGGGATGGTCTCTTTTTGCACCTTCAGCTCAGGCAATGGAATCTCTGCCCAAATGCACGGTGTGTGATGTATCAGCACTGACTTGGGAAGCTCTGCACTCTACTGGAATCAGTGCAGTTTCCAGAGATGGAAAACGCAGCAAGACTGAGTCAAAGGACACAAAAACACTTTGCTCAAGTTCACATGCGCTCAGATCAAAGACAAAACTGTGTGTGAAAAGATTGTTACTTCCTGTGACTTTAACAAAAAGAAGTCAGATATCAACCAATCAAAGCTCCAGTTTCATATTCCTATGTGGGAAGATTTTCCATTACATGTACAGACTGAAAGCCCATGTGCAAACACATACTGTATAAGGGATAAAAACCATGTTTGTGGAATCTGTGGGAGACATTTACTGTCTGCAGAGAGTTTAGTTCAACACCTGCAAAGCCACACCAAGAAAAACAAGTGTGGTACTTGTGGCAAACAGTTTTCCAGTAATTCCAGTCTAGAGCGGCGCAGGAGGTTTTAC
Source organism: Oreochromis aureus (assembly GCF_013358895.1). Classification (NCBI taxonomy): domain Eukaryota; kingdom Metazoa; phylum Chordata; class Actinopteri; order Cichliformes; family Cichlidae; genus Oreochromis; species Oreochromis aureus. The sequence goes on from NC_052962.1 coordinate 16,692,443, forward strand.
AGACCAAAGGGCCTGAATCCCATGTGATCAGCGTGAATGTTATAGCTGGATGAAATTCTGTTAATGCACGGAAACCTGCTGCGTCTTGGTATATGGATCACTATAGGGACATTTACTGACTGGAAAACATCCATTTTGATAGAAACAATATGTGCGTATTTATTGGTTTGTTTGTTTTATGTGTTCAAAATAAAAGCTGTCATCAACATCATTACATGCATTGTTTATTGTAAATATCTGGTACCGGTAGTTTGTTTTACAAGTTGTAATCGACCACATGATGATTGTCTCAGTGAGTGCCGGTATACTTTTTGCAGGTTTGCAGAGATGAAGTAGTGGACACATTTATACGTTTTAAAAGATTGTGCATAACTGTAATAATATGTACAGTTGTCGTCAGAAGTTTACATGGACTTATTAAGGGCATAAAGGTAATGGTCGTTTTGGATTTTTAATTTATTTGAACTGTAAAGCATACATATTTAGTGACTTTAAAAGGTCAAGAATTTAATGCATGAGTTTAAATTTATTTGGGATTTTCTCTAATCCATACAGGGTTAAAAGTATACATACAGGCTCAGATATATGTATACATATTGTTCAACCAACTTGATGAGCTCTATTCACTTCTTAGTGATCATGATTGACTACAACTGGTAGCTTCTCTTTGCCAGCATAAAAAGGGTTTGCTTGACAGCACTCAGTGGATGGACCAAACAGAAAAGTCCAGTGAACTTGGTGAATACCTAAGAAGGAAAATTGTAGACATTTTTGGAGAAATTTCTAAGAAACTGTTTAGATCATCAGTTCAAACAATTGTACTGCAAGTTATTCAGATGTTCTGCCAAGGTCTGGGAGAAGACCCAAACTCTCACCCTCAGATGAGAAGAATTTGGTTAGACTGTTCAGGAATAACCCAGAAACCACCGAGGCTCAAGCCTGCAACGAACTGGAAACTGCTGGAACATCAGCATGACTGTCCACAGTAAAGTGAGTTTTATATTGCCAGGGACCGAGAGGGTGCTGACCAAGAAAGACGCCCCTGCTTCAAAATCAACACCTTCAAGCTTGACTGAAATTTGCAGCTGTCCACATGGGCAAGCCAAATGCCTTCTGGAAGAAGGTTTTATGCTCAGATGACACAGAACTTGAGATGCCACAATGATAAGTGGTATGTTTGGAGGACTAAAGGTGAGGCTTTAAACCTAAGAACACTGTGCCAGCTGGTGGTAGCATCATGCCTCACATGCATCATGTCAGTAAAAAAAAGTGGTTGGAATAGTAAAGAAGAAGAAGGGATACCTCAAACTTCTTCAACTTCACCTCAAATTAACAGCAAGACGACTGAAACTTGGATACAATTGGCTGTTCCAACAGGACAGTAATCTGAAACACATCACGCATTGGGATGGAAAATGCAGGCTAACATTAAGCTTCTGGAATGGCTTCAACCATATTGAAAATTTATGGACTATGCTTGAAATCCGGGTCTGTGCAAGGAAAGAAACCAATCTTAATGAATTCTACTAAATTTGCAAATAAGAGTGGTCCAAACAGAACTATGCTGATAGGTCTTTTGATGACTACTAAAAGCAATGTCCCCTAGCAAGTTTAACCAAATATTTGTGGGAGTGTGTGTACATATTTAAGCCTGTGTGACAAAATCCAAAACTAAATTCAAACTTGTGCACTCAATTCTTATTTCTGAAAGAAATTAAAGATGATTTTAAGACTTTAAAAATTTGAAATAAAGCAGTTAGGCCGGAACTTCACTGGCACTATCTAAATTTTTTGTTAAAGTTTTTTCTTCAGCAAGTGAAATACAGCTCGACTGAGTTGAGAACGAGTCATTCCAAAATATTCCACTTCCTCACCTTCAAGAAAACAAATGCAACACATACAATGATGTGATTACCCTTAAACTAAAGCTGGGGTTCTGTTCTCAAATTCATTTTATAATAATAATAATCTTCTGTTACCAATTAAATTTAAAAATGGTGTTGCGTTTCTGACCAATTATATATTGACGTAACTATATGTTTTTATAATATTGTACGCTGAAAATTAAATTAAAAAAATATTTTACTTCATATGTTTGTCTATAGTTGCTTCATGCCTTCACACTATGTGGCAAAATGATTGCTTTTACACTTTACAAACAGGGAAAAATGTGATTTTGAATTTATCTCAGTGTAGTTAATACTAAACTATTTTATTTTCAATCAGTATACAATTCATATTGACACATGGCGAGGGCGCTGGAGTCTGCGTTTTGTGTTTATGGGAAACAAGATGATGATTTCCCTGATAAGCGGGACACATAACGGTGAAAATATGGGGAAGTTGATGCTGTGTATTCCCAGTGAGTGCGTCCGTGACAGGAAGAGGGAGAAGCCGCCGCGGAGCGTCTTTTCCCTTTCAGTCTACCCCGGGTAATTTACAGTAACTCCCGGGCGAGTTGCTGCCTCCTTTGGTCTTAACTCAAGGAATATGGCTGTGTTGAAGATACAAGACCAGGTAATGCTCACCTATGAATTCATTTAGCTGGGGTGTAGTCAGCTCGACACTTTTGAGTAAAACCGATTAACGCCAGTTTGCTCGAGTTTTTACAGTATGGAGATAAGGAGCGGCGTGTCACGTCGACTGCTCATTTTTCCTTTAACTTGTGTAACATAAAACTATTAGGTTTCTCAATAGTGACTTAAGCCTACCGTGCAAATGTTATTTTTTTTTAAATAAAAGTCTAAATGCTAGGCTAGTGTTGCATCATTCTTATCATTAAGTCAACTAACATGTTAGCTAACTAGCTGTAGCCGTAAACAGAAAAAAGAAAAAAAACAGCAAGAAGCATGCTAACGTGTGGCCATCTGTTGCCTTGCATTAACTTTGTTCAGTTAAAGTTGTTTCATGCCAAAGGCTGGGTGCTTTTGACTGTTTGTGTGTGTGTTGCTGGTGCTGGTGGTGATGGACCGATGAACACAGCTGGATAGCTACGAGGTTTTCTGGGTGGCTAGCTAACTCCTGCGCCTGTTAAATGTGAATAAGCAACCGCAATCCTTAACGCGTGGCACACCTTGCCAGGTTAATAACGTAAAAGTTAGCCGATATCGGATTGCACCTTACAAATTAAAAGACTGCAGATCGAATTTGTTGCCCAGTAGGTTTGTCAGCTGTCCGTCTCAGCCCCCGAGGGCAGCTTCGGGCAGTCACCTGTTGCTGGAGATAAGAAAGGCTGTCACACTGAAGTAGCAGCTGGTGCTGGCCCTCAAGTCTGCACAGCTGTGTTCACCGGTCAGACATTATCCTCAGGCTCAGATCAGCTGCTGGAAACGCTCCTGTCTTCAGGGTAGTGATAGCAAGTGGGCAGGTTCATCATTAGCCAAGGGTGGGATTAACGTTTTTACCACACACTATTTATTTATTTATATTCCACGTTTGGCCCACTGAGAAGCCAGTCACATTGACAGCAGTTTGTATGTTATATAACATTTGAAAGGAAAATAATGCAGTATTTGTACATTTGCTTGATAGCTAGATAGATGTAATAAATTAGGAAATCAAGTGTGTAAGCTCATATACATGTATGCATTTTACTTAACAGAAATAAAAATAGAATTATATATATATATATATATTTTTTTTTTTTAAAAAGGAAATGGTATTATGGACCAATCTATTTAAAAGACAGAATATTTTTTGGCATGGAATTTGTTAATTTGTCAACATACATGAAGAACAGGTTAACTGAGACTGGGAGTTTTACACCGTGAGTCAAAGTACTGTGATTCTGTTGTAGTGCTGGTGCTAAACTTCTTAAATAATACATTTTATAATAAAGATGATGAAACTCTGCATTAGGCTAAGATTAAGAATCTCTACCATCCTCTGTTATTAAAATGAATGCTGAAACTGATGAGAATGTTATATGCTTAACCAATAGTAAAAATGTAACAAGCAAACCTGCTTTGGAGACTAAAATTAATTAAAATAAATGAATACTAATGGAAAAAATAGCAAACTATGAGAATGTTCCAGCTCCAAAGCTGATACAGCTGTTATTATTTACCGCTCTTACCTAAAAATTCCTATATACAGTTAATTAATCTTGATATTTGTCTCTCACTTTTTACAGTTTTCAATTAAGAGAGGTTGTTGTGTGACTGTTAACTAATTTGAAATCCAAAGCTATGCTTTCAGCTTTGGATTATCGATTTAAATCTGTTATTTTTTTAATTTATGTTTTATACTCTTAATGACTTATCAGGGGTTCAGTATAGTGACACTGACTGCTTAGAAATTCAGTTATATATTGAGTCACAATTGGCTTAGATTGAAGCCCTGATGAGTTTGGTCAAGAAAAAGTGGGTCAGGTATTGTGGGGCTCAGTGTCCTGTCCCGGCCTGAACAGTCTTCCAGTCTTACATCAAGCATGCAACGAGCGGAAGAGTGTGTGTTGGTCAGATCTCCCTCTCTATTCTCTATTGTTCTCTGGTGCTGTTTGCTGACAAGTTGACAAAGGGACAAAAATAGTCACACTTAGAGGGCTCAGAGGGCCAAACTGGAGACGAGAATGTCATTTTTCTTGGCAACGGCATATGTTTGTCCTGCAGAGGGCGTCATGTTGCTTAGAAACCAGGATGTTTGATCCAGCTAAGAAGTGATTGAATCATTTCTCTTTAAAAAACAAACAAACAAACAAACAAAAAACTATCATTAGTATTTCAAATGTTTCTCCTTCTATGTGTTTACTGGCCTGGGACTTCTCAAAAGAACCGTCTGTACACAGCAGAATCGTCCCACACAATAACCGGTCGCCAGCTTCTGAGCATCATGCACCAAGTTGTTTGGACAAGTGCAGTGTGTGCAGAACTTATACAACTTAATTGCTTTAATTTTCAGTTTTATAGTCCTGGAGAATGTGTAGGCTATTCTAGGTTAATCTGGCTAAAAGTAGTGATTTATACAAGAAAAACCATTAGGAGTCACAGTTTGTCTTAGTTTATTTAGTCATAGTTGGTGTAAGTTTGATCAGAATTTTCAGATCTGCAAGTCAGCTGGGGTCCGCTTGAGGCCGCTTGTGTCTGAGTGACATCAACTACACGTGCGCCCAAGGAAGTGGAATTTAGGCATAGTTCATAGAATTATAACAGGAATAACTCCTCGTCTGTTGGGTCGCCAGCTGTCTGTGTCTGTGTCTGAGTATAATCAAAGCGTAAGCCGACCCAGTGGTTAACACTGACCGTTCTGTGTGGAATTTGTTTGTTCTCCAGTGTTTATCGGCGTTCCTGTTTCTCCCGCATTAACAATACATTAAAGATGATCTTGGCTCAAGGATAGATGGTGTTAAAATAAATCTGCAGAGTTCTTCTTACAGTTCAAATAAAGGATTTTAAAAGAAAAAGGTAGAGCTTTCACATCACATCAGATTTTCACTAAACAATTATCCAATTATCCATTTAAAACTAAATTAATCATAACAATATAATATAATAATCTGTAATCCGAACCGATCCCACTCCACGGTTCGGCACGCACGTGATCCGAAGATTCGAAAAAGAAGAAAAAAGTCTGTGTATGGTGCGCGTGGTCAGTCTGTCAAGCGATAGCTATGGTCAGCGCTAGCGCTCCAAGTGGAGGAGCAGAGGAGTTTGCGGTATTTAAGCAGCCCTTTGCTGCCCAATCTGACCGGGCTAAAGCTATTACAAAAGCTATTGGGGTGTTTAGCTGCAGACGGGAGGCCGTATTCCGTTGTGCAAAACAAGGGGTTTAAACTAGTCAACGCGTTAGTTGACGAATTGACGCCGTGCAGCCCCACGCACGGGGCGATCCGCGGTAACTAGTTAACGGAGATTTGCCGCGTTAATGCAGTTATGGCATTAACGTCTTTTGAACGAGATTTACGCTGACAGCACTAGTTTAAACTATGATGAACATGCTTGAGCCATTATATCACAGCGGAGTAATAGATAGAAAGCCCTGTACTGCCCTATATTGCATCTTAATTTGTTTTTATATAATTGTGTGCAATGAGTCTTGAGTTGAATGTTTTTTTTAATAGGCAAAAAATACTTAAATAAGTAAATGGCGATTTAAATTTTTGTCTTTTTTTTTTTTTTTTCTGCTGATCCGAAAATTGATCCGATCCGTGACGAAAAAAACGTGATCCGATACGAACCGTGAGACTTTTGGTCCGTTGCACCACTACCAGTTATGTCACATTACCAGAAAGTTAGTCATCATTATCAATAGCTTGAGACCAGTTCAATATCACAGTAATAATAATAATTTAAAAAAGTCTATCCTGCGTACTAGTTCAAAAGTTGTATTAAAACACTGACGTGATGGTGGCAGACCATTTATTTAAAATGTTTACATAATATTTTGTTGATGGGACACAGATTAAAGTGTTGAATGGATGCAGAGTAGGTGGCTAACAATACTACGAGGTATAAAGTTAGTTAGATTAACCTAGCTTAACCAATTTACAACATTAGCCGTTACAAACATTTCAGCCTATCATACAGATGATTTCATAACGCTAATTTCAGCTGTCTCGGGCAAAATGGTAACCTGTATTTTAGGATAGCAACGCACACTACTTTCATACATAATGAGTCAGGGGAGAGCTATCGCAGCAGCTGCACTATTCACCATCTTCCACTTGTAGTTTTTGATGCTCTGTTTGTAGTTTTTCTAGAGGTATAATAGCTCTAGATAGCTCTGGTGACATCCCTACACCACACACATCAAAACAGCAAAGTTATACTACAGATGATCTCATGATGATCTTTGAAACCTTTTAATATATCTCACGGTATCAGCTGATTTCAGCAGGTTTATTACTGCTGTCTATGCCAGCACACACACACACACACACACTCACGCACTGCCCTTTGTGTTTCTGGGATTACGTTACACACCGTGCATCCTATTGCTTGGTCAGAGTAGAGGTCAGTGCAGGCCTGCATACTTTCTCTTACACATGCACACTGTCACGTCAGGTCTCTCGTGAAGTAGCTGCAGTCACACTGGACTTTTGACACCACACAAGACCAGCATAACAAAATGTTTATTTATTTGTTAGATTGTTTTTCACATGGTGTTGATCATTCATTTTACTGTATGTGGAGTTTTCCAGTCTGTTCCATATCCATTGCTTTGGCTTTGCTTTTGAGTTTGGATGAATACAGACAGAAATACCCACTTCTGTTTGGCAGGTTACAACAAATTTGCTTTGTAAATATCTTCAGGCTGCTCTGCTTAGAGTTTCCCCAGTGCTAGCAAGTGGGATAGACAAAACACTGGTTGTTTACATGCTTTGGTTCCTGAAAATCATTCTTTGTTTGTGCTTTTGATGCAAATCTGTAATGGCAGAGTGATTACTGTAGGAAAAGAGAAATTGTATGTTGTGTTTTATATTAAGTTTCTGAATGCTAAAACCATTAGACTTAAAATTTAGGCCTGCACAAAGGCTCTTTCTAAATGAATCGCTCTCTCTCATTTGCCTTGCGCCGTCCCTCCCACTGAGTTAATAGGGATGTGTGGCTTGGCAAGATTGCTCTTTTTAGGATCTGTGTTGAATATGAAGGAGACACACACACACACACACACACACACACACACACACACACACACACACACACACACACACACACACACACAGTATTGCACGCACAGACTGGTCTTGTTAGCTACCCTCACATTCCCTGGCAAAGCCATTTGGTTCCAGTTTTATAATGAGGAGATGGGAACTTCTAAAGCTATGCCACCAGTACACCAAAGAGGACAAGGGCACACACACAGACTAAAACAACAACAATGTGGTATTCATTTTCTTTGTTTCTCCAGCATACAGAATGAAAGGGGACTTCTATTGTAGCACCAGCTTTATAAAATGCAGATAATTTACACCCCATTTAGCTAAAAAGAGCACCACATTTCAGTGTGTATGTGTTTTGTTGCTTTTAACGATCTATGTTGATTATAGCTTTTAAGATGCCTGAAGCATGCCCAGTTAACAAAATATGAACAACCTTTGACATTATTACTTTAATGTGCAATAACAGACAGGAGTTTTATTAGATCGGTACTTAATGATAAGACAAAGGTTAGATTGAGTTAGGTAGAGTTGTAAACAAGCAGGAATCTGGACTGAGCTCAAACGTCCAACAAACAGCATGGTTTCTGTTCCTTGAAAGGGAAGCTTTTACTTTAAAAGCATTATTAGACTTTTGTTTTTGTTCTTACAGTTAAAACAGTGGAAGTATTTGTCATACTCGTTAGCTGGACAGTAAGGATAAGCCCTGACCAGGAAGTGACCTGGTTACAGTGACGCATCAAAATAGCTGTCCTTTGTCCCAGCAAATCTTACTTCTCTCGTCACTCTTTTTATAACTTGATTCTCTTTTATCTGCTCTTCTATTTTTCACTGTCAACTTACACAGCTGTTCTGTAGTGCTCCAGGTACCTGCCTACAATCATCCCCTCCCATTCCCACCCCTTTTCTTTTTATTTCTCTCTGTCTCTCACCCCTTTTATCTCCTCTCCCCTCCCCCTCCTTTCCCTCTCCTATCCCTCTCTTCTTTTGAAAGAGCTGGCTTCAGCAGTCTGCCTGAAATGAGCGATGCATACCCACACATACATTAGGTGCCCCCTCCCACGTTTATGCTAATCTGTGTGTGCGCGCGCACGCGTGTGTGTTTGCATCAGTTGCGTATGTGCTCGTGGCTGCAGCACAGCACTGAGGATATGTAGCTTCCTGTGCGCAGCTCATTCTGCCGCATGCCTCTTACCGCCACCATTACGCAAAGGAATTCCCTGCCGTCTCCGCTACTGCTGCTCACAGAGTGTGAGTGTGGAGACGAGAGAGGAGGAGGAGGAGGATAAAGAGACATGCCGCAAAGCAACACTGACAGATAGAGGACAGAGCCGGATTTCAGAGTGGATTTTTTTTCTGTGAAGATGTGCAGCGCTTGTTTACGAGGAAAACACTATGCGTGCGGGATTTACTGCCGACCTTTGTGCCGCTGAATTGCGCACATATGTGAGAAGGAACACTCTGTATTCATGTGCGTGAGTGACAGAGCGTGTGTGTGTGAGTGAGTGAGTGAGTGATTGTGTGGCGTGTGAATGTTTGTTCCCGATGCGGTCTGAGCGGGCTAGCCGTGTGTGTATCGTGGTGCTGGAGGAGGTAGAGGAGGATGAGTCCTGCTCTTCATCCCCACCTCCACGGCCCAAATCATCCCCAGAACGCAGATCCCATCATCCCTCTCGAAAGGTAGCCGCTGAGGATGACAAGGTGAGGTTGGGACTGTTTGCTGAATCTCTAAATTGCTAGTTTTAACAAGGGAACCATCTACAGTTTTTTGTGTAAATGACAGCTTTAACTGGGATTTAAGGTAGACCACTGCACTTTGTAGTCCTGGTCTGATGTTTACACCTGTGCTGTTTCATGTGCCATTCTATAAAAATACAGTGCACTTTCAGCACATGGTATGTGCCACTAAATATAGCACTAGTATTGTCCTGCCACATGAGAACTGCTCTGGTTTGTATAGATTAAAAGCAAGCCCTGGTCTTTGTAGTCTCTGCTGTTGGATGTATAAAGGGCAAGCTTTCTGCTGGAACATGTTAATAAGTCTTTTCATCTTATGATAACTGCTCTTTGAAGCATGCACTGAAGAGGGGGAAGCCAAAGAAGATGTGCCGGCTGTGATGACAGGGTTTATGCATGGGGACCTCCTTCAATCACTTACATTAGCTTAGTGGTCATCATTGTAATAGGCAAGAGTTGGATGCCGGCATGCTAGACAGCCCTACTTATTTTTAGTTTGGAGGTAATGAGAGCAGGTTGGGGAAAACAGAAGAAGGCTGAAAGTGTTTGTTGTAGTGCTTATTAACACTAGATAGTACTAAGTATAGACTGAACAGCAGTGTTTGACCATGGCGAGCCACTCTAGCCAAAAAGATTTGTCAGTAAGAGACATGGAGCCTCTGTAGACATACTTGATAGGTTGCAAAAGAGCGAACGGCAGCATTTGAAGATTAGAGCCTCGCCAAAATCAGCATCATCATATTAGCGTTAGTCAGTGCACTTTCACTACTGTTGCAGCAAATGAAAAACACTTTTATTTATTTATAGGTTTTGAAAGAAGGAAGCTGCAATTAGAGAACAGTAGCATTAATTTAAGATTTCTACATTGCTCGAATCTTGGTAACAAAGATGAGGCTCACTAGGGCAGTCTTTAAGGACATTTATTATAATACCAAATGTCTGTTGTGCTGCATAAGTTTTCATTTTGCACATAAATTAGTTTGATTTTAAAATAAATGTTATTTTTTTTCTATCAAAGACACAAACAGTTAAATCTCAGAGATGACAAATTACCCATAATTATGAAGTCATCACTTCTGAAAGCTGAAAGCAGTGTTATAATGTGAGTTTGAAGTACTTTTAAAATAAAGGCTGATGTAAGGAAAAGGAGGATGCTGGGGTTTTTTTTTTTTTTGTTTTTTTTTTAAATCTTACTTTTATCATGACTTCAGGGCATCGCTGGCTACAAATCCTGCTCAGTATGCTGTCAACCTCATGGCAGCTGTTTACATTTTCAGATAAACCATGTGCCTGTCATTCATTCACAGTTTCCTTCTTGAGGAGGACCTTGTATAACTTGTTTAAATTTAGCAAATGTACTCAAAATTCTTCTTTATTCATAAACAGATTTTATTCGTTTTTATTTTATTCTATATTTACATTTTATTTACTTTCTGTTGCAGCACAACGTGGCAAGAATGCTCAGGATTAACCCTTCCCTTACAGAGTTGAACAGTTATGTGCCAAAACTGCTACTCATAAACAAATAGGTGATATACAGCCATATGTGACCTATGGCTCTGCCCCAGCCTGGGATTATACTCTGTGTGTGTGCAAGACATTTCCTTCTGAAACACTCATAACTCTCTCTGATAACACACTTGTCAGCATAGAAAATTACTACCTTTCCAATAGTGCTATACACTGGCATTTTCTCATCATTCTTTCTTTTTTTAAATCTCTATAGCCATCTCTGTTGAGAGCCATCTTCAATGTGGACCCAGATGAAGTTCGCGCCCTCATATTCAAGAAAGAGGATGTCAACATTCAGGTAAATCACACACTTTTGTTGCTTCTGGTTGTTTAGTTTTAGAATAATTTACACAAACACATTAGCATTGCCTTTCACCGCCACAGGGCACATAAACAACAGCGAGGGGAGCAGCAGGCAGCCGGCAGCCCACAGCTGATCTGGGTTTATCGATTGGCTGGCGGAGTGCTTTTTTGGCAGCTTTCTGTATTCTGCATCTTATGTAGCTGCCAGCCAGACAGGACATATGAACTGTTTGTAACACTCTAACCTTTCAGATGAGAAAGGACACGACCTTCACTGGCTCTCTCCTTTTCCCCCAGTTTCATTCAGTCTGTGTCCCAGTCTTCCTGAGCGTGTTTTCCCAGTGTGATTTCTGTGGGTCTATAATGGTGGGGTCATAACACCAGCTCTCCCTGGAGTCAGCTACACTAGCCCAGGCCTATTCCAGTCACATGAGATTTGTTTATAGCCCCACCTCACTGATTGGTCTCAGTTGTACTGAAAGGGCGAGATGTGTGTTGAAGTGATGAAGTGAAGTGAAGAATAAAAGTGAACCGATGATGGATATTTTTACTGAATGGCACTTCCTGTGGTCTGCAACACTGTAAGGTCTATTGATTCTGTTCTGGCATGCATGATGTCACAGCTCAGGATGTGTGTCTGTGTGACCTGAACGAGAAGTGAAACCTATGCTTTACTGATTGTTTTTGTTTCGTAACGTCCTCCCAGGACAACGAGAAGCGGACCCCGCTGCATGCTGCAGCTTACCTGGGAGACGCGGAGATCATTGAACTTCTCATCCTCTCAGGTAAACATTACATCCCAGCTCACCTGTTAAGCTAATCATTTGATTTAATTTCTACCTAATATTTATGGACCTCTAGTTATAACTGTACTCTTCCATCCACCCAAACATTATGTCTGTATCCCCATTATCTCTTCTGTATGTTTATATCCCTTGACTCAAACTGTAGTATTTTTTTAGGCACGAGTTTTAAAAGCTTTATTTACATCATGCTGATTGATCGGTAAGATAGTCAAAGCAATACTGAATAATTAGCTGTTCTCTCTTTATTAAAATGCGCAATTTGTGACCTATAAAATAACTTGTTTTTTCGGTCTAAGGAGCTTGGAAAGAAGAGCGTCTGGACTTCTTTAAGGTGCTTGAAGACGTTTCACCTCTCATCTGAGAAACTTCTTCAATTCTAGGGTCAAATGGTGGAGAGTCCCAGATTTAAGCCTTGTGGGAGTGTCCTCCCAAGAGGGACGCTTTTCTTTCCAAGCTCCTTAGACTATGATGACCTGGATGACTGAGAACCTTCACAGACAACTTTTGTTTTTGTATTTCATCAATGCCATGTTAGCCTTCCCTGTAGTTCCCTACTTCCATACAGCTCAGTGCATTTTAAACTGGGATAAAAGCCTGACTGTTTTTCATCTCTTTTATCATAACATGCAGTTTCTCAGTAATTTCCATGCCGTGCTCACTGCTCAGTTACCGTCTCATGGTGACTAGTGACCGCTCTTGTGATCTGTCAACCATCTGATACGAGTGTTTTTTTGGCTTCATTTTCTGTGAAGCAAGCTGAGCACATCAGTGGGAGGAGCTTACACTTAAACGCCTGAGTGTAAGCATACGTGTAACACGAGACAGTAGGGTGCTGTAGTGCGCGTATAAATGTGAGACTGTGTGTGCATTCAGTGTTTCTCAATGAAGAGCAAGTAACAGGTGCAGCTGCAGGGCTATTTTAACACACGGGTCGTGCCAAAAGGGGATCATGGGCGTTTTATATCCTCCAGCCACTGTTGGCTCATCCCCCTTCCCATAAAAGCCTTTTTTTCCCTTTTTTTTTATAACATAGTTTGCCTTTAAGATATTTAGTTCTTCCCCTCCTTTTTGCACATTCTGCAATTCTGCGTATGCCACTATGTGACTGCTCTGACATCTCTTTTTCTTACCCTGTCTCACTCTCTTCCTCTCACTCAAGGAGCCCGAGTTAATGCCAAAGATAACAAGTGGTTAACTCCTCTTCACAGAGCTGTGGCTTCTTGTAGTGAGGTAACACATTACACAAACACACATGCAAATGTGACCTCTGGGGAATCCGCTACAACTTTGACCGTGTCACAAGTAATGCTAAACAAATTCTTTTTTAAGGGAGATTTCGCAAACACTTTCTGCTTAGAATATCTTTTAGCTGCTTTACTGACAAGGTTTCGTGAAAGGTCTGTTGTGATAAAGTTGAGGGAATCTTTCCCAGAATCTGGCCTTAAAGGGGCAAATGGAAATAACCCCTGTGCTATGGCTTTGTGTTTGATAAACGTCAAAATGTCTGCCTATTCTTCTTAGTCCTGGGCGACATGCCCAAACTAACATAGTCCCTTGTGTAGTTTCTACTTTCCAGCATTTTGATTTCAGGATGAAAGCCCTCTATGAATAGAATATGAACTTTCTAAACACCCACACAGCCACCTGCAAACCATGGCGCTTACATTCTTAGAGCACTGAGACTGTTTTCCAGTAGACCTTATGTTTGCTCACTCTTTATTCAGGATGCTGTGGCAGTGTTACTAAAGCACAGTGCAGATGTGAATGCTCGCGACAAGAACTGGCAGACGCCACTCCATGTAGCAGCTAGCAATAAGGCGGTACGCTGTGCTGAGGCTTTGGTCCCGTTGCTAAGCAATGTCAACGTATCTGATCGGGCGGGACGCACTGCCCTGCACCACGCTGCCTTCAGTGGACATGTAGAGGTCAGTCTTTCTTCATTCCCACACACACAGATACAGAGGCGACTACACATCAGCTCCTTGTTAATCTGATTCTGTGTGTCAGATGGTGAAGTTGCTGCTGTCAAGAGGAGCCAACATTAATGCGTTTGATAAGAAGGACAGGAGAGCCATCCACTGGGCAGCCTACATGGGTAAGATTAGGGTTATAGTGTTGATGTGAATGGGAGATGCTGACATGTAGTACTTGACAGAAGTGAATTTGACTCATCTACTTCTCACCTCTCTTATCAGGTCACCTGGAGGTAGTGAAGTTATTGGTTGCCAGTGGAGCTGAGGTCGACTGCAAGGACAAGAAGGCTTATACCCCGCTGCATGCAGCTGCCTCCAGTGGCATGAGCAGCACAGTGCACTACCTGCTGAGCCTCGGGGTTAATGTCAGTACAGACATACTGACCGTGTCCTTAAAATACCGTCTGTGTCACCAAAATTTCTTACTGTAGTTAGTAATGGTTAAATTGAAAATGTTGTTCATCTGTGCATAGGTAAATGAGGCTAATGCCTATGGCAACACACCACTCCATTTGGCTTGTTACAATGGACAGGATGTGGTTGTTGGTGAGCTGATCAAGGCAGGAGCCAGCGTTAACCAGGTGTGTGCGCATCACTCTCTGCCACATTGCATGTGCATAGTAATTGTGTGTTTAATCCTGTTACTTGGTCCCTTGGCTTCAGGTGAACGAGAGGGGTTTCTCTGCCCTCCACTTTGCTTCTTCCTCGCGCCAGGGGGCGCTGTGCCAGGAGCTGCTGTTGGCCCACGGGGCTCACATCAACTTGCAGGTAATGTTAACACGCAGTTAAAAAAGCTGAAACTAGAAATTCATCCAAGGGAGAGTATTTGCTTTCCAAAGAAGGAAGTATGTGCATAATGCTCCTGTGTATATGTATTAAAAAAAGGATTAATTTTATCTTGTATGTCCTCAGTGTTTACTAGTATGCATCCTGCTCAGAATTTAGTTGAAAGCTAGAGGGACTGTGTTGTTAACACTTTGGTAGCAGTGATGGAAACTGATATTGGGTCCCTACAGCAACAAGATGCAAGGCCATATGGATGATGGAGGGGGAGGGAGACTCCCTAAGGCAGCAAGCTGCTCAAGCATTTTGTGTGTGTGTGTGTGGGTGGTCCACAGTGGCGTCTGTGATAGCTTCTGTTCATTTTATCTTTCTAACACTTCTGAGTTAGATTCATAGTCGAATACCTGATGTTTTAATGATTTCATATTTGTAATATGAACATTTTGCAATAATAAATGTCTCTTTCTCTGTCTTCTCTCTCTTCAGAGTAAAGATGGGAAGACTCCCCTGCACATGGCAGCTACACATGGAAGGTTCTCCTGCTCTCAGGCTCTCATTCAAAATGGTGAGAGCCCTCGCCGAGTGCTGTCTGTTTCATGCATGGATTCAAATTAGTTTGGATCTCAGAGTGTGATGCATGCCGCATATGTTGCACAATATGCTCTTTTTTTCTTGAGATTGCTCCTGCTTTTTTAATGGAAAATATAATTCTGTTTTATGTGTGTGTAGGAGCTGAAATTGATTGTGAGGACAAGAGCAGAAACACTGCCCTTCACATTGCTGCCCGCTATGGCCATGAGCTAATCATTACAGCACTCATCAAACATGGAGCCAACACAGCCAAGTTAGTAACAACTGACATTCACCATCTGTCTGTCTTCTTGCTTCATGTTATCTGTGCAGTAGTCTTAAAGGATCAAACGCAAGTGAGCAGCTCTAAGCCTGGAAATGGTTAAAGTCAGGATAAATAAAATCTCTTTCTTTTTTTCTGTCATAAAAATGCTTGCATGCAATGGCTTGTCTTTTAAGGAGAGGCATTCACGGGATGTTCCCCCTACACCTGGCAGCTCTCAGCGGCTTCTCAGATTGCTGCAGGAAGCTGCTGTCCTCAGGTACATTAATGCTGACAACATTCAGGCCTGTGGAATCACCCAGTTGACATCCAAATTAATGCAGCTTGCATATTTGCGCAGGGTTTGTCATAGACACTCCCGACGACTTTGGAAGGACCTGTCTACATGCTGCTGCCGCTGGAGGGTGATTGTTTTTGCTTACTGCTTCAATATTATTAGTTATTTTCTTTCTTTCTCTTTTCAAACAATCTGATACATGTTTTGGTTGAACTGAAAGCTTGTGAATGTACTTTGTAAATGTGATGCGGTTAACTGTCGTACCAGTGAGTGGTACATCCAGACAGCTGCCCCCCTTAAAGCTGCCTCTCCACACAGGAACCTGGAGTGTCTGAACCTGCTGTTAAACATCGGAGCAGACTTTAACAGGAAAGACAACTTCGGCAGGTAAGCTAAATTGTGAAAATCGGACTAATAGTACAGTGCTGGTGTCACAAAGGTGTATGGTAGAAATGGAGTAAAATAAGAGATTGAGGGAATGGTAAAGTTTTGACCACATTAAATCTGCGAATAGTGGCTAACTTCATTTACTGACCCTCACAGAGCTCCGCTACACTATGCATCAGCCAACTGTAACTACCAGTGTGTGTTTGCCTTGGTGGGCTCCGGGGCAAGCATCAATGAGCTGGACAAGAGAGGCTGTAGCCCCTTGCACTATGCTGCTGCTGCTGACACTGATGGGAAGTAAGTTCTCCTCCGTGTTCAATCTGTAAATATTATAATTCAGAGAATCCCTAATGCCAAGTTTAAAGTGTTTATTTAAAAGAGATAAAAGAAATACCCTGTCTTTGGTCTTTCCCAGATGTGTGGAGTACCTTCTGAGGAATGACGCAGATCCAGGTGTGAGAGACAAACAGGGTTATAGTGCAGTGCACTATGCCTCAGCCTACGGACGTACACTCTGCCTGGAGCTGGTGTGTACAGCTGCTGCACTGAATGTGGAAAAATTGGCCATAAAGGCTGAAAAATCTGTTTTCTGACACTATATCAAAAAGTCTCTTTGTTTCTTTTAGATGGCAACTGAGACGCCCCTTGATGTGGTAAGAGGAATTTTAAATGGTAAATGGCCTGTATTTATATAGCGCTTTCTAGTCCCTAAGGACCCCAAAGCGCTTTACATATCCAGTCATTCACCCATTCACACACACATTCACACACTGGCGATGGCAAGCTACGTTGTAGCCACAGCCACCCTGGGGCGCACTGACAGAGGCGAGGCTGCGGACACTGGCGCCACCGGACCCTCTGACCACCACCAGGTAGGCAACGGGTGAAGTGTCTTGCCCAAGGACACAACAACCGAGACTGTCCGAGCCGGGGCTCGAGCCGGCAACCTTCCGATTACAAGGCGAACTCCCAACTCTTGAGCCACGATCGCCCCAGTCTCTCACTGTAGCACCATTGAGCTTTGCAAGGAGCTCCCTCTGTTGTAGTGTAGTGGCTACGACACTTGCTGAACAGATAAAGCTGTGAACCCTCCTCTGGCTTATTATGGCATCAAATTAAAAAGGCTGATTTTATCTGTATTTTGTACAAAACTAAAATCTGTTTATATATAGATTGATGTACTTTTTGAAATCATGGCACATGTCTATGCCCTTTTTGTCCCATGTTACGTTGTTTTACCTGTTACCTTACCTAATCTTATGACTTCCAACCTTTTATAGTCTTTCAGTTTTCAACCAATTTTCACCCATCAGTATATGTAGAGCACATACAGCAGCTGGCATTTGTGCAAACCTGAATCTGAAATGAGTAATATTGCTGTTTCAGCTAATGGAGACATCAGGAACAGACATGCTGAGTGATTCAGAGAGCCACGCTCCCATTAGTCCACTCCATCTGGCAGTGAGTTTTAAGATTTATTCTATAAAGCATGTTTTCTTTTCTATCCATCTTCGACTCTGCATTCATTAAATAAGGATTAGTACTTATTTAGGGCTTTTCTATTCTATCTGAGCACTCACACACTCATACAAGCACTTTCTCCTATGCTCAAGCAATTTTAATGTCACACTCTCATCCTTTGAGCGTTAGATAGAGGAGCTGGGTATTGAACCACCAACCTTCAGTTTAGTAAGCCACTTTCACCCCATTTAACATAGTGTGTGTGTGCTTTTTCCCTTCGTCCAGGCTTATCATGGACACTGTGGAGCCTTAGAGGTGCTCTTGTCATCCCTGCTTGATGTGGACGTTCGTAGCCCAGAGGGATGCACCCCCCTCATTCTGGCCTGCTCAAGAGGTCATCAGGAGTGTGTGTCTCTGCTGCTGCACCACGGCGCCTCACCCATGACTTGGGATTACATTCACAAACAGACAGCCATACATACCGCAGGTATATAAGCAGGCAGTCGCCTTCCCATCGCGTGAAAAGGTGAATTTTCTGGTTTTTAAAATCAAAATTTCATTTTGCTGTAGCTATGAATGGCCACCCAGAGTGCCTGCGCCTGCTGTTGAACAACAATGACCAACACGTTGATGTGGATGCACAAGACAGCAACGGACAGTGAGTGTGTGCATGTGTGTTTAAAAAAATAAATAAATAAAAATTTAAATCGTAGGCTACTGTTTTTGGCGATTCAACTGATCACTTAAATATTCTTACTGAGTTGTGCCTGATCTCCACACTGTGTTCAGGACTCCTCTGATGTTGGCAGTGTTGAGCGGACATACAGACTGTGTGTACTCTCTGCTCAGTCAAGGAGCCAGTGTGGAGAACCAGGACCGCTGGGGCAGGACAGCACTACACCGAGGGGTGAGATAGGCACACGTGCCTACCGAGATCACATATTCAATTTTAATATATGCTTTTTAAAAATTTCTTTTGGTATTTATACTCTCTAGCGTTTTCTGTATGTTTCACATAGGCTGTGACAGGCCAGGAGGAATGTGTAGAGGCCCTTCTCCAGCGGGGAGCCAGCGTGAGTGTAAAGGACATCCGGGGCCGCTCCCCCCTGCACCTGGCATCTGCCTCTGGCCGTGTGGGTGCCCTGGGTGCCCTGCTGCAGGCCACCAGCACTTCACACAGTCACACACACCTCACTGACAGCAAGGGCTACACACCACTGCACTGGGCCTGCTATAACGGTATTGGGACACAACATGAAATGTTCGAGAACCATGTCAACCTGGGTTTTTTTTTTTTTTTTTTTTTTAAGACACAGCACTGTACTTTCTTCTGTTTTTACATCTGTCTTTCTCTGTTTTCCAGGGTATGACGCATGTGTGGAGGTGTTGTTAGATCAGGAGGTGTTCAGGAAAATTACAGGGAACTCATTTAGCCCACTGCACTGTGCTGTGTAAGGCTCTGTCTGTTTGTATCCACGAATGCTTATGAGGATCGATTTGCTCTGAGGGTGTGTGACAGGCTGCGTTGTGTGTTTTAGGATAAACGATAACGAGGGAGTGGCAGAGATGTTAATTGACTCCCTGGGTGCAAATATTGTGAATGCAACGGACTCCAAGGGCAGGTAAGAGATGCAGACAGACTTAACATCTTGTGTGGAGGGATTTTTTTTTAATTTTTTTTTTTCTATTTGTTCTTAGTGAGCGGGAACGTATTTACAATAACTATGTTGATGTTGATGCAGGACTCCTCTTCATGCTGCAGCTTTTTCTGACCATGTGGAGTGCGTTTCCCTTCTTCTGAGCCATGGAGCTCAGGCAAATGTTGTTGACACCCACATGCACAGAACACCACTGATGATGGCAGCTCTAAATGGACAGACCAATGCTGTAGGTCAGTACACTAACTGATACTGGGATAAACTTGTGGAAATAATGGTCCCTGAATTCTTAACCTTTCACTTGTATTTATCTCCACTGTTGTGTTGTGTTACAGAGGTGATGGTGAGCGGTGCTAAGGCAGACTTGGCACTGCAAGATGCAGACAGGAACACAGCATTGCATTTGGCTTGCAGCAAGGTAAGGGCTATTCAGAGACAGGAAATGTTCTTTAGTCATTCAGTATTAAAAATGTTGCGATTTTCTTGTGGTCTCAGTGTCTCAGGTTTAAAGTTGAAAGTAGTTACAATTCAGATTTGATATTTTTGCAGTGTGTGGGACGTGTATGTTTTGGTCCTGGCCCTTGGAACATTTATGTATCACTTTGGACACATCTGGCAGACACATTTAACCACATCATCACATGTTTCACTTGCATCACTAAAGGCACAATTTGGAGAATGTCATATTATTGTGAACAATAATATTTGCCACACACACACACGCACTGGTCCGTAACTGTCACACAAAGAGCTTTTAAAGCTTTGCGCGAGATTAACGTTTATGTGAAGCTCAGAACGTCATCTCTTTAACATACTGACAAAGGCAGGATTGTTGCACATCTCATGTGGTCACTGCAGATGACTTTGGTACTCTCTGTTCTTCTCAGGGTCACGAGACAAGTGCCTTGTTGATTCTGGAGAAAATCAGCGACAGGAATCTCATTAACTGCACCAACGCTGCTCTGCAGACGTATGTAGAACCTGAAGGTTGCACCTACTGTAAACAGCAGGATAACCTGCAAAACCCACTGTGAACTTACTGTAACACTCTTCTACCTGCAGGCCCTTGCATGTAGCAGCCAGGAAGGGATTGACAGTGGTGGTCCAGGAGCTGCTGGTGAAAGGAGCCAGTGTGTTAGCTGTGGATGAGAATGGTCAGCTTTCATCTCACTGTACTCTCACATACTCTTCAGGTGTAATTCTAATGTGTACTATGAACCCTTTTCCTCCTTTTATTCCCAGGTTATACTCCAGCTTTGGCTTGTGCTCCCAATCGGGATGTAGCTGACTGCTTGGCCCTCATCCTCAACTCAATGATGCCCACCTCACCCATGGTCACCATAGCAGCTTTGCCCACTCTCTCGCTTACTCAAACAGTCATCAACCACCACCCGATCTCAAACCACATTTCCAAAGGTGTGGCCTTTGATACTCCAGCCCCACTGAGGCCTGACCACGCCTCCTACTGCAGGCCAGAACGCCTGCTGTCCTCTGTCTCCGGAGATGATGAAATGAATGACTCAGATTCAGAAACGTACTGAGGACTAGTGGAACCTCAATACTGGCAGGTTAGCCAGCCACTCAGGAGCCTTAATAGATCACTGACAAAAGCTTGACAGGGCAGTAAATACAAGCAGAGTATTCTTAGGTAAGTCTCTTCAAATCTAAAAATAATCCTCGTCTGAACCACATGCTTGCTTCCTTCAGGTGCATACACAGTGGAAAAGATGCACTAATGTAATAATTTGGTAAAATAAAGAATAAGTTGCCAACACTTTTTTTTCCACGGCATTACTGTACGATCAGTAACATGGCCAGCGTCCTTTTCAATGTAAAGCAGTGTTTTTATTTTTACGTTGAACTCTTTCTGTTTGGGGATACTTTCTGGAGTGGTTTTAAATCTTTTCAAAGATTTTTCATTCACATTTACTAATGGAGCATCTGGTGAAGAAAAGCTCAGAGGACTGCTTTTTTTTTCTTTGTTAAGATACAGAAACTGAGGGACAATCTTATGGGACCAGCTGAAGAAGCGTTTTCCCTACTGTACTTGAGATTTTATTCAGATTTCTTTCACAGCAGCCACTGACTGTCACTCTGGGACACTTATAATGCTGCATTCATGATTAGGATCGACTTCTTGATTCCTAGGAGAGAAAGTCAATATTGAAACCTACGTATTTATTCCAGGTGGAGATTGAATCGTTGAGAGCAGATCGTGACAGCAGGTGGATGTAAGACCAATGTACTGTACAACTGATGAACTGAATGAGCAGCCCAAGGAATGGATAACTTGCAATGCTGTAACTTCTTAATGTTTGTGTTGTGTACAGGAGACAAGAGAAGGTGGCTGTCACTGTGTGGATTTGTTTGTGTGTGTGAGTGTGTGTGAGAGAGAAACTATTAAATATTGCCTTTTGAGGAATATGCAACATTCAAAGAGAGGATGAATGCTACTTGATGCAATGTTTGTACTGTAAAGATTAAGTAACAGATGAATAAAGACATTTGTTTTGGTTTATTTTATAAGAGATAAAACAAATGTGTAACAGCTGAAGGTTGGAGCAGCTCTTAACCATAACACTGAACTTTATTTTCCTGATCCCTCCAAACTTTATTCATTGTCCAGGTGGTACATTCGTCCATACAGGCAGGCAGTGACCAGGCCACCCTTCGTGTTTGAATGTTTCATGGTCACTCTCATGTCTGCAGCTTTCTCCAGACTCTCTGGCTGCTCCAGGAACATTCGGCTTGTCAGAATGGATGGGTACACGTATTTGGTGTCAAAGTTCCCCTCCAACAGGAAGTCCATTTTAGACTCTGCTTCTTCCACTTCCTGTCCACAAGAGCTCCGATCCAACCCTGCACAACGGACTACGGCACAAACCTGTAGATATTTAACATGTGGCAAATAAAAGTAGTGAGTTGTCAGTTTTAACCTTTTTAGAAATATTCATATTCATGTGATTCTTGCCTGCAGTGCGTAACGTCCGTTGACGGTGTGCGTTCCTGCAAATGCGCTGAAAGCATAGAGCTCTTTATGGTCTTGCAGTAACCACCTGTACTGCAGGCGGCAGCAGAAAGTGCCGTTGCACACTTTAATGTCGCCTTGTGTCTCATTTAAGAGGACAAATGTAAATGTGTCATACATCATAGAGGAGATGAAGGTGGGGTAGGAGGGAGGAGGAGGGTCATCACAGCTATCTTGGTAGCAGTATCCAGAGTCTGTAGCCACTGATATTGTTGACTCCCCACCACCAGCCTCCACCTCTTTGGCTGCACTTTGTTTTACCTCAAGTGGCTCCAAAACTGGCACTCTGGCCACCAGCAGCCTGCCCTCCTCTGGGTCTCCTTTCCTGGCGTGGTGGTAGGTGGCAGAAAAAGGGGTGTAGATGCCACTTCCTGTCATGATGAGCCTGTCATTACGAATGTTGACAGCTAGTAGGGTGACGTTGGCACCCAGACTGAATGCCTGCTGAAACTGGATTGAATCCAGCAGGGGGAGCTGGTTCATCCAGGCTGTTGGAAAGATCAACTGACGCACACCCTAAAAAAGGCATAAAGAAGAAATGTTGAATTTCAGAGAAGATTTTCAAATGTTAGGTATATACTCTGAGTGCGTATGTGATTATATTTTATACCCTCTGCACTAGGAGCACTGTAGGATCATGAAACAGGATGTCGAAGCAGATGAAGAGGCCAAACTTCCCAGCAAAAGGAGTGTCAAATGTTATGATTTCAGGTTCTGGAGGTGTGTCACAGGAGGCCTCAAAGTATAGGTTGTGTTTGTGGTAGCGTGCCACCAGAAGGCCATCTGACCTGTATGAAAGAAGACACTTTAAACAAATGACAGTGCAAATTGTATTCAGTAGTAATTCAGCAGGATGATTCTGTTAGTTTAAATGAATCAACACCCCCGAGTCATACTTACAATCCGAATCCTCAAAGCGCAGGCTGATGGGGCAGTGTGGCAGCATTTTTCCACACCAGTCTATTAATTAACCAAAGACAAAGACAGGCTTTTAATTCATTTGAAGTCAAAAGCACATGCATCACATAACTACATAACAATAAAAAAACGACACAATATTCCGTACAAATAGGTGAAAAATATACAATAACAGATGACTAAAAGAGTTATTCTCTTGTTCCTTAAAGATGGACTTAAAGTCTCCCAAGGTAACCATTTCCGACAGCTTCAGTTCCTTCTGCAGATTATTCTAGGAAACGGGGGCAGCGTATTTAAAAGCCTTTTTTGGTAATTCTGTTCTGATTTTTGGGATAATCAATTGTATGATATTGTGAGAACGAAGGCTGCATTGGTTTTGGTTTTTACACATGATTTCTAAAAAGGTAACTTAGTTTTAGTTTCAACTCAGACACAAGCCTTTGAATGTGGGGTTTAAATGACAAATGCTGATCTATAATGATACCTAGATACTTGTAAGATGTGACCATTTCAATTTCAGTTCCTTGAATGGTTTTAATGTCAGGAAATGTAGCTAATAACTCTAAAATACAACTCTATAATACAATAATATATAGTACAATAATACAAGTCTACAGTAGTTGAAAATTACCTTCTATTTAGACTTCAAAGATTTCAACCATAGGCAAACGCCTATGGTTGAAATCAAATGTTCAGTGTTTGCCTCTTGTGCTTTCTTATCAGCAGTGAACTAAATGAATAGTTGTATACAGAACTACAATAAGATGAAGCGTTACATTGCCTGTAACTGTTTATTTAATGTCCTTTGCTTCTGGGCTTATCTGTTGCAGATGACAACTTACAGCAACTGGATTAACAAATCTGACAGGTACCTGCATCAGACAAGTCTACTTACAGCCCTCGGTGCAACTGAAAAGGTAAAGACAATCTATTTGGTTATGCAGCGAGTAAGAAATGTCTGCGGCTAGATTTCTAAAGGGAGGGGGAGTTACAGTGAAACTACAATCAAAAGAAAATCTTGATAGGAATGAAAAGTTCGGTGGATAATTTTCATTGTTAATTTAAAAAATAAAAAAACTTCTCCTCTTGCCCCTGGGTGGGGTGGTGTTTTTATTTATTTATTTATTTTTAATTCTTCAAGCTCGGGTCCTCTACCAGAGGCCTGGGAGCTTGAGTGTCCTGCACAGTATCTTTGCTCTTCCTAGGACTTTCAGGAAATATACTCTAACATCAATCTTTGACTAGCATCAGGCAAGAAAAACAAGGTTTAAAATGAATTGTTATATCTTTACACCAAATGAGCAATGAACAGAATAAATTATGTAACAGTTTCAGAATTTTCATCATAGAATTACGTTAAAGGAAAAAACAATTACTTGAATGAAGTTTTCAACCAGCTGTTAGGGTTAGCTAACCATAGCCGCCACTGCCAGTACTGATGATCAGAGCGCACAAATGCAACACTTTTTTTCATACTTGACAACACAATAAAACACAAGAAAATCAGAATGTATTTGTGATTTGGATTTTTATTTGATGCTGAATAATATTTTCTTCATGTCAGGTTTTGATTCATTTGAATGAAGTATACTTTAGTCGTTTAGTTTTACTTTGATGCTATAATAGATGTTTTTAAAATTCAGTTAAATTCAAGATTATATAGCATCACGGCAAAACAACAGTCTCCTCATGGTGCTTTATACTGTAGGGTGAAAACCACTCCAGGCCTCGAGAGCTGATGTCCTGCAGGTTTTAGATAACACCCTCGGTCAACACACCTGAATCAAATGATCACTTCATTACCAGGCCTCTGAAGAACTTCAAGAAATGTTGAGGAGGTAATGTAGCCATTTACATCAGCTGTGATGGATCAAGGACACATCTAAAACCTGCAGGACACCGGCTCTTGAGGCCTGGAGTTGGCCACCCCTGTCCTACCAAGAAAAAACCCAACAATCAAAAGATCCCCTTTGAGCAAGCACTTGGCGACAGTGGGGAGGAAAAACTCCCTTTAATAGGAAGAAACCTCCAGCAGAACCCGGCTCAAGAAGGGGCGGCCATCTGCTGTGGCCGGTTGGGGGGGTGAAAAGAAAATATAGGGAGACAAGATGAAGTATACTTCTGATGGCCAAATGCTTCAAGATCTTTAAAGAAGCATGCTAGTGGGGAAAAAAGTCAAGATGGTCATTTAGTCATCACTGCTGCCCTTAAAGCAGCAGCTGAACGGCTTCATTAAAGCTTTTCCCACTGCTCGAAAGAACCTAGCAATTTTAGACTTCATTGGGGGATTGAGTACAACCTCAATAATGATTTCCAGATGAGCCAGAAAAAGCTGAGCAAATGTTGAATCATCTGGTGTAAGAGCAGAATGTACGAACTGATCTAAAGAGCCAAGCTCCTTTCTAAGGGCTTTAGTCATTTTCTTTACAATCTGAAGTTTGTTATTTTCAAGAGCACTCAGATATTCTGAGCTTCTGACGTTATCTAAAACCAGATGTGTAAGACGCCTGGTGATGGCCTTTCTTTTTTCTGTATTCACTGTCTTTCTTGTGTCAAAACTGCATTTCTCGAGGAGACTCGGTAACAGAACGGCGCTGAAGTCTTTGGCAATTTTCTCAGCAGCAAAAGGTGATATAAAAAATTCTGAAGGTTCCTCCTGTAAGTTTTTAGAGATTGATGGCTGACTTTGACCTTCTGTAGGCCCAGTGTCAGCGACTGGCTCAGGCTCAGGGCTTTTTTCTGGAGGTAGGTCCTGCTCTATTACACTCACACAGGAGATGGGTTGATTTTTGTGAGGAGAAACTGGACTTGACTCTGGTTCAGACAGTCTGTCGCGTTCTCTTTGCTCTGTTGGGGTTAGTGCTCGTAAAATCACATCCTGGATGTCTTCCACGGCACCAGAAACTTTGTCACTTTGGACAGTTTCATCCAAAGCATCATTCTCTAACCACAGAAGAATGTTTTGCAAAAACTTTTGCACTGAGTCTTCTACAATTACATAGAGGACTTCGGGCGAAAAGGGTAACTCACCTGTTGGCTCTGGAGACCTAGAAATCACAGAGTCTGAAAGACTTCTTCCCAGTAGCATCACAGGGAGTGAATATCTTTGAGTTGACTGGAGATGGTCATAAATTTTATCTGTCAACTCCCTGCAAAACGTCTCAACTTCAACAAATGCATTTACGTTTTCCATGGGTTTCTGGATAAGGTTAACGTGTTTTGTCCGTTTTAATTTATTAAACAGTTGATCAAGATAAGGGTTGAAAGTGGTAAAATCAACTGAGGAAGAACTTTTAAACCTGGTATGCATAGTTGGTGTGTTTACATAGCTACAGAAAGAACTGTAGCTGTCCATAGAATCTGTTCTCTGATTATCAGGTGACTTGACCGGATCTTGGAGACAGATGAAGAACCTTTTGTTTTTCTTCACCAGGTGTTTTATCTCTCTTATCATTTTATAAAACTGCTTTTTGGCAAAGCTGCAGAAGTGGTCTTTGTGCAGCTTTTGTTCATTGGTTTTTAGGGGTGGGATGCATGAGGCAAAAAAGTTTTTCACCTTCTGGATAATTATCTGCACATTAAAAGGTTTGCATGAGCCACATTTGTTACTAGATGTGACATCTTCACCATCAGAAGACTGCAGATTATCAATTACTGTGTTTACAATATCAGCTGCAGCTATTTCTGCTGGCGTGCTGGGAGGCTGCAGACTTTCAGCAGCCACAGCATCTGTGCACTTCAGATTGTCAAGTATTTTATTGACAGCATCGGCTGCGATCACTTTGGTTAGACTTTCCATTTTGTCCTCAGTGATTGCTGCATCTGTGCTCCATTTGGTGAGAGCAATGCTGACCTCATCAAGTGTCACCCTCTCACGGATCTTTGATTTAGTACTCTCTGCACTTGAATCAGAGGGACTAGGGACCTTTCGCATGCACAGGCAGCTTAGCTTACCTGCACATCTCTTCAGATACGAGGCTGCATGAGAGACCATGCGTCGAAGGTTTTTTATGCATGTAATTTTTCCGCTGACATAAACAGCGGGATCTGACCGTAAATCCGGGTTGTTTAAAAGTAGAGTCACAGCCGAGTTGACCTTTTCTGAAATCTCCATTTCAATCAGTTTTGTCAGCGTCTTAATGGACTCATACTTGTCATGGGGGATGTTAAGAGAGATGGCAATGCTCATTGAGAGAGAGTGTCCCAGCGACGGAGCTATTTTTACCACAGGTAGGTTAATATCTGTTTGGGACCCATGTGTCATAAACTTCTGAAATACGGGAAGTGCCGAGTTCAGGATGCCAGTAGAAACTGTCTGAATTATTTCAGTTATCATGTCAGCCAGTGCTGCTTGGAGATCAGGGTCCCAGACTCCATGTTCAATCATCCCCCATTGTACTCGGGAGAACCGATTGAAACACTCGCTGACAGCAGGTAAGATATTCTCTGGAGTAATGAGGACAGAGACTACAGTCTGAAATTCAGCCATTGTGGACTCTCTGGATTTTTCCTCATTGTCTTTGAGTTTGCACTGCATGTCTCTTTGCTTTATGTCTTGTTCTTCCTTCTGTTGAAGGATTTCTCTATTTTTTTCCAGCACTTTGTAGAGGTTTTCTTGGAGCTCCTCATTAATTTTGTCTTTGTGTTCGAGCTTTTCTTTTAACTCGTCTATAGTAGCACTATCTGCATCAAACTGATCGGACAGTTGTTGTAAAAGTAAGATCTGTTCCTTGTCGTTTTTTCTCAGGGAATAAATCTCATTTCGGGCTTCATCAAACCTGATTCCCCAGCCTTCATTAATGATCTCTATGTCAGGCTGGCGTTTAATTTGTGCTTCCATTTCTATGCACTTCTCCTGTAGTCGAAGTATCTCTTCTTCAGCTCGTTTAAGTTTGTTTTGTAGATCGTATTTTTCCTTCCTCCTTTTCTCTAATGCCCTTCGGATGTTTAAGATTCTTCTTTTATTCTTTATTCTTTTTGGGATTTTTACAACTTTTTTTATTTGATTGACAGAGCGAAGAGAGGACAGGGATGCGTTTTGTCGTTTTTGTGGATTCATGGCTGTATACACTACAGTGACTTTGAACAGGTTTTCAAATGTTTCTCTGGTGAACGTTTGAATGCTGTGAAAACACTGAGTAAAAATTGCTGCTTCTCGGTCCTATTTAAGGAAAAACTTCAAAGGATCTTAAATAAGATTCTAAATTTGACTTTATGACATCATCACTCTAAACCAAGGAGTGATGATGTCATAAAGAAAAGGTCACATGACATTTTGCCTGGGCGGTGCCTAAAGGCCGTCCGCTGTAAGTGTTTAAACCAACAGTCATTGGTTTAAACCTTTCCAAAAGGTTGATTCTGTTTTCAGTGATAGAAACGTTTCGTCACTCATCCAAGGGACTTCAGTCTCAGCTGACTGCAGGTTTCCCCCAACCTTATAAACGGTACACTTGCACAATAACTGAAACCAGCCCAGTGAATGAACAGTGAGGTCAGTTCCTTGATTATTAGTATGCAAAGCAAGACATGTTTGAACATTAAATGTCCTCGTGTTCGGAGCAGCCTAATGGATGCGCTGAAGGATTAAGGACATACAGGTAAGCGTTTTGGGGGGTATGAAATGTAGCACATGTGTATATTATGCACCATGGACTTTTAGCTAGTCTTAGCATTTGATAGCGCGGCTATCAAGATGGCGTCAGGTAGCTAACCTAGGGCAAGGCCCGCGATACCGGGCGGGGGCAACTGCGCACGGTTTTACCGGCTGTAATACCAGGTCTGCTGTGTAAATATAGACAGGCATGTGTGGTGCACTCAGACTTCTCAATCTCAGCTAAAAGCTCATAAAAAGATTTCTACAACCACCAAACACAAGTCAGAGTTTTAATTGGACAACGCGGTGAGTGTCAAATGAATTTCTCGCTTTGCAACTCGTGATTGGTGGGACTGACGTAACGTAACCTTGAATATACTGTGTAAATCAGCGGTCCCCAACCGGTACCGGCCCGTGCGTCGTTTGGTACCGCACCACGAGAGTTGAGGCTCAGCGTAAAATTTATGGTTTTCAGGGTTTCTTTTTACTTTTGTCGTTAACTCGGTTTCCCTGGGTCTTCTTCCGTGTAGTAGTTGTGTGTCTTATTTTTAAAGAAATATTTACGCGTTACCATAGCGACCAGAGAGCATAAAAGGGCAGAGAGGAGGACGTTACTCTCAATGTTGTTGGAGGACACTGCTAATAAAGTTATACACAGTGAATTCGCGTTTGTCATATTTACAAAATACCACAGGTTTTGTCTTGGTCGCATCATTTTATTTCATCATTTTTATTTTATTTATTTATTTACCAAGGAGTTGCCATTTGGTGTGTAGACTAATGAACAATGCACCACGTAGGACAAAACAGTATGCTGTCCTTTTGGTATAGTGTGTACAGTTATCAGTAAATATAATAATAATAATTATTATTATAATTATAATGTTACTACTACTACTACTACTATTACTACTACTACTACTACTACTAATAATAATGATACAATTTAAATTGCCCAAATTAAAAGTTTAAACCCAACCTATACTGCACATGTTCTCTTTAAATGGCTAAACTTAAATAGTTGCCGAATATGTCAGGTGAACAGGTGCTTAATATTTATTCATCAAATTTGGCACAAAGAGGATATTTACAAACATATTTGCAAATGCAAATATTGAAAAATGTTCTATATGCTTTTCAAGGTTCCTTTGTTTTGCTTTCTTAATTGTCTTCAGGGGTTCCTTGTTCCAAACCTGTTTCCCATTTCCTGCTTAGTCCAAGTGTGTCAGTTTGCATTAATAGTCTGTGGTCCTGCCCTCTTCTTGTGTTCTCCCTGCCTTTCAAGATATTTAGTTCCCTTTCATCATGGATATTTATTTCGCTTAGCTTCTAAAATCGAGGATTTTGTATTTTAGACCCAATGCCTGAAATACATGCAGTTTTAGGTTATTCCTTCTGGTTTGTGAGCCCTGTATTATTTTCCTCCTCTCACAATATTGATAGTTTGGCTGGCAGTAATAGGTATGTATGTTTTAAAGGATAGGGAAACAAAGCTTACAAACTGTAGCTTGTTTCTGAAAGATAATAATAGTTAACTTTCAGGAACAGTTTAGCTTTTGCAGGACATTTGTTGTTTGAACAGTTTCTTACTAATGTTATTCACATTGTAATTTCAGTGTCTATGAGATTTCTCACTGAAATGATATTTACTATTAAAGTCTTTTGAATGGAATAATTTCTAAATCTTGTTTACTAGTGCACGTTCAGTTTAAACTAACTATTAAAACAATATTTTATTACAATGAGGAAAGTGATAGCATTGTCATCTGGAGCAGCATGTTGGTGCAGTTTGTGGATATCCTATATCGAGATATCAAACTGCATCAGAAATGATCATATTATCAGTTTTTAAAAATAGTTATCCAACTCTTTTCTCTCTATTTTAATCAGTCTGCTAAATAAAAATAAGAAAACACCCATTCTGTCTCTGTTATATACTATTTTCTTTGTTAACATTAGGGTGAAAAGGCAGTAAACAGCCAAGCTGCTGTCTCACTGTGAACTTTGTGTACCTGCTAAGTAGGCTGTGTTTGATGGGTGAGGTGCTATGGCACAGGCACCATGAAATAACTACTGAAATAGTGAAACAATTGAATAGGTATGGTTTTTTTTGTTTTTGTTTTTTTTAAATTGACTAAATAATATTCTACTATTAACTGTAAATGATGAAACTAACTATAAAGAATACATTAGTTAATGAGACCTTTCATTCATTACTTAAATATTTAATTATTTATGCATATTGACCCTCTACATTAAATATATTCATGTTTTCATCTGTAAATTCCACGAGCTAATAACCTTTAGTTAAAAAGTTCTTTTAACTAAAGAACTTTATTTATTTTTTATTAATGTTACGGGCATCAGAGACTGTAAATGTGAAAAGGCCAAAGTGTTCTCTACTGTTGAGGCTTTTGAATTTTGATTGTCTTCATTTTCTTCAGAGGTCAGCAGCGGATAGTGAGGACAGCAGAGAGGATCATTGGAGGCCCTCTCCTGCCCATCTCCCAACTCTACGACAAACACATCATCCGACGTGTGAAGGACACTTTCCACCCCTCACATGCACTGTTCATCTGGCAGATGGTTTCACAGCATCAAAACCGTAACGGCCAGACACTGCAAGAGCTTCCTCCCACAAGCAGTCAGAGCACTCAACTCACTACCACCAAATGACTATATGTGTGTGTGTGTGTGTGTGTGTGTGTGTGTATACATATATAAAAAAAAACACCCAGCACGCCCCTGCGGGCGGTTTATCCTTCAAGCTCGGGTCCTCTACCAGAGGCCTGGGAGCTTGAGGGTCCTGCGCAGTATCTTAGCTGTTCCCAGGACTGCGCTCTTCTGGACAGAGATCTCCGATGTTGTTCCCGGGATCTGCTGGAGCCACTCGCCTAGCTTGGGAGTCACCGCACCTAGTGCTCCGATTACCACGGGGACCACCGTTACCTTCACCCTCCACATCCTCTCGAGCTCTTCTCTGAGCCCTTGGTATTTCTCCAGCTTCGTGTTCCTTCTTCCTGATATTGCTGTCATTCGAACCGCTACATCGATCACTACAGCCGTCTTCTTCTGTTTGTCTACCACCACTATGTCCGGTTGGTTAGCCACCACCATTTTGTCCGTCTGCATCTGGAAGTCCCACAGGATCTTAGCTCGGTCATTCTCCATC
Organism: Oreochromis aureus; assembly: GCF_013358895.1. NCBI lineage: Eukaryota > Metazoa > Chordata > Actinopteri > Cichliformes > Cichlidae > Oreochromis > Oreochromis aureus. Next base: position 16,724,501 of record NC_052962.1, read on the forward strand.
ACCCTTGGGGGCATCTCCCATTTTGACCTTGGGACTTCCAGGTTATACTCAGCACAGATGTTCCTGTACACTATACCGGCCACTTGGTTATGGCGTTCCATGTATGCCTTGCCTGCTAGCATCTTGCACCCTGCTGTTATGTGCTGGACTGTCTCTGGGGCATCTTTACACAGCCTGCACCTGGGGTCTTGCCTGGTGTGATAGACCCCAGCCTCTATGGATCTTGTACTCAGAGCTTGTTCTTGTGCTGCCATGATTAGTGCCTCTGTGCTGTCTTTCAGTCCAGCTTTGTCCAGCCACTGGTAGGATTTCTGGATATCAGCCACCTCCTCTATCTGCCGGTGGTACATACCGTGCAGGGGCCTGTCCTTCCATGATGGTTCCTCGCCTTCCTCCTCTTTCTTGGGTTTCTGCATATATATATATATACATATACATACATACACACACACACACACACACACACATATACATATATATATACAGTTAAGCCCATAATTATTCATACCCCTGCCGAATTTTGACTTAAAGTTACTTTTGTTCAACAAGCAAGTTCTTTTTTGAGCAGAAACGACACAGGTGTCTCCCAAAAGATAATAAGACGATGTACAAGAGGCATCATTGTGGAAAAAAATATTTCTCAGGTTTTATTTATATTTTAGCAAAAAGTATCATGTCCAGAATTATTCATACCCTTCTCAATAATCAATAGAAAAAAGCCTTTATTGGCTATTACAGCAATCAAACGCTTCCTATAATTGCAGACCAGCTTTTTGCATGTCTCCACAGGCATTTTGCCCATTCATCTTTAGCAATGAGCTCCAAATCTTTCAGGTTGGAGGGTCTTCTTGCCATCACCCTGATCTTTAGCTCCTCCACAGATTCTCAATTGATTCAAGTCAGGACTCTGGCTAGGCCACTGCAAAACGTTAATGTTGTTGTCTGCTAACCATTTCTTCACCACGTTTGCTGTATGTTTTGGGTCATTGTCGTGCTAAAATGTCCACTGGTTCCCAAGGCCAAGTTTTTCTGCAGACTGCCTGATGTTGTTGTTGAGAATCTTCATGTATTGCTCTTTTTCATGGTGCTGTTTACTGTGATTAGTTTCCATGGTCCATTGGCTAAAAAACACCCCAAAGCATTAGGTTCCCACCACCATGTTTGACAGTGGGGATGGTGTTCTTTGGGTTGAAGGCTTCTCCATTTTTATGCCAAATGAAGGCGAAATCATTGTGACCAAATAATTCAATTTTTGTTTCATCTGACCATAACACTGAAGACCAGAAACCTTCTTCTTTGTCCAGATGAGCATTTGCAAAGGCCAAATGAGCTTTTGCATGCCTTAGAAGTGCCTGGAGAAGTGGCGTTTTCCTTGGTCTGCATCCGTGGAACCCAACAGTGTCCGTTGGACTGTCTGCCTTGAGACATTGCCACCAGCAGAGCCCAGATTCACCAGAATGACCTTGGTGGTGATCCTTGATTCTTTTTCACCTCTCTCACTATTCTCCTGGCCAGCACAGGTTTCACTTTTGGCTTCCGACAACGTCCTCTGAGATTTTCCACAGTGCGGAACATCTTGTATTTTTTAATAATACTTTGCACTGTAGCCACTGGAACTTGAAAACATTTGGATATGGCCTTGTAGCCCATTCCTCACTTGTGAGCAGCCAGAATGCACAGCTGCAGGTCCTCACTGAGTTCCTTTGTCTTAGCCATGAATGTCCACAGACCACCTGCAGAGAGCTGCTGTTTTCACCTGTTGAGTTGATTAAAACAGCTATTTCCAATTAATCAGGGTAATTAGGATGCTTTAGAACAGCTTTGACTATTTGGAATGGATGGAACTTTGGATTTTCCCACAGACTGTGACAGTTTGTGAAGGGTATGAATAATTCTGGACATGATACTTTTTGCTCAAATGTAAATAAAAGCTGAGAAATATTTTTTTCCACAATGATGCCTCTTGTACATCATCTTATTATCTTTTGTCAGACGCCTGTGTCATTTCCAGTTAAAAAATAACTTGCTAGTTGAATAAAAGTAACTTTAAGTCAAAATTTGCCAGGGGTATGAATAATTATGGGCTTAACTGTATATACATGAGAGGTTTTTGGACCAATTTTGTGTTCTCCATTCTTTAAGCACCGGTTTGAGCACCGTTTAAGCACCGGCACAGTTTCAAAAGTACCGGTTTGGTACTGGTATCGGATAAAACCTAAACGATACCCATCCCTACTCTTTAGACTGTCAAAATGCATGTAAATGTGAACTGTAAGGGCTCATTCAATAGAATAACTTAGTAAACAATTGTCTACAAAGAAAGGATATTTAACCAAGTGCACAGCTCTCATTATGATGTTCTCACCTACAGACCTTTATCACAGATTAAATTTTCCAATGTTAATGTGGGAAAAGCCCAGTAATATTAACAGTGGCTGCTCCCAGATGTAGCATGTGCATGCTGGTCCTGCCGTAGATTACAGCAACAGCACATGGAGATTACAATTTAAGATGTGCTGCAAAATTGGTCTATTGGATTATTGCCATTCAACAAATTCATCCCTTTATCATTCAGTTCCTAAAAAACGTAAAAGATGTTCTTATTAATGAAATTTATGCTAAATTCAAAGACCGTACACTACTATCATTAGCCCCCCCAAACAACATTTAAAGTGACGAAGGTGGGGATTTTCTAAAATCCTGTTTTGAGGGTTTATTATAAAACTCAATTATCTCGAAAACAACTTGACATAGGTCCTTCAGGTACTCTGGCTCTGAATACAGACTCAGGAGTGTAGCTCAAGTTGGAGGTAGAAGGTTGTAGGTAGGTGACAAATACTTGATTCACAGCTTCTTGTATGCAAAATGCATAATGTTCTTTAAAAAAAAAAAATCAGGTAGATGATTCCAAAGATATTAAAGTATTTGACCAAAATCATTTTATGTGAGTTTGGTATTTTGCATGTTAAGTCTGCTGATTAGTCACTGTTAGCTGGTGTGGTGTTTTGAAGGACAGGGAAAAAAAGGCAAAAATGATTAGTTTCTACAAAAATGAAAAGAAGATGCACTAAATTAAGACAGAGCTGGTCCTGTTCATAGAAGAGAGTGACCCAATGGAGCAGGACACACAGGAGAGCAGGATAATAACTAGGAAACAGATGGAATTGCAAAATTAACCTGGAAATCACAAACTATGGAGTTTTGTCTAGACTATTGTGGATCTGACCCGTCTGGTGTGCCAGTAGCTCATCCAGAGGGTTTAGATCCAGAATAGTTGCAAGAGACAGTCAAAGAGGCTACTGAAGCCTGAGGAGACTGGGTATATTCTTGTTATGCTGTTGAGACTGTTCTGACTTTGGGCTTTTGATAAAGTACTGTTTGGCTGACAGTTCCTTTAGGTATTTTAGGACTTTTACTGTATATTTTATTGTAAAGATATAATACTTTAACTGCTACTCTGCTCTGGGTTCACCTTGGTTGCAATTCCTCTTTTCAGTTGCTCTCTACCCGACTGAAATAGGCCTTTCTCTTTTATCTAATAAAAGTTAAAAGATGTTTGACCTTCACGCTTTCATGTTTGTTTAGATATTGCAGAATCAAAGAAAGAAAGGACATTACCCAATTTCCTTCGGAGTCAACCTTCAGGATAAATAAAGTTTTACTGAATTGAATTGAAATTTATATTGACTATTCTTGTGCAAAACTAAGTTAACTTCATGCTAAAATAAACATATAATAATAATAATAGATGTGGGAATAAAAACCTTAACAGAAAATGTGTTATTTTTCCCTCGTTGCATTATGCATCCAGCAGGTGGCTCCAACTATTAACTTCATATAGGTTATTTTTTTTTAACTGTTAAAGATTCCTGCAAATTATATTTATGTCGAGGAGTACAGAAGTGTTGTGTTTTGTTCATTCCCACCACTGCAGATGTGTAACTTCTTAATGTCTGTTTTATGTACAGGAGACAAGAGGTGGTGGCTGACGCTGTGTGGATTTGTTTGTGAAATGAAAACTATTAAATATTGCCTTTTGAGGAATATGCAACATTCAAAGAGAGGATGAATGCTACTTGGTGCAATGTTTGTACTGTAAAGATTAAGTAACAGATGAATAAAGACATTTGTTTTGGTTTATTTTATAAGAGATAAAACAAATGTGTAACAGCTAAAGGTTGGAGCAGCTCTTAACCATAACACTGAACTTTATTTTCCTGATCCCTCCAAACTTTATTCATTGTCCAGGTGGTACATTCGTCCATACAGGCAGGCAGTGACCAGGCCACCCTTCGTGTTTGAATGTTTCATGGTCAGTCTCCCGTCTGCAGCTTTCTCCAGACTCTCTGGCTGCTCCAGGAACATTCGGCTTGTCAGAATGGATGGGTACACGTATTTGGTGTCAAAGTTCCCCTCCAACAGGAAGTCCATTTTAGACTCTGCTTCTTCCACTTCCTGTCCACAAGAGCTCCGATCCAACCCTGCACAACGGACTACGGCACAAACCTGTAGATATTTAACATGTGGCAAATAAAAGTAGTGAGTTGTCAGTTTTAACCTTTTTAGAAATATTCATATTCATGTGATTCTTGCCTGCAGTGCGTAACGTCCGTTGACGGTGTGTGTTCCTGCAAATGCGCCGAAAGCATAGAGCTCTTTATGGTCTTGCAGTAACCACCTGTACTGCAGGCGGCAGCAGAAAGTGCCGTTGCACACTTTAACGTCGCCTTGTGTCTCATTTAAGAGGACAAATGTAAATGTGTCATACATCATAGAGGAGATGAAGGTGGGGTAGGAGGGAGGAGGAGGGTCATCACAGCTATCTTGGTAGCAGTATCCAGAGTCTGTAGCCACTGATATTGTTGACTCCCCACCACCAGCCTCCACCTCTTTGGCTGCACTTTGTTTTACCTCAAGTGGCTCCAAAACTGGCACTCTGGCCACCAGCAGCCTGCCCTCCTCTGGGTCTCCTTTCCTGGCGTGGTGGTAGGTGGCAGAAAAAGGGTGTAGATGCCACTTCCTGTCATGATGAGCCTGTCATTACGAATGTTGACAGCTAGTAGGGTGACGTTGGCACCCAGACTGAATGCCTGCTGAAACTGGATTGAATCCAGCAGGGGGAGCTGGTTCATCCAGGCTGTTGGAAAGATCAACTGACGCACACCCTAAAAAAAGGCATAAAGAAGAAATGTTGAATTTCAGAGAAGATTTTCAAATGTTAGGTATATACTCTGAGTGCGTATGTGATTATATTTTATACCCTCTGCACTAGGAGCACTGTAGGATCATGAAACAGGATGTCGAAGCAGATGAAGAGGCCAAACTTCCCAGCAAAAGGAGTGTCAAATGTTATGATTTCAGGTTCTGGAGGTGTGTCACAGGAGGCCTCAAAGTATAGGTTGTGTTTGTGGTAGCGTGCCACCAGAAGGCCATCTGACCTGTATGAAAGAAGACATTTTAAACAAATGACAGTGCAAATTGTATTCAGTAGAGTTGTAATAATTACTATACTTGGTAGTTCTTGTAGTAGTTTCTTTTGTAGCTATTGAAACAAGAAGTGTTAACTTTGACTCCAGGAAATGTTTGGTGCTTTTGGCACTAGGGTCAATCATTTTTGTGGGAATTGTGGAGAACTGGTCTTTTTTTAGGCACAAACACATGCACTCCATCTGTGGAGAGGAGGCCATAGAAAAGAACTGTTTATTTGTCCGCGCCCTTTATTTTCATTCTAAGGGTTAACATGTACCTGAAAGCCACATTTGTGTTGAACTGCCAGCGCCCATCAGGAGGACAGGTGGAGGTGGGGCTGGTCTTCAGGGGACAGGGTTGCAGGTCGGGCATGTTGGCCACCAGGTAGAGGTTGTTACGACGAGCCATACAGCTCAATCTCTGGAGAACCTTTGAGTAACAAACATAATCAAATATGATGAGATTCAGACACAGTGACATGTTGTGAGAGTAGGGCATGTTACATCCAACAGAGTAGATGGGCCAGCTCCCCTGGGGCCCTGAAGATAAGAGTGCCCAGTCAAAGACTATCAAAGGTGCTCTTCCTATACTTTAAACTGGATTCTTATATTCAGAGTATTACAGTAAAGTGGACAAATTATTAGTTCCACTATATGTTTAAGTCAGCAGTCTATCTTGTGAACTTAAGTCTAACTTTACTTTTCCTGTATACGTTTTTTTTTTTTAGGGCAGCACGGTGGCATGGTGGTTAGCACTGTTGCCTCAAAAAAAGTCCTGAGTTCCACCATCAGGCCGGGGTCTTTCTGTGTGGAGTTTGCATGTTTTCCCCGTGTTTGCGTGGGTTTTCTCTGGGTACTGCAGTTTCCTCGCACAGTCCAGCGACATGCAGTTCGTGGGGTTGGGTTAATTGGAAACCCAAAATTGCCCATAGGTGTGAGTGCGAATGGTTGTCTGTGTCTATGTGTTAGCCCTGTGACAGACTGGCAACCTGTCCCTGCCTCTCGCCCTAAGACAGCTGGGATAGGCTCCAGCCCCCCTGTGACCCTGAAAAGGATAAGTGGAAAAGAATGGATCGATGGATGTTTTCTTTAGCTTTTACCACTACAAACATTGACTCAGTAGTCCATGGTGCTGATCAAGAAAAAAAACCATCACAGCAGTGAGCCTGTGGTGCTTGCCATCACCAAGATCGAAATATATGACTGTGAACCTCAGTGTTGTTGTGTCTTTCTGGCTTCATGCATGGATTCCAGCTCTCCTCCTGAGGGTCAGGAATGGTTTCCAGGTAGCTAGTGATGGATAATCGAGTGAAGTTAAATCCATGAATACCATCTTCTGGAAACACCAGGATCTGGGCACCCTGAGAGAGACGACAGTGAGAGAGAGGAAGATTCAGTAATCTGTTGCAGTGAAAGTAAACACCTTTATACAGGGGAAGAATCAGTGGTTGTTTATTTAGAGACATAATGCTGATACAATATAAAGAATTTCTTGTTTTAAGTGGTACTAAAGGGTGGATAGCTTTTATAAAAAGTCTGTTAAAAATTGACTATGACAGAGCACAGTTTGACAGTTTAAAAAAAAAACGGAAAAATGTGACAAGGTTAAAAGAGGTTGGCACTGTAAGGCTTCTGAATACTGTTCGTCTTCACTTTCTTCTGCAGTCGACTTAATTTAATTCGTTCGTTAATTTGAAGGACATGCCAACAGAATTATGTAAAGGTCAATGAGTAATACTGTTTTAAATGTGTGCATACCTGCTGGGCTGCCCGGGCTGCCTGCTCCTCGTAGATATCCAGGTTTTTCTGCATGTGCTGCAGAGCATCGTGGCGGGACACGGGCACGCGCGGGTGCGGGTTCAGGATTACTTTGTGCTCATAAACAGCGGCAACATACGACGAGTCTGGAGTGGAGTCAGTTACACCGACAACAGACGCCAAATAAACACTGACAACAGCTATAACGAACAACATCGTTTCTCCACCGTCAGGCATGACACCTATGTGCTAACACAGACCATAAATAAGCGGTCAGAAGTCCTCCACGAGGCATGATGACTCAGATGATAATTTTGTAGTTAAAAAGTGATAAGAAGCTCCTCGTGCCAAGCAGTGTTATTTCCCCACAAACAGCCCCTGTTAAGCTGCGGTTTATCTCGTAACCTCTTTTTTTTCCCTTTTTTTTTTTCAAATAACTTTATTGGCATGTAACCGGACAGAAAAACGTTAAAGAAATATTAAACATTTATGTAACATGTAACTTTAAGACTAAAGTACAATTAAAATATCAATGATATTAAATAACAAAATTTTTAGTACCGAAAAAGAAAAGTTCATCTATGAAATAGATAACTATAGCGGTTTAAATAACCAAGTAACCATCCAATAATAATAAATATTACATATATTAATCGTTTACTTTTAGAATATGGAAATGTTTGAAATGTATGCTTAGATCGGTTTGTTTATATGTAAAAATTGTAACTTTCTTTTGCGGGGGGGTTTCCTTTTATAAATTTAAAGTGTGGCTAAAATAATAATAATAAACATTTACATTTTAACTGAATTCATTTGGACTATTGAATATTTACCACAACAGATATATGTTTATTTGAGTCCAGTTTTTTTAAAAAATTTTATTTTACAAAACATGATTTCATTAGAAAAAAAGACATAAACATGCAGCTTTTATTTTGAAACTATCACAGCGGAAACGTTAGGATATAACCGATAAATTCAGCCAGTGAAAGGAGCAGTTATGTTAAAGTTTAGACCAAACTTATGATAATTCTTCTTCTTAGTTCTTAAATTAAAACATCTTATTACTCATTTTATTATCAGACTCATTTAATATCAGGTAATTTATTGTAGCACAAAAATGACAGTTTGGTACGGAATGCTCTGCCAGCAGCCGTAAATCATTACAGAGGGTGGTGAAAGCAGCAGACCACATAACTGGCATGAGGCTTCCTACCATTCAGGACATTTCTCTTCAACGGTGCCTCCGGAACGCACACAGCGTCATCAAGGACCACAGCCACCCACGTCAGCTGTTCTCCTTGTTACCATCTGGCAGACGTTACAGGAGTCTGTCTGCTCGGACTACAAGACTCCAAAAAAAAAACCCAGCTTTCTTTTTTTTTTTTTTTTTTTTTTTTTTTTTATCAAGCCGTTCGGCACCTGAACTACAACACTTGAACACTTGAACACACACACACACACACACAAAACACAACACAACACAACACACCACACAACACACTTCACAGGATGCCCACAGAAGCTGTCCTACAGTTTCACAAGTACATACTGCTCTCTGCACTGGTCACTTCATTTAAACATAAAAACCCTTACTCCATGCAATACTGTACTAACTGCTACTCCAAAATCCTTGTACTGCTCAGTTTGCATTGCTGCTGACTCCTGCTGTTAGGTTTTGTATTGTGATTGTCATTTATGCTTAGAAATATCTACCCATATATGCTTAGAGGTGTATAATCAATTGTGTAGTGATAGGATGTGTGATCTTTAGTAGGCTGTAAAAGGCTTTGTGTGCATTCCAGAGCTCTCTGACTTTCACACCCACATTTTAGGAGCATGGGAGAGGTCGTACCTTGTCTTATTGTTTTATGGTAGGATAAACTTGTTGTAGTCTAAGTGCCTTTTGTTTAGATGAACTGCTGGACTTCCAGGCCAGCAGGTTTAGGGAAGTCATATATGGGGTCATGCTTTGACCCCCCCACCCACACACACACACACACAGGGTATTCTGTTCACATGCATACGGGAGAGCAGACGAGAGCAACTGGGGTCAAGTGAAGGAACGGCGTTTGTTCGGTTCTCTCCCGTGCACGTAAAACATAGAGAACTTGCCTACTCGTGTCTTGCTTGCTGTGTAATTAAATTGTCTTCAACGTTCCAGCGAATAGGTTCAAGCTACAAACCTATCACCTGCCACTTTATCCCATGTGCAATATCCCATTTGCCCCCCCCCCCCCAGTACATGTCAACGGTCACATTTCTATTTAAGATTCCTTTACTTATTTATACAAGTGTGTGAATATATCTATCTATCTATCTATCTATCTATCTATCTATCTATCTATCTATCTATCTATCTATATAGTCTGTTAACGTATGTAATATTTAGTCTTTTAATATTTGTAATTTTTTTTTACTGTACTATACTGCTGAGTGACTTGTCTTCTACTCATCAAACACATTTCATTGCAATGTTGACCCTGTGCTAACTTACATATGACAAATAAAAACTGAAACTGTAAAAGGTGAAACTACAGATAAATAATCAAACAATGACTTACCCGCTCAAGTTTCTGTCAGTAAATCTGCATGCACAGTACCTGCATATCAGAGCCCTGCTACTGGGATAGGTAAATGAAAGTAATTGTGCTTTCCTGTGCTTTTTGAATATCAAAATATTTGTTAAAAAATACCTAATGGGGTAAATAATCCACGTGTTGCCATCTGCACAAACAGAATAATATTTTGTTAAGTGCAAAGCGTTCGTCATAATGTTAGTTCAAAAGGATTGAGCAAGATGTAAAAAGCTAATCTGTAACTTCTTAAATGAGTGGTGATATTAAAAAGGCCATTTCACAACAGCCATTTGCCCTTATCCCAGAGGGGTAAACACAGGTATAACTTACCAGTGACAAAATTATTATCCTGTTTTTTGTTTTTTTTTTTTTTTTAGAAAAGAAACAAGCAAATAAATCACACTGTGTGTGGTGGTGTTGTTAGATCAGCAGGTGTTCAGGAAGATTAAAGGGAACTCATTCAGCCCACAAACGCAGATCATTTGGGTTCACATGTACAGTGGGGTTGTTTTTAGCCTTTCATGTCCCAGATATTAAGTTACAAGTATTTTCAATTCAGGTTTTGTATTTTCATAACTTTTGGAATCTGAGCATGTCAGCTTCATATTGACTGTGGAACATTTATTTATCACTTTGAATGTCTGAAAATATACGTAGTATAAGGATATTCATATGCTAGTCCAAGCAGTCTTACGGATGTCCTTATTTCTGTAGAACATCAGTTCTGCTTGTACTCCCTGCTGCTCCAATTCTGTGAAGAATAGAATAGAGTCAGTTATATTTCCTCCAGGTACATAAACCAAAGAAGATGCACAAATATAATAAGTAGGGATGGGTATCGAAAACCGGTTCTTGTTGAGAACCGGTTCCCACTGTTTCAATTCCTTGGAATTGTTTGCCATTTTTGCAAACGATTCCCTTATCGATTCCAGTCGCCCCGAATGACGTCACCATGTTGCGGAGCGTCATTTACAAAGTTTGGTTATACTTTACAGAACGGATGACAACAGGGCAACTTGCAATACTTGCAAAGTAGATATTTCATTTAAAGGAGGAAACACTACGAATATGCAAAAGCATTTGCTCACAAAACACGCGATGACCTTGAATGTCGTGTTTTTAATTCCGCTCCGGACTCGTGAATCTCAACCCAGCAGCAGCGGTAACGTTTGCACGTCCTCTCCCGTTAATGCGGCAGGTAAATAATCAACTAACAGTGCATATTATGTTAGCGCGATCTGCCTTATTACAAAACCTGCCATTACTGTGTGCTGCATTTAGGTGACCATGATGAGAGAGACAGACAGAGTTTGGCTGGCAGTTCTCGCTGCAGTCTACCGGTAGCGTCTCCTTTCAGGCCAGGATAGACGAATGTCACCGAGCAGTGACTAAGTTTGTGGTCAAAGGCTTGCACCCATTTGCCCCGATTTTCGGTAAGTGAATGTGTTTAATTGTAGGCAGGGACATTACTGGATATTCTTGTGTAATTGCTACAGAATAATATATGCCTTTTGAGGAATATGCAACATTCAAACAGGGGAAACTTGGTGCAATGTTTGTACTGTAAAGATTAAGTAACAGATGAATAAAGACATTTGTTTTGGTTTATTTTATAAGAGATAAAACAAATGTGTAACAGCTGAAGGTTGGAGCAGCTCTTAACCATAACACTGAACTTTATTTTTCTGATCCCTCCAAACTTTATTCATTGTCCAGGTGGTACATTCGTCCATACAGGCAGGCAGTGACTAAACCACTTTTCATATTTGAATGTTTCATGGTCACTCTCATGTCTGCAGCTTTCTCCAGACTCTCTGGCTGCTCCAGGAACATTCGGCTTGTCAGAATGGATGGGTACACGTATTTGGTGTCAAAGTTCCCCTCCAACAGGAAGTCCATTTTAGACTCTGCTTCTTCCACTTCCTGTCCACAAGAGCTCTGATCCAACCCTGCACAACGGACTATGGCACAAACCTGTAGATATTTAACATGTGACAAATAAAAGTAGTGAGTTGTCAGTTTTACCCTTTTTTGAAATATTTCAGTCAGTTTCTAAAAGTTTATAAATATTACAAATTCTTTCATTCCTACCTGCAGTGCATAACGTCCATCAACGGTGTGCAGTCCTGCAAATGCACCGAGTGCATAGAGCTCTTTATGGTCTTGCAGTAACCACCTGTACTGCAGGTGGCAGCAGAAAGTGCCGTTGCACACTTTAATGTCGCCTTGTGTCGCGTTTAAGAGGAAAAATGTAAATGTGTCATACATCATAGAGGAGATGAAGGTGGGGTGAGAGGGATGGACCGAATGAGGAGAGTGATCATCACAGCTGTCTTGATGACAGCGTCCAGAGTCTGTAGCCACTGATGATGCAGAGTCACCACCACCAGCCTCCACCTCTTTGGCTGCACTTTGTTTTACCTCCAGTGGCTCCAAAACTGGCACTCTGGCCACCAGCAGCCTGCCCTCCTCTGGGTCTCCTTTCCAGGCATGGTGGTAGGTGGCAGAAAAAGGGGTGTAGATACCGCTTCCTTTCATGATGAGCCTGTCATTACGAAGGTTTGCAGCTAGTAGAGTGACATTGGCACCCAGACTGAATGCACTGTGAAACTGAACTGAATCCAGCAGGGGGAGCGTATTCATCCATGCTGTTGGAAAGATCAACTGACGCACACCCTTAAAAAGGCACAAAGAAGAAACAATGGATATCAAAGTCAATTCCAGCAATGTTGGATATATATTCTGTGTGCGTATGTGATTATATTTTATACCATCTCCACCAGCACCACTGCAGGATCATGAAAGAGGATGTCAAAGCAGATGAAGAGGCCAAACTTCCCAGCAAAAGGTGTATCGAATGTTATGACTTCAACTTCTGGAGGTGTGTCAAAGGACTCCTCAAAGAAAAGGTTTTGTTTGTGGTAGCGTGCAATTAGAAGGCCGTCTGACCTGTATGAAAGAGGATATTTTAAACAGGTCAGATTAATAGGTAGCCAGCGCTGCCAGTACACATTTCACTATTGCCATCCATCTTTACATTTTCTACCACGTATCTGAGATGGGGACACCTCAACTGGCTCTTTTCTATGTGGAGAAGCAACAGTTCCTTCTCAAATGAAAAAGCACCTCACCCTATTTCTAATAGACAGCCCAGGCACCCTTCAAAGGAAACTCATTTCCACTGCTTTCATCTGCGACCAGCATCCAAACCTCGTGACAGTAGGTGAGGATAGGAATGTAGACTGACTGGTACATCAACAACTTCACTTTTATGCTCTGGTTTCTCATCATCACAACAGATCAGTACAGCATTCACACTGACATCGATGGTGCCCTAATCCATCTATCTCCCGCTCCACGCAGTCAAGTACTGAGGTGGAAACATTATGCTTTGGGGCTGTTTTTCTAGATTTTTACTCTTATGTAAAATGTTGTTTCTGGATTTTTGGTTGATATTCTGTCTCTTTTCATAAAAAAAAAAAAAACTATCATAAAGTTAGAGACTGTTCATTTAATTGGATGTTAGCAAGCTTACTAATTCAGCAGGAGATTAAATAACTGTTTTCACCACGCTATTATTCACCATTCAGTGTATTTGGTATTTCTTGAAGTAGCTTCTCCAGTAGCTACTACTAGAGCCATGTTTTTGGTGGAAATGTGAAGAACTAGTCTTTTTTAGGCACTTACACTGCACCTGTAGAAAGAAGGTCTTTATTTGTCCACCCCTTTTATTTTCATTTTAAGGGTTAACATGTACCTGAAAGCCACATTTGTGTTGAACTGCCAGCGCCCATCAGGAGGACAGGTGGAGGTGGGGCTGGTTTTCAGGGGACAGGGTTGCAGGTCGGGCATGTTGGCCACCAGGTAGAGGTTGTTACGACGAGCCATACAGCTCAATCTCTGGAGAACCTTTGAGTCACAAACATAATCAAATATGATGAGATTCAGACACAGTGACATGTTGTGAGAGTAGAGTTTTCTTGCCATCACAAAATCTAAACATATGATTGTGAACCTCAGTGTTGTTGTGTCTTTCTGGCTCCGTGCACGGATTCCAGCTCTCCTCCTGAGGGTCAGGAATGGTTTCCAGGTAACCAGCAATAGATGATCGAGTGAAGTTAAATCCATGAATACCATCTTCTGGAAACACCAGGATCTGGGCCCCCTGAGAGTGAAACGAAGATGACAGAGTAGAGTCAAGGACAGATATGTCATGAACTGGCTGTGTGGAGGCAGATGAGGACCCAAATGCAAAACTCACAGAGACAAAAAGCTGAACTCAAAATCACTGCTTTATTGCAGGTTTCACAAAGAAACAGAACTAAACTGGGAATGCTAACTGAGGACCGAGGGCACACAGGAAGGCACACAGGTTCGGGGAGGAGACATTGAGGACACAACACTGAACTGAGGGAGACATGCACATAAATACACAGAGGGTTAACGAGGGAAGTGGGAGCACACGGGGAACACAGCTGACACAGATAATCATAACAAGACACGGCAGGAGTAAACATAACACAGACGGGAGACTGTCAAAGTAAAACAGGAAGTACACAGAGGTGCAGACAAGAGGAGAGGGAGAGGACAGGCATAGCGGGCTGGGGAAACATGGAATAAAACACAAGGAGGGGAAACGGGGGTTCACAGATACAGAGGGGCACACAGAGGGTAACCAAATAAGGAACATCTTAACTGAACCACCTAGGAACCAATGCATAAATAAAGAGCAAAATACAAAACACACAAAAACTAAGAATGCTGGGCCAACATGGCCCAGGACCATGACAGATAAGGACTTATTTATCTGTTACAATGCCATGTCAGTGGCTGTTTACTGAAGAAAATAATGATTATTTTTGACCATCTGATTTAAAATGAAGCATTCAGTGTTATTTATGAATCAAAAATTGATACTTAAAGGGAAACACTTGTCATAGGAGCTCAGATTTTATTAATGTAAAGTGGCATCACAGACTGCACTGAAGCAGTTCAGTAAAAAGCTCAACAGTTCGAGGGAAAAAAAAGTGGACAAGTGATCAAAGTGTTTGGTAGTATATGGCTTTTGAATACTGTTTGTCTTAACAGCCTCCATTTTGTTAATTTTTGTAGAGAACTGGGGGCAAAAGTACAATTTTTCATAAAATTTCAATTTAAAATGATTTTTTAAAATTGAAGTTAAATTTAAAAAAAAAACTAAAATACTTTTTTAGAGTAGTCTGTGATTTATGAAGGAAAATGCAAAAAATAAGCAAAAAATTCTATCAAGTACTTTAATAGAATTTAAAATAAATGTAATGCTTTTGAATAGTTTTTTTTTCTTCTGCAGTCAGCTTAATTTAATCCACTATTGTTCATTAGAAAGACAATAATTGGAAGGATATACTACATTGAATTATGAAGAAGTACAAATTAATGAGTCATGCTGTTTTGCAACTAAAGACTTAAAACACATTTTAGTGTGTGCATACCTGCTGGGCTGCACGGGCTGCCTGCTCCTCGTAGATATCCAGGTTCTTCTTCATGTGCTGCAGAGCATCGTGGCGGGACACGGGTGTGTGGGGGTCCGGGTTCAGGATTATTTTGTGCTCGTACACAGCGGCAACATACGATGAGTCCACAGCGACTGCTGACACCACATAAATACTGGCAAAAACTGTAATGACCAACAACATCTTTTCTCTCATTTCCTTCATATGAGCCATTACAGCTGTGCACAAGCTCAGACCGTAAATAACAACTGAGAGGTCAGACCATGAGGGATGTCCGTGAATCTTGCTGAGTCATTTAAATTTTCTAGTTGAAAAGTGACAAAAAGCTCCTGTTACAAAATAGTGGGGTTTTCCCCAAACAGATCCTTTTAAATCATGGAGTACCAAGATTGTCAAAATGAAATAAATAACTATTCAGTAATGAATTTTAATTAAAATGTGATTAAAAAAAATTAAACACATAATTTACATGTACTTTAAGAAGAGGGAGGAACAAGGGATGATTTATCAGAGTAGAGGAAGAGTAAGGTGCGCATAGTTTGACTACAGCTTATGAAAAAGGTGAAGAAGACTACAAGGTTGTGTCACAGAAGAGAGTAGTTAGGCAGCACTGAATGGTCTGTAGGATGGCTTTAGATATAAAGAAGAGAAAGTACAGGAAAGTATTCTAAGGAAGAATGTCAAGAAAGAAAAAGTGGGATAGTCAGGGAGATGAGGAAAGTAGACGGGACCACTGGGATGCCAGGTGTACAGCAAAGAGAGGTGGCAAAGAAAAGTGCTTACAGTATGTCAGGCTGGGCAGGAGAAAAGGACTTCTGTCGATCGCCTCAGCACAGATCAAGCTGGAAAGGATGTGCAGCAGGTTGGTTAAGGATAGAGAATGAAAAAGTAGCTCTAAAGTACACAATGAAGCCAAGCTTATGTCGCCAAGTAAGCTGATGTCTCACAGTGAACTCTCATTTAGAAGATTAGACTCCTGAGTGTAGTTGTCAAACAGGAACTAGCAAGTAACAAACTGTGTATTCAGTTCTGAAATGACTCCAGACCACATCAGTGGTTTTTAAGTAACTGGCAAATGGCCTGTATTTGTATAGCACTTTACTTAGTCCCTAAGGACCCCAAAATGACCCCAAAGCACTTTACACTACATTCAGTCATCCACCCATATTCACACGCTGGTGATGGCAAGCTACATTGTAGCCACAGCCGCCCTGGAGCACACTGACAGAGGCGAGGCTGCCGGACACTGGCGCCACCGGGCCCTCTGACCACCACCAGTAGGCAAAGGGTGAAGTGTCTTGCCCAAGGACACAACGACCGAGACTTCTGATTACAAGACGAACTGCTAACTCTTGAGCCACGATCGCCCCGGCATTAGTCCTGCCCCCTGAATGTGATGGTTGACGATGACAGAAAAATAAAAATAATGCACTGCACGGGAAACATAACATAACAAATTAAATAGCGAAATAATAAAATATGTATTTTTAATTGATGTTTCAATCAATCAATCAATACTTGATGTTTTAATCAAGTATTTATTAATTAAAAAAATTAACTGATGACACATTTAATTCATTATTTAATAATGTTATTTTGGCACTCTTGATCCTCTTTTTTTTCCAAAGAACTTTATTCAGAATATTGCCATAAAACAGGTCAGAATTTTCTATCTTGTTAATTATTTGTAAAAAGTTAATGTAAATGGCAGTATGTTGTAGTTGAATTTCAAGCATACAAACCAATAATGTATAATAATAATAATAATACTAATGATAATGATAATAATAATAATGATAATAATAATAATAATAATGATAATAATAATAATATGGGAATTCTTTTTATAAATATGCCTAGATAGATGTGTTTAAATGAAAAATAAAATGACAACATTTATAAAAGAATTTCCTTTTGTAAATGTGTAGTGTGGCTATAATAATGAGACAGTTGTGTAACTGTCAAAATACATGTATATGTAGACAGTAAGGGCTCATTCGGCCGACTAATTTGGTAAATAATCATCGTCTACGCAAACAGGAACATTTAATAAAATGCACGGCTCTTATAATATATTTTTCTTTTAACAAAAGGCATTTTAAACACAGGTGTGATAAATTATTGATAAGTGTATCAGACATACCAGTGAACCAGTTTATCTCAGTGGAGCAGAGGATTGATAAACGTTAATAAGTGACTTTGTGTTTACACTGCAAGGACACATTCAAACAGCTGCTGTGACAAAGGCCAATCAGCAGCTTTAAAACAAGACAACAAGGGTCCAGTCTCAGTGTCCACACTAAAAAACATCACCTGTTTGTGTAGCAGGATTGCGTAAGTGTGAGGGATCATGGGAGCAGAATGGTCCCATGACAGAATTTCATGATATATTATGTGACATTAATTTGAAAAAAGCTTTGTTGTATTTCTTACTGTTGTGTTATGAGACTATTTATTTGCCATGTTTACATCTGAGCCATGGAGTTTCAGGGACTGACTGTCTGATTTGGAAGTTTTTTTTTTGCATTTTTGCTTGATGGTGCTAACGAGAGAACTATTCCTGAAAGAAATTACAAGACAGCTTGTACAAGAGTATCAGGCGCATTGAAGAATAAAGGTGGTCATGCTAATTAGTGGCTTTCAAACCCTGCAGAATTGCTTTATATACTGTATTTCAAACTGCAGAGAAGGACCAAATTAGTAATACTTGGCATGAACACTGGTAACTGGAATGGGCTGGCTCTTAGTACATCACTCACCACCATATCTCCAACTACAAGCACAAAGCTTCATGATACTTTGCCCCTCTGAGGGCCTGACCACAACTCCTACAGCAAGCAAGAGCAGCTCTCCTGAAGTGAATGAGTCAGTTTCAGACCAGGGGCAGTTTTAACACTTTTAACATTTTCCTTCATAACTCACAGGTCCATGAAAATACACTAGTCACCTTTTGACTAAAAACTACACAAATATGTGTACGACTACTAATTAGGGGTGCAACAATACATGTATCGATATTGAACCGTTCGATACAGTGCTTTCGGTTCGGTACGCATATGTATCGAACAATACAAAATTTTTAATTTATTTTATCAACTTGTCTTCTGAGTTAACGATAAAAACGATAACAAAATAACGCTGAAAACCGATAAAAACCCTGAAAACCATACATTTCACACCTGAGCCTCAACTCTCGCGGCCCGGTACCAAACGACTCACGGACCGGTACCGGTCTGAGGCCCGGTGGTTGGGGACCGCTGATTTAGACAGCCGTTAGCACATGATTCTTCTTATGGGGACCTGATATGTTTAATATGCTGCTGAGAATATACCCAAGAAGAAGGGTATAGCTTTTATTTT
This sequence comes from Oreochromis aureus, assembly GCF_013358895.1. NCBI lineage: Eukaryota > Metazoa > Chordata > Actinopteri > Cichliformes > Cichlidae > Oreochromis > Oreochromis aureus. The sequence continues at coordinate 16,743,158 of NC_052962.1, forward strand.
GGAAAGAGCCATTTCTCTGTAATAAACTCTCTTTTCCAAAGATGAGTGATTTCTCGATCTGATAGATTTATTTTTTTTTATCATTTTGTTGTTTCAGCAACATTAAATTTAAAAACTGTACTTTTGAGTTAAAATATATATTTATAATGTTAATAAGGCATGAACATTTTTTTGTATCGAAAAAATATCGAACCGTGACACCAAAGTATCGAACCGAACCGAACCGTGAATTTTGTGTATCGTTGCACCCCTACTACTAATTTGTTTCCACTAGTAAGGACAAAACAACAAAATCTATTTTAATGCACAGAATCAAATAGTATCCATAAAACCAATCGTATTAACCATCTGTATCTTAACACGAAACAGTCTTCTTTGTGACCAGATTACTGTAGTTGTGTCTAATAATGTAACTTTAAAAGATGTTCAGCCTATAAATTTTAGATGTCGGGTATTGTAAGGTGTGGGTCTCATTTACTAAATGGAGTGTAATAGAGTGTTAGTGCAATCCTGAAATGGTGCTCATAGTTGTGGTTAATTTTATGGGTGATTCACTAAAGTTAGGTTTTTTTTATTAACACAGGCAAAGTCAGGTCATTTTAAAATAAAGTGCAAAAAAACTGATTTTGGGGGGAAATTAAATAAAAATGCACAATTAGCATTAAGTTGCATGACACAAACACTGTTAAATCAATATGAATGATTCATTTGAATATTCTCTTCCTTATATTTTGTGCCTTAAGAAAGGAACACCCAGAAGAGATCAAGTAACAGATGACTAAAGATATTTGTTTTCCTTTAGCTGGGACAGACTCCACCCTACCCCGATAAGCACAAGTGGAAGGATAGATGGAGAACACAGAGCAGCTCTTAACCATAACACTCAACTTTATTTTCCTGATCCCTCCAAACTTTATTCATTGTCCAGGTGGTACATTCGTCCATACAGGCTGGCGGTGACCAGGCCACCCTTCATGTTTGAATGTTTCATGGTCACTCTCATGTCTGTAGCTTTCTCCAGACTCTCTGGCTGCTCCAGGAACATTCGGCTTGTCAGAATGGATGGGTACACGTATTTGGTGTCAAAGTTCCCCTCCAACAGGAAGTCCATTTTAGACTCTGCTTCTTCCACTTCCTGTCCACAAGAGCTCTGATCCAACCCTGCACAACGGACTATGGCACAAACCTGTAGATATTTGACATTTGGCAAATAAAAGTGAGCAGGGTCCTGGTCAGTTTCTAAAATTTTAAAAATATTACAAATTCTTTCATTCCTACCTGCAGTGCATAACGTCCATCAACGGTGTGCAGTCCTGCAAATGCGCCGAGAGCATAGAGCTCTTTATGGTCTTGCAGTAACCACCTGTACTGCAGGTGGCAGCAGAAAGTGCCGTTGCACACTTTAACGTCGCCTTTTGTCGCGTTTAAGAGGACAAATGTAAACGGGTCGTGGAACATGAAGGAGATGAAGGTGGGGTGAGAGGGATGGACCGAATCAGGAGAGTGATCATCACAGCTGTCTTGATGGCAGTGTCCAGAGTCTGTAGCCACTGATGATGCAGACTCACCACCACCAGCCTCCACCTCTTTGGCTGCACTTTGTTTTACCTCCAGTGGCTCCAAAACTGGCACTCTGGCCACCAGCAGCCTGCCCTCCTCTGGGTCTCCTTTCCAGGCATGGTGGTAGGTGGCAGAAAAAGGGGTATAGATGCCACTTCCTTTCATAATGCGTTGATCATTCCGAATGTTGGCAGCTAGTAGAGTGACATTGGCACCCAGACTGAATGCACTGTGAAACTGAACTGAATCCAGCAGGGGGAGCGTATTCATCCATGCTGTTGGAAAGATCAACTGACGCACACCCTTAAAAAGGCACAAAGAAGAAACGATGGCTATCAAAGTCAATTCCAGCAATGTTGGATATATATTCTGTGTGCGTATGTGATTATATTTTATACCATCTCCACCAGCACCACTGCAGGATCATGAAAGAGGATGTCAAAGCAGATGAAGAGGCCAAACTTCCCAGCAAAAGGTGTATCGAATGTTATGACTTCAACTTCTGGAGGTGTGTCAAAGGATTGCTCAAAGAAAAGGTTTTGTTTGTGGTAGCGTGCAATCAGGAGGCCGTCTGACCTGTATGAAAGAGGATATTTTAAACAGGTCACTAACAGCTCTTTTTCACTGATGCAGTCAGTTCAGGATATATTACTGAATGATATTTATGTCATAACAAAAGCGTGAGGCAAAACATAATCCGAGCAAATAATTTTGGGCACAATGAAATTCCTCGCGCATAAATTCGACAACTGTGCGCGTGGAACTCTGCAGCTGCACACACAAACAAGCCATCACACACACGAGTGTCTGCTCTGCATGCGCTGCTGCTGTTTCAATCTCTGGCAGGGAGCTCTCTGCGCTCGGAGAGAAATCCTGTTCGTGCGAATCAACTCACTTTTAACTTTGTTTGAAGGCGGAGCCCAAAGGAGGACGGCCTCCTAATGAGATTAGTCACTTTGATCGACACTTCAGGCTGCTGCGTTAAACTGAGTTACACTGTGGCAGCAACAGAAACGCTGTTTTAAGCCATATTTGTTTACAATTTGAAAAGTAAAGTTTGCCGAACTAATTATGAGCTGTTATCGTTGCTGTGCAGCAGTGGAAATACTGAAAACTGTCACTGGATTACTTTAATGTTGAAGAAATATTTTAAACCAGAAAATTCTGGTTCCAAATCACCATAATGAGAAGCCCACGTCATTCCTAAGAAAAAGGTAAAATTGTTTCTTAGTCAATTGAGTAAACTTAGTTTGTAAAAAGTGAACTAGATTAAAATTGTAGGGAGAAGATTGTAGACCTGCACAAGGCTGGAATGAGCTTGGTGAGAAGGTGACAACTGTTAGTGTTATCTACTAATTGAAAGATTGTAGATCTGCTCTACCTCCTAAACCACAGCCACTCGGTATCGATGTCTAGCCCTGGGACCACTGTCAGCAAGAACACCATTGGTAACACACTACGGCAGAAAGTAGCATAGTACCCAGGAAAGCATATGTACAGGTCTGTCTTAAGCTTGCCGGTGAATATCTAATTGACTCAGAGAACATTTGGGAGAAAATGCTGTGGTCATGTAAAACCAAAATCAACCCGCTGTGCTTGGAGGAATAGAAATGTTGACTCTAAACCAAAGAACACAATCGCCACAGTCAAGCACAGAGGTGGAAACATCATGCTTTGGGGCTGTTTTTCTGGGTACAGGACAACTTCACTGCACTGAGAGGGCAATGAACAGGGTCATGCACTGTAAAACCTTGGACGATAACCTTCCTTCAGCTAGAACATTGAAGATGGGTCGTGGATGGGTTGTCCTGACATGACAATGACCCAAAACACACAACCAAGGCAACAAAGGAGTGGCTAAAGAAGAAGCAAATTAACGTCAGGGAGTGACCTAGCCAGTCTCCAGACCTCAGTCCTATAGAAAATCTGAGGAGGGAGCTGAAACTGCAGGTTGCAAACCAGCAGCCAAGAAACCTAAAAGATTTCAAAGGTTTCTGTATAGAGGAGTAGGCCAAACCCCCCTCCTGAAATCTGCGAACTTGGTAACCAACTACAACAAATGCTGTACCACTGTGCTTGCCAAAAAGGGTTTCTTTGCCAATCATAAAGTCATGTTTTGCTTGGGGATCAAATATTTAGTTAACTTAATGCCATGAAAATCAATTTATTACTAAATATTTTTTCTGGATTTTTGGTTGATAGTCTGTCTCTTTCCATTCATTTGATTGGATGTGACCAAAATTACACATTCAGCAGTGGATCAAATAATTATTTCCACCACTGTAGTTGTTGTATTCAGTGTAGCTGGTATTTCTTGCAGTAGCTTCTCCAGTAGCTACTGACAAGAGAAGTTTCAACTCTGACTCTGTGGTGTTTTTGAAACTAGTGCCAACATTTTTTTGATGGAAATGTGGAGAACTGCTCTTTTATTTAGGCACAGGCACTGCATCTGTGGACAAGAAGTCATAGAAAAGTAAACCTTTTATTTGTCCATTCTCTTGATTTCCATATTAAGGGTTAACATGTACCTGAAAGCCACATTTGTGTTGAACTGCCAGCGCCCATCAGGAGGACAGGTGGAGGTGGGGCTGGTCTTCAGGGGACAGGGTTGCAGGTCGGGCATGTTGGCCACCAGGTAGAGGTTGTTACGACGAGCCATACAGCTCAATCTCTGGAGAACCTTTGAGTCACAAACATAATCAAATATGATGAGATTCAGACACAGTGACATGTTGTGAGAGTAGGGCATGTTACATCCAACAGAGTAGATGGGCCAGCTCCCCTGGGGCCCTGAAGATAAGAGTGCCCAGTCAAAGACTATCAGAGTTTTCTTGCCATCACAAAATCTAAATATATGATTGTGAACCTCAGTGTTGTTGTGTCTTTCCGGCTCCGTGCACGGATTCCAGCTCTCCTCCTGAGGGTCAGGAATGGTTTCCAGGTAGGCAGCGATAGATGACCGAGTGAAGTTAAATCCATGAATACCATCTTCTGGAAACACCAGGATCTGGGCCCCCTGAGAGTGAAACGAAGATGACAGAGAGAGATGAGGTCTGTTGCAGTAACTTTTGAGTTACTTATTTCTACTTGATCAAACGTCACACTGAATTTAGGAACATAAAATGATCTGTGTGATTATCTTCATCAGCTTTTCTCTCTGGATGTCTTTTTCTTTTTCATTCTTTCCTGGGGCGTAGTTGCCTGTCTCTCTCTACGTTTGATTCCATCTCTCTCCCTCAGGTATTCTCTGGTGAACTTTTTACAGCACTGTTAAAGTCAGAATTTTACATAAACACATTTACATACAAACATTTTACATGCATGTATGTACACACACACACAAACATGTATATAGGTGTGTGTATACACACATATATACGTATAGTTTGCAAAATAGTCTGCTCCCATGCGTTATGCCAGGACTACACCTCTGGTAGTGACAGTAAACTTCTTACAGGGTGAAGCATTAATAGCTGTGGAACATAATGCCCATATTTATGAGCGACTAACAGATATAAAGTGATACTAAAGGGTGGACAGTTGTCATATCAGACCATATGAACAGCAATTACCAGTTCAGTAAAAAGTCAGAGATAAAGAAGCCTTACTGTAAGGCTTTTGAATCATGTCTGTCTTGATTTTCTTCCGCAGTAGCCTTAACTGTATTAATTCTTATCCATTACAAGTTCATTCATTTGAAGGACATCTCAACAGAAGTTGCTACAATTCATTGAGTAATGCTATCATGCAACTAAAAACATGAAACACAACACTTAAATGTGTGCATACCTGCTGGGCTGCCCGGGCTGCCTGCTCCTCGTAGATATCCAGGTTTTTCTGCATGTGCTGCAGAGCTTCGTGGCGGGACACGGGTGTGCGGGGGTCCGGGTTCAGAATTACTTTGTGCTCGTACACAGCGGCAACATACGATGAGTCTGCAGTGGAGTCCGTTGGACCGATAACAGATGCCAAATAAACACTGACAACAGCCATGATGAACAACATCTTTCTTCCAGTTTCCTTCACACAAGGCATGCCGGCTGTGCGCTAACACACACCATTAGAAGAGGGCAAAAGTCCTCCACGAGGCACGATGACTCAGCTCAATTTTCTAGTTAAGACGTTACAAGAAGCTCCTTGTGCCAAGGAGTGTGATTTTCCAAAAACAGCCCCGAAGATGTGTTACATTAGCAGGAAACTTTAAAAAAACAAAAGCAAAACAACTTTATTTAGGACATTACTATACAACAGAAGATTATTTTGTACCGTCAATACTTTAAGTACATGCAAAAATAAATAACAGCACTCAAGGTCGGATGATGAGAAACTTTTAGTAGGCCGGGCTCTGAAATGTGATTGACCCTGAAACCTGACTGAAACTTCTCAAAAAGGTTTTGTTGTGAGGACAAAGTTAATGAAGAATGACTTTTTCCAAAACGTATGAAAGGAATGAAAGTTTAAAGATTTATTGATCATTTTTAGCAGAGGCTGAACAACCGCCTGCCTGCTTGAAGACAGATGGCATAACACTAGTAGACAAAGAATTGTTGATGATGGAGAGGATTCTTGGGCCTATTCCCTCTTTGCATTTGTGGTTGCCATCTTTGCAATTTCTCTTTCAATCGTTGCTTTTTCTTTTTTGTCATTTCATTTTCTCTCTTTGCCTCTTCTATTCCTTTTTAAATTTCTTCCAGGGCTCTTGGATTTCCAGGAACTTCTTCTTTGCTGTTTCAGTTTTCTGTTTTACAATGTCTGTGTTATTGTTTACTTTTTGATTTTCCATGTTTGCCTCTTCTAATTCATTTTTTACTTCTTTCTGCTCTCTCTGGAGTTTCATTAGTTCCCTTAGTTTCATTAGTTTGGTGGTCCATGTTTATCTTTCCATTTCCTTTCTCCCCTCTTTCAGTTCTGTTTGTACTTCTTGCATTTCAATCTTTGACTCTTGGGCTTGAGTTCTGCAACTTCTGCTTGCAGCTATACTACTTCAGTTGCTTTCATTGCCTTTTTTATTTCCTTTTTCTTTTTTTTAGGGCTCTATGAACTTCCTTCATTTCCATCTTTTCCTTGTCCGTTGCCTTCTTCACTGTTTCACTTTCCTTCTTTACCTTTTGTATTTCTTTTATCTTCTGCTTCAGTGCTCTCTGGACTTCAGTCATTTTCAGTTTTGCTTTTTCCGTTGTCTTCTCTGCTATTTCCCTTTCCTTCTTTGCCTTCTGGATTGCTTTGTTCTCTTTTTTCAGTTCTCTCTGGGTTTCCTTCAGTTCAGCCTTTGCATTTTTGGTTTCTTTGCTTCAGGCGTCTTCTTTTGCTCCTCTTAAATTGATCTCTGAAGCTCCATCAAAGCTCCATTCAGTAGCTGAGGTGTCTGGTCCCAAGAGGCTATAACGATGGCTATTCAACATCGTTACACAACACATTCGAGCTGCATGACGCAGATAAAGTGGCTAAATCATCTTTTTTGTGGTTTATTGTCTTCAAACCAGCAGACAAAGCCAATGGCATTCAGAAGAAGTCGGGGAAGAAATTTAGGCCGCATACGTGATGGCTTCCACAGTTCATTTTTTAGCTGTGCGGAAGTAAAGCTTACAGTCTAAGAAGTCACAGTGTTGATATCAAGCACAAAGAGAAAAGCTCACTTGTTTGAATTTATTTGCAGTCACAGTTTTAAACAATTCTGACAGTAAGCAGCTTTGATATAATTTGACACTAGATATCAGGTTTATGGGATTTTATTTAAAGGTTCCAATGAGGCCTCCTGCACGGCCACAGATGTGCTACACGCTAGAAGAGCTAGAAGCTCTACTCATGGAGAAACTCTTGGAGAAACTTGCTAAGCCTAAGAGGGGACAGGTAATCCAGCCCAAGCTGACATGACATAACCTCACATACAGCTCAGCCACAAAGTGAACTAAGTCATTTAGTTAAAGACAGCCTGGGACCAAATGCACCGAACCAGCCTGACATTTCTTCCTCTTAAGTTCAATGAATGGATGGAAGTTAAATGACTACAAACATAAAATCATAAAAGCCACTAGTACTGACACTGGAGTTCCCTGAAACTGACTGTTCATTGTACTGAGCCTGTATATAACGCACAGAGCTACCTGAGACACTGCACTGAATTATTGTTTCTATGATTCCACCTGACTGGTTTGAGCTCAGATATTCTGCTTTTTCCTTTCGGTAGATCAAAGCATCTCGTGTTGCTTCTGCTTCCATTTTGATGGAAGAAGAAGAATGCTTCAAGGAAGTGCACTGTAAAAAAAAAAAAATCCTAAAAAACCAGTAATATTCCGGCAGCTGGGGCGCCAAAATAATACCAGAAAATAACAGAAAATAACTTTCTCATAAAAATACGGTTATTTTCAGTAATGACAATACAGTTTGTTGCCCTAATTTTACATGGGATTTTGCCTTTTTCAAGTGCTTTTAAACATTAAATTAGGAACATTTTAATGTGATTAAACAATCAAATTACCTATAAACAAGGTCAATGAATGTGGCAATATGAATAATAATACTTAAATGTACAGAAATATACAGTTAACAGTTGGTTTAAATAATAATAATGGATTGCATTTATATAGCGCTTTTCGAGACCCTCAAAGCGCTTTACAATTCCACTATTCATTCACTCTCACATTCACACACTGGTGGAGGCAAGCTACAGTTGTAGCCACAGCTGCTCTGGGGCAGACTGACAGAGGCTGCCATATCGCGCCATCGGCCCCTCTGGCCATCACCAGTAGGTGGTAGGTGAAGTGTCTTGCCCAAGGACACAACGACCGAGACTGTCCGAGCCGGGGCTCGAACCGGCAACCTTCTGATTATAAGATGAACTGCCAACTCTTGATTCACGATCGCCCTAAATAATATCATTTGATGTAAAAAAAGTTTATAAGAATCATTTTATATATTTTTTCATAGTATTACATTTGAATTTAACAGTTCAATCTTTCAAATAACGGACAAATATTTGTGAAATTATGATACATTTGTGAATGTATTTTAACAATCTAAATATGCATATGTACAGACAAATATATTTAAAAATGAGAAAATTATGTTTGATTACATTTACAGTGATTTTATGTTATTTTACATTTGAAATGTAAAATCACAGTCTATTTATGTAAATTTAATGATATTCTAGAAGAACACAACAAAACTGTAAAATACACAGTAAAATACTTTTATATTACAATTTTTTTTACAGTGTGGCATTCATGGTCTCAGTGAACAGTGTGCCAATCGTGGTCACACATTGCACGTGATTTTCAAAGCAGCATGCCTGTTCACTGCAACAGTCAATACGTTGATCAAAAACTTTGAAATATGTATTGCTGTTTGGAGATGTGTAATGTTAGTGCATGCTAAGGTTTGTTATTGGAAATTGTTCAGTTCTGTTTTCTATTTCGATGACCACCTACACCACATGATGCTGCTTAAAAAGTGTTGTTTTCAGATCATTTCTTTTAAAATCTATGAAGTGTCTGTTCATTTTTTCTTCAAATTAGGTTTACATAAATGTCAGTGTTTCTTTTATGATGTTTTAATGCTTACACTACACTGTACACGTCTACATTAGGGACATTTCTGTGACCCATTTCTGAGAGGGGGCTGCTTGACAACGATTTGGAAGTGGATGCAAAAGCACATGGAGCGTGCTGCAATTTCCTTTTTAATATGACGGACTGAACACATATCTGCTTTTGACTATGCAAAGATTAATCTGATCCCATTTATACCCGTCTCTACTGTTTCAAGATTTCACTTTGTGTGTTTATGTTTATTTTGCATTTGTTGGGAAAGTCACTTAAAACAATGGGCAAGTGGCCAAATTCTCTGTGTCTTGTCCTGCATTCTTCCACAGTCTCTGTGCCCTGGAGTGGGCTTTCGAGCGTTTCCTCATTCATTGATGCACAAGTTTAAGTCAAGTCAAGTAGAGTTTTAGTGTCAACCCAACAATATGCACTCAAGTATACAGTGGGACGAAATATCGTCCTCCTGGTTCAAAGGTGCAAACTGTTAAAATAAAAATGGAAAAATTTGAAACATACATACATACAACTATAGAGAAATAAGATAAACTAAGAATAAGTACAACAGTATTGTACTTATAGTATATTTTTGTTAAAATATTTACTCTTTAGTATATATTAACCTCTGGATGTAAAATAATATATACAAAAAAAAGAAATTCTGAACCACATTTAGTGGTACATTTTACGTAGAGTCAGAATACTTTATTAATCTCTAAGGAAATGATGTAATTATACTGTAAGGTAATGACACAACTAGTCTATCAAAGTGTAGCTGCTATTCAATATAAGGACTTTCTTTTCTCAAGAGTTTTATAAAAGTAAATATGTTTCATAATAACCTCCACACCAGTGCAACTAGACAACCCCATAGAACGGCAGTATGTGCAGTCAAAGAATGGCACCAAGGAGCAAAGAGGGGACAAACAGACCCACGTCAAAGAACAAGCAGAGAGCCTCACCAAGGAGCATCAAGCTTCTAGGCTCCTGGAAGATCATCCAAAGAGCCTGTCAGATGAGCAGACTGAGAGGTATGCTACATGACCTAATGGATGAAATAAAACAACTAAAAAACTTGATAAACTTGATAAAGGAGAAGGACAAGAAAATAGACGACTTGGAACGGCGACTCGAGGATCTTGAACAGTACACAAGAATGGATGACTTAGTCATAAGTGGACTGGAGACGCAACACCGAACCTATGCCAGAGTAACAGCTGGCGGAGGTAAAGACGGTGAAGATGCCCCGGTTGAGGAGCTGCAAACGCTTGAACAGCAAGTGATAAAATTCCTTCAAACGAAGAATGTAAGTATTCAGAGCCATCATATCGCAGCATGTCACACGCTCCCCAGAAAAGACAGTAAAACAAAGCCAGCAATTATTCTTCGGTTTGTGAGTCGCAAAACAAAGATTGAGTTACTGAAACAGGGTAAGAAGCTAAAAGGGACCGTGTGTATTTAAATGAACATTTAACAAAAAGACTGCTGAAATTGCAAGACAGGCACGCAGCCTGAGAAAACAAAATAAGATACAAGCGACATGGACGAGGAACTGCAAAGTAATGATAAGACTAAATGGCACTCCAGAAGAAGCGAAAGTTGTGATGATAAGAGAACTCAAAGACTTGGAGCAATATAAATAATCAGGAATCTGCTATGGAATCTATTGGAAAAGTGACGACTGGATAATGAACAATGGTATGGAAAGTGTTTCTGGCCTTATGGCTCAAAAACAATGGGAAAAACAACAACAAAAACACATAAATGACAAGTTTGGACACAGATTATAGGTTTCCATTCAGAGATATTGAAGAGGAAGACTTTGATTATGAGAAGGACTGTCAAGGAGGTTATTTTGCCACACACGCTGAGAAGATGAACTTCAAAATGTTTAACTATGCAGAGCACAACATGCATGACCCTGAAACTAACATTGACCCAGATAATTACTTCTACAATAACAATAATAGTACTTGTGAGTACTATACAGATGACCAATTTAATATGAATATTAAAATGGCAAATGCATTGTCAGTCATACATTTCAATAGTAGAAGCCTGTATAAAAATTTCTCTAAAATTACGGAATGTTTAAGTAAGTTAAAAAGTTTAATATAATTGCAATATCAGAAACATGGCTCGATAATGAGAAAGTTAGTGAAATGGGACTGGAAGGATACGAATTATTTACAATGAACAGGGTGAATAAAAAGGAGGCGGTGTTGCTTTATATGTAGATAAAGTTTTGAAATGTAGTCTGATTGAATGTATGTCAAGCACCATAGACGACGTATTGGAATGTGTTACTATTGAAATCCATGTTGAAAAAGCTAGCAATATAATTATAAGTTGCATCTATAGGACACCAGGATCATGCCTTGACACATTCAATGAAAAACTTGCTGCTATGTTTAGCAACCTAAATGATAAAAAGTGCAAATAATTTGTGGTGATTTTAATATAGATTTGCTAAACCCAAATGGACATCAGAAAACAACAGATTTCATCAGTACAATGTATAGTAACTCCCTTTTCCCTGTAATTATAAAACCAAGTAGAATAACAATTGATACAGCTACATTGATAGATAATATATTCACAAATAAAATTGACCATGAAATAGTAGGTGGACTTCTTATAACTGATATAAGCGATCATCTTCCTGTTTTTGCAATTTTTCAAAATTATTTTGGGATTAAAACTAAAAAAAGAATCAAACATTTGATATGATACGACATAGAACAACAAGAGCCACTGCTGCCCTCCAGGCGGACTTAAAGGAACACAATTGGAATGAGGTTTTGCAAATGAAGATTCAAGTAGTGCATATGATGCATTCCTATCAACTGTAATTTCACTATATGAAAAACATTGTCCTTTAATGAAAATCACCAGAAAGCATCACAGATCAAATAAGCCATGGATCACAAAGGGGATAGAAGATGCATGTAAAATGAAAAATAATCTATATAAGAGATTCATAAAACTGAGGACAAAAGATGCTGAAATAAAGTACAAGTTATATAAAAATAGATTAGTAAATATTATAAGAACAAGTAAGAAAGAATATTACCACACATTATTGGAGCAAAATAGAAGTAACACACAAGAAACATGGAGGATATTAAATAGCATAATCAAAAGGGCTCAAAAATAAGAATTATCCAGACTATTTTAAAAAAGATAAAGATATTGTGCTTGATAAAACTAAAGACATTGTAAATGAATTTAATGATTTCTTTGTAAATGTTGGCTTTAATTTAGCAAAAGAAATTCCAGAGTCAAGAAATAATAATGACCTAAATAAACATATTACTCAGAATGTGTCCTCCATGTTTATTGGTGCTGTAACTCATAGAGAAATAATTAACATTGTGAAGACATTCAAAAATAAAAAAGTCCACTGACTGTTTTGGTATTGACATGAAATTAGTTAAGAGTATTATAGAATATATAGTGCAACCTTTTCAGCATACATTTGTAATCTGTCCTTTCGAACTGGTGTGTTTCCTCACAAATGAAAACAGCAAAAGTTATTCCAATCCATAAAAACGGAGAGAGATGTCAGTTTACCAATTACAGGCCAATATCACTACTCCCACAGTTCTCAAAAATTTTAGAAAAGTTATTTGTTAATAGACTTGATAAATATATAGAGAAGCATAATCTCCTAAGTGATAACCAATATGGCTTTAGAGTGAAAAGGTCCACTTCGATGGCAGTGATGGAACTTGTAGAAGGGATATCTAATGCAATAGATAATAAGGAATATACCGTTGGTGTTTTTATAGACTTAAAAAGGCGTTTGATACAATTGATCATTCTATATTAATGAATAAACTAGAGATATGGTATAAGAGGGATAGCATATAAGTGGATGAAAAGTTACCTGGATGACAGATATCAATATGTTGAAATCAATAATGTAAAATCTAATCAGTTGAAGGTAACTTGTGGTGTTCCTCAGGGCTCTGTGCTGGGCCCTAAATTATTCATATTATATATAAATGACATATGTAGTGTTTCCAAACTGTTAAAATGTGTATTGTTTGCTGATGATACCACTCTGTATTGCTCAGGTAAAGACCTAGAACAGCTTCTGACTACAGTGGAAAAGGAGTTAAATATATTAAAAACTGGTTTGATGTAAATAAGTTATCATTAAATATAAAGAAAACAAAATTGATTATTTTTGGCACTAGACAAATGAAAAATGTATCTAAAATCAGGGTTAATGGAATTGAAATTGAAAGAGTGTTCGAAAATAAATTTCTTGGAGTGCTAATTGATGATAAGCTGAGCTGGAAGTCTCATATAAATCATGTGACAACAAAAATGTCAAAAACCATTGCTATTCTCTACAAAACAAAGCATGTCCTGAACAAAAATCATTATACACACTTTATTGTTCTCTGTTGCTTCCATATATGACTTATTGTCTGGAGATATGGGGTAATGCATATAAAACAAATACTCTTCCTATTTTCAAGTTACAAAAAAGAGCTATAAGAATTATAAATCAATCAAACTATATAGAACCAACTAACATTTTGTTTATTAATCTGAATACCCTGAAATTTTATGATTTAGTCGAATATAAAATGGCACAGATAATGTATAAAGCACAAAATAACTTGCTTTGCCGCAGTATTCAGAAGCTGTTTAAAGTCAGAGAGAGTCAATATGACTTAAGGGGAACAGATGTCTTTAAAACAAACAAGATAAGGACAAACATAAAGCAAAGATGTGTTTCTGTTAGAGGAGTTAACCTGTGGAATAGTTATGACAATGATTTGAAAAGGTGTAGTTCATTTTCCTTGTTTAAAAACATGTTTAAAAATAGAGTATTAGAAAAATATATTAATCAAGAATGAAAAGAGCAAAAATAATAATTCTGAAACTCTTGATTGTTTTGCTTTGATGTAATTATCTAAGGTGGAAAAAATTTTTGTTTGTTTGTTTGTTTGTTTTTGCTTTGCTTTCTTTTATTCTTTGCTTGAGCCCTGTGTACAGGAGCTGCATGCAAAAGATTTTTTGTTAAAAGGGTTGGCATAATAAGCAAATGCTTCAGCCAATACCCTTTGATTAGCCTTGTCTCATGATTTTTTTTGCTTTTTGGTAATCTTTATTTTGTATTCTGTATGCTAATCAATAAAAATCAATCAATCAATAAAAAAAAAAAAAAAAAAAAAAAAAAAAAAAAAGAGTGTTTTTGTTTTAGATCTTGTTCCTTTATCTCCTCTTTTTGTTCCATGCTCCCAGTATTTCCAAAACAATAAGAAGAGAGAGAAGGACCTCTCCAACAACCTCTACCGACTCCTGTTAAGCCCACAGACCAGCCATCTCTGCAATCTCTTCATCCAACTGCTAGCCATGTCATCTGCCAGGCTTTAAAATAAGAGGAGAAAGAGTAAGTTTTGTTTGGCATGGTATGTCTTAAGATTCTTACGTTTGTTGCATATGTTGTTCTAGAGAAATTACAAACCAGTGCACAGTATTTTGTTCACGAGTTATTTTGCTGCATTTTGGTGGCCACTCTAAAATGATTCTGGTTAAATACGGTCAGGCCCTGACTTAAGAGGACTTTGTGATTCACCTTGATTTGAAACTAAAACTTACTTTGAGAGAAATGTTCAAATATGCAAGTCACCTCACCAACTTTCCCTTTTTGAATAAAAACTCATATTTGATTTCTTCTTCAGTGTATTCAGTCTCTATTTTTTTAATGTAATTTTTCATATCTTGGCCTGTCAAAAATGTATTCGGCAGAACGTTTATTAACAACAACAACAACAACAACAACAAAAATAATAATAATATTTTTTTGTTAGTATTATTACTATAAATGTCAAATGTTTAGGTGAATTTTTCACAGAGGATGACCGAGACTCCAAACATTACTGTGAAGTCACGCTTCTTTTCTTGTTTCTGTGACCTCAACATGCTAGTGGACTTGAAGTTATTTCCACTTTAGGTATGTATTTAATTTAATAAAAACTATGTGTTAAATGTCTTAAACCGTGGACATTAGCTCTAGCTGATTCCAGATTATGCTGCAGGTCTCTTACGTAAGCAGCATCTGTTTCAATAATCAGAAGGTTCAATAAATCTGGCAATTATTTTTTTGTGAGTCAGGCTTTTCCTCTTAGTACCACATGCACCTGTATAATGAGATCTCTGTCACTTCACCAAACTGAATATGGAATATGAATACAATATAACTTTAGATCGGTAAGTTCATATTTAAAATTAAATTGCAACTTCTTTTGGAAAGAAATTTCCTCTTAGATGATATAAGATAATTTGTTTTTATTAATGGAAAATTACGATTGTTGAATATTTATCACAATTTTTTTTTAATGTTTTCTGTAGATCTTTGTCCTTTTTTTTTTTTCAAAGACGACCGTTTGTTTTGAGCAATGACTGTAGAAAATGACTGTCGCGTCGTCCACGTTTTCTACAGTCATTGGTTTTGAGTGGCAGCTCTACGCTTCCGTAGTAAAGTACAACTTTTATTTTGAAAATACCAGATAGGAAACGTTAGTGCCATGACCTGGAACCACTTTGCTAATTCCGACCTTTCTTCAGCCAGTGAAAATAGCATCTGTGTTAAGTATCTAACTTTGTTCTTCATTTGGGCGAGTTATTCGAACTAAACCCGGAACAGTTTCCGGTTTATTTTTCATGTTTGACGTTTCTAGAAGTTTATAACCAAGGGCATTAGCATTAGCAGCACCCTGTGGTACAATGTCAACAGGGCCAGAGCCGCCAACAGGAGGAGCAAATGCCCCCGTGTCCAAACCCAGCCAGATGTTTAAGAGCTGCTGGAGCTGCAGGCTTATCTCCGGAGGTGGGCTGATCCTGTCTGGAGCTTATGTGTTTCACGCAGCGCGGAAGGTGATGCGGCAGGGAGGACCCACCTCTATGGGGACAGTGGCACAGATCACTTTCGCTGCAAGTAAGTCAATTAGTTTTCTGACTGTTTGCTGCATCAGGTGTCTTTTAATGAAGACATGCGCACTTGTGTTCAAGGTTTGGCTGCCTGGGGGTTAGTTGTCATCACGGATCCTGTAGGAAAAGCGCAGAGGAAGACTTGAGGACTCTTTAGAAAGTGTGCGTGTAAATGAGCTCAGGACTGCGTGGGGTCATTCACCGGACACCGAGGCAAAGACACTGCTCTGGACAGCCTGCAGAGACCTGTAATGACAGTGGATGTGTGCTGACGTTGTATGGCTGGACTATGTACCGTACCTACTGCTGGAAGCTGCTGACTTCTTAAATTAAAACAACTATTTGTCTATATGTGTGAGTTTAAGTCTCTTTGTCAGCATCAGACGTGTGTGGTAAATAATGTTGACTCGTTAAAGATGATTTATTGTAGTACAAAAATGTGAAACCAATGGTGACCGCACTGGCCAAGTTTCTGTGCAAATCATATCAGTTATGCACACTACATGCATACTCAGCTCTCATCATTATGTTGTCACTGACTGACCTTTTTCACATTACACTTTTTAAAATGTCAAAACAGAAAAAGCACGGTTAAACTTACAGTGGGTGCATGAAACCCTGCCATTTTGCATCTTGGTTCACTAGGATATATCACTGGGACACTACCTGGAAATTACAGTTCAAAATCTCTGCAGCTAGTATACAGTTTGCGACTAAATAATTACAATAAAAACAGTAAATTAGGTCAAACTACCTTGATGTCTCAGGACAACCTCCCAAGTATTAAAAACAGTTTAAGTCTTCTGTAGCTAATCTCTAACTTCTTCAATGTGTGGCCATATTAAATAGGCCCTTTTCACAACAGCCATTCTATCTTATCCCAGCATTCAGTAGCGGTTTTAGATACGGGCGACACGGGCGGTTGCCCGGGGCGGCATCGTGATGGGGGGCGGCATCACGGGCATCGGCACAAAAAAAATAATTAAAAAAAAATGCTCGTACTCATGCTGCCCCGACGGCAGCCAGCGCATATTGGTAATGTCATTGGCACCGATCGGTTTTTTATCGCCCATTTGCTGGGAGTAAGGGCGCCCTCCGTTTGCGAGGTGCGCCTGCTGCTTGCGGCACAGGGAGGAGAGGGCGGGGCGGCGGGGGATTCTCTGGCTGGCTGGAGCAGCATCTAATAACCAACTCGCAAAATAAAACAAAATAAAAACAAAACAACAAACACGAAATCGGACTTTATGATACAGACTTATAATTTGCACCGATGTTGTTTTCGAAATTCTATACACGAAAACTCAGCGTGAGAGCCCTCGGTGCGCCTGCGCGCTGCTGAAGTCAAAGTAAACTTTGTCATCTCCGCTACATACAGTCCGTATATAGAGACGACGACGACGAGGCTCCAGTTACAGCAGTGCAAATAAACGAACAATAAATATAGTAGAGTAAGAAAATAAATATACACTTTAGGACTCGGGGTAAAGGGATCAATAACAATTTAAAATTTATAATTTACAGTTTGATGATTTAAAGTCTCACACATAACCCGTCGAAAGGGGAGGGAGACCTGCTGCTTCCAAATAGAGCACATTTCATTCATAATGTTGTAAATCCAAGCCCATTATGTATTCATGATTTGAATCCTGGGTTGTGTGAAATCCCAGAAATACACCCTAGACAAAGTTAATCTGTGAACTAAGGTGTAGGTCTGTTAGGTTATGTTGTGGTGATCCTCTGGTTGAGGGATGGGTGTTCAGACTGGAGTGCAAAATGAAAACCAATGGAAGATGGACAAGAAAAGTTCAAAGTCATCAGGTCCTCAGTTTAGAAAAAATAGAAAAGAAGAGGAGGAGAAACGAACAAATGATACAGGTAAGCAGATGTGTCATTGGATAATGGCAGGTCATCCTGAAACAATCAGAATCAGAATACTTTATTAATCCCTAAGGAAATAATGTGGGTTACAGTTGCCCCAAGAAGAAATGGTAAAAATAGTAACAGTAACAGACTAAACTCCAAACAATACATTATGTTACAGATTTTAATATTAATTAGTCATTGTCAGTTGTTGATTTGTCCTGTTCTCATTGTATGACGAATTATGATGGCTGTTTGGTAGCCGTTTGCATACTATGCATACTCTCTCTCTCTCTTCAAATGTGTGTGTGGACAACAGTTTTATGTTAATGTACAATCCCTAACATGTTTTGTGTGTGTATGTGTGGGGGGGGGGCGCCAGAGGGAGTGTTCGCCCAGGGCGCCAAACAGGCTAGGACCGCCACTGCCAGCATTGTAAACACCAGTATTGATAAGATTCACTGAGCTCCTGTTGTGTATATCTAACATGCCAGTGAGCTGTCTCATGTCATCTCGGTGGAACAGGACATTAATAAATGTTAATAATTATCCTTATGTTTACCCTGAAACGACACACTGAAACAGCTGCTGTAAAAACAAAGCCAACAACCAGCTTTAAAAAGACAGCAGGGCCCACTCCTACTTTCCTAACATGTGATTTAAAAAAAAAAAAAAAGCCAGGACATGTTTCTTATGATTGTGATTTGGGAATGTCTGATGTTTTATTTTTTCCCTTCTTCTCAGTTGTGGAATTTCAGGGACTGGCAGATTTGGAAAACCTTTTAGGCGTTCACCGTACAGAGTCGACGTGGTGATTATTAAAAAGATTACGGAATTAACTCCGTGTTTAATAAAGCACATGACCCTTATTCTAACTTTAACTTCTGTCTCGTCAGTTGCTGCTCCTGTGCTTGTTTACTTTTTGTTTTTCCATACTGCATGTGGCAGCCATCTGTGTTACTGATAAAGAAACGGTGCCCAAAAGTGTCAGGACTGCACTTATCACACAGAAGCTCTTCACACCTGTTGGAGGACTTTCCAATTTCTTGAGCCCCAATAAGTTTGCCTCATGTGACTGATCTTCCAGAAGCTGTTAGGAAAACCTTCAGCTGTGTGAAAAAAATAGCAGTTACATACCGTATCCAATTGAATGGAGTCTTTATAAAAAATTAAAATACTTACACAACATGCACACTGTGGTTCAGTTAGTCTGAGTTACCTTTTTATTAGTGTTATACTGTTCTGAGCACAATGCTCACAAGGAAAATTTTGATAAGCATGATGCCAAAATAAACCAAAACACCCTAAAGTCATTTTTCAGTCGCTTAAAATGATCATGACATTCTGATGTTTTCTTTTTTTTTAGGTTAAAGAAAAATATGAAAATAGAGTTGACAGTACATTTAGGCACACTATTAACACATACTGTACACAGATATGCACAATTTTCATTATCATATTCATATATACTGGGGTTAAAAAAAAAAACATGAGCCTTCCTGTATGGAGAGGTGTGCAGAAAGTTAAAGGTGATACCGCCTTTGCCATCATAAGGGACACATTATTCACCTCCTAGTAAGAGAGGCTCCAGTCCAGTCCAATCCATGTTGTCCTGCTCAACCAATCAGAGTCCATCGGGGCAGCTCGGTGCAAGCAAATCACAGCAGACGAGGAAGTTTCCGTCCAATGACTGCAGCAGAATGGGGCGCCGTTTAGTCAATGGGGGAGTGGGACTCCCACACTTGCTACAGTAAGTGCTTATTAGTAGTGATTCTAGTGGTCACAAGACACAGCTCTTCTGTGAACCTGTCTCACCCAATTTTTGGGTGTTGAAGGGGGGTGAGTTGGGGGGAGTCTTTTCAGCGGTCAGTTCATAATAACAAACCTCTTTTCACACTTCACAGGCTTGAATGCATGAAAGAAAGAGCAGTTGTTCAAGGCCACCTCTGAAGTAGCTGTCCCCCCACCACAGTCTAATAATCATCTCTGATTATTTCTGCAAGAGTTGGCTGGGGATAAATGGGAAAATAACCCCCTGCACACCGAAAAGAAAAAAAATAAATCTACAAAAAGAAAAGTCAGACTTATAAAACAAGTCTGTAAAATTAAACATTGTACTTTTATAACAACGGAATGTTAAGTTGTCGGGGGTAAGAGGACATCTCTGGGAAAAGCGCTCTCGGTTTTTCTACTATTAAAACAATTTTCAGTAATACAATGATTCAAAAATGCACATGCCTTAAAGAAAACAACAAATATTGCACCAAATCCAAGTCGTTTTTCCTCCGACCAAAGGTGGTTAGGGACACATCTCCATATCTCTATCCTGATTTCCTTGTTATGTTCAGTCGTGTGAAGGAGAGCTACCTCTAGCGTGCATCTCTTGGTCAGTGTACACTGTATATAGACTTAAGGCTGGTTCCCCTAGCTCACACTGGCACAGTTTCTGACAGAAGAGGGTTGCATCTTTGTGCTAAAACACACACACACACACACACGCGCACACACACACACACACACTTCTGCTCGAGCCAGATACAGAACAGACCAGAGAGTACAATCTTGAATAGTCAGCGCGCCGTGCCTGACAACAACACACCTCAGTGTGTCGTCACAGCCTCACCTTACAGGTCATTAAAGGTCAACGTTGCATTCTTTTTCTTTACGTGATATGAAACACAGTAATGTTTCCCCAATGTCAGAACAGTACACACACATACGAACAGCATGAGCTTTGGTTGCTGCAGGATATGAGAGTAGCATTAAAAAGGGTTCTTTGATTGGATGACCGAGGGAAGTACAGGTGATCTAAGACCTGGGAGAGAGAGAGAGAAAAAGGGTGGAAGAAATTCAAGACAAACACTGAGGCCGAGAAAGGAAAAAAAAGGAAAGAAAAAAAAACCTCCTTTCAATCCATATTTGTCACATTTTAAAAACAGCGGCTCTTAAACCCAGTGCTATCGACGTTTTTTGGTTGCGAAAACACAGTTTGCAAGTGATTTTTGCAGCTTAGATGTCTACAGCATGAGGGTGGGTTTGATTACAGCTGTGCGGCCACTTTGCTGACGTGGAGGAGGACCGCACTGGCCAACAGATAGAAGCAGGAAGGTAAGGCAAGGTGTGGGTCTAATGCTATTGAGTCCTGCAGTTTAAAAACAACACGATATCTGTGGTCGGGCTCTCTGGACCATGAAAAAGCAGCATCAGCTGGCCCAGAATGACGCTCAACACAACTAAAAAAAAAGTCTCAAATGGAGCAGGGGAACTAAAAAGAAAACACAGCCAAGTTTAGTCTTGGTGCAAATTATGAGATTTGTGTTTGCGCGTGTGTACGAGTGTGGGGGAGTGTGTACATGTCCTTCGTTTCTGTCTTGACAGAAATTATCAGCCGGATAAAATGGAGCGATTTCACCTTCAGCAATGTGTGAGGGAAGAGGAAGGGCAGAATTCTCTCTGTCTCTCTCTCTCTCTCTCACACACACACACACACACACCCCTCAACAACAGTCATATCAAACCCCACCGCTGCCACTCACACCCTCAGCTCTCAAGTCTCTGTGTATCTTATCGGCCCTTGTCCTGCTGCCTCTGTCCTCTCCTGTCACCTCTTGAGGGAGGTGGATTTCAGTTTCTGGTTGTATCTGTGGATGCGTGGTGAACGGGAGTGCAGCTTGACAAAGAGCTCAGGGAATTTGTACTGAGGGAACATCGTCTCCAGGAAGCCCTCCAGGAAAACGTAGACTAGGCGACGGTTCATGGGTTGGTACTGAAACATGTCAAAGACGCGGAGGATGCCCTTCCTTGTGGTATCGGCTCCGATGATGTGCTTCAGCTCATCTGTGGAAGAAGGGGGAGGGGGAGATAGATATCGCAGTGTGAACAAATTTGGTTCTGTCAGAAGTTCCTTCCTGTTAAAATTGTGTTTTTCCTTCCCACTGTCACCAAATGCTTGCTCAGGGGGAGTTTTCTGACTGTTGATTTTTATTGTTCTCTCTAACGCTTTAGCATCTTTAATTTTAATTTTAATTAAAACTGAATGTAATTGATTTTTTTTCTATGAGTTTACAGCACTGCAAATAATTCCACTTTTCCTTTGGTTCGCAATAATATTGCAACTGGAATTTTTAGTCTGACAGCAGAAACAAAGTAAAGAGATGGCACTAAAGAAAAGTGAGCATGAGTCATACAGATGTCCTCACTGCACCTCATTAGGGATTGGCTACCTTCACATAGAGACCTGATAATACAGACTCTTAATTCTTGTATTTTCTGTTTAAAATATATTCCTAGCTGTGTGCTTTATCAGAGGTGTAAGTGGCAAATCATCTAGTTTAATGTCACCCTTTCAGTTTTCCAATATGCTTTCTCTGCCTCATTCTAGGGCACTGACTCATAATCAGCTTATTGAACAACTCATGGTTAAACAGCATTTATACCACCTTTGGACACAAGAGGGGGCAATGAGTTCATTTCAGTCATTTCTTAAAAGCAGACTTGGACAAATCACACAGAGCTCAGTCTCTGGGTGGTTCTCACTAACTTACTCCAGATTCTCACACTCCTAAACTCGAATACTATTGTGCTGTAATTCAATCGTTTCTTCACACAAACAAGATATCATCTTACATCTCAAATTGTTTGTCATAGTTCGGAGTGGTAGTACACAGAAGATGAGACTGAGAAATCCCTTTATTAAAAAGCTGTTGGTGACACCCAGAAAGATGTCTCTGACTCCTCCCTCCTCACAGCTTTTACTTTCATATTCAGTGGGACGAGCAGGTATGAAATGTAAATTAAGGGAAAAAAGTGAACTGAGAACTGCTTTTCATTTTAAGCATGAATGCTTCAAAGATAATGAGTAAGTAGATGTGGCTGTCTCTATTTCTGTCAAGGTGCTAGCTTTATAAAGTGTGAGTGTGTGTGTGTTTTCACCTGGCATGATTCCCAGAAGGCTGGTTTTGGCAGCTACTCGTGTCCTCATGCGGATGCTCTTGTCCCGGCGGGGCGGAGTCTCAGCTAGGATACCATTGGGCCAGTAGGAATCCCTGTTCGGAGGTGGAGCAACTAAAAGTTATACAATACTCCTCTTACTAATCAGAGGTCTTTAAAACAAAAGGCGATGAGTTACCTGAACCTCTTGACGTAATCTGCCACCTGCTCTGGTGACGTCAGGGAGTCCACATGATCCACGATTTTCCTACAGAAAGAAGCAAACTTTAAATATTTCATACTACTATTTGTAGATGTGACAACATTTTCCCAGCTTTAACTGTATGTCAGTCTTTTTTAATGTGCCACTCACCTGTTGATTGTGTCTCCATATGTGGCCCTGATGAGCTGCTGCAGAAGGTTCTTAATATTCCTGCGCAGCCACTGGTTCTTCTCTTTGAGATCAAACACCTCGTCCATCAGCAGCAGCATTACCCGGAGTGGGATATTATCATCCACCTGGAAGCAGTTTAATTTAAAGCACAGTTAAAGAAATGAAACAGCAGCACACTGACTCACATCAGAGACTTTTTCAGAGACATGTCAACGCAAAGAATGCTGAATTAAAATCTACAGGGTTATTCCTAACAACAAAGATAATTGCAGAAGTATAAAAGCGTTTTAAATCCTCATTTTAATGGAAGCTTTTTAAGCAGTTTCTCATCACATTTAACTGATGAGCCGAAGTTTGTACTCAGATGCATTTCGAGAAAACTTTGGAAGGACTTTGCTCACATTGTCGTCAAGCTGAGCGGAGACTCGACAGTGCTCAGGGTCGATTTCAGACTTGGGGAGGAGTGGAGGCACCTGAGAAAATCAGAGGTTAGATTAATGACTACAGAGAATCAAGCGAAGCCCGTGCTTCACAACGTTAATTCAAAATACTTGCAGTATTAAACGGTTCTACCTTCAGTATGGATTGTTTGATGTCCTGACCCAGTTTTTCTGACATGCGGCCCATGTTGTCGGAGACTTTGTTCACTCCCTCTGCTAAACTGTCTGGGAATGCTTTTACTGCATTGGACACGTTTCTCATGGAGCTCCGCAGAGGGTTCACAAATGTGTCTATCTGATGGCGGAATAAAACAAAAGCAGAAAATGTACTTGATAGACAAAATGCCAGTCACATGGTGAATAAACAGCTGATCAGTAAGCAATCATTCTCCAACATACTAAAAGTCTGAAATAATATCTACATATAATATATGTAGTAATTAAAATAAAGAACAAAAACAAAAAACACTGCCCAACAGTTAAACAGGTATTTGCATTTGAGAAAAGGAAATACCTTCCGTGCAAACTCTCCTTTGCCCTTGCTATAGGCCTTGTTTTCTAGGAAGTCATACACGTAAGGGATCAGAGTTGGGCAGGCCTTCACCATCTCTGGGTTCAGCAGCAACTGCAACAAATGTGCACCAAGAACTATTAATGGAAGGGAAAATGCATGACAATAAAAAAGAATAACATATATAAACTATCACATAACAACATTACCTGTAGGTAAGCATTGAGGTCTTTTTTTCTCTTCTCCAAGAAGTCTCTGTCCATGTTATTGAAGGTCTTCTTTCCTGGCAGCTTGAGGATTGATGCCAGGTTCTCAAACTAAAGCAGAGCAAGATTACAAACTGAGATTCAGAAGAAGGAAATGCAGCTGATGACTTTCCCTTATTTTCTGTCATGTTTACATTTATTGTAACAATGTTGGATGCCAGGCCAAAGTTTCTATGATATAAATAATGAGGTCAATGTATCTATAAGTAATTCCAGTGAGCCTGACGTTTGGGCTCACAAACTTGCTTCCAACATTTTTTTCTCTTGTGCCGTCAATATGGCGATACGGTCACGTCAGCCACCAGGCACCGCCGGCCTTTGTCTTTAACTTTAAATCGTGTAAAAGTTGTGTAATAGAGTTAAGTCCCACACACACCTGTTCAGTGATTCTCATAT
This sequence comes from Oreochromis aureus, assembly GCF_013358895.1. Taxonomy (NCBI): domain Eukaryota; kingdom Metazoa; phylum Chordata; class Actinopteri; order Cichliformes; family Cichlidae; genus Oreochromis; species Oreochromis aureus. The sequence goes on from NC_052962.1 coordinate 16,768,006, forward strand.
GGAAGTCATGGAAGTCTGAGTAGCGGCGGTAGGTCTTCCAGGTTTCCTCACTGCCATCTTGGTTGCGTCTAAACACAGTGATGGCGTACAGTGCGTAGGTCTTACCGTGGTCATTGCACACCCCTGCAGCACCCCAGAAGCCGGGGAGACAAGCATCAGCTACCCGATCCAGTAATACATCCAAAAAAGGGAATTGGAAAATGGGATGGGTTGAAAAGAGCAGCAGAAAGACAGGAAGTGGACAAAAGGGAAGTGTTGCAGGTGTAATATAGGGCAGTAAAAGAGCAAGCAGAGGGGAAAAAGTGTGTATGAATGGGATAAAAGGGAGGAAAAGTGTAACAGAATGGCAGGAAAGGTGAGGGAGGGAGGGAGGGAGGAGGGAAAAAGGAAAAACAGAAAAATAGTGAAGGTAATGGAGTGACAGAAATAAAGAATACTGGAACAGTGTGGCACGAGACAGCAGGCACGTGCAGATGAAACGAGCTTAGAGGTGAAATGCTGATAGAAAACATGCAGGGAAGGACTAAAAGGAAGTAACAGATACCCAATATCCAAAAGAAAAATCACACACAAACAATTCAACATGTTAGAAGAATACAAAACTAAACCACTCGCTCGGCGTACCTGTGTCAGAGATGAAGGCATGAAGGTGCATAGATTCATCATGGCAGGAATTGGGCAAGTCATCCAAAGACTGAAATCACAGGAAACAAATCATCATAAACTAGTAATAATAAACAGCACAGACAGATAACACATAAACACTAAATAAAAAGGACTCACTAGGTTTATGCTTCCTGTTGGAGAACCATTAAAGGACTCTCCATCACCATCATCAGACCCTCGGTAGCTTGGCTCTTTCAACATGTCCAGCTCTGCAAGCATGCGGACATAGAGAGGGCTCTGCTTGAAGGACGGGTAATACCGCTCATCGCGTAGCATCATGTCATACACCTGTTGTAAAGTACAAGTAGTAGTATTTGTTAGACTGGGGGGAAAATGCAGCGTAAGCAGAAAAAAAAAAAAGGGGGGGGGGGGGGGTACCTTTCTCTGGATTTCATCAAATATCTCTGGCGTGGGGTCGTCTTTCCGTAGCTTCTCCCCAAGCCTTGTTAGTGATGCCTCGTCCACCTGCACCCTGGGGGACGCCTGTTAGAGCAGACAGAGCCAAGAGGTTAACTTTTCACATTTGTAACGACAGAGATGAAAGACAGCTCTTTAAATTTATCTATAAATAAACGTCCCCGTTTCTAAAAGAGAAGTTCAGACACTGTGTAAAATATAGCTGAAATGAGTCTGGCTTAAAATATCTGAGGAGGCTGTGGATACATGACATTTTCAGCTACCTTGTCAGAGAGGTATTGTTCATAGACACCCAGTGCAGCTGCCTTCAGCAGCCCTTTAGTGGCACTAGGCTGCTTCTTGCCGTCCTTCTGCCAGCTCTGCATGGCCTCCAGCTGCTGCTGTGCCGTCACCCTGTATCCCTCCACTGTGAGCCAGAAGAACAGCTCGGCCTGGGCCCCCGCTGCCTGCATGAAGTCTGGGTCAACAGACAGACAACATTTAGTCTCCTAAATCATATGATGCAATGGCGTACTCACAGGTGTCTGCTTACAATTAAGACTCTGGCTACACATATATACACAGCAATCAGGGCCAGTAAATTTTATACTCAGTATTTCTGGCAGCCTCTGGTCTCTGACAGCCTCGTTTCTAATGATCAAGTTATTAAATCAAACTTCTACTTGTTTACAGTTTTGGGTTTTGCTTTGATCTAAGTACAAAAATGTTACACGGCATTTGAAAACCAAGCTATAGTGCAAAATGTTAACTTTTTTTAACTTTATCTTTCCTTCAAAATTTCTAGATTACTCACAGCTGAGTGTTTGCTGATTGAGCATTTGGGGCAAAAAAAGCAAGTGATTTATTGACAGTTTATGGATCAGACACTGATCAATTGTCAGACAGTTCTAAGAGATATTTGGAGACAGTGGAGTTATGATATTGGAAATATTGGAGAGTCCAACTGTTCAAAATTGCGTCATTGCTTGGCTGTTTTTGTGCACAGCTGGGATTTTCAATCTGACTTTTCCTATGCTGTGTCACAAATTACAACATTTTAGGCAGCGTAAACGTTAGCATGCTTTTGTTTTTGTTTCTTGGTGCAACCAAGATCTCGGCTGAAGTCTAGAGGTGACCATGCGTTTGCCTTGGCTGCACCTGATTTGTGGAATAACCTTCCTATTGCTATCCGCGAATCCGATTCTATCCAATCATTTAAATCACGGTTAAAAACCTATTTATTTAACCTTGCCTTTCCTGCTCGTTAATGCCTATATCTGATTCCTACACTCTATTTTCCATTTATACATATCTTTTATGGCTTTGTGCTTTTAACATGTTTTTATTTGATATGCATTTAATGCTATTCTTGTGTGTTAGTGATATTGACCTGTTAGCATATTTGGTACTTTGTTATGGTCTTATAATATTTATGTTTTATTTTCTGTCTTTTATGTGAAGCACTTTGGTATACCGTTGGTTTTTAAATGTGCTCTATAAATAAGGTTGTATTGTATTGTATTGTTTTAGTCATTATGTTTAGGCTGATGGGAATTCTCCAACCTTTAAAAGACTCTCACACCGACATAAGCGACAGCAAAAGAGCATGTCTAAAAAAAACAGAGGCTGAGTCATACACATTCATGTGTTAGGGCTTTAAAAAAATATGATTAACAGAAAAGTTCAGAGTTATAACTACAGTGACCTTTGGCGTCTATGTGATACTTGAGGTGTTGATGCACTTACCCATGAAGAACTGCAGGGCTATGTTGTGGACGAGGATGTGATCCAGTGGGATGACACACAGCTTTCCAAAGTTGGCTGCCAGCTTAAAGGCATCCACCTCCTACACAACACAGGAACCGAATAAGCAAAGAAGAAGAGAGCAACGCATTAACATAACCAACGCGGACTTTGAGCAAAACCAGCTGACAGCTGTGCAGACAAGGCTGTGCGATGCATGTTTACTCCCCTGCAGTTTCTCACCTTGCCAGACTGCAGTCTCTGGATCCTGGTCTCACACACCTTCTTCACAAACAGAAGACTGTTGATCTGGTTCTTGATCACATTAATGTCTGAAGGACAGAGAAACAAAAAGCCATCAGGGCAGAAAAGGAAAGCAGTGTGCTGTTTCAATAAACATTCTGTAGTTACTGAATGAAAACAATAAGTTTTGAGCATTTGTCTGATGCAAACGGAAAGAAAAAAGCGAGTGCCCACCATCTCCAGCAGTGTCCAGGGAGCGGAGAAACTGCAGCTCCTCCAGCACCTTGTCTTTAACGGCCTCCAGCTCAGCAGGCTTATCTGTTAACTTCAGGATGTTCATGAAGGCTTCATAGTTACAGCTGTTATCCCGGATCTACACAGAAAACAGGACATACAGCTACAAACACCAACACCAAATCATATTTTGTCTCCCAACCCTTAAATTAAACTGTTTCTTGGCCAGTTTGGAGGGGTGTTAAACCTCACCATCCATATGACAAACTGGTTGATGTAGTCTGGGTCACTCAGCTGGTTGATCAAAGGAAGCAGCACACCACGCGCCAGCACCTCCTAAAAACACACCACAGTGTATTTCCAGGCATGCTCGCTGTAATTTACACTACAAACATGTCACCGCACAGCACATTCAGGGGGATGCCGTGACGGCCTGGCAACCAACATGGCACCAATTTGCATGTGGCTTTTTTGTGATGCATACACAAACACTGGTTAATGGCATACATATGCATTTTTTTTATCTCTTATTTGCGCCTCACACTAGTTTCTTTTCATGCACTCACCCTTAGGAAGTATCTCATATTCTTATTGTGGAAATCTCCAGGAGGTAGTAACAGGTACAGAAGCAATTCACACAAGTCCCGAAGAAACCCTGACACACACATACAGAACAGGGTTACAAGCTAGAACAAAAAAGTTGCTCATAACTGTGAAATGTAAGGCCAGAAACAGAGGTGTGTTTACCTTCTTCATCTTTTTGTGAGGTGCACACAACATCTCGACAAATCTTCCTTTCCATCTCCACCTCAGCCTCAAAGAAAGACTCCATCAGATCGTCTGTTATGTCCCCTGTTCAGAAATCACTATTTAGTTACAGTCGTCACTATTTTTAGAAATGATCACTCTGGGTTCATTAAAAAAAATCAGCTACTCGAGACATGACAAACACGTTAATAACTGCAGGGAGTGTGATGTATGTGCGTACTTAGTTTGTCCTCTCTGTCACCGAGGCGATCCTGGGCTTTTCTGAAAACGCGTAAATGTGTGGCAAAGTCGTCCACCAGGCGAGTGGTGAAGTAAGGCTGCCAGTCCACCTCTTTGGACCTTTGCATACAAATATACACAAAATATAGATTGCTTGATTGTTTGCTAAATATAATAGAAAATGTGTGTGTGTGTGTGTGTGTGTGTGTGTGTGTGTGTGTGTGTGTGTGTGTGTGTGTGTGTGTGTGTGTGTGTGTTGTACCGTGTGGAGAACTGGACAAGGGCATTTTGCAGCGTCTGTCTGATCTCTAGTAAGAAGGACTCATCTTCGCTCAGGGTGTAGTACCAGTATTGGATGTAGTCTCTCAGTGCAAACTGGATCACCTACAGAGACATAAGGAAAAAGTGAGGAGTTAGGCAAAATTCTGTAAAGACAATTCAGACTGAGTGAAGTGAGAACTAGAGAGAGGGATCTGAATTGTCAACACAAACCTTGATAACCTAATATTTTTGCTGCCCTCTGTTTCATAGAACAAACATGGAAGTAGATAAGAACAATGATTAAAAGTCAAAATGCCAAGGTGACCATTTTAATCACATTTTCTGAAATAATCTCCACTGATAAAGTACCGGTAAGCAGAAATCACATGACAGCTCAATTACACAGGAGCTGAGTGAACAGAAAGCAGAGGGCTGGCTGTTTGTGGAAAACATTACAGAGAAACAACATTAATGGAAGACTGAAGACTTCTTTGTTTGAATCAACAATGAGATGAAAGTGTTACTGTAAGTATAGGGCTCGGGATTATACTCTTAAGGATGCACTGATAGGGGGTACATAGATACAGATAAAGTGGTTTGTATTCACCCTTTGATGACAATATCTATGCCACTTGAACTCAAACAGACCACATTACCCCCTCAGTTGGTATAAAATAGGGCTATGGTGGTATAAAAGAGATTGGGAGCGATTGCAATGTGAATAACCGGATATATTGCTACAGTAAAGGGAACAAGCAGTCATGTGCAAAAGGTAGTTTTCACAACTGCCAAAAGCTAAGTACAACTTTACTGCTTTCATAGCTATTGAGGGTCAGTAGCACCCAGGTGCTGCTAATCAAGTGCCATGTGAGGCAGCACAGCTTAGGTTTGCAAAGTTGCATCTGAACAAACCACAAGACTTCTGGAACAATGTGCTTTGAACAGCCCAGACCAGAGTGGAGACATTTGGCCCCGAAAACCAAATACAGCAAATCAGCACAAACACTTCAAACCATCTGTCAGCACAGTGGTGGAGGGGTGATGATTTGGACTCGTTTTGCAACCACTAAGTTGACCATTAATTCCTCTGCATGCCAAGGTATTCTAGTTAAATGTGTCATCTGTCCACCAACTAAGCCACTTAAGCCCGTCTCAAACTGGGTCATGCAACAGGACAGAAAGTCAGAGAAAGTCCAGACCTTATCCTGACTGATAAGATCAAACACTAAAATTCCTTGATGTCACGATTGTCTGTGAAATCATTTACAACAAAAAAAAGGCACCAATTCTGCAATAAAACACAAACCAGGACTTTTCTAACTAAAACTGCACCAGCAATGTTTCTGACTGGAGTCGTGTGGATGCCAAGTATAAACCATGTAAAAAGTTACAGGTTTTAAAATGAAAGGGTGTGGAAGTCCCTTTAGCTCAAGCTACAATATGAATCAGTGCAATACAGGATGAGAGGGAGCCGTGACTAATGAAAAAAGTGCTTATGTGAACACATATGAGAGGGGAAAACATATGCCCAGACAATGTGCCAGAAAAAAATGACCACACATTTATTTCAGGACGCAAGATGCAGCATTGTGCGACTTCACATTTCTCTGTGCAAGATCTCAAGATTCACATGGAACTGAAAAGATGAGAATTCCTAGGAACAGGCGAGGGGAGAGGAGAGATGCCATGCTCGAGCCGTTAGCGTCATCTGACCACCACTAACTGCTGTGTCTGCACTTAACTCTGCCGGCCACATCGCTTTGCTGAGGACGTCCTAAAAAGTTTTCTGCTGCAAGTGTGGTAACCACAGAGCGGTATGGAAAGAAAAACTGACAAATAAACACAAGCCACAAAGCCATTCTTTCTATTCTGCAATGTTTGCATAGGAACCATCAGTTAGACGATCAACTTGCAAATGTGTCAAGATGAGTTAAAAAAAAAAAAAAAAAGCAGTACAAACACTGTTGCATCACATGTCTCACATGTCACAGTCTGCAATGTCCACAGTTTACAAAGGACAACTTACACAAAGAGCTGTGTAATCATACAGAGAGTTTCCAATGAAGTCAGACTAGTTGCCTAATAAAACAATAAAAAGAATCTCACTGTGAAATAGTCGCTGTGTGACAGCTGTAAGGATTTTTATACAAAAACTGACAGGGGAAAAAAAAAGACAAAACACTGCAAGCTGTGCCAGAAAATAAACATTTAACAACACAGGAGGAGATCTGAGCTTCATTCTGGTTAATGTGAAGAATGCCTCTGCAAGCACGTACCAGCAACATGGTTTCTATTACAGAGCACGACACTGGTACACAAAATAATTTAATTAAGTCATTTTATAATTGAATCATGTCACATTTTCCTGCTTTTGGCAAGTTGGAAAAATGAACTTTGCTCTGACAAAACAATCACAAGAAAGACACAGAGCTCCAAGGTTATCAATCGACACAGAATAAAACACCTGAAATGCAGACGTTACTGGGTCATGCAGTGTTTGACAGCCAGTACTTCTCCCTGGCTTGATGCCATTAAGTCACTGACCTGGGCCAGCTGAGCTGATGGGTCAGACAGAGATTTAAAGGAGCCAGAATCCAAAAAGTCTGGAGTATTAGCATTTGTCAGGCAGGGACCTTCTCTAAGCTTCTCCCTGTAGCTGCTGTCCCATTATCACACATTATGCACTACCCACTCTTAGCTGGGTGAAGTGGACAGTGATTAAACCTCTCTTAAACCCACATTAGCTACAACTTTTTATTGTAAATGTCTGAATGTTACACAAGTAAAAAAAAAGAAGTGTTCTACATCAATTCTTTCAGTTTCCTGTAACTGCCTTTGGACTAATTTGTATGTAATTTCTTATAATGATTTTTGACACTTAGCCTCACTCAGGTAATAATAGACCCTTTTTTTAGTGGGCTGGAGACATTAATGTAACGAGCTGAGCCAAAAATGTGATGTCAACAGACTGAATGGAGTGGCGTCACTGCATGAATCATGACTCCTTCACAAGAATCAAACCTGCCATTTTTGCAAACCTGGCACTGAGGAATATGGACATGCATGCCGCCTCCTTGGCTCTCTAATTTTAGCAAGTTTGACAAAAAGCCATACACCGAGCAGCACGTATAACATCTTCTTCATGTATTCCGTTTTTGTGTAATTATCAAATGACATCACAGGATGTTCGGGCCACCTTGCAGTAACAACTCCACCCACATTGAGGTGGTACTCAAATTTAATAGAAAATAACCAAAACTGAGTAGAGCAAAGTCCAGCAGTGTTGAGTAGATGCTAGCGGAAAAGAGGCTTTAATGGCCGTGAGTGTCATTTTCTGAAGTTAGACCCAGCTCCTTTAAAGGCAGCGCTATCAAGGCATTAAAAGTAATATACAATTTTGAATTTACAAAATAATACTAATCAAAACTCAACCAATTTCTTGCAAATTATTAGTTAATCATCTTATCAAATGTAAACATGCACTTGTTGGGGTAGTGATGTGATGAAAGGGGCAAGGTGTGCTTATAAAGAAATGAATACAATTAGTATTGACACAGATCTTTGGCCATGTGTTGTATCTCATACAATAAAACTGGTAATCTATGCTTGCCTACCTATGAAACAGATGTCACATGTACAGGGAATCACAAGATCTATCACAAAGACAGGCACATAAACACACACCTGCTGTAGTGGTTCATCTATGAAACTAGAGCCTGTGAGTCTTCTGTCAATTTTTATAGGCTTCATCTCCAGCTTCATCTCATCCAACGTCTGAAAGAGACAAAACATAACCCACAGTGAGACAGGAGTAAAGTAATCAGAGAAAACTTTAGTGATCTCCATGACATCTGGCAGGCCGGGTCATCTGTTTGTGCAGGCGACGTCGAAGTACGTGTATTTTACCTTCAGTATACCAATTTGTGTGGGTGGTAAGTACGAGTGCTCGCACTTTTCCAGGTGTTTCTCCGAGTTAATCTTTCCATAAAGCAAAGTGACCGCAAAGCCCCTGAAAAACAGAAGTGTAATTTAGAAATCAGCGAAAAACTTATGAGCCAAGCTCCTGATGTGTTGTGGTTAACTGTGAAGCTTGTGTAAAGAGGTTAGATTGGCTTCAAAGGTCTCGCTGCTCACCCTCCAATGAAGCAGAAGATATAAAAGGCCAGGTAGAATATGGCAAAGGGTCCAAAAGTGACGAGGAACAGCACAACTCCAAGACCCCCCCATCCCCAGATGGACAGACTGGCCTGAAACACACAAGACAAAAAAACAAAAAACAAAACACATGCTCAATACACAATTCAATTCATCCCATAGTTCAGCTAGACTGATGATAATATTCTATAAACACATATAATGACCATCAATGGTCCTCCACGGAGCAGAGGGGAGGCAGATGTCTGTGCAGGAAGACATTACATAAAAGAGTATCAGACAGAAACTGTGTGTGTGTGTATAATCCTGTACAATCACATCCTATGGTGTTCCTGTTGTTGTCAGTACAGGAAACAGAGCTCGTTTCGACCCTTTTCCAGCTCCAACTTTGGCCCATGGTTACTTGAGTATCTCCTTTTTTTTTAGCCTTATCATATCAAAAAGGTACAAATGCAGGTTTTTTAAAAAACAAACAAACAAACAAACAAACAAAAACACAAGCTATACTGATAAGTTATGTCCCTGAAGTGTATGCTAGAGGTCGTGATAGCAAGTATGGACTGAACATTGTGCTCCAGAAACCTCAGGAGGGGTCTGCTGCACATATTAAACCAGGCCGCGCGCACCTTAGAAAATGGCTTTAATACTGTGAATGTGTTGTTATGAGTTGCAGCTGCTTATACAAGGATCCTTAAATGTAAAAGGAAAAAAAAGTCTTCAGTAATGTTCTCACTGTGAAGCCATCAGACAGGCATCATGATCAGTAGTGATGATCTTCGGCTGCCTTACATTCATGCTAGAGTTCCTTAGATAAGCAAATCCTGTGACGGAGCCAGAGAGGAGCACACAGAGCTTCCTGTGGACACTGAGACATTGTTCTCTCTGTTACAGTCGACTGCCACCAGTCGGATGACACACATTAGACTAGCTGCCAACAGCGTCACATCCATAAACAGGGGCCAGTCAGTTTACTGTGTGTATATATACAGAGCTAGACTAATTAGTGCCAAATACTATTAAGGCATATGGACAAATGAAAAGAGTAACGAAGAGTAATCTGTGGCTCCACAAACATGCAAATGCACAGTTTTCTTGCTTAACGCTAAAAGATAACTTAGCTATCCAACCATCCATCTTCTTCAGTTCATCCGAGGCCGGGTTCTGGGGGCAACAGTCCAAGCACAGATGCCTAGACCTCCTCCAGTTTATCTGGGGGAACACCAAAGTGCTCGGGGGCCACCCGAAAGACATAATCTCTCCAGTGTGTTCTAGGTCTGCCCCAGGGCCTCAGAATTGGAGGTGCCGGTTCTCATTCCCGGTGCTTCACACTCGGCTGTGAACCGCTCCAGTGCGAGCTGGATGCCACTACCTAATAAAGCCAACAGAATCACATCATCTGCGAAAAGCAGAGACGAGATTCTGAGACCACCCAAGTGGAAGCCCTAAATCATAACAACTATGAACAGAATCAGTGATCTAGATAAATTATGATAAAAGAGGAGTGAACATGTTTGAATGAATGAACCTCAATTTACAGTACTGGCCTCAATGTACACTCTACACTATAGCCTGATGTGAAAAGTACACATACGAAAGCTATGTTAGGTCTTTCAATAATATCCAGTTATATACATTTTGTTACCATTATAATTTAGGAGTAAAAATATGCTATATCTACAGTAAATGGACTGGTTCTTATATAGCACTTTTCTACTCATCATAGCACTTTACTACTTGACTCATTTACCAATTCACACAATCACTTTTTTCTATGCTCTTTCTATGTAAGTGCTTTCATTCACGCACATTCAATCTCTGACAGACACATTGGAGAGCAACTTGGGGTTAGTATCTTGCCCAAGCATATTATGCCATGCAAACAGATGCAGGCTGCATAAACACCAACCTTCCGATTAGCAGAGGACCTGCTCTACCATCTGAGCTGCAGCCACCCCCATGAAGACCGTGAGGCACCAATCTGTTTATTAACTTAATTAGCTCTGCTTTCACCGGTTTTATGCATGTCAGTTAAAAAAAACAACAACAACAACAACAAAACAAACCGAACAATATTTATTAAGTTTGTGACATTTGTGATAGCAGAAGAATACACAAACACCAGCACACACACAAAAAAACCCGCTAAATTGCCCACTGCAATATTGGCTCTGTGGAGGAGTTCAAGACTATAAATCAAGCTTCAAGCTACTGTGGAGGAGCTGCTGTGATCTGTTGACAGATTATGACATTAAGGACCAACAATGGTCAGAGCTATTGGCAATAGAGAGCTATTTTTTCCTCACTGATGCATTACTCGATGCCATTCATAATAAATTTAATCTGTCTCGCTATAGTCTGATGTCGCACATGCACATGCAGCCCCAGAGCACACAGGTAAGTGCACACGTTATTGCACGGTGTACTGAGGAGGTAATTAGAGGAAACAGGAGGATATTTCAAACTTCAGCCTGAAATTTTTGTTTGTATGGCAGAACTCTAATTTTTAAAATTGACCATAGACTGGTTTCAGTCACAGGTATGAATGACAGAAGGTTAGCAGCAAGAATTAAAGGGAAGGTTTATAAGCTATTAGTGAAACCTGCTATGATGTACGGCTTGGAGATGGCTGCACTGAAAAAAAAGACAGGAGACCGAACTGCAGGTGGCAAAGTTGAACATTTTATACAGAGCTGCTAGGCAGGAGGAAAAGAAAAATATTCCTGGATGCAGTAAAGGATCACATGCAAAGGTTTGGTGTGACAGAAAAGGATTCTGGGGATAGGGTGAGATGGAAGCAGATTATCTGCTGTGGTGACCCCACAGGGACAGGCCTGAAGAAGAAGAAGAAGAAGAAGAAGAAGGAGAAGAAGGAGAAGAAGAAGAAAGGGACAGGTATCCTAACATCTGGGTCATGGTAGGTTAAAAGGCAACTGTGAAGCTTCTTTTCATTCAAAACAAAGTTCCTAGACGCAGGAATGCTCAGTGAGGAGTACAATGTACAACTCTCTTTTTTGTCTACTACAGAGCCCAATAAATATTTTTATAAATGTTTTTCATGTAAAAAAAAATGTGAAATATGTTAATTTTAGTATGCACTGCCCACTTACTTCATACAATATCTTTGAATTTATAGATTCTGAAACTAGGTAGTCTAATATTGGTTGCTATTGTTCAGATGGGTGTGCTTGCTGACTTGACCTTGTCAGCATGAACGTCTGTATTAAAACTGGCCATAACTGTTTGTCCTGGCCCAGAACTGGAGCAGATAAAACTAGAACAAACACAGCCTCTCAGTTGGATCAGGTTTGAAAAAGCTGATAACAGGCAATTTGAATCAATAACTTCACTAGTACTGGTTCAGATCTTAAAGCAAAACGTTTTTAAAAGTCTTACTCTGAAGCACTTTGGACTGCATATGCGCACGAACAGTGTTACATAAGTAAATCTGACTTGAGGTGAACTTGTGACGTCCCTCCTCACCACATCAGCTGAGGCTAGTTTCACAGTAAATAGGATAAATTAAAACCTGAGGCTGATGGCTGTCACTGAGGACCTTCTGACCCTGACGTTGCTTACTCATCAGAGTCAAATAGACAGGCACTGACAGTGTGCAGACCAAGACATATGGGTCACATTAACAGAACAGCAGCATCTCTGAGAGTGCCTTGGAATAAATGCTGCATACCTGCCTGTCACTTTGTTTACAAATGTGGTTATGGGAGAGGCAGGAAGTATTAGAGGACATTTATATGCAGTGTAATAACCCTGTTGAGTACATGCAGTTCTCTACCCTATATTTCACCCTGTTTTGTACCAAGGGTGACAGAATTTCACTATCTCAGTTGCATAAGACATTGCAGTTTTTCTTATTCTGGAAACACCTTAACTGACTACACAAACACAGGAAGGACAATTTCCAACCTTTTCCTCAATTTCTTGCCTCCACTATAAAAAGCACAATTTTGATCTATATGGATGTAAAGAAATCAAACTACTGCGAACATTGACTATAATAAAATGCCTCAAACTTATATGAATAAGCTGAAGTCCAGGCTGCAGAATGTGTCCAAACTGGCTAGACTAACCCTCTTCCTTAAGTCATAAAGGGCGAGAACAAAGTCACTGATTGCAGGGTTGGGAGGGGAAATAGGGCTGGCCAGTAGAGAGAACCATTATTACAATTTAACTAGGAGTGTAGCAACACAGAGGAATGCTTTTCAGAAAGGTTGCCACAAAATGTGACCATCTAAAACAGATCCACATGTCCTGATGTCTAACACAACCAAGGGAACTATACCATATCAGCCAGAATGCTTTTATCATTTAAAGGAGATCCAAATTAAACTGCCATGCAAACAAAGGAACAGTCTGAACTGTTGTTCAACTTCCTCCCACACTTACATCACAGGGAACCACGCAGGTACATTTTCAGGAGTGTTCGAAAACTTTTTACCAAACCAACAGAGTCATATTTACTATCATAAACTACATGCTCAGCCTGATGGTAGTAAAGAACAATTATAATACATCACTATCACACACGCTAACAGTGTGACAGTGAAGTAGCAACTTATGGATTTTGTTAAAAATTTTCTCTAAATAAGATCTGGGTCCAAAATTAGCAAAGCTAATGATTGTGACAAACATCTGAATAAAGGCAGAGTGCAACTAAATTTAGCCCACAGTGGAGGGCCAACTAACTTTCCACTGACTTTGTATTTGGTGAAGGTGCCTCCCTATCAAGTGGCTTCACTAAACTACAGCAGCTTGCCAACACGGAGCCAACATCAGACGTGGCTGAAGCCAGCTAGAAGCATTTTATTTGCATTTCAGCTCCTAGATATGTATAATATATATTTGTGTTTTCCCTCCAACTGGTGCAGGGTGTAATGTGTTGCGCTTTGTCTATACTAAATTAGGACCAAAACAGTGACATATGTAACTGTACTCACCAGAGCAAACCACAAGCTATGCTGTGCTTACTGTAGCATCCAGCAGTTAGTTAGGCAAATCATTTTATTAATCATCTTAAACATATTTTTAATTAATTAAAAACATAAAAGGTAAGTAATGAGTATACGTATGAGAAAGAGTGTTTTTAGATCTACTTAAGCATATGCAGTCTGATCGATTACACCCTTTAAAATTCTGTGACTCCTGAGAAAGAGACTGTAGTTCAAAAGGGTAATGCAAGTATATGTTTGACGTCAGTGGTGCTAGTGAGCAGCAGTGAATGTGCACGCTATCAGTAGGACTGTGTGATGAGAATGTGGAGGCTTGGCTCTGTAGAAGAGATGATAACTGACACTCTTGAGTCATTACAGCTTACACAGGGCTTAAAACATGAACCATCTGTTCCAGTGATTAACACCCAAGCCCATCAGGGATCCTCACATCTGAATATCTAGGCAATTCCTTATGTAATACACACTAAACAGACACTCATTAACACAGAAGTGACAGTATTTAAGGCACTGGGCGAGATCATAGATGCAGATGGGCACTGAAGCACCGCTCTCATGCATTTCAAATTGTTAAACAGTGGCAGGATGTTACAACATGGCCTAAAAGAGAATTTCCGAGGACATGTTAAAAAAAACATCTGTTAAAATCTGCTTCATCATCCTGAAAGGACGGTCACTGATAAAAATCATTACCTGTGTGAATATGCTGGCCAACGATCAAATACAAAAATATCACTGTGGACTTTACTAGGCTTCAAACAAAGACATATTTTTATTTTCTCAACTTTAATATAACCAATTATATATTTTGAAATGAATCCATATATTTGTGCTTTAATATTTCTGACAAACTTATTTACAAAGAAGCAGAACACAATCTAGATGTTTAAAAAGAAGTGAAACACACAGAGGCGGCGTTTTTGAGGAACGCTCTGGATGCCCTTGACTCCAGGCACATTCAGATATGCACATGTAGCCTCTTATCAGTGTGTCTGAGAATATTTTTCCCTTAACTTTCCTGGCACAAACTAATAACAAAACCATGGACGTACACGCACGCATGAAGAACTACTCAAGGGTGGATATTTCTATTTTTGTGATCAATGTAAGTCCTCAAGTGCTTAGCTGTAAACCCTAGGCAGTGTAGTCATTAGGTGAAAGGTTAACTCAGCCCATTAAAGTTCTCCTGTGGGAGATCAAGCCTGAGAGAGAGAGAAAGTAAGTGGGTCTGACTGATCATGCTGGCCTAATCCACCAGGACCACTGAAATGCAAAGAGCTGCTATATTAACCTTAGGATCACAAAGGCAGAAGTAGTAATAATATTAATTTCCAGAGAGGACAAGAAATGTTGTAGTTCACTTAAAGCCAAATCAGATTACTCAAATGAAAGTAATACCAGGGTCTCCAGGATTTGAACTTTATTACAAATTAATAACAGCATACTAATGACCCTGAAAACTGAATGAGCAAATGGTCCAGCTTGTTTTGTCTAGTTCCCCTGAGCTGTGGTTTGATACCTTTATTACCCTGGGGAGGGTAAAGTGAGCCACACCCCTCCTCTGTCACAAACAATGTCCCCAGCTGCTACTTTTCACCTTCCAGTGAGAAGCAGCTCCAGGAAAGCAATAACTGGGTATTTATACTCATTATATACTAAGCTAGTAGAGATCATCAGGTCGGCAGTAACCCAACTAGAGCTGAAACTGGAACACACAACCAATGAGCACATGCTGGGAAGTGAAGCCTTTTCGAGGCGCTGCAGTAATCATGACTGTTAACAACTCCAAATCTGATGAATCATGTGAGCTGGATCTTGTCTCAGCATGACCTAGACACACTGTACATATAATCTGGATGAAAAAACAGGTCTGAACACAGCTTAATTCATGAGAGCTGTGAGCCTGTTTGGCAGGGCAACAACTTGTACAGCACGTAAAGGAAAGGGAGGTACACTAGCAGGCCTGATGTGACAGCATGCTGGACTTAATATCTACCAAGCTTTGATTAAGGGAGCTTAACGAGGTTTAGCAAGTGGTAAAAAGCACAGAGATAACGCTGTGTGACTGTGGACGAGCACACATGCACTCCCAACAAACTCAACATACAAAGGTGAATTGATCAAGTTGTGCAGACAGGCCACTCACAGAAGCAACTAAACTACAAAGGACTACATAAAACAAAGCGATATCCTTCATTGATTTCTTACTAAGGTTACCAGAGACTAACATTTCCAAATAGCAACTAAGCCAACTAAGTGTAACACGTGATTGCCAACCTCACCTGCAGCTCAGATGAGGTGGGCAGTCTGCTCTGTTGGCTGTCCTTTCAGGTCGCTAAACTGGGGGGCATCCCGTGAGATGTAAAAAAAAATCTCTGCAACCACTGATCAACAACAATGGCCTTTATTAATATTTCAAGACAAGCCTGCGTTAGGCCGTTTAGATGTGTCTGAAAGAAGGGAAGGAGCTGGTCTGACTGACAAGCTTATCCACTACATCTCAACTTAACATCAGTCAATCAGTTAATGCCTGAAAATTTATTTCCCACACCATTCACACTGTCTGCATCTAGGTGTCACCGCGCAACACGTTTATTACCGACATAAATGTTTGCATCCAATGCAGACTGATAAGCAGTGGACCGCAACTGCTCCGACACAAAAATGTAACTTTCCCTAACGTTAGCCTCTCTAGCCGTCAGCCAAGCTAACGCCCAGCTCACCTGTGTTCGCTGTAATGTAGAAATTCGCTTGTGAGGGTCTTCACTCATAATATAAACGCAGACTACCGACATTGCCTGTGTCGAGCTAATTCCAGCGCAGTGTTGACAGTGCGGATATCCTAAGCCTGTCGTATTAACTTAGCGTTAACGGTGTAATCCCGCGCTGACTGCCACTTATAGCTGACATGCTTTGTGAAAACACAGCGGCAGCGAACCGTCCTCTCTCCCGGCTCCCGTGTTTACCTGTGGGGCTAGGCGCTAGCTACTCCAAGCTAACTAGCTATGTCAGCCACAAACTACTGTACCAACACACGCGAGTCTTTTTCACGGGAGATAACTTACCTCTGCAAACATCGTCTAAAAGGCTGTGAGTTGCGGCGGCTCTGGCTAACCCCACCACATTGTAACATGCGAAGAGGAGGTGATTTTCTTGGTTAAAATCGGTCGTATTTCCAATCTCCGTACTGTCTTCGGAGCGTCGCCATGTTTGCAAGGTTTACGTCGTGGGTGCCCCGTTTCTGGACGTCGCCACGCCATTGGCTGGAAGGCGATGACGCCAAATGCAGCGATAATCACGATTGGCTGACCTAAATAAATTATTAGTTCACAAATTTCTGATATATTCACAGACTGTAACCGAACTGTAAGTCATTTTCAGCCAATATTTTTTTTTTTTTATCTCTTGTTATCTCGCATCAGGCCTCATGAAATAGAGAAAAGAATAAACCATCAAGTTAACAACAGCATTAACAGTTTCCAGTAAATGCAATTACAGCAAGTCGTTGAAGCCTAAAGCATCACCAGACCATCCCACTACCACCCCCACGACTGACTGTTGACTATTTTATGATGTTCTTATTATGAAATGCGGTGTTAGTTTTACACCAGATGTAACCAGATCTAAACCTTCCAAAAAGGTCTTTTTCTTGTAATGCCACAGAATATTTTCCCAAAAGTCGTGAAGATGATTTTTGCTAAATGTGTGGCAAGCCTTTGACTTCTGTTTGGTCAGCAGTGGTTTTCTCTTTGGATCTCTCCCATGGTTGCCATTTTTTCCCCCACGTTCTTTCTTATTGTTGAATCATAAACTCTTTAGATGCTGTTCTGGGTTCTTTGTGACCTGGATGAGTCATCAATGCACTCTTGGGGTAATTTTGGTAGGTTGACCACTCCTGGGAAGGTTCACTACTGTTCCAAGTTTTCAGCATTTTTTAAATAATGGCTCTCATCGTGGTTCACTGGATTCTCAAAGATTTAGAAATGGCTTTGTAAACCTTTCTAGACTGAGAGACGTCAATGAATTTGTTTCTCAGCTGCTTCTTAAGATTGCAGCAGTAAGTGCTGTATTTTTAAATCTTTTAGCCTACTTTACTTTGACTTGCTCTATTTAAGTGATTTCTTGACCAAACAGGTCTGGCAGTAATCAAGCCTGGATGTGGCAAGTTAAACTGAACTCAGCTTTCCAGAAAATCTAGTTAATCACAGTCAGTTCATGATTTAACAATTACTTTTTGTCATAGGCTTGGATAGCTTTTCCCTTAATAAATTGAATCTTGATTAAAAAACTGCATTTTGTTTTGTTTACTAAGATTGATTTTTATCAGTGTAAAGATTTGTTTGATAATGTGAAAAATGTTAGTATGAAAAATGTGCAAAAAACAGGAAAACATCAGGAAGCTAGCAAATGCTGTTTCTTGGCACTGTATTAGTTCATTTACTGCAAAAGATTCTGTACAGAGGTCATAGCTTGCACCACCCAGTAAAACACAAAGCAGTTAACAATGGCTCCACCTACATAAACAGACCTCTTTCACTGCATGAAAATGGTAGGTAAACAGAGGTGCCACTAATAATGTTAATTAAGGCTTTGCACCTGAAACAACCAAACCTTCCTTAATGTCATTTGCAACAAGTGTTTTACATAATATTTCATGTCAAAATAGCTACTATTTTAAAGAAACATCAATAATTAAATGCTAACATGACAGACTTTCTTTCACTCAGTTGTATTTAGTAGTTTTACTTTGATTCTCCAGTGCTGTAATAGAAGAATTTTTACTGCAATATGTGAAGCCTAATACATTTATGGTTTAATAATATGCCTCTCCCTGACAGTCAACCTCATCAAATACATGACAACAAAGAAAGATCAGTGTGCAGTTGGATCACGTGTTTGGCAGTGGCTACCTGCAAACATGGTACCAATGCATAATTCATTGCCCGAATGCGATCTTCATTAACCTGTGCTCTACCTTACATTGCCTGGCAATGGACATTGGAGGAGGTGGTACAAAGAGGCAGAGACAAAGGATCTCAGAGTGAATAAAAAAGATGGATGCAACAGAGATCTATGTGTTGTTCTAGGTCACAGTACCTTTCTCCGAAGTGACAGCCACATCTGAGTCACACAGCAGGTAAGGGTGAAAGAAGACAAAACAGGTGCCTGCAGGTCCACGAGAGCAGAGAGCACACGTCGGACTACCCATTCTTTAATGCACAGCAACACATAAGAGAGAGCTCCTTAAGCCTTTCATGTTTCTTATGTCTCTAAATCCCTTTTCTGTTTCTTGTTTCTGTCAGCTGATTGCTCGCTCTCACAGACGAGCACAGTGAAAGTTAATAACAGTAGACTTTATACCCTCGCTTTATGAGTTACACCCCTGTTGTAATCAAAACACGTGATGAACTAAATGGTGCCTTTGCAAGGTGTAGATACACCTAGGTTAATATTAGGCTATTTATTGTATGCAGTAACAAAAATAACAATCACTTGTTGATCAACCTGTTTGGGAGGTATGCTCATGTTTGCATCATAGGGCTTGGCTTTTAAAAAACAAATAAGGCCAATACAAAAGGTAATTTTGTTTCATGATTTTGCATCAAACACATGAAATGCACTTGCTCAAAAAATATAAAAACCGAGGCATCTTCAGAAACTACAGCAGGTGCAGCTTCTAATTGACGTTGTTGCATCTTTACCACTAGATGTCACCGTCAACCCAAGTTAAACTCCAATGGGGGAAACTCCAGTGTCAAATAAATCGTCCTGTACACCAGGGGTGTGCCGTGACTTTTACACGAAGGCAAACAGTGAGGACCCCACCTCCAATATAAACAAACAAACAAGCAAACAAACTTTCCTTCAATCTTCCACTCTGGACCTCATTAAAACATACCATTCTGACAGCCTCTTGCTGCCCACTTTCTGGATGTCTACTCCTTTCTGTACTTCTGAGGAAGAATTGCTTATGTACTTATGTGTTTATAATCTAAAAATCTACTATTAGTTGACAATGATAAGTGGTGAAATTTAAAAAGCAAACAAACAATAACAAGAACAACATTTACTTTAGCAAAAGTGTCAATAAAGCATAAAGAAAACACCTCACTATGCATAAATATGTATTATTGGCAAATTTTACATAAAGTATCAAAAGTATTTATTCTACAGAATCAGAACATCAGTGTGGGTAATTTCTATTACTGCTGTAGACACGTTTCATTCTGTTTATTCCACAGTAGTACATCACATGTTTGTAATGTAGCTGTCCGATCCCGTGTAGCTGTAATGTGAGAGTCACGTGTTTCTAAAAAAACAAACAAACCCATAAACAAATACAGCTTTTAATTGGGCCAGAAACACAGAAATATCTTTGAAAAGTATATTAAAAATATTTAATATAGACTGTGTGATGTTGTTACATGTCAATATCAACTGCGGGATTCAAATATTTTTGGAAAATTAAGGTGGCCTATAACCAGCTGTATCAAAACAGCTGGTTAAACGTTGTACATTCGGGAAACTGAGTAATTTCTCTGGTAATTTGAAATTGTTGGTGGAACCTGAATCTCTTTAACTTTCTTGTTTTTTTTAAACTCGACATGTTAGGAGCTCTTCTCTCTGTCATTTAAGGTTTCATTACTAACAGGCTAAACAAGCTTTTAAAGTCACAATGGAATACCTCTGCCATACAAATGAGTTATCAACACAAATCATTTCATTCATATTGTAAAATTTGAACAACCAATGAAAACTGCAGGCAAAAATCACCTGCTGATTGTTTGTAGAAAACAACACTGACGCATTTAATAAAATGGTAATCAATCCCATAAATAGATACCATGAAAAGATAGTTATTGTCATTAACAGTCAACATACTTCTTCCTAGTTATTCTCTTTCCTTTTAAATCTCCTCTGCATTTGAACAAAACCATTTGACTCACTGAATTCAGGCATATCATGGACTAGTGAGTTCTAGTATATGATTACACTGACTCACAGTGATCTTCTTTTACTGTATATGGGCATGATTGACCATTCAAGAGGTCTGGCTGAAACAACACTACAACACACTACCAGATGTGACATTGCTTTTGGCATGTGGCACTGTTGCAAGGGTAGCATCAGGTGTAATATACCTTAATATTTTCATTATGTCCTCCTCCCTCCAGTGGTTTTGTTCAATCTTTTCTAGACAGGCGAGAAACTGTGCTAGTTTGCAACAGAAATATTAGTCAGTTAAGGTATTATTTGTAGTTTTTATTATTCAAATTAATCACCATCACCCTAATGAGCATGTCCAGCTGCTAAAGCTACCCATAGCTCAGATACTTTTGACTTGAGGGAAGAAATTGCACTAAAAGCTACAAAAGAGCAGAAGGACCATGGACCATTTATCAGTTAACCTTATTATATAGTCACGCACAACTTGAAAATTATTACTTTTAAAAACAGGATTTGCTGACTTCTATATAAGTATAGTACACTCCTGCTCTTTTTTGTAAGCCATCAAGTGACCCGAGGCATGGCACCCATGATGGTTTGGCCTAGAGGAAGTCATAGTTCAAAGGTCAGGAGGTGGAATGTGACAGGCAATGGTAATGTAATGACTAAAAAAAATAATCTGATATAGATATGTGATATATGTCTTTGTTGTTGAATAAAAACATAAATAATTTGCATAGAAATTAAAAAGGACTTAAAACACAGTGTTCATGTTGCAGAATTTTTAAAAAAAAATTACACAGTTCCAACAATTTGGTATTTAAAAACTACAGCAGCGAAGTGTAGAGTACGAAAATGAAATCAAGCAGACCGTAACTACTGTTTCTGTCAAAAATGACACTATAAAATGTCCATAGACACAATTGTATGGAGGGCCACAAGTGCCAAAATGAATGAACTAAATATATCATTAACTATTTAAATAAATATGTAATTAATTAATTAAATCTATAAATAATGAATTGAAGCTCAAAGAGTTGCATTTAAAACATTTTATAAATAATTGATTTCCAATTTTAATTCATCAAGGGCACATTTAATTATTTAGTAATGTATTTAATTGAATTAATTTGGCAGTCCTGGCCCTCCATACTTTTTGACATTAACTTTGTCTCTGCAAATGCATTTGACATATATTGTTCTTAAATGTTTTGCACTTGTCTATAGTGATGAGGGAAGATGAACTTTGTGGCACAATGCTGATCTTTGGTTGCATGTTTTGGTAGTGTGTTGCTATCTCCTGTAGGTTATAGTGGCAGGGTGACATGGGGCAGATTAGGGGTGACACTGGCTAAATGTTTGCAGATGAGGGTTCCCAATATTTAATCACCATGGTAACAAGGGTCACCAGGATGGGCCAATGGGCCAACTAGCCCAGGGGTATTATGGGGCAAGATGTTTATTTCAGAATCAGATTGTGGGTATGAATGTGTGCATGAGGAAGCTGTTTGTGTGTGCATGTGTGCATGTGTGTGCATGTGTGTGCCCTCAATTGTCCCTTGACCACATGCCTGAGGGAAAAGTGTGCTTGGTCAGTGCTCTTCTAAACTTCACTTAACACGACCTCCTCCCCCCCGAACCTCAGCATAATAATCCACACAGTCGTAGTCTTGGCAGGATGAGGTGAGTGGACACTTCCTAATGGCCAACAACGCAGTCATTTTAGTGCTGTGTGCACATTCCCGTGGTCCAGTAGTAGCCATGGCAGGCATACACAACATAAGCTGGCTAGTTCACTGTCCTCATGGGAAATATACTTCTCACTGAATAACATTTGGTATGATATTGCACAAAGACAGAATAACAAGCCACATGCCACCTCAGCGCAGAGAGCAGGCTCCAAAATTACATCACAGAGCTGCACAGAGGTCTTGAGAATGCCACATACTCACCAAAAGGCATTACAGGTTGGGAGGAGGTCACATTTAAAAAATTACTCTCGCTAACATGGATTGAGCGTTTTTTAAAGATGTCTAGTAACAGGCACTTTGCAGATATGTTAAAGTGCACATACAAGTCCCACTCACCTGCTATTCAAACCTCCTGTTTGCAAAAAGGTAGCAAATCAGAAGAAACGTACCTTTTTTTTTCAAACAGTGAGTAGTGGCCCCGAGGGACATCGGGGCCACTACTATAAAGATAAATAAGGTTTAATGTAAAGAGTGAATCAGATTGCAACAGAGTCCAAGGATTATGTCCATCTGAAAATAAGAATAAAAGGTCCCTTTTTTGCCAAAAAATGTAGTTAGCACCTTTTAATAACAGGAGAGTTTAAACCAGCATTTAATCCACCAAGCATTTTTGCTAGTCTCAGTTTCACCATTTTCATCCCACATCAGTTTATAGTCAAAATCAAGCTTGTGTAAAAACTCTCTGTATCTAATTTTAATAATTTTTTTTTTAAAAGGAAGAAAGTTTAAAAAAAGGATTTTTCATACTGTTTTGACTGGACGTGCTAAGAAAAGCAGTGAGGTCACTAAAAGGAGGTTATTTTTTACAATGTCATTCGCCCACACTTTGTGTTCAGCCGGGTGGTTTTATTGTCTTTTCAACTCTATTTTCATCCTACCAGTACAAAACAGTTCTTTTTAGGCTCCCCCTCACCCTTTTTGCAGTTGGGTTTATACAGTAAAATAATACGCCTATATGGCGATAAGGTAGATCTGTGAATGTTTCACTGTTCAGAAGAGTTCAAATAAACCTGCTTTATATCCATTTAGGAAATTCCACAAAAGCGTTGTGGGCAGGAATACCACAAGTCTTCAGGGAACACCAGAGCAGAATATTTCCCGGAATTTTGGGGGCCTGTACACCCACAGCAACAGCAGCGATGGCGGTTCGTTTTGAGTCAGAGCGCAGCTCTTTTTTGAGATATCACAGGTAGCAGAGCTTGTTTGTCTCCCTGACTGTGACTCTCTAGAGGATCAGAAATTAAATCCAGTAAGCGGAGAGAAGGAGACAAGGCAGGAGTATCGGGTGCAGGGTAGGGAAAATACAGGAGATGAGAAAAAGTGCATTTTTTAAATGGTGAATAATTTGTACGCCCTGACATGATGCTGTGCAGGACCACTTCCTGTGGCTCAGGTTTCAGTGTGTAAATGTGCTATGGGGGGAGGGTCTGCTTCCTGAGCTTTTTGCGGGGGTTATGGAAAAAGTTGGGAACAAAATGCAGCAAGTTGAGGATTTTCTTAAAGATCAAAAAAAGCTTTATTGTAGATTTATAACGGAGTGCAGTGGGGATAAACTGACACGGAGAAATTACACCCCCTTTCCAAAAAAGCTTTGGAGAGACAGCATTTATTTATTTATTTTTAAAAAGAGGTTTTATACACCAAATGTAGACAATATGAATAACAAAGATCAAGAAGTTTTAACAGTGTGGATCAGTATTATAACAGTATTTAAGCTTCTTTACCTGCATATTTTTCATGTATGAGATAAAATGAGGATTTATACCTTAGTCCATGCAGGTGCTGATTACTTATGTGTGGCCTCGGGAAGTGTTAGCCACTTCTAAGCCAAACAACCTTGTTCAGACATTATGTTTTCCTTCCCTCTGTACATTCACACCAGCCCACCCTTTAATAGGAGAGTTGATATCCCAGCGGTGCCTTTCCTAATAACCCGTGTTTACCTTAAAGCTACAGAGCCAGGATTTAACAACGGTCACAGTCTGTTATTGCGTAAGACTGTTCCTCTCAGGTGTCCCACCTTTTTATTTTGATCAATTCTTTGCTTTATCCTTTTAATTTTGTTAAATTAATTTGCCTCTCTTCATTAATTTCCTTCTTTTTCTATCTTCTTCTCTTTATGCTTTGCTGTGTGCATGTGTGTGTCCAGCTTAGGGCTTGGCAGCGTCTGCTCTGAGGTTTCTGTGGCTGCAGGTAGCGGACCTGTTCACTTAAACACTGTACCTCTAATGTACTCCAGATGATCCAACTATTTATAACTCACACGCACACACACACAACTTTACTCTCGCCTGTTGTAATCCCACCGCTTGGATTTTTACTATGCCATCATTCCTTGAGATGAGTTTGTTCGAAACACACGCACATACAAACACACACTGTCTTTGCATTTTACTCTACTTTTAGTCTCAGGACCTTTTGCCACCTCTTTTTAAGAGGCGGTGTTACTTTACACTTTTCCTGTTGGTATGCCATGACTAGAGTTTACCCATGTGTGTCTAAGAGAGAGTGTGTGTGTGTGTGTGTGTGGAGAAAGAGAGTGGGTGGGTGGGTGGGGGGGTGTTTGAAAGTTGGCACTTACCTTTACCAGGCAGCCGGGGGAACAGAATTATGAGGCATTTAGGCCAGTTTTACTGGACTTGAAAAAACATGCAAATAGGTCATATGACACCAACCTCCAGGCTTATAAAATCACAGAAAAGGGGGAAAAAAGAGGCAGAGACAGAAAAACAACAGTCAGAAGAGCAAAATTACAATACTAAACTAATACTGAACAGAGGAAAACACACACACACAGAGATTCAGAGCACAATTGGCTAAAAAATGCTGGCCCACAATAATCATTGCATCAGCAAGACTTTGTTTTCATGCAGTCCCTGAATCGTTCTCTTTATCTCGCTGTGGTTTTATTCCTTTCACCTACATTCTCCAGCTTTGTGCGCACACACACAAATTTCTAGCCAGCAAATACAGAGGCATGACGGGTGTTTTTGTGTTTGTGCATGCCAGTAAACAAAGTGAGGAGAAAAGGAAGGAGTTTGAGTAAGACGAGGAAATGAGAGCACAGAGAGAGAGAGAGATGATTTGATGATAAAAGGAGTAAGCAAAGGAGCGAATATGACCAAGAGGAGGGAGGAGTGGGGTGGGTGGAGGGGATTTGGGCTGGGAAAGAGGGAGCCGGAGAGAGCTGGAAAGACAGAAACAGACCACCTCAAAGTAATGAGAGAGAGACCGAGGAGATAGAAATATAGAAAAGTGGGGAAAGAAACCAAGAGAGACCACCCCACAGTGAACACCAGCGGGAACACTGTGCAGATTTTAAAATCTTATTTCTCTCCCAGCACAGCTCTCCTTAGACCAACACCCGAAGCAGGAGTCGATCTTACTGCCAAGCCATCCCTCACTCTGCCCTTCTGCATGTGTGCGCGCACATACTGACTCATGACAGGGCCCCCAGAACGCTAGTAAACCACGGCTGTGCTCTGCTTATTGCCTGCAACAAGGAAAAGCTCGAAAACTTTATATAAGACGGGATGATGCAATACTCTGTTGCGCATCAGAAAAGCCTCAGTTACTGTGAACAGAGTTGAAACTATCATCTCTGCTATTAACGCAGCCAGGAAACATGCATTTCCCCTGCAGAAAGCCACAATCCCATCTGTGTGAATGGCCCCATGTGGTGTCAGACAATTCCCTCTCTCTGTGGAAATAACACACAACGTGTTGTGCTTGAACTGGGCCTTTTCCATACTGATAGTCCACAGATCTGTGCATGATAAGAAACCACTGTGGTTTTCTAAGGTAAACACATGAAGCCCCTTTAACCTTCATCAACAGACACCCCCCGCCACCACCACCAAAGTTCCCCATTAAACATTTGGAAAGCTTAAATCCAATAAAGGATCTTTGTATAGGGTGCAGTAAATTAAGTTAGGACAAAGAGCCTATATGTTTGAATGAGTCGCGCTGCTCTTTGATAAAGAGCCTATGTTTATACTGGTAAAGCGGGGCCACTGTGATATTGTCTGGTATGTGGAGAGTTATAAGAGGCTTATGTTTAACTCAGCCTGAAAGATAAACAGCCTTGGGCAAGAGAGCTGAGAGGACGCGTATACTTTTTTTTCCCTCTTGAGTTTTCTTCTTCTTTTGCTTTTTCTCACTGCTTTATCAGCGTGTTCATTTTCCACCTCCCACTGTAATCCAGCCTCCATCTCTCTTGCTGTCCTCATACTCTGTGCTGCATTTGACAAGTATTAGAGAACTCAGTGGGGCATTTTGTGGAGGTGAATGTGGTGGCCCGTGGTCCAGCTGGGGGTCACAGCATTCTGGGGACGGGGTCAGTTTGAGAGGTCACAGGTCAGCACTGATGGGTGCAGTTGGCACCGACCTCAGGGAACGTGTGCGAATTAGAGCTCATTATATTAACGGTTTCTACCCTGACTTCCTGTCACTCTCTGTTCCTGTACCATTAAAACAACAATGCTGTCATTATTAATTCAGGCATTAAAAAACAAAAACAAATACAATATAGAATCAAAGATGTTGTGGCATTTAGACTTTAAACCATTTTATAGATTGGATGCAACTACTTTTATAATATAACTCAACAGCATCTCGTCGTCCTGCCAGATAGGATTTGGTTATTTTTCTCTCTTCTGAATTCAGAGACATTGTCACATCACGACAAGGAAACTTATATTCTTTTGCAAAATAAATAAATAAACAGAAAAAAACTGAGTTCCAATTTGACTTGATGCATGCTTATTTGACTTAGATGAATGCATTTTTTAAATAACAAATACATGGGAAAATATTAAGAAGGTTTTATTATTCTTTCAGTCTGCTCTCCTTGACAAGATTCACAGTATTGTGCAAAACTCTTGATCCAACCTTCATTTCTTTATATTTTACAATGAAAATGGGAAATAGACGCAACAGTTTTTTAAAATATGTGAAAACATATATAGAAGCTATGCAGTTTATAAGACACAAACAGTTTGAAAGGCAATATTCGGTATGACCATCTTTATTTTTCAACACAGTCTGACCTCTCTTAGGAAGCCTTTCTTCTCATTTCTTGTCATAGTCTTCAGGAATACTTCTCTAGGCTCTCTTTTTTGATGTTTCTGCCTTTAGTTCTGTTCTCTGTCAGGATGATCCCACACTGCTCTAAAAATGTAGAGGTCCAGGATCCGGGAATACCAATACATTTTGTTTTCTATCTATATGCTCTATATGATCTTATTGCATTAGCACCTGTGTTTGGGATCAATCCCAAACAGAAAAATTGTAGCCAATCAAACACTTTCCAAATGATTTTGCATGGTGGATCGAAATCTGTCGATACGTTTCTGTGATCCTAATTCTATCAGTTTGGCAAAATCTCCAAAACCACTGGCTGAATTGCAGCCACAAACCATGGCACAACCTCCACCATTTTTTTCAGATGGCTGACACTCACTGTCGTACCTCTGTGCGGACGTCCTCCATTTCTGATGAAGCTTCTTTGCTAAGCTGTGTGTTGTGTGAAGACAAAATGCTGGCTCATCCCTTGAGTTAGGTGCCTGAATGATTCATCAGTCAGTGTTAAGTGGCTTAACAAACAAATAAACATTGCTCTGAAAATGGTAAGGTGCAGGAACTGGACTAAAAATGAGTGAAAAGGCAGCCAATGTCCACAGACAAACTTTGAAAGACCTTCAGAAAGCCTGAAGACCTACTGCTCAAGACCACTTTAAAGATTACAACAAAGTCTGGCTCAGAGGAGGAGGGCAACTCTAAAGCAACAATAAATCTAAAAATGCTCATGACTGCTCTTATATAGCAAAAACCAAAGAAGTGTATGGACTCTATTTTTGTCCAGTTTACTGATATATTACATCACTGACCAGCTGACATGGAGGGTTGGAGTGATACTCAAAGCACTATTTGTTTAATTTCACTTCAGAGAGTCAGAGAATGCTATGCAGACCTTAATTTGAGCTATATGACGGAAACGCAGCACAGCACAAGTAAAAAAGAAACTCCAGCATACACACACATACATATATACACCTACGCGCACACACACACACGCTAACTGCCTCAGGTTGCGATGAAACACAGATAATTAGCTCTAATGGAAACCAGACTTACAAATCGAGTCGCCCCCCCCTCCGTCTGTCTCACCCAACTTCCTCCCCCTCCACCTTGTCTTTTTGTGGTGTTGAGGGTTAATGTAAACCAGGGCTTGTTACCCCATAATGGGGAACTTCACAGAGAGATGGGAAGTGAAGGAGACACAACACTAAAAAAAGTAAAGAGAGACAAGTAAACCACTGTTAAACAACCTGGTCTTGCTTTCCATGTATAGCAGTCAGAAATCCACGTTTGGAAAGATTTACAGCTCCTGGCGTTACTAAAGTACACACAGGCCTGCACCTTTGGCTTTTAGATCAGTTTAAGGACTGCAAGCTCAAAGCGAGGAGATATAAACGGTGATTAATGAGTGAGAGAGAGAGCGAGTGCGTGTGTGTGTGTCAGTATTCAAAGAGCCTATAAATCATAGCACACTTAAAACTAGAGAGCCAGATGCCTTCACACTGATAACAAGCGGTCATCCCATTACTTTCAAACATCAAAGTCGAGCAGGAGCTGAGGTTCAGAAGCCCCCCCCTCCCGATTCGTTTCTCCCTCTCTCTCCTTCTCTGTGTGAAATGTATTTCCCTGTTTAGTAGGCGTGAGAAATCTCCCTCTGTGTGTGTATAACCTATATGTGTTTGTGTGCACGTGTGTTTTGAAGCCTCAGAGGTGACATTCCTCTGTGTCAGAGCAACAGCCTCAAGTTTAAGATAACACGTCCACGGTGATCTAAGGGTGGGAATTGATTCCCCCCGGTGGCTGGCGAGGGCTTCAGGTCAGCGCAGATGGCTTTACCTTCCGCACGCAACCCATGATGCAAAAACACGACGATGCTCCCATCATCATCTCTTAACAACCCTACAGAGAGACAGAGAACTCCCTTAAGTGAGTCATGAATGACATCGGTGTGTTTCATCTCAAAGTGATATCCCTGTTGCACTCATAAAATAGCCTAATCCTACTTTATTTTATGGGAAATAGTAGCCTTGAAGCATTCAGTCAGGACTTATATGTGGTAGATAAGGCATCAGCCAATGAGATACTTCCCATGTAGTCTTCTTGTCTTAATATAATCTAGTCCTTCCTTTCTTGACTTTAATGGTGTGTAACAGCCCAGATGCTGATTTGGTATTTGGACATATCACATTCAGCATTTAGGTGGAAAGATTATTTCTGTCCAAACCTGTGGCAAAGCATCCAAAAAATACAATAATAATTAAAAAAAGAAAATTATTCCTTTTCACATAATTTGAAAGTTGTTTTTTGGGTTTTTATTATTTAACAGCTACATGGAGTTTTATCAGTTAATCCCGTTTACTGTTTGGGCCAATTTTATCAGCTCTTTTGTTGTTAAGTAGAAATACTCTGATAATCCAATGTGTTTTATGTGAAATATAACTTGTTGGTATT
Organism: Oreochromis aureus; assembly: GCF_013358895.1. Classification (NCBI taxonomy): domain Eukaryota; kingdom Metazoa; phylum Chordata; class Actinopteri; order Cichliformes; family Cichlidae; genus Oreochromis; species Oreochromis aureus. Next base: position 16,797,884 of record NC_052962.1, read on the forward strand.
TGTAAATTCCATCCAGCCTATTCTGTTTGCATTTTCACCTCTCTCCACCCCATTAATCTGTCAAACCTCTCTGGGTATAACTGCTGCAGCACCTGCAGGAGACTCCCATGCTGACCTGCAGCTCAGAGGACATCTGGGAATATCATGCATGCCTCCCACAGCTCCAGATTCACCTTGTTCAAACAGACCATTGGCTAATTATGGCTTTCCCAGATCCCCAAGCTCAAGAAATCACTACAAAATAAGCCACTGGTATGAGATGTTTTCTTTTGCCCCCCCTCCACTGTAGTTTGGTTACATGGGGATTCAACATCAACCAAGAAAATAAGCTCTCTACAAAGACTCAAAGTACAAAGACCATGAGAAATGAATATGTTTCCCAAAAAACAAACAAATAAAAAACATTTCTTAAAAAAAAAGTGGCATTTATTCTTCTGCGTAAAAACAGAGGCCTCTAAATTCAGCTGATGGGCATGAAATTTCTTTGCCTCTAGTTAGACCTTTAAGGAATATCCAGACCAGAAGAATGTAAGATACTTTCATAATTTTATTTAAGATATTACCAAATATTTACAACACTCAAAATGCAAAGACTCTAGATCCATTTGGAATTCTGTGATACTGCAAAAATAAATAACCTTTATTTGAGATGGGGGGAGGAAGAAATTTCAGACCTGTGTAGAAAAATAAATACAAAATACTTCATTTTCTGTGAAGCGGTGTCACAGGGAATGTGGAATGATCTGTCATCTTTCTCTCGTGTTTCAAAACAGAGCCGTTTGTCAGTTTTTTTTTTCTTTACAACATTCATAGTCGCAGTGGTCTTTCTTTCTTCATATCCGTCCTGTCTGTCCTAAGTGCTCCCTTGCAAACATTTCAGTCCGTGCAAAGGGAAATATGAAAAAAGCTGCTTTCCTCTGAGGCCTGAAGCACAGCAGCCAAGACTGGGGCCCAGGTGTGTTTGGCCCATTTTAGTCTGTCTGATCCACTGGTTCCTCAGTCTGAGTAATCTGTGAAAGAAATACTCTGGTTAAAACAAGTGAAAACAAGAAATGAATGACATTTCGTGCTGGCCATGTATGTAAATGAAAAAACCTGGTTGTGGGCTTAGGTGAAGAAAATACACATGAAGCGTGGATTTCATAGAAGAAATGCTATGTCTATTTCTTTGTAGCTATAAGATGATATCAGAATTCCATGTTTTCGGGGATAACCATGGCCTATTGGCGCATAATTAAGTTGTAGTTGACATTTCTTTCATAATGAAATTAATCAAGCCTAATGAATATTAGAGGAAGTTTAAAAGAGTGAGACAGAAAAAATACAGCAACCTACTGGAGGATTATACATGACTATATTAATTTGTTTATCTTGGGCCTGTGCGTAAAATGCGCATAACCGGAACATTTTGGCACGGCTCGAGTTCCTGCTGGATGAAAAGTGAAAGGAGCTCAACCTACCGTACTGTGCCACCAAGAGCAGCTCTGCTAGTGGGACGTAGTCGACAAGGACCACGCGCCCCCCATCCTCCAGACTGAGAAGGCATAGCTCAGACGCTCGTGCGCCACGTAGCTGCAGCTGGTCCCTCGCGCGTCCAGCTCGTCGCTTTGTAGAACTTGGCAAAGGAAGTCGATGTACCGCGCTGCCAGCTTCAGGGTCTGGATCTTGCTGAGTTTGTCCGACGGCAGGGTGGGAATGATTTTACGTAACGACGTGAATGCCTCGTTGAGGGACTGCGTCCTTTGGCGCTCGCGGATGTTGGCCATCACGCGCTGCGTCTGCAGGTCGTCGAATGAGCGCGCGGGGCTACTGCTGGCCTCGCTGCCGCCGCTCCCGGTGCTGCCTCCTCCTCCGTCTACACTCTTCCTGCATTTCTTTTTCACCGGACCGGGGCTCTCCACGTCCGCTTCCTCCTCTTCGTCCGTACTCCTCCGCGCCGTCCGCCTCTTCCTCGCGCCTCTCCGCGGCAGCTGTCGGTCGGTCTCCTCCTCACTGTTGCCAGCGCTGTCCATTGGGGAGGAGTCGTCTTCCCGCATTGTCTTTTCAGAAAAGTTTTCTGTGTCCTGCGTCACGAATCCCTGACTCAAATCCACTGAAGCGGTCACAACATCAACAAACACGAGAGGTAACAGGAGCGTGGCCCGCGTTTGGGTGTGAGCTGGTATTACGGTAAATCTCGTGCGCCACAGAATGCGAGAGGTGTCTGCCAGACTGGGACGACCCGAGCTCTTATAGCGGGGAGCAGGCAGGAGGATTTTGGGGCTTGCTGTGATTGGGTGGGGAGGGCTGTAACATAATACCGCAGAAAAGGAGAGTTCTTGCTATAATATTAGGAATTAAGAGATGGAGTGTTTTTTTATTCGAGACTGGAAGGATGTAGTGGGGGCGGTGTTTGCTATTGGATCATGTAGCTTTGTGCAAACACTGTAAGACCTGTCTTAGAGATAAATTATTTGTCTCTGCTCCACCGCAATTTATTTCTTCCCCAAAAGCACAATGACCCCCCCCCCTCCACCGCATTTATTACAGATTACACAGATCAAGAAAGATAATTATTGTTTTTATTATTATTATTTATTTATTTTTATTTATTTTATTTTTTTTTTACATTGAATTAGAGCAGACCTCATTAAATGTCCAGGCTCTCTTTTGCTCAGTCTTACATAAAGACATGTTGTTGTTGTTTTCCTGTGTTATTTATTATTTAGTTTCAGGGTCGGATTTTTTTTTAAGTATGAATAGCAGGTTTTGTTGTTTTTCCAGATCTGCTGCACAGACTTTATCCACTGTTTGCGTCACTGACAATAAAACTTACAAATGGAAATCGCCCAGCAGTTTTACCGCTGTGTCATCGTGTGTGGAAATTTCATGCTTTTCCCCTCTTGCTGAAAATAATTCAAAGCCACTGACACACAGCAGAACTCTTCCTCTAGTTTTAAACATTAAAGTGTTTCTGTGCAGGCGTTTGAGAAGGGAGCAGTGATCAGGCCCACTGAAAAACACAGGAGGCTGTCACAGCAGGAGGTCGCTGCTCCAGTAGACCTGTGTGTTTATTTTCCCGTCAACGGCCTCGCGGTTGAGGTATGCACTTAAAGGGTCTGACTCCCGCAGGGATCTCGGCACCGCGGCTCAGGTTTAAAAGACGGCCCGTCACAGGGAGCTCTCAGGGCGGATCCGTGCTCACAGCAGGGACGCTGAAAGGCGGTGTTCGGCTGGAGCACAACGCAAATACCGGACGTGATAAAGATGGACCGAGGAGAGAGGAAAAAAGCCCTTCGAAATACGCACACATGACCACCCAGCACAGTGGCCTGCTCTGCTGTGATCTAATATCCCAGTCCAGAAACAAAAAAATACGTCTTCATGTGGTTGAAACTAGACCTGGCAACTTCTTGGAGGTGGTCTGTGGTGTGAATGGCCCACCAAGAAGCCTCACTTGTGATGAGGAAGGATGACACAAGAGGACCACAGAGGGCCCAGCCCCGCTATCTTGTGGAGACACTGTCCCCCAGCGCTAAACAGCTCTGCCTCTTCCATCAATCCAGGACTGAAAGAGGGCATCTGGTGTGGGTGGTGTTTTTTGTCACTCAGTTTACCTTCATCTCACCTCCATGAATAACTCAATTTACACCTTAGTGACAAAGATAATCTGCAGTTTCATGCCGTGATCCCTGGATTTGTGATTCAGATCCACCTTTAAAGTCTTTTGAGGATATTTGGCCTTCAAGGAGAAAACAATCCTGATTCACGTGCTCTCGCTTTCTGAGTGAGGAAAACCTCGACTTGCTTTTTTTTTTTTTTTTTGCCACACCCTTAAAATTGGCCAGGTGAGGCGCGCGCCTCGGTAGCTCTCCACGGTGCTGAAAACCACACACAGCTTCCGAGCTGCATAACAACAACCATAAAATGCTGACATTCATGTATATCTCCTCTTAACGGATTTATTAAATGCGACAATGTAAATATGTTTTGATCCAACACATTATGGTCTTATTAAGTTTAGCAAGGTGAGTCAAAATTAAATTTCACGTTGCTTTCTTTGTCGTGGTAGTCCAAGCAAACAACACAAACATGACCATAGCGGTTACTTTTATTTTCAAGCAACATCGATTCACATGCAACTAATGATATCTTGGTTCTCACTGACCTAGTGAGCTTTCTCCAACGATGTATGTGTTTTTACAGCCACAAAAAATCTGACATTTCTTAACAGAATCCCTCTTGTTGGTCCATACACGGCCTGAAAGGTACATATGAAAGTCAGCTGCTCATCTATGTCCGTGTCATTGGTGGGTTGAGTGGCGTTTTCAGTCTAGTTCAGTCTGCCATAGATAAAGCTGAGCTGTTCTGTCTCAGGTGTTCTCCAGCAGGTCCATCATGAAGGAGATGTAGACGATGGCCAGACGCAGCGTCTCGATACGGGACAGCCTCTTCTCGTATGCGAATGTGGGAACTTTTCTCCTTAGTTCATCAAACGCCTCATTCAGACTGAACATTCGCTTTCTCTCCCGCACATTGGCCGCCTGCCGCTGGACCACCGTGATGATCCTCCTCCGCTTGGCCTTCGTGTTCCCCCGGGCCCCGCGGCTGTAGTATCTCGGCGAGCCCATCCCTACCTGAGCAGTGCGCACACCGTCCTCCGCTTCCCGGCTCCAGGAAGGCTCGTTTAACTGCCTTTGGCTGATTGGACAGGATGGAGCATCATCCACCTGCTGCTTTGGTGCTAAAGCATATTTGTGGGGATACTCCATAAGATTAATGTTCATCACCGTGGAGTCAATAAATCGGCCCTGCATTTCCATCTTAAATGAGCTGCAGTTTGAGAGAAAGTCTCTCTTTTATTTTTCTGCCGTTCAGTTAAGAAACTGACTCCAATCAAAGCTCTCAGACGGACTAAAGTCGTTCACCAGACACAGAATCCAAAGCACCCAATCAAGTAAATCCAACTTTCTCCAAATCCGGTCAGTGCGCTACAGGGTTAGATCCTATTTGGCTCAAGTCCAAGAGCTTCTTCCTGCTGTTTTAATAAGTCGCCTATACCACCTCACAGCGCGACATCTTTCATGTCCCTCTTGCTCTAAATTGAGCCCATTTTTGCCGTCGGTCGACCGGTGACTGGGATGAGAACGACTTTTAAAATAAAAGGCAAAGAGGAAGCTCGACGGCCCTGCCAATTGATGCAGTGTCCTCCTGGAGGCCTTTAATGAGCATCTGAAGAACGGGGGCTCTTAACACAGGGTCATGCAGTCTTGTTTGCACTCTCTCCTCTGCCTCAGAGGCTAAATAATGACACTTTTATCACTTAAACCAGCCAGGAGAAGGCCAAACAGAACATTCTCTAACAGTCACTACACACCACAAGCTTTTCTGTTGCAAATTAAAGCAAATAACTGTCCGTTCCCATGGCAGGACAGTGTCCACACTGCAGGGACCGACAAGAGAGCCACTGCTCAGCCTAAAACGCTGCACTCTCAGAAAATAATGTACTTTAAGGCAAGGTAATTCCAATAAACTCATAAGGTTACTGCACTGCACACTTGTGGTTTGTAACTTATACAGACACCTTTTATGCCTGCTACAAGTGAAAAACCTGGGTGTTATTTTTGACTCTGAGCTTGGTTTTATCCCACATATTAAACATGTAACCAAAATTGGATTTTATCATCAAAAATATAGCCAGAGTCCGCCCTATTCTCTCTCGGGCCAACACGGAGATGCTGATGCATGCTTTTATTACCAGTCGCATTGATTACTGTAATGCCCTGCTCTCTGGTCTCCCCAAAAAGAATATTTCACCCTTACAACTTTTACAAAACTCTGCAGCTCGTGTGCTGACGAAGACCAGAGGGCGGGCCCACATTACACCGGTTTTACAATCGCTGCATTGGCTCCCCGTGTGTTTCAGGATCGATTTTAAAGTTCTTTTATTGGTTTTTAAATGTCTTAATGGTCTTGGGCCTTCTTATCTCTCAGATCTGCTTTTACCATATGAACCCTCGCGGACCCTGAGGTCCTCTGGTACTGGCCTTTTGATTGTCCCTAAAGTCAGGACACATACTCACGGAGAGGCAGCTTTTCAGTGGTATGGTCCTCGACTGTGGAACAGCCTGCCGGAGGAGCTCAGGGCCGCAGAGAACGTTCATGTTTTTAAGAACAGGCTCAAGACCCACCTTTTTAATTTAGCTTTTAACTAACGTTTATTTATTTTATGCTTATTTATTGTATCCTGTTATTCTATTTATATTATTAATTTAGGTTTTACCTAATATTTATTGATTTTACTCTTATTCATTTTTTATCTTCTTACTCTATTTATATTTATATTTATATTTATATTGTATCCCGTTCTTATTTATTTTATCTCTTTATCCTGTATATATTCTTATTAGGTCATATCTCCAGTGTTTCCTCGGAGGGGGCTCTCTGCACCGGGGCTGTGATCGACCGTGGCTGCTGGGGCTCTGTGGGTCTTCTCAGCCTGGCTGGGGGGCTTCTTTGCCTCCCTCCTGCTGTGTGCCCAGCCTGAAGGCTGCGGTCTGTGACCGGCTCCCGGTGCAGACGGCTCCCTGTGATAGTGTTTCCTCACCTGGCTAATGCGTACCCAGCCCAATTTTAAGTGTGCGTGTGTGTGTGTGTGTGGGGGGGGGATTTATGTATTCATGATCGTTTATGGCTGCTTTTAACCATGTAAAGCACTTTGTGCTACATTTTTTTTTGTATGAGTGCTTTATAAATACAGATTGATTGATTGATATTCATAATATTATGACCTTGATTTAATCAGAGCATTTTTGGCATTTTAGAAGTTGCAGATCAGTTTTATACTTACTCATTCACGTTACCTTAGTCTAAGGCTTAGCATATCTTGAATATCTCAGGGTTATAGGAGAAACCCTGGAGTTATGGAGGTATAAGGGTGGACAAAAGGGTGGCGGCTTTAAAGCCAGAGTCTCCTTGCTGTGTTTATGATCTAAAAAGAATGATTTTTATTCAGTTAACCTAAATAAATCCACAGCAATACCCTAAATTCCAAGAGTAAAATCACTATTTTACTCTACTCCTACTGCTGTGAGTTTAGAGTGTTTTTCACTGACATTATGTGAGCGTTCACTTGAACAGCACATCAAACAGCTGAGTAGAAAAGTGCTATATAAGTACAGTCCATTTGCTGTTTTACCTTTTACCTCATATATGAATTGCCAGCAGAAAGGGTCACCTGCATGTGCATATTTAGCAACAGGAATTATTGTGGTGTCGGGAAGTGAACGCGCTGGTCTGAAAGTTGCTGAATTCAGCTTTGCCGGTGGTTTTGCAGCACACTCATATGCTGACAAGCTGTTCCAGAGGCATTTCTTATATCAGCCTTTCATAAGATGTTTTATGAATCATCTGAAAATGAACTAATCTTTAATTAGCTGTTTTTCTTTGTCCATCTTGGAAAGTCTGGTTTTATTCCAAATCCCAGAATTGCAGATGATCTCAGGAGTATTGCTGAGCACTGATTATGTCTGAAAGACCTCAAGCTAGCCCTCTTTTTTATATTTTGCTTCCAAGGAGCCAGACTTTCTTCTGATTTCTTAAAGTGGACTTTCAAAGTTTTTCTTTGGACATTCGCTGTTTTTGTAATTTTCTGCTCTGTCCACTTTTTCTGAGGAATCTTTGTTTGCTTGTTTTATTGTTTTAACTATTTAACACTGACTTAAGAGTCACTGAAGCATAAAAGGCATCTAACTCAAGGAAGAATCCGTGTTGTGTCTGCACATAAAAGATAACATAGCAGAGAGACCATTTTAAATTGTATCCTTAGTCACTAGCAGTCTCTTGCAAAAACACGTAATTTGTTCCAATTTCTTTAGTTGAATCTACATAAAAATGGCAAAGATAACACAATTTGTATTTTTTGAGCAACAAGTTGATTCCCAAAGAGCAAAAGAAGACCAAAGAAAGAAAGAAGATGTGGCAGGCCTAAAACTATCATCAGCAGATGAACAGTGTGTGAAATTCGTGTAGTTAAGAAAATATTGTTTGCTGTAGCCTCATTAGACACGTTATCAATCAGTGACAACAGGTCTCATGGAGTGATGATTACAAACTTGAAATTATTCATACAAATCCTCGTCAGTAAGTCAGAAGGAGGTCGTGAGAGTGGTACAAACGGGAGTGTCTACAGCCATCTGTAAACCACAGCGGAGGCTCTGTCATGGTTTGGGGTTGCATTTCCGCCGTTGGTTTTAGAGATCGGGTTTTGATCCACCATGCAATACCATATCAAAAGCATCTGACTGGTTATAGTTTCATTTTTCATCATGACAATGATCCTAAACACACTGACAGTGCAGTAAAAGTATACCTCGAAATAAAAACACCCACTGGAACACTATTAGTCATGGATTAGGCTCCCCAGAGCTCAGACCTCAACATTACTGATGGTGTGCGATCATCTTGACAGAGAACAGAACAAAAGGCAGCAAACATCCAAAGAAGAGCTTTGAAGGTCCTTCAAGGAGCCTGGAAAACTATTCCTGAAGACTACTTAAAGGAAAGCTTTCCTAAGAGAGTTCAGACTGTGTTGAAGAATAAAGGTGTTCATATCAAATATCGACTTATAAGCTCGTTAGAATTGTACCAACTCCAACTTTTGCCTTACATAGTATGTTTGCTTATGTTTATAAAAAATTGCTACACATATTTCCCATTTTACTAGCAAAATATAAAGACTGTACTGTATTTGTTATAGATTTTAAGTTCGATTTAACCTTACCCGCCTCTAACTCATTTAGATTTTTCTCATGAAAGTAAAACACCAACAGTGTGATGGCGACACAGTTAAGTAGGATGTTGAATGTCCTCCTGGTTAACACTAACATCAAGAGCATGCTCACAACTTCTTTTTTTTTAATTTAAAGTATTTTATGCATTCTTGTGTGAATATTCCATACCCAAGAGTGTGAATCTACAAGTGTCTGTCTTGTATACACACTCCAACCTAAGCATACTTCTCCATCTCCCTCTGCTGCCTCTTCTTCCTCTCTTTCTGTGTTTTCCTGGCACGCAGATAAACATGATGGGACATTCCTCTGGTTGTGGTGGAAACGCTGAGAAAGCACAGCTGGGCGGGAGAATATGAGGTAATCTCACCCTGGGGCTACTTTGTAAATATTGGTCTTAAATAAGGAGTAAAACCCCAAAAGAGGCACACAAACACACAGCGACGCACACACACACACACACACACACACACACACACACACACACACACACACACACACACACACACACACACACACACACACACACACACACACACCTACAAGGGTTTATCCCAACTTTGTGTGAGACAGGACAGACCTTCACACAGACACTCATAATGGTTCATTTCCTGCACTGCTCTGTTATTACTGGTTACACAGGGTGAAATTAATGATAGTTTGTGGTGTGACTAAATGTTTATGGAAGTAAACAGTCGGCGTTTTAGCAGATACAAACTGAGTGTTAAACCAAATCCTTTCCACAAAGTCTGGATGCTCAGTCGAAGAAGGTGGTTTTTCAGAGATTGTATAACTGTGCCGTAACGCATTTTGAAGTATTTGTGAAATCAATGTGGAGTTGGTGCTGAGTAAATTAGCAGTCGCTTGGCCCCCACATATCCAAAGGCAGCCTTGCACTTCGATTTATAAGCTGCATTTGCAGCAGAAAGAGCATCTCGACCCTTAATCCTAACAGATTACAGGCCCGCAAATCAACATAATACTGCAGTAAATGTAAGAGGGAACCCTGAAAGGAATATACTTTGTTTCATGTCAGTTAAGAAATCACACATTTCATCAAGTCAAGTTGGTTGTATTTTTACACAGAGATGGCTTCCACATATTAGTTTTTAAATATGGAGCTCACCAGAGAGCAGCATGTGTTCAGTGTGACGCTCCAGAGCAGCCATAGCTGTTCTCACCATGTAAATCTGTCTTCCTCCTCCTCCTCCTCTGGCTGTGTCCTCTGTGTGCTGTAAGAGCACAGCCAAATCTCGCCCACCACCACCACCACCACCACCACTGTAAATCTGAAACTAGACACCTCTCTCTCTCTGTTTCTTTCTGTCTCTCTCCGCGTCTCTTTCTCAGGTTTTCTTGTACTGAACTATTTCATTGCTTGTTTTCACAACGGTGATTTAATACACATGCATGCTGAGACACTCACCGTTTCTTACTTACAGAGGCACAAAGTTATTATTCAGTTTGTGTGTGGATTACACTCATGTGTGTGGAAGAATAATTTCACCCACCCCTCAAACGTGCAGTCCTATAGATATCGTGTTTCTGCCAAACATTTCATAACATACTAATAAAGCAAATTTTCGAATTTGAAAATCTGAGAGGGAGGAGAGTCAAAGTGAAAGGGAGGGCGTGAGGAAGATGTGTTTAACTCCCGACCTGTGTGCCTAGTCTTCATTGTGTCACTCTGGCTCTCTGCACATCCTGAAGCTGACTCAACTGTTCACTCGCTCCACCTTCTGCTACATCTCCCCCCTCCCATTGGCTGGACCCTTTAGCCAGCAACCAGTCACGGGCTGTTTAGACAGCTGGGTGGCCATGTGAAAGATAGGACTCATGCCTTGGACAAACCCTGATACCACATAATATATCTTCTTAACCCCACCCCCCCCATATCTCCCCCCTCCTCCTCCAGATCTACACCTCCCATTCGCCAAACCGCTGCATGCCTTCAATTACTCTGTTCTGAATAACCCTCCTTCTTTTAATCCAACCTCACTCACCACGTGGCTCCTCTATCCACCCTCACCCATGTCAGCACCTTTCCTCTTCCCCCCTCGCCCTCCCCAGCCCTCCCCGCACCCGTTCTGTCTGAGTAATGTCTGTGTTTACTCTCTAAAAGAAGGACACCCACTCTTTACTGTGTATTTTTAGGGTGCCGTGTTTCATTTGTTTTAAGAGTCATATTCTCAACCTTCAGCCCGTGTGCTCAGATGTCTGAGTTTCCTAGGCAACAGATGTTATTCTTTGATGATGATGATGATGATGACAACGCAGATAGTAGCAGAACGAGTATGTGCTTCGGCAACCTGGGTTTGCCCTTGTCTGGGTTTGTTTGTATGTAGCTCGAGACATTGTTTTCTCCTCTTTACACCAAGATTATTTATGTGGAATAGGTTAGTAGAAAAACATCTGAGTGTTCCACAGATTAAGATTTTTTTTGTAGGACAAACAAGCTTGAAAATATGCACAGCACCAAAGAGAAATGCCAGTAACTCCCACACAAATAAATAACATTTTTAATCTCCCAGGGGAACTATTGATAATAGGCAGACCTGCATGAGCTACACCTCTGTTAGCACCTCTGGGCTTCCAGCCAGTTTCATCAGATACAATCATGCAAAAAAAAAAAATGTCAAGCAATCACTTGAAGTAATCGTTTTCTGTATGACTACCAGTCTCTCACATTGTTGTAAAGGAATTGTGGCCCACTCTTTTTTACAACATTACTTCACACCATGGAGGGTTGCAGACATGCGGCACCTTGATTATTTCAGTTATCCTGTGGTAGATTTGGTGCTGTGCTTCGGATCATCATCTTGTTGCTTTATCAAAAAGATGGCTTCACATTTGACTCTTGAATACTTTGGTCCATAGAGGTGTTCATAGTTGACCCAATCACTGAAAGGTGCAGGTCTTGTGGCTGCAAAAACAAGCAAAAATCATCACGCCTCCACAGTTGTATTATAACCAAACATCTTGACTTTGGTCTTGTCTGTCCAAAGGACATTTCGGTATCTTTCAGCACGTGGACTGGAGGAGCAGGGGTTCGGGCAACCTTTTGCTTATCTCTACGTTCTGAGTCACAGCTGCACTTTTGCTCAACACAAAAATTTGTTTTTCTTTGTTTTTCATTCGAAAATATTATATTCACTAAACTGTTTTTACTCCATATTTGTTTTCCTGGTCATCTGCATCCAACCTGAAGTGTTTCTATTAGTGGTTAGATGGGAAGTTTGAGAACTACAGCTTCACATGGATTTGCTGCTCCTAGCAAACAGAAGGTTTGAACAGCGAGTTGGTGGGACTGCTGTTCTCACAGGCAAAGCTGTGTGTCTGAGACGACCATATTAAGGATATCCCCTCTCTAAGCATTCACATGGGGATTATTTGCACATGCACTGACCTCATTAGTGGAAATGTTGTCTGTGTTTCAAATGAACATGCATGCATATAAAGGAAAGCATGGAAAGTTCTCACTGTCACTAGTCTATCACAGATGATGACAGTTCACTAAAAGATGTGTTTGTGCAAGTACATACCATCCATCCATCCATCCATCCATCCATCCATCCACCCATCCATCCATCCATCCATCTGGGTGGCGGGGACTGGAGCCTCTTCCAGGATACGCCCTGGACAGTCTATCACAGTGCTAACACAGAGAGACAGACAACCATTTACACTCACATTCACACCTAGAGCCAGTTTACAATCACCCATTAAGCTAACACGCCTGTCTTTGGACTGCAGGAAGGAGCCGAGGGACTCAGACCCCAGGCAGACACAGGGAGAACATTCAAACTCTGAACAGAAAGGCCCCGATGCACCACTTTGCTGCTCTGGGCAAAATTCAAAAGATGGAAATGTTTTTACTCAGTATGAATAATATGAGTGCCTGGGGTTTCTAGGAAGTTGAGAGAACACACTGGAAAGGCTGGTAATTTCCAGTTTTACTTCAGTTCTTGGGAATATACATCATCTTCTGAAAATGTGCTTGCACCATGATGCAGACTTAAAATAAAAGTGAAAGAAGACAAATAATCATGTTGTTGTTTTGGGGGGGGGGGGGGAGAGAAAAACCCCTCTCCAGCCTGTATGTACATGATTCCATCCTGTTATTAAAGAGATGTTTGGTAGATGCTGTTGCACCTGTCGCATGCGTTGCTCCTTGCTCTTTTCGCACCATAATCATAGTGGCAATGATTTAATAGCTATATCGGCTTTCTGCAGTATTTTTCAATCTTCTGTAATCAAAATTTGTTTGCACATTAGAGTCAGAAGATGGCTCACTGATCAGGGGACATACTTTTATCTTTGTGTCAGTGTTTCCTGTAAGTGCTTTTCCAGAATTCGGCTCTAATGTGCGCATCACCAGCAGTATAGGCCACCCACGTTTCACTTTCTTTTCATCTTACTCCCTTTCCATCTCAGTGTTGCCCAGCAGTGCCTTCAGTCTCCTCTGCAGTTTGACAAGGTCGTCATTAAAATATAATAATAAAACATTTACTTGCGTCCTGGGTATTGTCCTGCAAAGCTACGTGACTAAACATGAGATCATTTTTTCCAGTCCTAAAATTTTTTTCCCCTCTTGGCTTATTTATTTTTCTGTGGTTTCGGGAGGTTGGGCTGAATATCCGATGATATGCTGTGTGTGTTCCTCTCCTTACCCCTCCCCTTATAACTCCTCTCCATGTTTGCTTTTCTTTAAATTTATATACAAAAGGTATAAGGAGTGATAAGAATATATTTAAAAAATCAGCTTGTTTTCTAATTCTCATCTGCTCATATCTTATAGCCTCTTTCTTTGTATCTGCAGATAACCATAATAGCAGCATACTTCATTTTAATCTTAACTGTAACTCCCAGTATGTACCCTTTGTCCTTTCCCTGCTATTTTTTCTCACTGTTTTGGGTGTAGGAGTTATAGTCTGTCTGCTCTGGACACTGTCTAGACGCCTATGAGCCTCCCATTACCTCCTGATTATACTGAGCCCTGGGCAGACTCTAAGACACTCAAATACAATCTTTTCTTGCCCTTTCCGAACCTTTTTGGAAGATGCTGCACAAAATTCAGTTCATATAGGTTGCAACATGCGATGTGTCTCTCAACCCTTTTCAGTTAATTATGACTTCAAATCATTTGCAAGTCATTGCGTTCTGTTTTGGATTAAAAGATACAAGCATGCACATTTTTATACTTTCTGTGAATTCTAAAATTGAACATCCTTCATTAAACGCCGAAGCAAGAAAATCAGCTAACGCTCAGCAGTCCTGAGTCTTCTTTATCCTATTTTTATTTAACGATGCTCTAGATGTTTGCAAGGCCTTCACTGAAAAAAGATAGCATCTGGATGGGAGTTTCTCTAAAACCTTTGAGCATTGATGGTTCCTTTCCAGATGTGCAAGCTGCCAAATCCATAGGCAGTAATGAACCCCAATAACATCAGAAAGACTTTAAGTTAGCCGTGATAAGAAGTGGGATGGTCCCTGTTTTCTTTAATCCAGAGGATGTGGTGTCCATGTTTTCCATGACAGTCATTTTTGGAACTGTGTCTGAGCCCGCGCAGTGTTTTTCATTTTTAACACTGTGCAGTGTGAGGACCCAAAGGCTTCCAATACTGATTTTTGGGCTTGTCTCTTGAGCACAGAGATTTCTCCAGATTCTCAGAACCTTTGGATGATATTATGAAAGGTACACAATAAGATATTTTCACTATTTTACACCAGAGTAACATTATTCTAAAATAGCCTCTCTAAGATTATCTTTTTACACTTAATCTTGTTGCTGATCAGCTGCCAATAAACATAATACATTTTCCTCCAGCTGTTTCTTTTTTAGTACTTTTTCAGCCTCCTGTTACTCATGTTGCTGTCATCAAATTAAAAATTTGCTTATTTTTTTATTAAATTGGCACATTTTCTCAGTTTAAATATTTTGTTTTCTGTTTTATTGTAAAATAAAATACATTCTATTTTTTTATTCTGCTTCTCACACAAAACTACTCCATTAAGCAAAATGGTGTCACAAGACATCTGTAGTTGTGAAGGTTACTAAGGACAGGATTGTGGTTTGGGTGCCAAGGAAACAAACTAAGCATGGCAGTCAAACTGGTCACCAACCATATGTGATGTTTACTTTGGGTGTTAGTAATGTGTGCACGTATGCCTCAATATGTGTGCAGACACTGATCCCTCGGGAAAGATCTGAACGCTTGATCCTGTGCGACTGTGGTGCGCAGGCTGTTCGCCTACCTGAGCGAGCACAAAAAGCAGAGACGCAAAGCAGAAGTGCCAAAAAAAATCTCCCAGAAATGCCTTTGAAAATGCCATAAAGAGATTTCATGGATGTCAGCAGGCCTGTGAGAGATGGACTTTGATACAAGTCGGCCCTGCCTGAGTCGTGTTGGGAGGATATATGACCACAGTTGCACGGCTCTGACTGGTGGAACACTTAAGGTTTTATGACCTGCTGCCATTTGGGGCTCTGGGATAGAGCAGAGTGCCGACCACATAACTAATTAGACTTGGCCAACAGAGGTGTGTAAGGATGGGGATTTGTGGATTGTGGGTTGTGGATGTGATGTGTCTGCATGAGTGAATTAGCGAGCGAGCCAGTGAATGTGTGGCACAGGTTGTGTGTGTGTGTGCATGTATGCACGCGTGTGTGCATGTGTCCCGAACCTGGAGAATTGCGTCAGAGCGCTGTTTGTTCTCCATAAAGACTCTACTGGGCCTTTCATGTAGGTGAAGAGCCGCCAGGCCTGGAAACTTTGACACAGGAGATAGAGGCCGGCAGCCAGCCTACACACTCATTAACACTTACACACACGCACACACACATACTCAGATACTCCTATCAAGGCTGACAGAAGTCTATGAAGTATATGAAAAGACAGTCTGGCCTCCTCAGCAAAAACAACACTCCTCCTATTGTCTCATCTCTCCCACCCTCCCTCTTCTTCTCCCCATCTGAGGATCACAAAGATAAACGACCGTGCACAGATATGAGAGTCCAGTTGCATGAGGGGGAGGTGGTGGTGGTGGGCTGAGGGGTGTCAGAAGTGGAATGTGTGTGAACTGCACACTGCCTCATATAAATCAGGGAGACAAGTAGGAGAAGGAGGAGGAGGCCAAGAAGGCGAGGTAAAGCAGGAAAGGGGAAAAGGGGGCAGTCAGCTTTAGGGAGTGATAGGAGGAATGACAAGAAGAATGAGCGAAGATGGAGGGAGGCGAGGGCACAGGTGCAAGAGAGGTGCAGCCGGGCTGGGGTTGGAACTGGGCGAATGAAAGTGAAGACGCACGAAGGAGGTCACGGCAGGACGGATTACAGCGAACAATCACTTGAACTTCTCACATAATTGTTTCTAAATGGCTTTAAGATTACAAGTGTTTTGTGTATTTTCACAGTTGTGCAATTTGAGGTCATCCACGGCATTCTGGGAACGCTGTAATGACTGCGTGATTACAAGAACGCAAGACGGTGAAAACTTTTAAAAGGAGTAGTTGGGTTTTTCTGCTGAGGAAGGAAATATGTGTAATGCAAACATTTATATGTATGTATTTTGTGTGCCAGTGCGAAACACTCGGGTTATTTTGGGTCAACACTATCTACTTACTCACACTTAAGAACTTGTAAAAAATGTCTTTATCAAAGATTTTCTTTTCAAGCCAAGTCATAAAAAATAGGAATTCTGACAATTCATTAAAGGAACAGCTTGATGTGTTGTGAAATATGCTCTTTCACCCTTTCACTGAGGTTTGGATGTAAGGGTTAATGCCACGATTAAGTCTTTAAAAATGCAAACTATTTCTGGGCTTACATTAGATGCTAGGGAACCAGCAGAGACTCCAGGAAGTAGCTGATCCCAGCCAAGAAATAGTCTGATAATCATAATTCTCAGTAAAATGCCATTTTTTTTCTTTTCATTTTTTCCTACACTTTGGTTCTTGCACAGGTTAAACAAAGATGATATAATGTCTTTATCTGTAACTTTTAGACATGCTATGTTAACCCGCAGGGTTTCTCACAGTTTTAATGACTGAGTGCCAGTTTAGGAAGCCAACATATACACCTCAAACAGTTTGAGTTAATGTTTTTATTGTGTCTGTTGAGGAGATGATGGTTTATGTTGGTAACTGACATTTTTATGCTGAAATGTTTGTTTTTCTTTTTTTTTGTTAACCATTAGTGAAGTACAGTCTTGTGAGACAGAAAGTTTTCACGGGACTTTGTGCAGCCCTGTCAAAAAATAGGTCTGTCCTTACTGCTTGCATAGGAATTAAGAAGATAAGCAGCAGCGAGTGCAGCTAATCAAGTGCACTTTACTGATCACTAGCAAGTGGAAAACATTCAAGACAATTGCTAATCTGCCAAAGCGGACATCTCAGCAAATTCATCCCAACATCAGACCATGCGATGCTCAGAAAAATGACAAAAAAACAAAAAAGTAGAGCTACATCTCAGACTACAAATCTCAGTTAGCAAGTTAAAATTTAAAGTTTATGACAGCCTTCTTTGGAAGGCTTGCCAGAAGAAACATCTTCTCTATAAGAAGAACATGACATTGTGGCTTGGGTTTATAAAGGTGGATCTGAACAAACTACAGGACTACTGGAGCATCGTCCTTTTGGTCAGACGAGACCAAATAGACCTGGCAGTCACTCAGTCAACCATGAACTCCTCTGTGGACCAAAGTACTCAAGAATCAAACTTGAGACCATCTGTCTGACTAGTAAAGCAACAGGACGATGATTAAAAGTACAGCAATGGCTGAAAAAGAAAAGAATCAAGGTAAAAGTCCGGACCCTACAACAAAACTTAGATTTTGAGAGATCTCCATTTGGAGATGTTTGGCCAATAATGCACAGCGCCACATTTGGTGAACACCAAACGCCGAATACAGTATCAGCTATCAGGCACGGAGGTGGAGACGTGTTGATTTGGGCTTGTTTTGCAGTGACAGGACGTGGACAGTTATTGAGTCAATCGCAAACTCTTCTGTTTATTAAGTATTATTAACAAGAATAGTTAATAAAATTAAGCATTCTAGAGTCTAATGCGAGACCATCTGTCCGACAGCTAAAGCTCGAGCCAGTCTGGTTCATGCAACAGGACAATGTTCCCAAGCACAGCAGTGAATCTACAACAGAAGGACCGGGTCATTGCAGCACCTTGATTCTCCTCCTCCAACCTTAAGAGAGCTGTGCTTAAAACATCTCTGCAAACCTCAATAAAATTAAGCAACACTGTGTATTCCTCCATGATATCACAGACTGACAAAGTCATACAGAAAGCAGTTGAAGTTATTGCTGCCAAAGGTGGTTCTGTAAGCTGTTTAATCGTGGGATGTACTTAGTTTTTCACAGCACTGTACAGTCCTGCAAAAAGTTCCCTTTCAGATGACTGCAGATGTTACATTATTTCACAGTGTTAGGAAGGTTTCGTTTGCTATGGACAAA
Organism: Oreochromis aureus; assembly: GCF_013358895.1. Taxonomy (NCBI): domain Eukaryota; kingdom Metazoa; phylum Chordata; class Actinopteri; order Cichliformes; family Cichlidae; genus Oreochromis; species Oreochromis aureus. The sequence continues at coordinate 16,816,114 of NC_052962.1, forward strand.
TAAAGGCACAGCACTCCCTTCGTCTTATTTTGGCAGTGCAGGTAGTGCCCCCTTTTCTTTGTTTTGACCTAGAGACCCACCACCGGCTCACGGCCCACACCTTGAGAACCCTGGCTTTGGACAGAACAGGTGTTTCCAGTCTTAAAGTTAAGCATTGAGTTATCAGCTAACTGGCTGATGACCATTGCTTCAGAAATAGATGTAAATGTTTTCCCCACAGAGCCCTTGATAAATACTGACGCGCTCATATTTTATTCCAGTAAGTCTGAGGTTGCGTTAAAAAGCTGTTTATAACTGGATTCTTGGACCAAGTTCTTGAAGCTGATTTTATTTGGTAACAGACAGCTGAACCTTTAAAAGCTTATTTTGGGGGTTTTTTAAAATTGAAATATTTGGCAAGTTTTTCTTATTGTTTTGCTATTAGTGTATGATTGATAAACAGCTAAAAAAAATTCACAATGAAGTTTTGCTGTTGTTTCTTCTCAGACTGCATGCTTTGGATACAAGCAGCCCTTTTTTCTTTTTTAGTTCTTTTAACCATCGTGTGGTGACTAACAGCATTGAATGGCTCTCTGCAGTGTTCTATCTGTCCACCCAAAAAAGATGCACACACAGATGGTGCAGCTCATGCAGATGACAGAAAAGTAAGATCAGGTGTGACTGATGAAGATGAGCCAAGTTAATCGCACCCCCTTATCTCTCCTCTTAGGCAGCTTCCGATAAGCTCTCCAACTCTTAGCACCTAACAGCTAATTAGACTCCCCGCTGAAAAGCAGGGGGATTTCTCTCCCTCACTCTGTGTGTGTGTGTGTGTGGGGGGGAGTAAAGAAAACACTTAGCTCTTTAGTCTTATCTCTCAGCTTTTTATCACTCGACTCCCACTGGTCAAAGCAAAAGAGCTAGCTGCAAAATTTTCCACTGCAAACTGCAAAAATACAGGAATTTATGTCTCACTGAATCGAAGCGCTGTTCATGAGTGTGTTTGCAAAGCACAGGTGTGTCAAATTGTCACTGAAAAGTAGACATCATGACAAAATATCAAAATAAAGAACTCTTTAAAAGGGTGAGAATAATATATATTTTTTATTGTCAGCTAATTTCTGCTCTCAGTCAAAGAAAAATCCATGAAAAGACAAAAGTGAGTGACACAAAAGTAATATTTCATAGCTTCACTGTCACTGTGCCTGATTTATTTCCAGACCTTTCACTAATTACTGTGGATTTAAGTAAAACGTGCTCTCCTTGCTTTGCGGTCACACTCAGAACAATTTGTTTAAGAACTGTATGGAAGCACGAGCCAAAGTCTTGAACTGAGCTGGGCGGCATTAGTCGTTTGGCTTTTGTTTCTTAAATGCTGAACATGAGAAAACATATAAAAACAGCAGCATAGCAAAAGATGATCAAACCGTCTCTGCTGGTGAGTTTTCGCCTCTGGATTTTTGTCAGCCAGACTGATTGTAAGCAGCAGTTTGGCTCCACCATGTGGCGAAGGCTGGAACTACAATCCAGTGAGGAATCTTTGTCAAGCCGGCTCCTGATCTCTCATTTCCATGTTCTCTTGCATGTCCGACATTCTGTTTATGAAGGCGAGAAGGAGCCAACGTTGGGATGACAATCAGGCTCTTTCATGGTTAAGGCACAGGTCAGAATATTCCTCCAGGGCCATCGCTATCACTAACACACTCAGTATGTCCTTGATTATTCCAAATGTTTCACTTAATTTGTAAAGATACCATTTTTTAGGCATGCTGCTCTATTTTGACTTTTCTCTTTTTCTTTGGTTTTAACGGGTCGGGATCTTCACTAAAAGATGATGTCACATCGTGTCCCGATTCACGTTTCCTTTTCTTGCTTGGCTTGTCACTTACGTAACTGCTGGAGTCGCTCCCGTGGACCGCCACGTGAGAGACATCCATCTCCTCCTCCTCTTCTTTTATACGTTTTTCCTTCTTCTTTTTCTTCTTCTTTTTGTTCTCTCCGGCTTCATTGCCGTTTACCTCATCCCTTATCCCATTCGGCTCTGGTGTTACACCGTTGTCCAGCTGGCATGCAGATATGGTTGGTATCTCCTCTTCTATCTCCTCTTCTTTGACTTTCTTTTTTTTCTTTTTCTTCTTCGGGGTTTCTTCAGAAGCATCCTGGGTGGGTTCTGGGTCCTCCTCGCCTGCAGGCACACTGGTTTCTGTGCCCTCCTCGCCTGCAGGCACACTGGTTTCTGTGCCCTCACACATGGCCAGCAGCTCCTGCACCCTGAGGCACACAAAGACAAAAACAATCAATACAGGAGGGATATGCACACAGAACATCTAAAACCTGTTTCACCTATAAAGTTAGACTTCTTCATTTTCATCTTCAGTGATGTAGCGACTCCTAAAGGGAGCATAACATCTCTAGCATCCTCCTCTGAGGTCTTCCTATTTTCCTCCTCTCAGGCAGCTCCATCTTCAGCATCCTTTGTCCCATATATCCAGCATCCCTCCTCTGCACATGTACCGCTCAACCTGAGCTGTCCCTCTGATTTTCTCATTTCTAATCCTGTCCATTCTGGGCACTTCCAGTGAAAATCTTAACATTTCGAACTCAGCCTCCTCTCTTTTCGTCAGCGCCACCATCTCAGAGCCATACATCAGAGCAGGTCATCTTATAAACCTTCCTTTTCACTCTTGCTTCTTTCCTTCTGTCATAAATCAGCCCCAACACTCGTCTCCATCCTGCCTGCGCTCTCTTCCTATAACGTTAGATTCAATTTTAAACTTGTTTTTATCTTGTAGATGATTGAGAATTTGAATTGTTGTTACTCTCTTTATCTCCACAGTCCAGATGAAATATGATTCAGAGACAATTTTGTTGTACATTTGGATTTTGTTGACTAAATGCCTTGTTCAGTACATGTAGTCATACATTGCTCAGCCGGGCTGAAGACACAAGTGTACAATCGTGCTGTTTAACGTCGTTTTGACTTTTTCTCCTCCCATACCAGCGCTGATGTGAAGGTCTGAGTTGCTCGCCTATCGTTCAGGAGAATACTGCAGCGGCTACTGGTGTGATGATGCTACCGGCAGTGCACAAAGTGACGAGTACACTGGGGCCTTTAGTTTTGCCCCGAAGCTACTAAAATCACCATCACTGATACTGCACACTTGCCTGGTCTTGTCCAGTCGTCCTCTGATCAGCAGCACCCCAACAGTGTCGGCGTCGAGCGCCGTCACATCAAACTCCACCTCTGATCCGATCCTCGGCCCCGCGTCTCTCCATGTTTCCACAGAAACCAGATTCGGTCTGGGAATGCTGGCATTGAAGCAGCCGTGCACCAAGCAGCCTACGTGGCTTATTCCCAGTTTATTTACCTTACCCTACAAACAGACGAATACGTGATACACGCTGTTAGTTATTGTATTTTATCAGAGGCACTTTATCACTCCCACAAAATACAGGTACGCCTCAGAGCCCCAGGTTTTAATATGTCACTTGTTTGAATATTACAACAATAGTAAACACTGAAAAGTGCAGGTCTCACTTAACAGACACTATATGTCAGGTAAAGTCCCGTCAGCTTCTCCGCTTCTACTAAATAATGTGAATGTAAATCTCACCCGTAGTTTTTGTCCTTTTTGCGGCTGAAAAACAATAAAGCTGGCTTCCACGTCCACGTGGATGTAGCCGCTGTCGTCATAAATGTCTCCGAGGTGTCTCACTATCCTGATGTCGTCGTAGGCTAAGGGGACTCCGTTCAGACTGAAAGACACAACAGTAACGAGGTCATCTTGTGCATTAACAGTTTATTTAAACCGAAAAACCTTTTTGCGTTACCATTACTGGTTTGAATGCTTCACCGAGGCCACGCTCAGTGATTCATGCATAAAATACATTTTGCAGACAATCACACATTGTTTGTACTTTTACCTCTGCAGAGCACCACAGTGGATTCTAAAACAAACCATTAAGATGTGATTCAAGTTCAGATTATAAACTTTAACTCGGAGGGGTTTAACAAAATAACTACATTAACTGTTTAATCCTCAATTTTCAGAGGCTCACAAGTAACGGGACAGTTCAGTAACACTGAGTAACAGGTGTTTGTTTTTAGCCAGGAGAGGCCTGCTCTCTCTGTTAAACAATAAATTAAGCAGATAAAGGAGAAAGGATCTGGAGAATAAAGAATTTTAAACTTGTATTTTGTAGCTGTTCCCTGGAATTATCATTATGTGGCCCAAAGAGATATCAGTGCACACAAAGATGATCTTCATCAGGCTGAGAAACCAAAGTAAAGCTATAAGAGAGAGCAAAATCATCTGTCAACCCGGTGGAGGAAGTGTTAAAGCATGAGCATGCATGGCTGCCTGTGGAGCTGCATCGCTGGTGTTTATAGATGATGTGACAGCAGGACGACCTGGGGATCGTCTCTGCTCAGATTCAGACAAATGCTGCAAAACTAATCAGCCAGTGCTTTACAGTGCAAATGGACAATGACCCGAAGCACACTGCAAATCCCCAAGGGTTTCCCGAAGGAAAGAGCAGAGATAATCGTCAATGGCCAAGTAAGTTACCTGATCTCTACCAAATACAGCAGGTTTTCAGTTACTGAACTAACAACTGAATGCAGTTATTGCCCACAAATAAGCAGCAACTGGTGGCTGCAGTAAAGACCTGCTAGAGCTTCTCAAAGGAAGAAACCGCAGTTGGTGATGTGATGTTCATGACTTTTAGACTTTAGGCACTCATTGACTGTAAGGGATTTAAAAACACATTTAAACTGAGTTAGATTATGTGTCTATGGTTGTATTTTCCGGACAAACAATGCACTGATTTTGTTAAAGTCCCTGAATTAAAGCTGAAAGTCTGCGTTTCATGCGTAGCTACTAGGTTCATGAACTTTTACAACACACGAGACGGCTAGAAGACATCCCAGCTCGTGTGCGTGTTTGCGTACGTGGGAAAGTGGACTGTCCGGCTGAAAATGCTTTATTGACTGGATAAAATCGTCGGCGGGGAAAAAAAGAAGCACCTTTGAGAGAACTTGAGCAGCTCGGCCTCCAGCTCCTCCTTTATCCCCGTCTTCTTCTTGTTCAGATACACGGGCGGCAGGGCGATGTGTCTCCGGTGGGTGTTCATGACCAGACACGAGTACGGCGCTGACAACAGCTCGGAGGCAGCGGCGAACGACGGTATCGATAACGGGAGGGCGGCAGCAGTCTTTACCGGTGCTGGGGTCTCTTGGGCCGCCTGGTCCGGGACGGACGCGTCGGGAGTTTCACCGGACATTCTCACATGTTTTGGGTTGTCTTCACCATGCTCCAAATTCGCCATGCTGCGTAGAAAGACCGGAAGACAAACAAGAGGTGACTTCCGCTTTGCATTTGTTATTGTTGCCCCCTGCTGGTGAAGAAGAGAAGCGCACCCCACAAACTTCATACTGCAAGCTTCTTTCATAGTTTATTTTAGATCCCATTCACTATCTTTACGTAATGATTGTCAAAAAGTATTGTGTTTAATAGTTTTTTAGACACAGAAATATTCTAAAAACCTTGAAATAATTAGAAAATATGAAGAATTGTATAACTTACCGCCCCTTTTGTCTGCAGAGCACAGACTGAATCATCATCAAAACACTTTTACACTCTTTAACGATGATAAATGAGTGACTGCAGACTTAATGGCTGTTCATGGCTAGTCTGTGTGCAGTAATGCTTTAATGTTTCCTGGCATAACATGTTAATGGATTTAAATATTGCATGTGGCCAAACTGTCTGTTAGTTTAAATAATGAATGTCCTGTGTAACATGGTGAACTTATTCTGAGTGGCTATTTCATTTTCACATTTTAAATTTGTAAATTAAATTTAGCCCTGCAAAGTAACTGCAGCCACAGATAAATATGTTTCATCTGAGCAAGCACCTGGTGGCAGTGGGAAGGAAGAACTCCTCTTTAACAGGAAGAAACCTCCTGCAGAAGTAGGCTCAGGCATTCGCCAGCATCACTTTTAGCTTTAGACAAAATTTTAGCAAATTAAAATGAGCACCATGCGGCTTTGCTGTTGTAAGTAGCTGTTATGATGCTTACGTAAGTTACCTGATGCCCTTTGTTATGTAATCTACAAGTTCGGCCCTGATAGGCCTGGCAGGCATGCTGTTAGGGAGCTCGTGTGGTAGGAGGTGATCATTGATTCTGTATCCCATTCTCACCCGCAGAGCCACATTAAGATCATTAGGGTGACCTGAGGTGTCAATTAGTGCAACTAGTGCAGCGTGTCCAGCCATACACACAGGCATACACTGAAAATATCCTGACACATGCACAGATGTATCTAGTGTTACTGTTTTCTGACAGGGCAGCACCGCAGGAGGTCACATGATTCAGCGTTTCTCTCTCTTTATCACACACACTCTAACAGGAATCGCAGACCTGGTGCTCTGTTAGGAGCCATGGCCCTTTCCTGTCTGTTGTCACGGTGATAAATAGTGCATGGTTTCTTAGCTCCCTGTGGCTTCTGCTGCTGTGGGCCCCAGTCAGCACACAAACATGCATAAATGCACACAGATGCACACACATCTCTGTTTGGAGCTGGAGTTGGCGAACACTGTAATGAGGTGCTGAGCAGCAATGATGTTGTCAGAGCTTATCTTCATAAGAGGTCACAGCTGTGTCTGTGTGCAAGCATCTGTGTGGAGGAAACAGGTTTTTATTGCTCTTCCTCCTTTGTGAAGCATTTTAAGCTTGCAGGTCTGACGGGTGCTATGAAACTGATTTACTTTGTCACTTAACTTTACGACAAGTGTGGGAACCCTGAACAGCATCATCATTGCCTTAAACTGTGGTCTCATAAGAATGCAGTGGCTTTCTGAATTGATGATGCTATGAAGGACTGGAACTGCCAAAATCTAAAATTCAACCCAACAAATATATTATTGTCATTATAACCATCAACATGGATTTTGATCATTTTTATCACTTTCTTTGTATTTAATTCAGTCTCTATTAATTCTCCTGTTATGCATTTTCCTATATAACTTCCCTTGTTATTTACTGATTTTTTCATTATTTAATAGCTTAGTTATAAAAGAACCATACTGGATAAAGAAATTAAAAATGTTAAATTAAAAAATAGAGATAGGTAAGTTACAGGAAATATATTGGGGACAAATGTGGTAGAGGAAATAATGCATAAGTACATAGTTTGTAAATGACTCAGTGAATAAAATGGCACATAAAATAAAAGAAGAAGTATAAGGCATGAGTGGACAAGCAAAAATAGATAACTGCTGGATGGTATTACACAGGGATTACATGAGGATGTGGGATCTATGGGTTCTTTGACAACCAGCATCTAGACGAACATCAAACTTGAACTTCAGTGCTCCAACATCCACAAGATGCAACTGCTATTGCAATGAGTGACTGATGAGGTACAACACAAAAAATAAGGGCACATTATGTCAGAGGAATGTCATCATCTCCACACTTTCTGGGTATCAAGCCCCCCAAAACAACTGGTACTTTGAATGCAAGAACAGCTGACCTGGAAGAGAATATCATGGCTTTGGTTTCACCCCAAGTCCAGCTCCCTGAGACTTTACTCTAAGCAGAAGGAAGGAGGCAGAAGAGCACAGAGTTTCAGAAAAACTATCCAGGATAGTGAATAAATATCCAGGCATTCAGGCAGCAGTATTCCCAGAAAGAAGAGGAGCAAGAAGAGGAACCATCATGGAAGGACAGGCCCCTGCACGGCATGTGCCATTGTCAGTTATAGAGAAATTCTAAGCACAGGATTGATAGAGGCTGACCAAAGATGACCAAGCTAAGATCCTGTGGGACTTCCAGATACAGACAGACAAACTGGTGATGGCTAACCAACCGGACATAGTAGTGGTGGACAAGCAGAGCAAGACGGCTGTATACCGAGTGATAGCAATTAGGAAGAAGGATCACGAGAAGCTCGAGAAGTACCAATGGCTGAGAGAGGAACTCGAGAAGATGTGGAGGGTGAAAGTAACAGTGATCCCAGTGGTAATCGGATTACTCGGTGCAGTGACTCCCTGAACAGGGCGAGTAGCTCCAGCAGATCCCAGGAACAACACCCAAGATCTGTGTACAGAAGAGCACAGTCCTAGAAACAGCAAAGATACTGCGCAGGACCCTCAAGCTCCCAGGTTCTGGTAGAGGACCCGAGCTTGCAGACCGCCCACAAGGTGTGAGATGGTTGCTCTCTAATGTGTGTTTTGAAAAAAAAAAAACACCTGGATTTCGTTAATATGACTGAGTCATTTAAATACGGTTCTTCGTAGTGCGATTTTTCAGTGTGTTATTTTAACCTTTGGGTGTTACTATCACCTACAATGATGTAGTGTATTGATTAAAATGCTGAAATCTGGCTTACGAACTGAAAAGTAATTCCCATCACAATTTTACTTAAACCTCACATACTTCACAAACACAAACACACTTCCACAAACATGCATGTTCATGTACTATAAACACACAAACTGGCAACTATGTAAGTAAAAAAAGGCTAGTCTGCATAAACAGCGATCATAAAACCAGATTCATCTCAACATGTATTTAACAGAGCAACAGTAAAACAAAATGCAAGACTGTGCAATTCTTTTATTAGTCGTACTTTAATTGAATGAACTTTATAAGAAGCATTATAAAAATATGTTTGATTTACAAGCATGGATACATACAGTACATTGTGCATTACTGTAATTTTTTTCTCTCAAAGCATTCCATTATCAGATGATACATACAGTTTACCAAAGGCTATCTCAAGATCTGAATTCCATAAACCAATAACATGACAGAGAGAGAGAGAATAAGGACGATGAGACTGAAATAGCTCTTCTAAACAAGTGAATCAGCTGCATGCTTGGTTTGTGCTCATCACTTTGATCTGACTGGATGAAATGTATCCTTCCCGCTCACAAATTGGAGGATTTCACGCAGATGTCTGTCACCTCATTTGTCATCCAAACGGCAGCTCACCATCCCGGCTTTGGTGTGAGTTAAACCGAAGGTATTTGAACCCATGTTTGCATAATATTCAGAAGCACAAACGGCTCCTTCATGCTGTCCGCTTCACTCAGTCAGCAGGTAAACGGGTTCCAAGGCGACAAATTTGGTTCAGTCCCTGCAGTCAGGATACAGTTAAATGCAGTCTACTACAAGCTGCATTAGCTGCGTGACAGCATGAGTTTTAGTAACTGCTCCTGTTTAAGACTGCAAATCACCTCCTGCTGAAACTTCCTCAAGGAGACGCCGCGGTGTGTCCATTATAGGAGATCTGAGGAATACCATTACTGGAGTTGTCCAGGACCTCCTGTTAGAGACACACAAACACAAACCTGCTTAACAAACACTTCCAACAGCGGCTGAAGATGAATCATGCAGTTTACTACCTTCTCTGTCATCTCATGGGAATGATGTAGCGAGTGTTCCCTCTCCAAGAACATCCTTTGCTGCTCCGAGCTTGCCAGGCGACAAGTCAGCCACGTGGATAAGGTACAGGTCGAGATCCCTGGATAAGACAGGAAAAGGAAATTTTACACAGAAGTGCACAGAAAAAGACTCAGTCCCCAGAGGATAAAACATACTGTGCTGGATGATCGTCTGATTTCTATTTTTTAGTGCTAGTATGGAAAGAGTTTCACTTATGAAGTTCTATGTCTCAGCCAAAGTCTGTATATGGACTGCATAAAAGATGGATGTAGCCTTCAGCTACAAGTGAAGCCAACGTTGCAATGCCTCATTTGATTTCAGTTATTTAGTTATCAAGCCATCCATTTTCTTCCACTTGTACAATTCGAATTGTGAGTGTGTGTCTGGGGGGGGTCTGGTCCCTACATTATAATAATATCTATGAGAAAATTAAACTACCTCACTCTTGATTTATGTCCTCGGTAAATTCTCTCCTAATGGGCTTATGGACTCAATTGCTGGTTGATTACTTTTGAAATTATGGCCCCATTCAGAGACTTTTAGGGCATTTAATCCCTGACATTTTCTCTAAGCTAAAATGACTTTGATGTATCACTAACTAGCAAATATTATGTCCCTAATGTGGTTTGCATGCTAAAACTGTTACGTACCTACTAAATATCCATATTAACATTGGTATCAACATTTAGCTCCAAGCACAACCTCATGGAGCGACTAGTATACCGGCAGACCTTCAGAAAAGAAATTGAGAGGCACTTCTTATTAGAGATGGCACGATACCACTTTTGTATGTCCGATACCGATACCGATATCATAAATTTGGATATCTGCCGATACCGATATGAATCCGATATAGTGTGTTTTTTAATCAATAAAACTGTTTTTTTAATATCTTGCTGCATTTTGTATAAGTTCATACTCAAGTTTAAATAAACAACAACACTAAAGCTATTCTGTTATACCTGTATGTAAAAAATACACTGCACCCAAAATATTTTATATTTCAGCAACACTGATCAATCTAATAAACTTAAACCTGCTCCATCCTTCCTCTTCTGGTATTTTAAAGAGTACTTAGCAGAAATATTAAGCAACCTAACTAATAGGGTTGCAAACTCCCAGCAAAAGAAAATGGGGAACCACCCTCCACCTCATGATGCTTAATCGATGTAATCAACTTTAATTTGATGCAGGGTGAAAAAAAATGCACAGAATTAAATTATTTTTCAAGAATAATAAAATAGATTCAACATCTTTCTTCAACAGAATTGCAGAATTCACAGATGGTACTTTCCCAAAGGAAAAAGTACTATAGCTTACTGGGGTATATTAGACTTAACAGTTACTATATACAGTAATGGACTTCTATACATTTTACATCAGATTAAAACTTTGGGTGTAAGATTCAGATAATTGTTTATTAAAAGCTAGACATTTTAAATGAGAATAAGAAAGAAAAGTATGTCTTTGTGCCCCCTTTTCCCTGTTCATGCCCTATCGGCCCCCCTGGCTGCACTTTGCTAGATCCGCCCCTGCACAGTTACCAGCCGTCAGCTGTGTAGAAAAGGATCCTGGTGTAGAAAGTAATATTAAATAAAAATTCTAACAGCAGCTTATCAAGGTTAAACGTGCTGCTGTTGTTCAGCCGCTGGTTTCCTCTTGCTGGTGCAAAGTGGGCCAAAAACAAAGAAGAGAGACGGACTTGCGACAGAAAAGCCGATCAGCTGATCATTAAGCAGTTTCACGATTGAAGTAGCCGCAGGAAGGTGAGGGAGAGAGAGAGAGAGAGAGGCAGTCGCTCCATATATCGGTTGTTAAGCTTAACATGGGAACGCTTTACAAACATTCAGAGATGAACTTACACACTTGCTTTACTTCTCTCTGGGATAACTTCCTCGGAGATGAAATGCTGGTTTGGTAGCAAGGCTACAAATACACACAGCCGCTCTATCATGTGAGGCATACTGCTCCGACGTGCTACGGTTATGAGCCGAGTTACGCCGTGTCGCAAGTTTTGTGAGGTGTTTTTTTTTTATATTTAATGTATCAGATTACATTTTTAATTTCTCACCGATATCCGATCCAGTAATTTACGTCAGTATCGGACCGATACCGATACATAATATCGGATCGGTCCATCTCTACTTCTTATCTGAATAAAACTGACAAAGCTTGTTTGGGTAGGGTGTTGGAGCACTGGAGAGTTGTTGAGATAGAGCTGAGATAAATGTGATTAGCAGTAATAAGAAATGCTTGGTATACTGTTAGTATTGACAGGTGACTAATAAAGAGATGCTTTATCTTTACCCCCACATTTAGTCCCTTTCAAATACTTGAACAGAGACTAATAACATTCTGGTCTTAGAATGAAAAATAGACAAAGACATGAATTGTTTTCAATTGTGTCACATCAGATTGTGTTACGTCTTGCATCCTTGTTATTATTTTTACCTAGACAAGCCAGAGTCATTGCAGCCAGGTGGATTGTTTGCATCTTGTCCGGCCGTTTGTTCAGTGCCCGAACAAACTGGACGTTTAAGATCCCGGCAATGAGCCCACAGATGCAGCACGCTGAAAAGAGGATCATCTGAAAGACAAGGGGGGTAAGCCGCAAAATTGAGACCTTATCAACAAATCTGTAAACCAAGTGACAAAATGCAATGAGACCGGAGATATACAAATTACTACTGAGCTTCCATCTCCATCATTCTGCTGTTTTGGAACGAGGCTGCGGCGATGAGTAATGCCTATCAGTCAAAATAAATCTCATTCGCCATTAGAAAATTGGATCACTCTCAAAGCCGACTGTCTGTTCCAGGAGCGATGTGCGGCTTGTAAATATGCTTGCATCACTCACTTGCTGTATTTGTGTGTTTGTGTCTGTGTTAAAGTGTGTGTCTGATTTGTGTGTTTAATGAATCGCATTTTACGGATTACTTCTCCGGAAATTGTGATCAGAACCGGGAAAACTAAATCCCAGTTTCAGAATCTGATTTTTTCATCTTTTTATTTATTTGTTTCGGGGTAGAATCTGATGAGAAAACGGTTAGACTTCCATCATCTTCTTATCAAGATAATAAAATCCAGATGATTCATATACTTCCCACTAATTGTGAATGTGTTTGTATTCCATCTGGAGTGCAAGCCCTCTTTCACTGCTCCCTGTGCAGATGCCGGTAGTGCCTTTAACCACATGGAAAAGGGCATCTCCTATTTCAGTCGTTACCCAGGGAAGTGTGGAAAGTGGCTGGCAGGGGTCCGGAGCCAAACCAACCTAATGTAATCATCACCCCACAGGCAGACATGGGGAGGGCGCTGGAGGAAGATGACGGCGGGGACAGAGTGAATGGAAGAGGCAAATGGATAGATATAGTGATGAAAAAAAGGGAAAGCATGAGTAGGAGGAGATAGACAGGGAGACAAAAGTTGGATAGGGTGAGATGGAGGGAAAGAAAGGTTGAGTGATGTCTCTGTTACAGCAGATTGTGCTGACATTGATCCATCATTAGTCTCCTCCCTGCAGGAGACAGGGAGTCAGAGAGAAACACCAGGACTGGGAGACACTGAGAGACTGTAAAAAAGACAGAAAGAGCGACAGAAAGGGAAGAGAGGTGACTGCTTGTCTCCTCTTATTTCCTCAGATGTCTCTCTCAGAGCACACTGACTGCACCTGCTGCAACACACACACACACCTTTGGGAGTTCTTTCATTGTCGAATATGCAGACCTTGTGTATGCTTTGCGTTCAGTATTCCTGATACAGTTGACTTTGCATCTGACATCCACAACAGAAGACATCTGCATCATAATTCCAGCAAATACGTAATGAAAAAGGCTCCCAGGCACGTGACAGTTAGCTTGACTGAGCTCAGCATAAAAGGTAGAAACAAGAAAACAACCTGGCTCGGTTCAAAGCTAAAAAAAAACAAAATCCACCTTCTACCTCTAGCAAAGGCTACAGGCCTTCTCGAGCTATTTCCTGGTGTCTCTGCCTAATTCCTAGAAACTGGTACCATCCTGGAAATAGCTCAGTACAAACTGCCTAAAAGTGAATCACTAACTAATGACCTGTGTTTAAAGTCGGATTTTGGTACCCCACCCATGCATCATATCATTTCACTGCATTCACATAGGGCTCCTGTTGTTTGTACACTACAGACTAACAGGCATTAAAAAAAGGAAATTACTTGGAGAAATAAACCGAGCTCATTCAGTATGTATGTACTTACAATAAGGCCAGTCCTCTTTCGAGCACACAGCACTCCGCACATCCCGCAGACCAGAAACTGGAAACAAAGAAAGTCAGCAAGTTAGTAAATTAACACCTCTGTGAGTTCAAGTTAGTTTGTCATGAGAAATTTTTAGATGTTTCTTTTTTATGGCACCCGTCCCTGATGCAACAATGGGAAATGCTGAAAATAACAGTCACTGAGATTCTCCCTCTAAAAATAACATTTCCAGAAGGATGTTGGTGGAAAAAGGAGATATGCCCTCTTATTTTTTATTTCAGGATAATTTACACTGTCTGCTTATTATTATTTAATATATAAATGTTTCTAGACAGCCTCTCCGTGTTAGCCTCGCGTCCAGGGTTTACCTCGCCTCTCGCCCTATGGCAGCTGGGATAAACTCCAGCCCCACCCCAACCTTAGATAATTGGATAAGGAGAAGAAAATGGATGGATAAATATTTCTAAGAGCCAGGTGCACTTATTAGAGTCCCTCAAGAGCTTTCAGCTCTTTATAAAGTCTCCTACCTATGGATCAAGTTGTTGAGCTGACACACACACACACATACACACAAATCTTCATGTGAACTTTAGGTCATTAAGCTGCCTAATATGTACTTTCTAGGATAATATTTGCCAGTTTAAAATTGTGGTTTAGTTTCTTGTTTCACTGTAAAAACATTCTTACAATCTTATAACTATACTGCCCTATTCTCCTAATCAGGTAATTAGACAGTAGATAGATTAGAATATATCATTTTACATTAGATTTTATCATTTTAGGGCTCTGCCTGCTTTCAAAACTGGAGCTCTTTTAAACAGACAATTCTTCTGTTTTACAAAAAGTCTCACGATTCAGGTTTGCTGTTCATTGCAAAAAAAAAAAACCCAAACTGCTCCACTGTTATGAAACTTAATCCAAAGTTGCAGAAATGATAAATTATTAATGCACACTGTTTCAACACAATAAGACACTAAAGGTTGGAGAGTCAGTGTCCTCTAAAGTCACCGGTCAGTGGGTTACCATAATTCCCAGGTCCCGAAAGAAGACTGAAACTCTTGGACAGCTGGGTGGCTGACTCAGCAGACAGAGCTCAACAGCTGTGTGGTTGAACTCGCAGACGACCCGTTGCATAACATCTTTGCAAGAACTTCATCTACACTGCTGGAATCATGCGCACTTTAAGTGCACTCACGCCCAGATATGGAACCTATATACTGTGATATATCAGTAAATGCTTTTTTTCTCCTTTCCGTCTGATGCACACCCACATATTTACACTTAAGCAGTCTTTCAAAGCAGCCGTCTCACACCAATGATAATGTTATATATGACTCTTTATGACTCATAGTGCTTCAGCTCCTGGCATTTATAGTAATTCTCAGCTATAACTGCTGACAGATAGACTATATATCCCCCGCTGGAGCGACTGTCACAGTAAAGTAGATGATTCAAGGTATGTGGCTGCTTAAGATGCCAGAAACAAAACTTTTTAACTGTTCTGTGGCAAAATCGAGACAGTGAGGCTCAGAGCAGCGCAGAAACAGGAGCAGACACATTCAATAGACTGAGAGGACGTAGATGGGTCTAAAAGCCCCGACCCTTCCAAGCAATGAGCAGTAAATCAAGCAGGAATTAATAAAGCCAATCTTTAGTGCCAGGCCAAATGGCTGTGTGTCTGCCAGGCTTTTATAGGCAAATACCATATGAAACTGTGTCAGCAAAACCACGGCAGGTATAGAGTTTGAAAAGTAAACAACCACAAATATGAACAGAAATTCCACGCCTCAACTTTTTCAAACAAAGAATTTCTGTAAGCAGAATGGATTTATTTGATAGGAACTTAAATAAGACAAAAATATTTGGAGTCAATTAGTTTTTTGAGAAGTTTTAGAGGGAAAAATACAAAAATCTTTAAGAGTTTTCTTTGTTTTTCTGCACATTTTAAATATCTGTGTTACCTTGGTGCTGTAGTTTATGGTGTATGAATATATTAAAGGTCTAGTCTAGTACTTTAGCCCTTATATGACCAGAATATGTTTCCCTTATTTTATATTCTAATGCTTACAGACATGCAGCACATGCTGTCTCTAGCAGGCTCTATAAAGAGGAAGGTAATTCCCTTGAGTTTTAACGGTCTCATCTTTCAGCACGATCCCTGGAGATACTTATCCTCTGGGGATGTGAGACAAAGACAAAAAGTCGCGACAAGACTTGTTCCAAAGACGTACACAGAGTCCACTCCAGACCGGAGAAGCGTCTCCCTGCTGCGGTTTATGATCGCCCCGGACCCAGCTGATGCCCACCGCTCCCAGGACGATGCTCGCCACACCCAGGCCCACCTCCACCAAGGACAGCAGGAGCAGGCTCCACAGAATCTTGCGGCTGGAGCACATCCTGCCCCGGGCATCTCTCCAGCTCCAGCAGGAGGGAGGCGCTGAGGCGGGAGTCCGCTTCTCAATGCTCCGAGGGCGGCACTGCTCTACTGCTTCATATCCGGCTGGAAGAGGCGAAAAAAGTGTATCCAAGCGCAAAGAGAAGAGGAGCGAACTTACAGAAGCGGCTAACAAACTATTTAAACATGGAGGTAGGGAAAGCGTTGGCTCTCTGGTTGGAGATTATTGTGGTAAAGGAGCGTTCGGCTGAAGTTCCTCTGTGCGTAACGCACGGCGCTGTCCAGGGTACTTAAACGCCATGGCGCGCGCGCAAGCATGCACCCATACACACACACAAACAGTGCACGCGTGCACATCCAGGGCCGTTACTAAGAGTTCGTGAGTCTCAGCCTCCGCCCACAGCGATGAAACGCGACATATACTGACGTTCGTTAAACGGAACCACAGACAGGAAACACCTGTCATTTAAATATAAATATAAAAGCTACACTGATGTGTAAGTTTTATAAATGGATAAAATAGAACAGAGATCATTTTATCAAAAACTGAAAAAAACCCCACTTGTTTAGTTCTTGTTTTTTTGTTTGTTTTTGTTTGCTTTCTTCAGACATTCTGGAACTCAGTGTTTGTTCTCTTTATATATTACTTCCAGCTTTGGGTGGTAGATTTATCCACTTCTGCGTCATTAGTGATATTTACAGTCTTTGATTAAGAAGGTAACAGCTCGTGACTCTGCTTTTCCAGCAAGTGCATATCTACAACCAGAAATGATTAACCATGTTTTCACACTTCTGCCCTCTTCTATTCCTGGATTTAATTCCCTTTCCTGAGAGTTTCACCTGAAGGAAATTGCATTTAATATGGTTAACTTAATAACAGCGAATGCTAGTTTAGATCGTGAGCATCTGCTGTGATCTCTGCTCTCTATCACCTCATAAATATTTAAGCAACATGGGACATTTTGAGTGACGTAATCTGCAGCTGATGTGGAAAACAAGACTCTAGAGGCAGGTGACTCGCTGTTATTTGTGAAAATGTGACAAAGATATTGTAAATAATATGAATTTATCATGAAATTGAGCATGTGTTAGTTCTGCAAACTAAAAATTACAGCTTCTGGGTCAAGAAAGAACCAATCCAATGGTGTATTAGTTGTTTCGTGTGTGCTATATTGAATTAAATCGATTGTTTAAGCTGAAGGACAATAAAGCTTTGCAATCATGATGCTAATAATGGGTGTTGGGTAGAAATTCATGTCAGAACTGTTCTCTAAATAAAAACTTAACCACTGTAATTTTTTGATTTATTTTAACCACAGTTCATACTGTTATGAAACAAGGGTTACAGTCATTCAGTGCAGAATCCTCACCAATTAAAATATCTCATATAAGCCTCATTGTCCTTATTCAAACCGAGGAGGGACTCAGGGGCAACGCTGGGGAAAATTCTCATAATACCTTTCGGTAAAAGACAACTGGTGACGATTTCAAAGCAACAAAGTGTTGTGGAAGATTTTATAGCTCAACTACTTCTCTGTGTCAAACTGTCCTAACTGAACAAGAGGCTCCGGATTGCCTTATTGTGTCTACATGTCATATTTCAGCCACACCACATGTTGATGTACGAGTTCATGTTTATCACACGGTGTTCTAACAGCATCCTGTGACTGTGGCAGATAGATGACTCGTGTCTATAAATATTCTAGGTTTACAATCGCTCTTTGGTCAAAGATACTGCTGTCGTTCTGTGTATTTTTGTTTGATGCCTTTGCAAAGGTAAATAAAACTTACAGAGACAACCTGATACTTTCTTTGTGAGCCACCATAGAACTGCACAGATTTGAGTGAAAGTCAAAGTAGAGGTTTCAAGACACCATGTTTTGTTTTTGTTTTTTTACATTTGGCCAATGCCCCCGCTTACTCATTAGTCACGCTAATGCTTTATCAGAGAAAAAATTCTGAGATAAAGGGTTAATATTCAGGGTGGATGCATTCAGAAACATCAGATGAGTGATGTCTGCGATTTAAAAGTGCCAGACACAGGCAGAAAACAGAAAAACACCTTTAGACTTGTTGGTTATAAGCAAACAAAAACAAAAAAAAGCATATTAAAAATCACAACATGCATCACGCTGTTCCCAGCCTTTTCAGCATTGGCTAAATATTCAGTAATCCCACATACTGCCTTTCCCACTACGCTAAATCCAAACATTTGAACTCACCTCCAGGAGATGGTAAAGCTAGCCAAGCAGCATAAAGATAATGAACTGATTCTGGCTTTTTAAATGTGTTTTCTGCACGTAAAGGTTTCTAACTGATCGATGATGGATTGACAGAGGCTAAGCAGCTGCTATGGGATACAGCATCATCGAGCTGTGTTACTGTACGCTGTGCTGTTTCAGGGGAGTGTTTACTCTGAGCTCAACATGAGTTCACTTCCAGTATCAGCTGCTGCAGATGAACTGCATGGTGAACACACACAGACCTTAAGTTTACTTTAGCCTGTAGTGTGCATGTAATCAAGTTCTGATTATTGCAGGGCTAAAAAGTTTTTTCTGTTGCCTTTCTTCCCCGTTGTTGTACATCCAGTTTGGCCAATTTTTTATCGTCTTATTTTAGAATACCACAGATCCGAGGAAACAGGGGCCAAAATAATTATTTTTCTGCTTGAGAAAAAAATTGGACATTTGGTTTGCTAATATATCATAATGTGCCTGCTTATCATGATTATTCGGCTCTCAGTAGACTTTGTTGGGGAATTGTTTTCTCAACAACACTGTCATGGCTTCACAAGAGCTGTGGACCTGAACACAGACACTGTGACAGTGTGACACTAGCTTTGCAGACTTTATTCACAGAGCAGCATAAGCGAGGTGAGTGTCCTCACAAGCCAGAAGGGATTCTAGGGACAGGTGAGTGAGTTCAAAGTGAATGCTTCAAGCAGAGATAGAAAACAAAGAACAAGTGAAGTAAGTCTGGGAAATATTTAAATAGAGATTCTATACAAGACGCTTTGCTCTGTACAGGGAGTGCAGAATTATTAGGCAAGTTGTATTTTTGAGGAATAATTTTATTATTGAACAACAACCATGTTCTCAATGAACCCAAAAAACTCATTAATATCAAAGCTGAATGTTTTTGGAAGTAGTTTTTAGTTTGTTTTTAGTTTTAGCTATTTTAGGGGGATATCTGTGTGTGCAGGTGACTATTACTGTGCATAATTATTAGGCAACTTAACAAAAACAAATATATACCCATTTCAATTATTTATTTTTACCAGTGAAACCAATATAACATCTCCACATTCACAAATATACATTTCTGACATTCAAAAACAAAACAAAAACAAATCAGCGACCAATATAGCCACCTTTCTTTGCAAGGACACTCAAAAGCCTGCCATCCATGGATTCTGTCAGTGTTTTGATCTGTTCACCATCAACATTAGTGCAGCAGCAACCACAGCCTCCCAGACACTGTTCAGAGAGGTGTACTGTTTTCCCTCCTTGTAAATCTCACATTTGATGATGGACCACAGGTTCTCAATGGGGTTCAGATCAGGTGAACAAGGAGGCCATGTCATTAGTTTTTCTTCTTTTATACCCTTTCTTGCCAGCCACGCTGTGGAGTACTTGGACGCTGCAGATGGAGCATTGTCCTGCATGAAAATCATGTTTTTCTTGAAGGATGCAGACTTCTTCCTGTACCACTGCTTGAAGAAGGTGTCTTCCAGAAACTGGCAGTAGGACTGGGAGTTGAGCTTGACTCCATCCTCAACCCGAAAAGGCCCCACAAGCTCATCTTTGATGATACCAGCCCAAACCAGTACTCCACCTCCACCTTGCTGGCGTCTGAGTGGGACTGGAGCTCTCTGCCCTTTACCAATCCAGCCACGGGCCCATCCATCTGGCCCATCAAGACTCACTCTCATTTCATCAGTCCATAAAACCTTAGAAAAATCAGTCTTGAGATATTTCTTGGCCCAGTCTTGACGTTTCAGCTTGTGTGTCTTGTTCAGTGGTGGTCGCCTTTTCAGCCTTTCTTACCTTGGCCATGTCTCTGAGTATTGCACACCTTGTGCTTTTGGGCACTCCAGTGATGTTGCAGCTCTGAAATATGGCCAAACTGGTGGCAAGTGGCATCTTGGCAGCTGCACGCTTGACTTTTCTCAGTTCATGGGCAGTTATTTTGCGCCTTGGTTTTTCCACACGCTTCTTGCGACCCTGTTGACTATTTTGAATGAAACGCTTGATTGTTCGATGATCACGCTTCAGAAGCTTTGCAATTTCAAGACTGCTGCATCCCTCTGCAAGATATCTCACTATTTTTGACTTTTCTGAGCCTGTCAAGTCCTTCTTTTGACCCATTTTGCCAAAGGAAAGGAAGTTGCCTAATAATTATGCACACCTGATATAGAGTGTTGATGTCATTAGACCACACCCCTTCTCATTACAGAGATGCACATCACCTAATATGCTTAATTGGTAGTAGGCTTTCGAGCCTATACAGCTTGGAGTAAGACAACATGCATGAAGAGGATGATGTGGACAAAATACTCATTTGCCTAATAATTCTGCACTCCCTGTATTACTAGAATATATACTGAGATCACTGCTAATGTCTTTCCTCCTTGGCATTGTGTGAACATGCACCTGAATGCCAAACCTTCTGCTTTTACGGAGTTGCTCACACTTGCTGATGACCAGTTAATTAAGTGCATTCGATTAGTAGCAGCTCACTGATACTTACAGTGGCTTCCAAAAGTATTCGGCCCCCTGGAACTTTTCCACATTTTGTCACATTACAGCCACAAACATGAATCAATTTTATTGGAATTCCACGTGAAAGACCAATACAAAGTGGTGCACACGTGAGAAGTGGAATGAAAATCATACATGATTCCAAACATTTTTTACAAATAAATAACTGCAAAGTGGGGTGTGCGTAATTATTCAGCCCCCTGAGTCAATACTTTGTAGAACCACCTTTTGCTGCAATTACAGCTGCCAGTCTTTTAGGGTATGTCTCTACCAGCTTTGCACATCTAGAGACTGAAATTCTTGCCCATTCTTCTTTGCAAAACAGCTCCACAACTGCCCTGTGACGGCCTCAGAGGTTGTCTAAGAGAATATTGGGAGCAACAACACCATGAAGTCCAAAGAACACACCAGACAGGTCAGGGATAAAGTAATTGAGAAATTAAATCAGGCTTAGGCTACAAAAAGATTTCCCAAGCCTTGAACATCCCACAGAGCACTGTTCAAGCCATCATTCAGAAATGGAAGGAGTATGGCACAACTGTAAACCTACCAAGACAAGGCCGTCCACCTAAACTCACAGGCCGAACAAGGAGAGCGCTGATCAGAAATGCAGCCAAGAGGCCCATGGTGACTCTGGACGAGCTGCAGAGATCTACAGCTCAGGTGGGGGAATCTGTCCATAGGACAACTATTAGTCGTGCACTGCACAAAGTTGGCCTTTATGGAAGAGTGGCAAGAAGAAAGCCATTGTTAACAGAAAACCATAAGAAGTCCCGTTTGCAGTTCGTCACAAGCCATGTGGGGGACACAGCAAACATGTGGAAGAAGGTGCTCTGGTCAGATGAGACCAAAATGGAAATTTTTGGCCAAAATGCAAAATGCTATGTGTGGTGGAAAACTAACACTGCACATCACTCTGAACACACCATCCCCACTGTCAAATATGGTGGTGGCAGCATCTTGCTCTGGGGGTGCTTCTCTTCAGCAGGGACAGGGAAGCTGGTCAGAGTTGATGGGAGGATGGATGGAGCCAAATACAGGGCAATCTTGGAAGAAAACCTCTTGGAGTCTGCAAAAGACTTGAGACTGGGGCGGAGGTTCACCTTCCAGCAGGACAACGACCCTAAACATAAAGCCAGGGCAACAATGGAACGGTTTAAAACAAAACATATCCATGTGTTAGAATGGCCCAGTCAAAGTCCAGATCTAAATCCAATCGAGAATCTGTGGCAAGATCTGAAAACTGCTGTTCACAAACGCTGTCCATCTAATCTGACTGAGCTGGAGCTGTTTTGCAAAGAAGAATGGGCAAGAATTTCAGTCTCTAGATGTGCAAAGCTGGTAGAGACATACCCTAAAAGACTGGCAGCTGTAATTGCAGCAAAAGGTGGTTCTACAAAGTATTGACTCAGGGGGCTGAATAATTACGCACACCCCACTTTGCAGTTATTTATTTGTAAAAAATGTTTGGAATCATGTATGATTTTTGTTCCACTTCTCACGTGTACACCACTTTGTATTGGTCTTTCATGTGGAATTCCAATAAAATTGATTCATGTTTGTGGCTGTAATGTGACAAAATGTGGAAAAGTTCAAGGGGGCCAAATACTTTTGCAAGCCACTGTACCCTGTTGATTCCTATAGAGGCAGCAAGCGTGTACTCAGTGTTTCACACACTGCTTCTGCTTTTTGGTTTAGTATTTGTTGAGTACTAACATGTCATGTGTCATGTGTTGACAAAGGTTTTTCGTCTTGGTTTGTGTGTGTAGATGCTTTTATTGCAGATGAAGGGCCATGTGTAAATGTCAGGTGCTGTGACATGGAACAGGTAGAAATGTACTTTGTTGATGACATGTTACACTAAGACTCTAGTGACAGCTGGGTTAAGACAGATTATCAAAAGGACTAATTTAGGAGAATCTTTCAGTGAGGTGCTTTGTTTTGAAAAGGTCACAGAGACAGATATGGACTAAGCACTGAGTGTTCCTTACAAATGTCGGGAGAACGATCTTCCAGTGTTTGTCTTTGTCAAGCTGTTGATTGAATTCTTGATGAAGCTGAGTTGATAGATACAGAAGTTGTGGATGTCCTGAATCAGGGGGAGAGCTGAAATGTGTTGGACAGCCAGCTATAAAGCTAGAAATCCATATATGCTATGATTGCTTGAATGATTGGAAATTATTTTTTTGTAACTGTGTTATGAAAGGCTATAGGAGGCGATACACCAGGGATGTCAAACTCATTTTACATCGTGGGCCACATATAGACACACATATAACTGCAATATCAGCAGTACAGAAATGCTAGTGTAATAAATGGAAAAACATCTTTCAGAATAAATCTTTGGGTTTAAATTGTAAGAAATAAATGTGTAAAATTACAGAAAAAAATCATCCTGGTACCTCATTGCACTCACACAGATGCTGCTGTAATTACAGAGCGGAATAGCAAATGTTTTGGTGGCCCACTGTAAAAAACAAAAGAAAAAAAGTCCGTTGTGAAAAACAGGAAATTTTCTGTTATTTAATGTAATCTATTACTCTGGTGTGACTAGCGATGGGGAAAGTCTTTATCAGAAGGAAAAGATCCCAAACTTCCTAAAATACATTTAAAAGTATAAAAATGTATGGCTTCCTTCACATTTTCCAAAGAAATCTAGTGGGCCAGATTGGAGTTTTTGCCAGGCTAATTCTGGCCCACGTGCCTTATGTTTGACACCCTGTCCATACACTATATATAGTTCATAAAGTCCCTCACGTGAGATTGTTCTGTTTTTTTTGTCCATCGTTAATAATGAATTTTTACAAATGGATTTTTGGTTCCTGTTTTTTTTTGTTTCCCTTTCTCACATCTTTGTTTCTGTGAATTTCTCTTCCCTGGTGTTGCCTACGTGATTCTCAGAAATATTCACTTCCTGTTTTATTGTGATAATAACTTTCTGTGTTTGGGTCTTTGCTGTCTTTGCATTTCCCTCTTTACTTCCACCTGTGTCCATTCAGCTCAGTGTGAGTATAGTCTTGTCGCTCCCTCTGTCAGCTGTCTGTCTCATAATGTGTACATGCTAAACCACAAACTTTCACTTTTTCAGAATAAAATAAAAAAGATTAAAGAAACATTAGTGGAATACTTTCTGCCATGTTTGTGAAACCTTTGGTTATGTAAGAATGTTTCACAGCAGCAGTTTCAGTAGTGAATTGCTGTTGTCTTGGCCCAGCAGGCTGCTATTAGTTTGGGATAAGATGTTGCTTTCGGCCTGCTGCCTGTGAACCGATAAACTTCTGATCAATGGCGGACTTGATGACACTCTAGATTTCTCTCTTATTGCTTTGGTTTCCAAACCGACAGACACCACCCAATTAATTATTTTGTCTCCACCATCTCAGCAGAATTTAATGTCTCATTGTATCGTCCTTTCTTTCTTTCCCTTTCTTTGTTCTCTTCCCGTGTTCTTAGCAAAAAGTCAAAACACTTGTGGATTTATTTGTGTTGTTTCGTGTGCGTTTTTAGAGTGCATGTAAATTTCTGTGTGGTGATCTACAGCAGCGATTCTCAAACTGTGGGGCGGGAGCCACTGCAGGGGAAGAAACATGGAGAAAAGCAAGGTTGAATTAATATGAAGAAAGGTGATTTATGTAACTTTAAACGTGGCATGGTTGTGAGCCAGACAGGCCGGTCTGAATATTTCAGAAACTGTTGATCTGCTGTGATTTTCCCACAAGGTCGTGTCTAAGGTTCACAGAGAATAATCTAAAACAGAGAAAATAGCCAGACTGCTTCAAGCCAGTAGGAAAGCAACAGCAAGTCAAATAACAACTCGTTACAAACAACAAATACAATAACTGCCTTCTACGAGTTTGAAGATGTTCAAGGTGTACTTTTAAATTCTGAAAAACGATTTAGTCTTTTTTTGCTACACTGAACGAAGCTGAAACTCCAGTAAAACAATCATAAAATCCTGCTTTTCCACAAACTCTTCCATTTTAGTGAACCAATGCAGCAGCAGAGTGCAGATATAGAAGATATATTTACTCCTATCCAGCTAAGTGGATAAAGATGTGAGATCTCCTGAAGAGCCTGGAAGTACGGCGTCCCCAGAGGCCCATTATACTGCTTCTCTGGGTGACTAAGAATCACTAGGAGATATATGGCTGCCGGCACATAATTAGTGTAGCAGTGGGCAAATGTCTATCTGTCATTGCTCCCAGGACACGAGATAAGTGAAGGAAATCGAAGATACCACGGGCCACTTGGAGACTGCCTTTGTACCCCAGATGCTTCACCGTAGCTGTGACAGCAACTTTGCTGTTGCCTCCAGCAGGTTTCAAGAGCTGTTGAGATATACTGATAGCAGCGAGGAATAATGAAGCACTGTAAGACCACGTTTTTTTTGTACTGGGCTGTCACATCTGGCAGTAGGTTACACTGATTTGTTTGCTCTACAGTTGAGAGACACTGATTAAAGAACAACTGTACTTAAAGTCTGCAGCTATGATCAACCTGGCAGAGAAACCTGGTTTTAAAGGTTTTTCCCCTCAGGGATGTCTTTCTGTGCTGTTTATCCAAGCTACTTAAACATCCTCTTCTCTCAATGTGGAAAAAAAGTGTTAATATAAAAGAAATGAGACGACCAGGCATCATTAACTCAAATGTCAAATACACAAAGACTCACTTTCACAGTTTCAGGCATAAATATTTTTAAATAGCATTGTATTATATATGCAGTACAAGGAAAAAAACACACTGCCAAGCATTACCAAGTACTCCGACTGCATCGATTGTATCACTCCAAACACACAAAGGGTCTCAAAGTCATTTGTAATTCGATCTTAAGCAGGACCAGTTAACCGACTCCATAAAAACAATAAAAAAAGAGATGTGCTACACTCAACCTGCTGCCATTACAAAGAAACGTCAGCGCTGTAAATCAAAGAAACACGTCAGCATAATGTATTACACATTATTCATTACTTTTCTTAAAAGTAATGCAGTATGTTACTTAATTACTCACTGTAGAAAGTAATGCGTGACACTACATTACTCTCTTGTTACGTCGTAAAATGAAACATATTGTCAACAATAAAAACCTGAGGCTACAGTCCCACACAACAATACAAATTTCTATCCTAATGAGGACACACGTACTGTCTTTCTTTTAGTTTTTACGTTTGGACACAAAGCCGACGACATGGAGCAAAGATGAAAACCAGCCAAAAGCGACTTCGCAGCACATAGATTCTACTTTAGAGACATGAACAGGTAGAAACGGAGGCTGCAGGCTGACTGCTCATCACTGCTTTGGTTACCTGTTGAGGTTCAGGGTCTGGCTGCTGGGCTGGGGTCAGCATTCACTCAGCTTTAACATCACCCTAGGTTCTTTGCTAGCTAAGTGTTAGCATGCTGTTTGTGCAAATGCTTGCAAAGAGCAGAAGTTCTGTTAGCAATGAAATGCATTTTCTGCTTCACCATTGTGCTCTTGTCCTTTTGAGCAATAAAAGTAAAAGTAATGCCCATCTCCGCTCCTTAAAAAGCTGTATCGCTGTACTGCTTCACCATTCTCCTCCCTTCTTCTTTCCATCCACCTGATGCACAGATAACTGAGGAATCTTTGTAACACTAGTAATGAAATAATTTTAGCTGTGATATCATCCCTGTTTAGTACAGCACTGCATTACGTTACAGTAATCCATTACTTTGTAGCAAGTTAAACCCAACACTGCGGGTGCCGTCTTTCCTTTTCTTTGAGTTTCACACTTTTTAAAACCATGCTGTGGGCCGAATTGGACCCATTGGTGAGCTCCATAATGTGCAGAAACGTCTCATTCTGTTCCACTCTAATTAATTCGAGCAGATATGGAGAGCTGGTCAGCTGTCACTATCCTAATCTGCAGTTGCTGCCAACCACCCACACGTTCAGACACACAACTCCATTCAAACTGGAGCTTCGCAATTCATTCATTCTTTCTTTCTCTTGAGGAGTAAGATATGAGAAGGTCAGTCTTCTACATACCAGAATCTACCTGATAGATTGATGTCTGCCTGTGTGTGTGCGTGTGAATGTGTCTGGAGTGGGACTGTTAGGAAAAGGAGAAATGAAAGGACAATAAAAAAGCCATCCAGAAACTGTGGTAAATGAATAAATGGACAAGTGAGGACATGGGTACAGGGGAATGAAGGAGAGAGGAACTGAGGATGTAAGCTGAGGGAGGAGGAGGAGGTGAAGAGAGATTATGCAATCAATCAATAGATTCTTACTGTGTGTGCTCTGACCAGAACAACCAATTCTAAAATCAATTCCCTCTCTGAGGCTCATAGCAAAGAGGTAACGCTCTCCCTTTCTCCCTTACTGCCTCTCGATTTTGCTCTTCTAATGACTTTTTCAATGTATGCTGTTGAATCTATATACATTAGCAGTGCTCAAATATCCACCCTCGCCTCCATCAGCTCCTGACAACGAGATAGCACCAGCCACGGGAGATCAAAGGTCACATTGATGGCTTGCTTAATGAATGCCTTTGCAGTGGGAAAGGTCAATAAAAAAGGGTCAGCTTGCTCACATGAAAAGGTGACACCACCCTGAGTGTAAAGTAACTTCTGTGTGTCTGTTAGCAAGCATGTGAAGTCACTAAGTCATTTTGCTCCTTCACCTACGAGGGGACGTAGGCTTCAAATCACCTGTCACATCAGGTCAAAAACCATGAAGCAAAGCACCCGTTTCCTGTTTCATAACACAAGCAAAGTGCTTTTTCATTCTGCATATGCGTGCTGATGGGCATGCAGCGTAAAAATGTGCATTTCTTCCAACTCCAGGGCATGTTACTGGAGTCAGAGCCAGGAGACTGCTGGGGTATGCCCTTGAACGCAGGACACAAACACACAGACACACACATACACACAGAGAGACAGAGAGAGACATGGGAGCTGGCCTCTGTCTTGGTGTCCCCCCCCCCCCAAAAAAGAAAGACAGCAAGAAAACCTCTAATTGCCACTCACACAGACTCCTACCATATGAGATTTCTGTTTTTGTCTTTTCTTGTTTCCTGTTGACGTGGATGACGCTGTGCAAAGCTGGGTCAAAGCTGATTGTTCCAAGCATGGGCCAAAAAAGGGAACGAAGCAACAACAGAGCTCACCAGGAAAAAAGGAAAAGACTTTAAGGATGAAAAATACAGCATGAAAAGCACAACAATGGCTGCTCTTGTGTTATAACCGGGCTCTTCTCCATGGCTAGGTGATGTACTTACAACAACACAAGCAAGAGTAGCCCACAAAGTGGTCCATCTCTGACAGCAGACGCTGTCTAACAGGTTGACGGGCAGTCTGAAGTTGACTGGGGACTGCTGAAGAGTTGCCAGCTCTGAACCATAACTTCCCCATTAGGCTGATGTCTCAGCAGCACCTAGCATAGCATAGCATAGCATAGCACAACACAAGTAATTAAAACATTTAAGCTCTTTGTCAAGCAGTTAAACAAATTCATGAAAGCACTTCTAGAGCTCGCTAATTCAATTTTCACATTACTTCTCTCAGAAGTAAGCTACAACTAGCACGACATCAGGTTAGCTAAAATAAATAATACAGAGGAGGTGTCATAACCTCCATAAAAAGCTATGAAGCTAATGTTTTTATATTCTTGTGCAAACTAAACAGGTTCCTATTGATATGATCTGTTTCTCCAATCATAAGAACTGTACAGATGCTGGGAAGCAGTTTGTTGGATTTCTAAAGAGGATCAAAGTGAGGGGTGAGGACACTTTGACTCACAGGTGCTAACATGGCAGCTTACCTCAGGTAACTGATGTCACTGAACTGGAGGGATCTAGCTTATCTGTCATGTGGTTCAAATGATTTTTTATGAGAAGATCGGCTAATAGCATAGGAACTGCCAGACCTGCTGTTTGGCACAGCCCAGCCAAGAAAACTGTGCTCCAGTGTGGTGAGTGAAATTCCAGGCTTATAATTAGCATTAGTTAGCAGGTATCTGTGTCTGTCAGCTGCATTCATACAGCTGATAACCAAGATGATGCATGCTGATAACCCAACATGCTAGTGTTTAGGATAAATTAGTACTCAGACCTCTTCTTCAATTGTCACTTATGGATCCAAAAACACAACTTGATGGAAGCCAAAAACACTCATGCTGAGCCTTAAAAATATGTGACCCAGAAAATAATGACTGTAGCCACAGCCTTATAGAAAAAGTCACTCTTCAGATATTATGGGAATGAAATTATTTAGGAATTTTAAAGCTTGCAACAGAATTAAGTTTGATTTCAGTGGTCACCAGAGTATAAAAACTGCATGTCACTTAAAATCGCTGCTGACTTTGCCTCAAAATAAGATGATAAAATTTGTTATAGTTACAACACTGATTATAAGGACAAAGTTGTTGATTTGTACAATGTAATTCCTTAGCCTTGTCACTGGCTGGCTGTAGTTTTGGGTAGTATATGAGAGTGAATCATCCCATGTCAGACCATTCAAACTATTATAAATCAGACAGACTAAATAAAGCATGTTCACACACAAAGACACTAAGCACAGTTTCTCTAAGAGCAAAGGGGGGGCTCGGGTCGTTCGCTGTCAGTGAGCTGTATGTGTGTATGATTTGGCACAGCCAATGGAAATCTTGGATAATGACGCGTTCAGTCTCTGCGGTCTCTGCCTGTGATCGAAGATTTTCATCTAATCATCTTCATTTATCAAAAGCTGGAAATACCAGGTCTCAACAGACTGTTGCTTTGGGAAGGAAAGGATGATGTGCCCTATAAACATGTCCACAACTCCCAGGCCGATGTATGATATCCCATATCACGTGGATCAAATTCCAGTTTTTTGCTGAAATGAGGGAAGGTGCAGATGGACAGACATAATGTCAGAAATGATGTCATCAAGAAATATTCAGGTTTGCAAAAATACATTTTCACTCAGCCCCCCAACGCTTTGCAAATAATGTGGAAAGCTGTGCAAAAAACTTGTAAATGACTTCCACTGGGGCAGGAAAAAAAGATAAACAGAGATCTATGATAAGAAAAAATTTTCATCCAGCTGCAGAGAGATATTATTTACTGCAGCAGCAGTAACTTATCAGCTGTCAGCCAGCTATAAACTTGTGTTTCTTTATTGCAGCTGTTTGAAATAGACCAAAAAATAGCAGACAATAAAATATAGAAGCCTCTTAAAACCATCAGTGCATGTAAAATAAATGATTCCTTCCTGCAGAAGATGACATGACATCCACTGTCATTACTCACAGACAGACAGTGTAATTAAAACAAACCACAAGCAGGGAGAGAAACTCCTCACCTGCTTATATATAAATGCCTGGTGCTGACTCTCTCTGCAGGTCTGCCTCAGCGCTTTTGTTCTTCGGGCACTTTTTTGCCTTTTTAGTGTTCCTTCGTTCTCTGTCCCGATGTGGCCCGGCTCACCTGTCAGTAAGGTTATTTGTTTTGCCACGGTTACATTATCACCCTTAAATTTTAAACTACGGTTCATGCATTATCCATCACTATAGAGTACATACACAAACAGCCGCGCAGGGTACCATGAGGTTCTCCCTCCCACCTCTGGATGTTGTTCATGGTCCTGAGATACATATCTCTCTTATTTGTGTTGTTTTTTCCTTCTCGTATTGTTAAGAGGGGAAAGTTGACAGTACTCGAAACGTGGTAGGATTTATCATCACAAGAGTGTGTTTGTACCAGAGTGAAATGAAGCAAATATGTGTTTGTGTAACAAGCGATGAAGGGTGATTTATTCTGTGTCCTTTGTGTAATGTCTGGAGCCAGGCTGTGAGTGTGTGTGAGCTGTGCACACACATTGTGCTTCATAAATATTTCACGTGATTTTTGTTTGCAGAAAAATAAAACAGTGCAGATGAGAAACGGTGGAGTGCGTCTTTGGTCGTGGGGGTTTAAATTACACTCAATTTCAAATGCTTACAATATTTCATTTTGTTAAAATGTTTACGCAGAAGAAGAAATACACGTCTCTTTCTGTCAGGCTTCCCGACATTGTCCTCTTTAAAAACACAAAAAAACAACACCACATAAATCTGAAGACTGGAACAAACTCTCAAACAATGCGCATCGCTTGCCATATTTCGCAGTTTGTTTTCAAACTGTTAAAATATCCAAACTACATTCTGGATCTGTTTCCCGTATTGCGTAAGTTGTGTCTCTCAGCATTTGAGCAGCATCTGCTGTGTGGGCCGCAGCCCTGCCAAGTAAACAAGGCTCTTATTAACTATTAAACACTTCACAGCAGGGACCGCAAAGCAGCCACACACACACACACACAGCCTTGCACATTAACACAAAGTTGCACAAATGCAAGTACGTTTGAAGAGTAGGTAAATGTGCAGAGTCAGTAGCTTCTTTTTTTTCCTTCAGTCACAGTGAAATTAGATCGCTCCGTCTCTCACCATCCTCTTTGAGGAGGTTGTACGCTCTAACGTCAGGCTGTCCACGTCCCCTCTCACCCTCTATTGGGTGAGAGGCATGAATGACTTAGTAAGCAGAGTGCTTGCCAGTCTGATTCAGCTCTACCACTCGTGGGAGTTTGAAACATGCTCTCTCTCTTTCTCTCTAGCGAGTAAGCCAAGTGAGTAACCACCAGATACCATCCTGAAGTTAAATTAAGGACAGATGTGCCCTGAAACTCCGGAGAGTACTCTCACATTTGTACTCACAGCTACAAAACGACATTCACCTCTTTATGCTTGTTTCTGAACAGTAAGGTTAAACTAGGAATGCTGGAAGGAGACAAAATGTAAGATCTTGGATATTTTTCTCAGCTGCATATCTCATATCGTTATTTATGATTGCAAGGTTTAACCACTAGGGGGCTCTGTCACACAGTTAAAGCACAAAAATGATTGGTTACTTAAATAAACAGCAACATCACATCAAGTTAGTAAAAGATCATTATGTACTATGGGACTGATTTCCCTTAAATCAGCCATTACACAGCAGTGCTTGATTTAATCCGTGTTCTTCTTCTTATTAAGTTCTAAGTATGACAGTAATAACAGTGTCCAGCTTCCTCAAATATGTTTCTTTGTTCAAGAGTCATAAACCTCATCACATTCAATCATATTTAATGTGAAATTATGTAAACTACAATTAACGCAATTATATAAAACACATTTTTGTAAGCAAGCCTACTTTGTGACCAATCCAGTGGTTTTATTTATATGCCAAGTTGAAAGGAAGTGGGATTATATTCCAAAGAAAGCAAATAAAGGAAGGCTGGGCTTACATTTGTTCAGTATAAGGCAGGAGTGGAGTTCACATCCACCCTGAGGGTGAAAAGTACCGCTTTGATGTTTTCATTCTCCACCTCGCTCCTGGCCACAGAGGCAGCAGTACACTGAATGACGACGAAGCTTGTTCACCCAGGAAGGAAACTCCCTGTTTTCCCAAAGGACGTCAGCACAGGATTTACAGCTGTGTGTGTGTGTTTGTTTGTGTTTCTGAAACAGAAAGAGGAAAGGGGGGCGAGCTTTGTGTCAATAGCCAGTTCATTCAAGTGTACCGTCGGAGAGCCTCATACCGATACTCGCAGCTTGTTTTAACTTGTAAAAACAATCCCATCCCACCTCATATATTTTCAAAGCACTTTAGTCCTCTTTAATATCCGCTGCCAGTATGAAGGAGATCAGAGCACAGTGAAATGTAAACTATGGATAAGAAGTTCTATTGTATTATGACAAATTCATGAATCACGCTTTGGGAGGAGGAGGGACATGGGACACTGGCCATGCTTGGAGAAATAATTAACCGACGAAACACACACACACACACACCCACACAGTTGTAGAGGTGAT
Source organism: Oreochromis aureus (assembly GCF_013358895.1). Taxonomy (NCBI): domain Eukaryota; kingdom Metazoa; phylum Chordata; class Actinopteri; order Cichliformes; family Cichlidae; genus Oreochromis; species Oreochromis aureus. Next base: position 16,848,756 of record NC_052962.1, read on the forward strand.
GTAATAGCTTCCTGGAGTTACTGGCGAAAAACCTCTTCAGGCCTCAGCCAACTGTAGGACAGTACTTACAATGGATGCATTAAAAAGACTTCCAGTATGCTCCAAGCACTCTGGGTTATCGGATTCACCTTCCTAACTTGCATGTCTGTGTTATGTCACGCTTAAACAAAAACAACAATGCAAAAGCTTTGCCTCTGTCTAGAAATCTCTGCTGCGAGTTGTTTTCCACAACCCTGACATAAAAAGGCTCCTTTCTTTCTCTTTACTCGTTCGGTTTTGTTTGTACCAGAACAGAAGCAGCGTGTTTCTGAGATCTCCTGCACCGCAGCCTTCTGTTGAATTAGAAAAAAAAACCTTAAAGCTACGCAGAAGTTTTCAGCAGATCTTGAAGATTTTGTTTGAGCACATTTCCCCCTTAGAATTAGTGGAATAGTTTACTCATGTTCTAAATATAGGCTGTGTAGTCATTGTAAGAACTGCAGTGATGTAATTGATTATTCATGTTTAACATGACTGAGCCATTAACCACAATAAAACAGTCTCAGGGTGGCGTGGCTGGCATGGTGGCACAGTGGTTAGGGCTGTTGCCTCGCAACAAGAAGGTCCAGGGTTTGAATCCCCCATCTGGCTGAGGCCTTTCTGTGTGGTGCTTGCATATTCTCCTCATGTACTCCAGCCTTCTCCCACAGTCCAAAGACATGCAGTTAGTAGGGTTAGGCTAACTAATGGATTTTCCATTCCTAAATAATTAAAAGATAACAATGATATTCAGTTTTAATAAATTATCATTGAATTATTTTTCTTTTCCGTGCAGTTTGAGGATAAAAAGAGCCTGCTGTCTCTTTTTGGCATTCCTGCTCTATGAGCCACGCTCTGACCTGACATTTACTGTAATCAGTTATTTAACAAATGTGTTTGATCTTACTATCTGTTTCATTCTGGAACATCCTGGCAATGGATTCATGAGTTCTTTGCTAAAGATGTGAGACTGTGTGAAGCTGCTTATCTTTCTCTACTTATTGTTTACAGTACTGGCTGTCCTTGGTATCAGCTAGCTACAATGTGACTTAGCTGTTATGACTTACTTGGAAAGAAGGAGGAAAAATACTGGGAGGTGAAGCAGAAAACTGACATGCTTCATGTGATTTGGTGGATTTTACCAGAACTGTCCCTGGTGGTGACACTGTTTTAAGCGTCTCTCTGTGGGTGATGAAAACAAACGATGCTTTTGTGTCGGCTTGTTTGAGCTTTTCTGCCTTATCTTTGAGCATCACTGCCCATCCAACTTTCTCCTCTCCTTTAGCTCAGTCTGCTGCTGGTACAAAGTAGATTTCCTTTCTACACTTGACTTCTCAGCCAAAAAGTGAAAAGTGATTCCTCATTTCCTCTGACCTTGTAGTAACATTAATAAGCAGAACACACAGATCAAAAGCTTTAAAAAAAAAAGGCTTTTTTTTTGTCTCTTTCACTAGTTTTCACTGATTTTGCCACCTAATTTTGCAGATCTGATCTGTGTTTGTGCTGCCCTTGACTCACCGGACATTTACCTGGGAAACGGATCTGATTCCCACATGACTCCTGGGTGACTTCACATTACACAGCGGTGCAGTTGTGTCAGGGAAATACAACCTGGGTGGAGATTTAGAGGAACCGGTGGTGAGTCTGGATGTGTATGCGTAAACCACAGAGTGGCATATCACCATTACGCCTTCATGTTGCAGCCCCACAGGCCAGAATGTGTTATTCCCCTGAATGTAACTGAAAGTCCTTCAGAGCGGTGACCTCGCTCCTTCCCTCCCTCCTCGCTCTCCCTGACGCTCCCTTTCTTTCTCATGGTGAAGCTGGCGCTGAGCCAGAGAGCTCCTGCTGGCCTTCATAGAAATACAGTAACAAAGTGCAGAGTGCAGCTGGTACCCATGATGTGTGTGTGAAAATTTAGGGGCATTCCAGCTCCTTGTTAAGTGGAAGTGGGCACAATGAGGAGCATAGATAACCAAGCTCTCCCTATTATTGGGTTTCACTTTCACATTCAGGGGACAGTGAGTGTGCATCTCTGACAGGTGCCCTGAGCACCTGATACTATTATTTCAGCAAAGAAATTACAAGGTTGGATGTGGGCATTTACCAGACAGGAGACCTGGGAGAGGACAAACTGAGTTAGATTATAGGTCATCTTTATTGCAGACTCAAGAGCCTGTAATAAAGAGAGTGTTTATGTGCTTGACCCAGTCATGGGAAATTCAGGATATCTGTCTCAGCTATGCAGATTTTGTCCTTAATTATGCAGAAAAACAACTTTAAATAGCGAGACTGAAATAAAATCTTTTGGCCGAGCTGTTGATTGTATCTCACAGTCTTCATAGCTTTGCTCCCTCTGCCAGTGTAGGTAGGGTTTGTGTGCATGTCCTCCTGTCTGTAAAGTTTTCATCGAAAAGATTTTAATGTGTGATGATAAAACTTTGTAGGAATGTAGAGTGAGGCCATCCCTTAAAATTAGGCTCACATCCATCAAGGTCTTCAAGGTCAGCTTGATGATTTATTGGATGAGAGATGACAAAAAGGCTTGTAACTTAAGAAACTATGAGTCTTTCACTAGCTGGGCCCACGTCCTCATTTATGTTTGACAGCGTTTTAGTAGGTAAAGGTTGGCTTGGACATGAATTGAGCTGCGGTTTGGGGAAGGCCTCAAAGGGGACTGTCAGCGGCTCCCGGGCCTGGCAGATCCCAGGTATGTAAATGAGAATGAACAGCTTGTAGGACTGGGGGAACCTATATAGATGAGAACAGGAAGGAGCGTGTTTGGAGGCGTGGTCCTGCTCCTGAAATCCCGATACTTAATCTCCAATAAGTGTGGTGATGATTTTTAAACACCATATAAAGGTTTAAAATATACTAACGCATTTGACCTCTAACCTTTCTTTTGCTCATTAGACTGATCTGAAGGTTAAAATAATTATAATGGTACTGTATAAAGACCAATTTAAAATGGTGTTTCCTATAATGCCATTAGTTGTATGACACCATATAAGGAATTATATATGGGAAATCTAAATATCTTCATGGTTTGGACCTCTGACCTCATCTTTAATGTCAAATAAAGTCAAACTCTTTTAAAACGCCTTTTATTGTCTTTTATCTTTAAAACTTTCAAACTATGCTTAAAATTCTACTGCCTGTGTTTGTATAGGCGACATTTATTTTATTATTATGATTAATATTATTGAATTTAATGCTTTTTTTAAAAAAATAAACATGTGTTCAAAACTGTTTTTCACTTCCTATTTCTTGCTAATCATTCATCCATCCATTCTCTTCCATTTATCCTTATCAGGGTGGCGGGAGCACTGGAGCCTATTCCAGCTACCATAGGGCGAGAGGTACACCGTGAACCAGTCTGTCGCGGGACTAACACACAGAGACAAACAACTGTGCTACACACTTACTGAAGTGAATTTAAAAAGAACAAAAAAGGAATATATAGAAAATAAAACACTATTCCCTTAAAAGTAAATACTGCCCAGAGAGTGAGCTGTCTTGGCGGATGTTTGTGCACTCTGACTGCTTCTCATTTCGTGTGTAGTTTGAGGACTGCTTAGTCATCTGACCTATTCCTTGTCTACTCTACAACCACTAAACATTTGGTTACAGGATCCTTGCTGATTACAGGTCTTTCGCTCTAGTCTTGCCTACAAGTAGTTTGCCAAAAGCAGCTGCCTCCGTTCGATTTGATTGCTCTAGTTGGATAATCTAAAACCCCACGAATGCAAAAGTAGAGTTTTAGGCCACCCAAGTAAACTCTCCATCTGACCTTAGAAACTGAATCTATGAAATGCCGCTAAGATACACAGATTAAATGTTCACACTGCCGTTTTAAAGATTGGCAAGCACTGCCAGTTCTGATCCCAGATCATGATATTGTAGCCCCAGTGAGTCATTTGGGATAATTTCTTTTGTAATCGTTTACTGAAACCACAGTTTCTTTGAAAAAAACAGTGACAAAAAACATGGGTTGCTGTGTTAGTTCTTGTATGTGCTGACAGTCATGCTCGTGGTTGAGTGAAGTGGAGGTGTATGCATGTTTCTGTACTATTGTCTGCGTCTGCATTCAGCCACAAGGCCACTGATAGTCACCATAAATATCAGCTGTGACATCGCAGTGACCACGGAGTTTCCTTGGGTATGTCCAGTGGAGAGTAAACGGATGTTTTCTGAAATCTTAGCACATGCCATCATTCCAACCATGAAACCTCACAGGAATTCAGACTCAATTCGAAGAAATGTATGCAAAAATGTCTTGGTGTCATTGTATACAAATGCTAAATCTGTTGCTTCAAAGGAGGAAATTCAATGCTAACAGCGAAGTACTTCCGTTGAAATTCCCATGTAGAGCATCAGGCTTGAAGTCTTCATGAAAGTGAAAGATCGAGGAGGAACTTTGTCTGGTAGCTGCATCGTTTTTGAAACAGCTGCGATGGGGTTTATGGGTACTGTGGTTTTAATATGGAAAAACTCTCACGTGAACTATACCACGGGTTAAAGATGTTTCATGTTGCTTCTATTTTCACCTTTATAAACATAATTCAGAGTTTAAATTCAGTTAAACGTACACACGGTGCAGTTGGATCCCATTTGCTTTCAGAACTGCTTTAATTTATCATGGCACAGATTCAACAAGGTCCTGGAAACATTCGTCAGAGATTTTGGTCCATATTGGTGCAATAGCATAACACAGCTGCTGCAGATTGGTCAGCTATACATGCATGACGTGACTGTTGTTTTCTACCCAAACAGTTGAGATCTCTGGAGGCCATCAGAGTACAGTGAACTCATTGTCGTGTTCAAGAAACCAGTTTGAGGTGATCTGAGCTTTGTGACATGGGAAGTTTTCCTGTTAGAAGCAGTGATCAATAGATGGGTACACAAGGTTCAGCATATTTTACTTTCAGAGATGCTTTTCTTCATACCTCAGAGGTAATGACTGGCTGTTTGAGTTACTGTCGCCTTCCCATCTGCTCCAAGCCGTCTGGCTATGCCTCTGACCTCTGGCATCAACAAGACATTTTCACTCAGAGAACTGTCCCTCACTGGACATTTTTTCTTTTTTGCAACATTTTCTGTAAACTCTGGAGATGATTGTGTGGGAAAAACCCAACAGATTAGCAGTTTCTGAAGTATTCAGACCAGCCCATCTGGCACCAGCATCCCTGCTACATTTAAGGTCACTTCATAATCTGATGCTCAGTTTGAAAATCAGCATGTCACCTTGAACACATCTACGTGCCTAAATGCATCCAGTTGCTACCATGTGATTTTTTTTGATTAGATATTGAGATATTGAGGGTATTATTGTCACACTAGCTAACGAACCAGAAGACTGCATCACAGGAGAATATGACATGATTATTACTGCGTAGCAGAGACATCTTAATCTGAATAAAAACATTTGCATAATTACTCTGTGTTTTAGGTATTTAAATTGTGCTGAATGCTTTTACCGTTTATGTAACAAATGCTGCCTAGTTTCCTGAGGATGTCTTAGTTAAAGCAGCATCTTGCTTTATTTTGAATGTTTGTTCTCATTTATGTTTCCTGAAGACTCATCATGTCCTCAACACGTAAACCACATGATGTGTTTTGGGGTTTTTTGTTTGGTTTTTTCAAAGACAGATTTCTTTTTATATTGAAGAGCAACTTTGATATCAGTGTTGCTGTCTCCACCACGTAAGCATAAAATTCACAGCCGGATGTAAGCGGTAGAATGGTTAGTGAGTTTGAGGAAAGAGGAAACAAAAATTAAAGGCCAAAATCAACAATGAACTGAGCACAGATTTTATCTTGCTAGCAGCCTAATATGCAATAGATCTTTCCTTGGAATCATAACAGTCAGGAACAAAACCAGCTCCTTAATGCAGTGTAGATTTCCCTTGTGCTACTAAAATAATTCTGAGTGGAAATCTGGGAGTCCAGCAAATCCTTTGGGGATTTGAAGTTGAAACCTGGGGGTCATTTGGGCTCGTGGACTCTTCTTGGTCCTGATGGAAAGAGGCAAGATTGTGGCGAGGGGTGAATGAATCAAAGTAACATTGTAACAACAAGGTCGGTGTTACTCACGTTGCCAGTCAGTGCTGTATGACAGTGTTTCACTTCTGTGCAACAACAACTCAAACTTATAAAGTCACACTGTTGCACTGAAACTGACACATTTCATAGTTATTTTTATTGTTATGCCACTCAGCACTACATCCACTCACTGAGCGCCAGATATTCAGGTGAACATGCCAAATATGTCTGCTATTTATTTACTATCATTTATTTACTATAAGAGTACTATTTCCTAAAAGCCCAGCATTTCATATGAAAATCTATTCTTATAATTGATTTAGAAAAAATGATTTTACAGCTAAATTTATTGTATTCATGGCGGTGCTGTTTTTTTTACCCCATCTTGACATTTCCCTGAGTCAGAATGACTTTTCCGATGTTAGTGTTAAAGATATTAAAATACTCAGAACTTTACATCACCTGAACCTTACGCAAAAGAAAATTAGATCACCTGATCACTACTGTCTCACAGTGACCAAATATGGATCAGTTCACATAGCAGCTTCCTGTTCATATTAAAAATAATGTAGTGGTTACCCACAACAAAAGACTAGATCAGACTGTGCCAGTGAAATAAAAACAGTTTTTTTATGACTTCAAAAAATTTCAGTTCTTTGTCAAATTTCCTGATTCAGTCAAAACAGGAACAGAAGTAGGTCTTCCTATTTTTAGACCTCCGTAAGCTGAAATGTGGCTGCTGTCAGCGTGTGAATAATAGCAGTAGAAACATTTGATTCTGCTTTACATAATACCTTATTTAGACTGACATTTTGATAGAAGTGGAAATTTGAGATTCAACTCCCCCTCCACCTCTCCTAATATAAAATTGAACAAAACAAAAAAACAGTTCAGCATCAGAAGAAAAAAAAATGAGTAGGAAGGCGATGATAGGTGATTCTGATTTTTGAGGGGGAATTCATTTCACCAAAGGCCAAATGCTGACATATAAATGTGAGAGGGGATTTCAGATTAGACTGTCGAGTGTTAAATCATGATGAAATGCAAATTTGTTATGACTGTGTGGCTGTTCGGTTCCACTTGATAACAAAAGGCCCAAAAATGCTGACATTTAGAAACACAAAGAAAAATTTGTGCCAAATCTCCCCAAACGTCAGTCACTCTGTGCACTCGTGGTGGCTGGCTTGGATCCATGCATGAGAATCCCCATTCTGCTCCCCTCTCACATTTGACCCCTTACTTTGTCCTCGCATCAGCTTATCCAAAGAATGGGAGGCTGAATGGAGAGTGAGGGCGAGGCTTCAGAGAGAAAATCACTGAGAACTCTCTGAATGACCACTTAGTAAGAAAGAAAGAAAGAAAGAATAAAGTTGGGCAGGTGCTTCAAAATAGAGTATGGTATGTATGTGTTTGTCCACACGTGCATGTGTGTGTGTGTGTGTGTGTGTGTGTTTGGAGAACGATGAGGCCAGACCAGCGTGATGGAAAGCCCAGCCGACTGCTAACACAAACATAGCAGGGGGAGAAGAAAGAGAAGAGAAGGGGGAGGAGGTGTGGAGGTGGGAAAGGTGGGGGAGGAATGACTCGGAGGAAGAGTGGCTTGTGTCGGGTTAACAACAATGACAGCTGTCATTAAGATAGTGATGTAGGCCAGTGTTGATGACCAGGGCAGAGGACCTGTTTACACTGGAGTCCATTATCAAGTTTGCTCAGCAGTGAATACCTCTATTTTTTATGCCCTCTGGTCACCACGAAACCCTCGCTGCCACCTTCAGCCTGCAGAGAGGAGAGACTTGAGCCTGGGCAGAGAGAGAGAGAGAAAGAGACTGCATGGAAGCTGCTTTTCAGGGATGTTTCACACACTTAGAAAACAGAGGGGTGTGTGTTTGCATCATTATCATAATTGAGGGTGACTGCTTGGAGTGTGGATGGGGAGGTGTCAGCACTCCAAAATTTCCCATTGGACAAATTATGTGAATGAATGGATGAATGAATGAGAGGAGAGGCCGGCTGGGTCTGCTCCAGGCTCCTGAGCAACAGATGGAGGCCAAAGAAGAGCAGATAAACGCGATCTTATTGCTGCGCGTTGGCGCATTCACCGTCGCCGTTGAGGCCTGGAGCCAAGACAAACATCTCTCTTCTTTCTTTCTTTCTTTCTTTTTTACCTTAAGGACCTCTACCAGATACGAGCAGGCCAAAGATGGTCTGGGCTGCTACGCGTTTTCTTGCTTCGTGGCTGTTTTCCTCGTGGATAAAACGTTCAGTTATTTACTAAGTATTTTTGGCTCTCCTCAGCGGAGCAGCCGGCGAGGAGGTTACTCTATGTCACTGGAATCTGCGCACAATGGAGTCAGACCCCCACCCCGTCACCTCCCCCTGTCCGCTGTAGCACCAGCCTGTGAACCCCTCTGCGAGAGCTCTGGTTTTTACTGACCACCCCCCCAACTACCCCACACATCATCCATCCACGCAGGTCCTCGCGCACAGCGCCCCCCCTTACGGCTCCCTTAAGAAACAACATAAACACCAGCTCGGAATCCACCGCACCGCAACTCCTCCTTGTTCACCTCTCTTCCTCCTCTCCTTATTTGTCAGCCACCCCCCGCGCACACACAGACACATACGCCCCTCCCCTTCTGAGCTCTCTCTCTCGTACGTACAGCGGCGTGGTTACCATGGCAGTGGTTAAAACACGGTTATTCTCCTGCTCTCGGCGTATGATGTTCACTCAGCATGTCGGTTGCGCGCCGGCTGAGCGCTGATTGGCTCTCCCGTGTGTAACTTCGGCTTGTGCTCTGTCCCGGGATGAGACTTTTACCATCAGCTGTGAGGCGAAGCTGTGAGAAGCTCTCGGGGACGCGTCGCACACCTGCGGCTGGGTGGAAATAGATGGAGGTGACTCGCACTCCGCCGATTGCTTCACCTCCTCTCGTGGCCCACGGGGGAGCGCGCTTGTAAGCTGATTTGACCGGTCGAGGTGAATGCCTCTCCGGGATTAGAGGGCTATTTGGGTGAACCACGATGTCCCGCGGCTCGGGCCAGCACTCGCGGTTATTGTTCATGCGCCGGCGAACGCACGGTGTCCGGTCTCCCCCGGTTCATCTCCAGTAGCCGTACAGCTCCGCTTCCCGTGTCTCCTCGCTGCTTGGCTCCGGTCTCCTACCCGGTGTGGACAGGATAATATGACTTCCTGGCTACGCACATACGACAGCGCCTGTCTGTGCCTCCTGCTCTGCTGTTTGGTGGCCACTTTCAGCGGAGAATCCTTCAGTGCCGGTGAGTGGATGCTCATTGGGGGCTAATTACATCCCATCTCAGCAATTAGCCTGCATCTTGTAGCTATCACTGTCAAGCGATCATTAGCTTCCCCTCCATCCCCTCTGTAGTCTCTGCAGGAGGTAACGTAAAAGACTCGTAATGGGCATTTGGCTCATGTGGAGGAGTTACAAACTAGTTATTGATGAGAGGTAATGACAGCCTCACTACAGTAGCAGATACCACTCCAGCCCTCTGTGTTGAGCACATTACCGAACATTTAAAATTAGAAGTTAAATGATTAACCTTCACAGTCGTTTTTTGCCAGAGGCCAAGAGTTTTAATTGGGTGAGAGTGCGCTGTTAGTGATGCTCAGACCTGCAGCTTTTCTCCTTTTGTCCTACATTACAACCTCACTGAAGCTCCCTGGAATAACTCTGGAAAATTAGATTCCAGCAGATAAATCACTACACTACAACATTAATTCCACTACAAAAAGCCATACTTTGTCACTCAGTAAAGTCTGCATCCTTACTGTATTTTTTTCTGCAAACCTTGCATAGACATATCCTGTTTGAGTGCCTAGTTATGGACTACATATGCACATTCTCACTAAATGATTGACTCATGATTAGATGTCGTATGGATGTGTGTATTGGTGTTGGGCGGGGGGTTACCACTCCAGCAAATCCAGTACCTGCTTCCAGATGGTGGCTGATTTGTGCTGAACAGCCTCTTATGAGATGCTAAGTGGTGCTCCTATCATCAGAAGTGTCTAATGTCCACAGGGGTTCAGCTGCATGGCTAATAAGTGTTGACACACACATTCTTTCATATGCTAATCTCAGATTCTTCCCTCCTCCTCTTGCCTATCTTTTTTCTTCTTCCCTGCAATCATTTTTCTCTCGCTGCCTCCTCCACCTTTCCTCCTCCCTTCCTTGAGCAGGTGACAGCGTGTGTCGGTCTCCTGGCGTCACCTCTTGTAAAGACTGCCTCAGCCGTGGCCCACAGTGCGCCTGGTGTTTCAAAGAGGTAGGAATGCGTATGAACGTGTGTTTGTGTGTGTCAGACACAAACGTGGCAGGCACTGGACAGCATTCCTCAGATGACACGAACCAAAGCTTTGATCCAGTCCACAAATGTGAATATAATATGCACCTTAGAGCTCGGCGGCCTGCGTTATGACTCGTGTGAGTTGCGCCGGCTGCCCGTGTGAATGTTTCCATGCACGTTTTCTCAGGCAGAAGGCAGAGACAGAGCCACTTTTCCATCCATGTGTTTAGTCTCCACACACTTACACGTATTGCTGCTTCCGCCCATGCCTCTATCTCTGTCTGTGTGTCGGTCTGTCTCGTAAAGAGCCCACCCCGAAACAGACTTGAGGAGCTGTAAAGCTTCCTGGTGCCACACCAGTCACAACACACAGATAGAAAATACCAGACCAGACTGTCAGCATGTGTGCATTTACAGACTTCAGGTGCTTTCCCACCCTCTAAGTCCTACACTTCTTGACATCATCAAGCGGGGCTGGGTTCACTGGTGTGTGTGTGTGAGCCCTCAAACGTTACCTCCTACACACACAGAGACACACACACACATACAAGGTCATATAAACTCACAGAGCCATGCTTGGATAAGTATTAAACAGTGCCGGTACAGTTTTTGTTAATATGCATGTTCACATTTGGCTGTTAATATCAGAGTCCAGTGAAGAGACAGACTGTGTAAGGAAAGTCCCGGGAAGTCTGTCTGAAACTTTTTAGCATTCAGAGTTGTTACAGGGCAAATTATAGCCACAGGGAACACCATAAATACACAGAATCCAGTCCAGGTTTCAGGTTCAGGTCCTGGTCACATAGTTTGCTACAGTTTCAGGTCCTATTGTAGACCACGGCTTTCCTTGGCTGTGTGGATTTTTTTTTTTAAATTTTCACTCTTTCATCCCTTATCTGTTTCCCCCTCATGCTTTTTAAAAAATGACTGAACTCAGTCTGGCCCATGACAGATTAATTACAGTGTAAATACACATATTTAGGGGTGTAGTTTTACAGGGTTTTTTGTGCCACTTCCTTGTATTTGTGAGAGTTTTTGCTACAGACTTAAGTACCAAAGGTCACTAAGCCTCTCCAAAGCTATAAGGCATGACACTGTTACACTCTGCTGTTGTGGCAGCTGACTATTAGGAGAACTTAATCAAGAATCTGAAGACAATAAGGGCGTCTAATCACATTTTGAACTGTCCAAACTAACACTGAGCAAATTTCCATCGCTCAGTGTTGGAATACACGGAGAATAAATCCGGACACGAGTAAATCCAAACAGGCACTTCCTCCTGATACTTGAAACTGATGAGTAATTTCAAGGGTCCAATAGCAAAAACAGTCATGGCTCTCATGTCGGGGTAACTCCATCAAAAATCAATACAAACACACTGAAAGCAATAAGAATGAAAAATGAAACCACTGATTAATTGTGAAACTGGTTTCAGTATTGCATGTTTCCCTGAGTGGAATAAACGAGGGAAGGCTTTGCACGTCTGTGACATCAGGCAGGTGCGCAGGAGAAAGAGAAACGGATCAAAAGTTGCCCAAGGGCTCCAGAAGCGTCGCAAGTAAATCCTTTTTTTTTTATGTTTGTCAGTGTGCAGGAGTCTGCAGCATGTGTGAAGCGAACCACACAGTCTTTCACTACATACTTCACAGTGAGCAAAGGTTAAAAAATCAACTAATGGGTTAAACATTAACTAGATTACAGCCTTTAAACGCCGAGTGTTAGGCATACATTTTTGAATTGATGTAGCGGGAGACGTCGGCACAAGTGTAGAGAAAATCTATAATTTTTCTTCTGACCTTGAAATTGTTTACTCTCGCTCTTGCTCCAGACTGGCTGAAGGAGATGTGCTCATCATACAGATGAGATTACAGCGAAAACATGGCTTTCTTGTATGCTCTGTTTATAGAATTTAAAATTGCAAGTGAGCTATACCCTACAGACTTTCTCCTATATTAAAATTTATAATGTTAAATAAAATTGATGAATTTCAAACATGTTGTTTTTTGAAACATACACTTCATTTGAACTTGTAACCAGCAAGATATATTTTTTTATTTAGAGGGTGATAAAATGTGTTTTAAAAGGCAACTAACTGGGGAACATATATATAACGCCATTATTACCTATTATTATTTGCAGTATATAAAATAATGTAGAATCCAGAGAAATCTGTGAAAACAAAGGTGAAAGAAAGGCTGAAATCCAACATTGAATGGCCTTGATTTGTTGCCCTCAGGCAGCACTCAATTACACAGTGGAAATCACTTAATGGCTTTCAGAGCACTTTTAAAACCAACGTCAGCCAACTCACAGATCGTCGTTGTATGCACACTTATCCCCACAATGAAGAGGAGGAAAAAGGATATACACAAGATGCAGAAATACAGTTGCAATGGGTGGGCCCAAGCTCATTTAGGAGGGTGCAAAATTGACCAAACAAAAGTCCTTTTGGAAATCAAATACGCCGCCTCCCGTGGGCTGAAGAAGAGAGAGACCATCTCAACATCCGCCATCTGTTATTTGTATTCATTAGTGCACATGGCGTGAGTAACTTACATGTGCAAAGGCACCGTTAATATTCAATATTGGAGGCTTTGAAGTCACATATGCTCCCATTGTTGTTTTGTAAAAGAAGGCTTTGCTTAATTCATCAAGATAATGCAAAAAGATTACTCTGTCACCTTTTGGAGACATTTTTACCTACAGTGTTGTTAGCGTTTTGTTGGAAGTGAATTTGCTTTTTGGAAAAAAAACAATGACATTTCAGGTTTTATTATCTTTTTGCTATTTTCAAGGACACGTTTAAATTATTTGCTCATCCATCCATTCCCACATCATCTGTGACAAAGCTTTTGCAGATGAATTTACAGTGACGGTGAAGACTGAGACAAAGTATGGTTTATTTGCCCACATGTATCTAACACCATGATAGTTAATGGTAGATCAAGCTTTCCAACAGCAACAACAATCTCTTGTCTAATGACAAATGGCAGCCTTAAATACTCTCAGCTGTTTAGGACTAAACCATTATTTACTCTCAGGTGAGTTTACCAAATTCTAGCATTCCACCATCTATATACAATACACAATTTGAGTTAATAAATAAATACATTTTCACCATTCTCTGATAATTAAATATGTTATATTTTAACTTTATACCTTAACTCTATTAAAAACCCATGTATAGAGATTTCTCACACTCCCTTAACCCATGGCCTCTCCTGGAACCTTTAAATGGTGTCGGGACCACTGGGGAAATATTTGCCCAAACACCCTGGAGAGGACACAGAAAAGATCTTTGCACCAACACTTTTACCTGTAGACTTTAAACACACACACTTGCCTAAGTTTTACTTGGCAGTGGACCTTATTTGCTCCCAGTAACAACCTTTCCACACAGACAAACACCACACTTCTCAGTGAGGAGCAGCTGTGCAGGACCTGAAACAAAAGGCCACCTGCTAATTATTAAATAACTCAATAAATATTCAATAAATAATTAAACCTCTTGCGTGCAAATGGTTATTGATGTGCAAGTCTATTCTTAAAGTGCAGTGCTCAATAAAGTGCTTTTAATAAAGTGCAAAGGTGCTCCTAAAGTGCTGTGCAAGTTACCACAATACAAATTATACTAGTAAGGAAGCTGTCTTCCTTACATCATCCTAACTTGTTTTAGAAACAGGGTTGGATTTTAAAACCAGCATATTTTGAATGAAGGGCAAACTGACCATTTTGAACTTTATGTTTTCACCTGTAGGACTTTCTAGATGGGGCGGGGCTAAGTCAGCGCTGTGACTTGCCAGTTAACCTGCTCAGGAGGGGCTGTGCACTGGAGTTCATGGAGCAGTCAGAGGTTAAGGTGGAGGTCAACGCCACCATCAGCAGCACACAAGTTTCCCCAAGAGACATCAGCATCACCCTCAGACCAGGTAGATGACGTGATAACTTGGGTTGGGCGTAAAAACGATCAGACTCTTAAAAATGTATTCAGTATGCAGACAACACACCATTGCGGCGATAGTGTAAATGACCAGCGCTTGTGGTTTTTGATTATTTTGTGTGCCCAGCAGGGCAGTTTGTGAATGTGCTGAACACCAGTGCAATATCAGAAAATAAGAACATTCTTGTGGGAAAGAAAAGGAACAAAAAAATGGGAAAAATCTCACCTTCTTTAAGGATCAGGCCATAAGACCTCATCCACATCACATGCGGTGCTGTATTTAGTAGCTCGGCAGCACAGCGAGTACTGCCTGCAGCGCCGTACGGGAGCATACAGCACCAAGCGGTGGGTGTTCAAAATTTCACTGGCTAAAAGTGTTAACAGTTTCCGAGATGGGTGCTTCAAGAATCACTGTTAGTGTTTAAGCCTTCAGGAAAAAAACTATAATAAAGACATTATTGTGGAGAAATGGTGCCCTAAGCACTAAATGAAGTCACAGTCCAAGTGTGAGTGTGTGTGTGTTGTAATCTGAGCTTTTGGTAGCTGGTTCGGCTGCTGTGAATAGCAGTGCAGTTAGTCCCCTTCCATTGAAATCGCTGTCCTTCCTGGTAACTACATATATATATAGATGAGCAGCAAAGTGAGAGTAAAGGGAAGATGCCTTGCAGTCCGGACAGTTCAGCCAACCTCTACCTAACAAATGTTTCACTGCATCTCTGCTTCACAGAGATGCTGGTGCTGCAGTGCACCATGCAGTGTTTTTGAATTTTTGCTCATTGCAGTTTATGTTGTGCGTGTGTTTTTTGTTTCTAGGTTCAGCGGCCAGTTTCATAGTGTCGGTGAAGCAGCTGGAGCGTTATCCCGTGGACCTGTACTACCTGGTGGATGTATCGGCTTCTATGCAGGAAAACCTTGATCAAGTAGGTGTGAAAATGCTCGTCTGTCACTTTGCTGCTCAGTGAGTCAGTGAGGATTTGTTCCACGCCTTCTTCTCGAAGGTTCTATATATAAATATAGCTGCAAGGACTATTTGCTGTGTAGAAACACAATTAAGTCAAGGCTTGCATAAATGAGAAGTCTCACCAGGATCTATAAACAGTAATAAGTGGGCCCAGTGAGATGGACACTGACTTTATAACTACTACAGATTAAACTTTTTTTTTTAAATGAAGCAGAGGAAATGGGAGGTAAATAAGCTTCTTTTTTGTCTAATGTGCCTGATTTATTCTGGATCATCTTCCAAATCTTCTTATTTTATATCCTCTTGCACGCCTCCTTTCTCGCCTGCCGCTCTTTACCTGTCCTTGTTCTACCTCTCCAACCTGCTTTCTGCGTGCGGCACAGCTGAAGACGGTGGGTGTAGCTCTGTCCCTTCGTATGACGGAGCACTCCTCAGACCTTTGGCTGGGTTTTGGCTCATTTGTGGACAAGCCCGTTTCTCCTTACATCAACGTTCATCCTTCGAAGATCAACAATCCCTGCAGGTAAGATCATTCGTTAGCTAGAGTTTGCAGATAAAATGATACACTAGAAGAGTGATGTCATCATTTCAGTGATCATATAAAAATATATACAAAGATATTTAGCTTTTTAGTTGCTTGGGGCAACATTGTCATCAGGATAAGCTGAGCATATAACAAATAGCTCTGCAGTTCCAAATCTTGCAAACAGGACCTCATTTTTAATTTATTATTCTTTTTGTCTCTCACAAGCGATTTTGAAATACGCTGTCGACCAGCCCACGGCTTCCACCATGTCCTTAGCATGACGAGCAATATGAGCGAGTTTACGCGGGTGATCAAGCGCCAGCGCATCTCTGGTAACATGGACACACCTGAAGGAGGACTAGATGCCATGCTGCAAGCTGTGGTCTGCCAGGTGGGCATTTGTTCATATGTAGTTGGCGTACATGAATACATATAAAACCCCCTCAGAGGCTGTTAGTGACGTATAGTGACAGCACTCTTTTAGGGAAGCGAGGGGACCAATTAATGTAGTTTTGCCACCCTTACTCGATTGTACCGGCTCAACCCTGCATTCTCATAATTGTTGTTGTTATAATCCATCAGATGTATTAGTTTAGGTTGCTGAAATAATCAAAGCCTTCCCTAAAAACTACATCATCTCCATGGCAACATGTGTCACTCCATAGCCTGTCTATATTGTTTAGCATTAATGGTGCCTCCGTAGTGCAAGTTACCCCAATGCTCACTACACACCAGCGAGACTTCTGGCTTTTGAAATGTGTGTTAATAACAAGCTCCTCTTCAGCCCAGAGAGCTCTGTAATTGGTCAAAGCACAGGACAAATTTCACTTTGCCTCATCGGGAATGAGCTCAGCTCCAGCTTTGTTTTTCTGGATCTTAATTCAAGTGATTATTTGGTAAAATCACCTTTGGATGCTATCACAGCACTGAGTCTGTGTGGAGAGGTCTGAGTCATGGTTGCACATCTGGACACTGCAATTTTACACAACTCCTCTTTGCAAAACTCCTCAAGCTCTGTCAGGTTGCACAGGGTCAGGCATGAACAGTGCTTTTCAACTCCAACAACAAATTCTCCATCGGCTTGAGCTCTGGGCTTCGATTCAACCGCTCCAAAACACCCACCTTGTTGACTTTAAACCATTTCTGTCTAGCTCTTGCCTGAAGGCTTCGCTTCATTGTATTAGGTTGGAATTCCTTGGAGACTGAATCAGATGGTCTTCCAGGATTTACCTATCGTTGCTGTATTCATTTTATATTTTGCCAGAGATGGTTTGTTTGCTAAAATATATAGAATGTCTGGCGCTACCTTAGCAAAGTGTCTAGTGTGACGGCTTAAAAAGTTGATTTTGGTCTCATCAGACTACAGACTCTTCTTCCAGTTGACTCTGGAGACTCCCACATGCTTTTAGATGAACTTTAGTAGAGATATCCTTTCCCCCCCTCTCTTCCATAAAGCCTGGACTGGTGAAAAACTTGAGCAACATCTCAGGTGCTGAAGCTTTTAACTCCTTCAGAGTAGTCATAGGTGTCTTCATGGCCCCCACCTTACTGGTATCCTTCTCACACAGTCACTGTTTGTGAGGATGGCCTGCTTTAGGCAGATTTACACATGTGCTATACTCCTTCCAGTGATGAGGAATTTAACTGAACTCCAGGGGATTTCAGTGACTCGTACGCTGACCTATAGTTTTCCTAATCTTTTCCCTGACTTGCTTGAAGCGTTCTTCTGTCCTCATGGTGTAATTGTTGCCAGGAATACCGATTAACCTGTGACTGGATCTTTCACACACAGGTGTCTTTATACTACAGTAACTTGAGACACATTCACTGCACTTTGGTAATCTGCACTTCATTAACTGTGAAACTACAATTGGCTGGAGCTGTGTTGAATTAGTTCAGTTACTTTAAAGGGTTTGAATATTTATGCAGTGACTTATTTATTATATATTTTTGATTAATGTTGATTAATTTAGCCCGGTGTCGAATTGGTGACTTGTCCACGGTGTATCCCGCCTCTCGCCCTATGGTAGATAGACTAGATAGATAGACTCCAACCCCCCCCCCCCCCCGACTCTGATAAGAGTAAACAGAAGAGAATGGATGATTCATTTCCTCTGCTTTACATAAACAGTTACTTTTGTGAATTCTTGTTAAAAAGCCAAATTATATTGACCATGATTCCATTATTCCAACCAAGTGGTAGATTAGAT
Organism: Oreochromis aureus; assembly: GCF_013358895.1. Taxonomy (NCBI): domain Eukaryota; kingdom Metazoa; phylum Chordata; class Actinopteri; order Cichliformes; family Cichlidae; genus Oreochromis; species Oreochromis aureus. The sequence continues at coordinate 16,866,761 of NC_052962.1, forward strand.
GCTGTATATGTAAATCTAAGGGGTGTTTTCTAGTTTTGAGTAGGTGCTAAATCTGCAAATCTAAAAGAAGCGTTTACTGTTTTCTGGAAGAATAGTGGCACCCTGAGAGCAATGCATATTGCCACAGGAATCCCGCTAAGTATTGACACCACATGTGGGGTATGGCAGACACACATACTCAGATTCACAATTGCTTACATTATAGCTTCTGCGGGGGTTATGTGTCACACCATGCAGGGGGCCCCTGAGTAACCATCTCGGAGGGAAACACCACGGTGGTCATCAGTCTAGAAATAGACTCTCCATTATGCCAGGCCTACTTCTAAGCTCACTAGGTTTCCCTAAATACACACACACGTGCATACTGGCTCATTTTCTCACACTGAGAGAAAGGAGTCACTGTATGAGTCACAGACATAAAAATCGAGACTCCCGGTTCTTTATTTAATTGGACATTACAGAAAAGCCTGATCATCATGGAAAATAATCCAGTTCAGATGTGTAAAATGTTTCAGCTTGCATTTTTTCCCACACTTGTAAATCCTTAAAACATGAAGCATGCACATTTTTCCACATCACTCCGTATGAATGTCAATAACTCATGATTTAAAGGAATAACAAAAACCACTCTGCAAAAACAGGCTGCAGAGATGTTCTATAGATCTCTGCTTGTGTTTGAATTTTTTTGGTATTAGGATGAAAATATGTAAATTTTGCTAAATTAATGGCCAAAAATAACATTGCATCTTGCCTTCTTTCTGCATGTCTTTTAGAGGGCTGTTGGTTGGAGACCAGAGGCAAAGCGTCTGTTGCTCCTGATGACCGACCAGCCTTCTCACCTCGCCCTGGATAGCCGGCTGGCAGGGATCGTCGTGCCACACGATGGCCTGTGTCACCTGGAGGACAACGTCTACAAAGGCAGCACCAGGATGGTGAGGGAACTTACAAGAGCTAAAGCATCAAACTGAGCATTTAATGCAAGTTTAAGCTCACATAGTCTCACTTTAATGTGGACCACATGAATTACTACAGGCTTTGAGGTGACAGGAGGTTTACTTTGCTTTTTAGGACCATCCCAGTTTGGGTCAGTTGTCTGATAAGCTCCTTGAAAACCACATCTACTCCATCTTTGCTGTGGAAAAGCAGCAATACCAGTGGTATGAGGTAATGTGCCCCTACACGTGCACTTAGTAATATACTGAGAAGGCATACACTCAGCCACAGACTCTCAAGTTTTGACTCGTGAACATATCTTGCTCCTTTCAGGAGCACATTTGAGAGGGGAAGATTTTTAAAAGCACTACGTTTTTCTCTACTCTCGTCTCCCTTTCCTTTTCCAGGAGCTGATGCGTCTGCTACCTGGCTCCTACCTGGGAAAATTAGGCCTCTTCCAGGCTCCAAATCTCATAGATCTGGTGGTGGATGCATACAAGGTACAAAGCACTCAGCTACACCTCCCCTCGTAGGCTCTTTGTCCTCTTTGTAGCGTCTTATTCATTCTTTGGACAAAGACGGGGACAAGTGAAAGGTGGGAGAGATGAGAAGAGCAGCGCTGTGAGAGCTGGAATCACAGCCCCACACATTCCTGGCTCAGAAATGTTGAGACAAAGTTTGCTGCCGGTCTGCTGAAACAACACGAACTTTTGTTGTTCCCCTTGACTTGTTGAATCATGTGGACTGAGTAATAGCGCATTTCCTGTTTGAAAAGTGCGTCCTGTTTATGTGTACCCCAGAAATTGAAGTTTGAAAACGGGGAATGCAAGAAAAATCTTAAATGATCTCAAACTTAAAGTGCTAAAGTTGGGGAAAATAGATGATGGGGAGTGACCTAAAGCCTGAAGAAAGAAAAACAACAAGAAACAACACAGACGAGAATTTGAGGTTACGGAAGGTTAAGGTTTTGTATGTGTGTGTGTGGGTGAGGGAGACTCACCACGGGGTTAATTCGGTTGGCAGAGTATAATCTTGCCTCGGGCACAGCGCTCCATTGTTTGCTCCGAGAATCTGCCGAATCCACAGAATCGGGTGCGCAGCCACGCATACGTGCAAAAACACACACACATACACAAACAGCGCCGCCTGAACAGAAGCTGGCATTATAATGGCTATCAGATCCCCACAGAAACCATGTGTCCTAATCAGAGAGGAACACAAAGATGCTATTTTCGGCCCCACCTCCTTGTTCCCATAAAACCCTGTATTTCAGGAAGAAAGAGAGGGCGACAGTAAGGGCTTTCAGGCAACATGTGACAACTTTAATTAATGAGCCTCTTTTTCCCCCCCTTTCTTTCGTCATTGCTGTTCACTCACACAGATTACGTTCATTAAAATTTCAAGCTGTTCTTAGCATTCCCTTTTATCTTAACCTACATTGCTTTGTAGTCAGCACAGTAAGCTCTTTATATCAGGCTCTCAACGCAATGCTGCTTGTCTCTCTGTTTTCGATGTGCCCAGAGGTTGTTATCAGAGGTGGTGGTGTCCGTGTCGGTGGAGGACAAGGCGGTCAGCAGGTACTGGGTGTCTGTAACTCCTCTCTGCCCCGATGGATCCACTGCTGCAGAGAACAGTTGCACGGGGGTGCAGCCCGACCAGACGGTAAACACCCAGCAGCGTCAGAGCCACCAGAGATGTCACAAGGCATATATTAGTTGTATCAGATTATCCTGACATACACAAACGCCCTCGCACTGAGAGCTTTACGTGACAGAGAAGATTTGGTAAATAATCCGAGCTGAGCGGATTACACGGGCTGTATTTAAGAGGAAAACATTTCCATGTGATTTTGCGACCTTTTCCTCCAGAAATCCTTACCTCACCTAACATGAGAGCCTCGATACAGACAAATAGGACATTTATATTTAGAATTAGGTCATTGGACTTGTACTGCTTAATACCTGTTCTGTTATCCAGCGGAGAAAAAGAAACCTTCACCGGTGCTGAGAGCACTTTTTGATATTTCTCAGCTGTGCACGGTAGTTTTCCTACTTAAGCAGCATGACTTTATCAGAGGTTACTCTCACAAAATGTTTAGCTGTAGCAGCCAAAGAGACCTTTGCTTTGGCACTAATTATAGCATCTTCAGTGCATTTGGAAATTATTTTTCTCCCCTTAGCTTCCTGTGAGACTTCTTTCATCACATTTTGGGGGTTCTAAACTTTTATTGAACCTCGCAATACTAAATCACTGCTCTACAGAGTTACTCCACTGTACAAAGAAACTCAGGCTTTTTAATCTGTGGGTGGATTAGAGACGAATTATGGAAACAATTACCAGAATGGAGATAAAAATCAATAGAAAGGCTGACTGTGAACTCAAAGCTTTGGCATGCACAACTTTCCACATCAGCCAACTGAATAATTGTTCAAATTCATCCTAAGAATCCATTTTCCTATCCAACTGTTTGAGCTGTTAGGGATTTCTGTAATCATGCAGCGAGAGTTGGCTTATTCACACCTTTTAGATTTACAGCCTCAGTTTGGTGCAGAAAAATGATTTATGTATAATCCACATCGCTGTGGAAGTGTAGAGGATGTTTAAGATCGACTCTCTGAAGTAAATGTCTATGTCAGCATGCTCACAAGGACAATACTGAGGGCCTCAGTTTAGTATGTCAACTAATGAGGATGGCATGAGATGTGGTCATTTAGTCGTGAACAAAAGTACTGAAGAAACTGGAATTTGTACCTGCTGTTGCTAGGGAAACAAGACACTATCACTAAATCGGTGAGATTCATAGCATAAAATATTACAGCAGTTCTTTTTGAACTCGGCCAGGGTGGTGCACCAAATGACCAACCGACCTTGCCATCCATATAAATATACAACTATCCCTCTTTCAACATCCTCTGCTGCTCTTTATAAACATATTTGTTTTACGCAGGTCTACTTCAATATCACAATTGGCCAGCACTCCTGTCCTGATGACGGTAAAGATGAAGATGTGACAGTCATGGTCCGCCCCGTGGGTTACAACGAATCCACTGTTGTGAGGGTCCGCTCTAAATGTCAGTGCACATGTGGACCGGCGGGACAATGCCGTGATGCCAACGCGTCACCATGCAAACAGACCCAAAATGGCAACAATCAGGAGGAGAGGCCGAACTACGGGATGATTAAGGACTCGGATTCTAACAAGAACTGCAAAGCAGATGGGTCTGATGTGGTCTGCAGCGGCCGCGGAGTGTGCGAGTGTGGGAGGTGTGTTTGTGAGCAGAGCAGGCTCGGTGCAGTGTACGGGAAATACTGCGAATTAGACGACTTCTCCTGCCCTTACGAGGGCGGGCTGTTGTGTGGAAGTAAGTGGGGCACACTTCTGAAAATTAGTTCATAGTGATACTGCAAATGTCAAGATGACTAACGCCTTTTCCTCTCATCTCTCTCTTGTCTCTCAGGTCGGGGTGTGTGTGTGCTAGGTCAATGTGTGTGTGAGGATGGATGGACAGGTGATAGCTGCGGCTGTCCCATCTCCACAGCAACCTGCCAGTCATCAAATGGCTTGCTTTGCAGCGGGAGAGGGAAGTGTGTGTGTGGTAAGTGCGTGTGCGACGACCCCCAACACTCCGGAGACTTCTGCGAGCGCTGCCCTGCATGCCAAAGCACCTGCCAGTCATACTGGTAATTAGCGACTTATATTTGGTACCACTAAGCACGATGGGAGCTCTGACAGATCGAGCTGTATGCTTGAAGTTGAAACTGTAATGATTTATTTCTGTTTGCGTTGCTTTGTATCTTAGGACGTGTGTGGGCTGCCACCTTTCTCATGGTCTGACCCAAAAAGAGGCGGGACAGTGCAACCACACCTGTGCACCGCTGGTCAGCTACATGGATGACGTGTCAGGTAGAGCTGGTGTGATTCAATTCCATTTATTTATATCGCACCTCAAAGTAAATAATAGAGAGAAAACCCCATCATATGACCCCATATGAGCAAGCACTTGGCGACAGCAGGAAAGAAAAACTCCCCTTTAACAGGAACAAACCTCCAGGTTCAGGTTTACATATTTGTAGTTTTGTGGACACTAAAAAAGTTTTTTTTCTTTAATTGGAGCTATGACTGATTTAGCTGATTTTAATAAAAGCATTGGCTCAGTTTGAATTTGCTCTTGGGTTTGAAATATATTACTTCGTATTTACTATTTGACAAGCAACCCTTAGAGCTGCTTGTATTCATCTTTTTTTGGCAAGTTTGGCAAACTATAAAAGCGACATTGACAAGTTACACGAAGTGCTGTTGCACATGTTGGCAGATCATTGCCTGCATTTTTGTGCCAAAGCCATTTGGTTATTTAGAAACAGAGCGACAGATGGATTTCACTGAGAACTGAGCATACTGCATGATAGCAACATGTCAATCACAAGGTAGCCCCGAACTAAACCATATCCTGTTTAACACCTATTTTACCTTAAATAATACAATCATTGAAAATGAATGAAATGAAAAAAGAACACCATGTTTTATTAAGTATGACTTAAAACTGTCTTCAGAGGCCATAAACTCACAAGGCAAGGATTTGCTGAAGTCATAAATGAAGTGGAAAGTTGGGTTTCCCATAGATAACTGTGTATCTTGACCTCGTTTTGCAACCAGAGATGCCACCCCCTGCTGGCCACTAGAAAGACTGCCTCTACATCACATTATTTTTTCAGACACATCTTTTATATACAGTTAGAGTTGCATTTCTGACCACCTGATGAGTGTAAGCCCACCATTCACTGTCCTTTTAGCTCAGTTTTGTTCTCCACTGACTCCTAAAAGTCTGTTTCTTTAGCTTTAAAATGCAAAATGTCTAACAGTTGGTCACGAACTAGAATCAAGACCCCAGATTACTGAGAGGATTTGTATAGTCAGATTCTCATTGCACACAGATCTTCAATTACTTATTTTGGTTTTACTAAAAAAAGGTTGCCTTCATGTCATACATTGTTATGCACTGAGCACTTCTTCTCCACTCTCTTCTTTTCACTCCCCATGTGTTTATATACCACTGCAGCAGCATTAAATTCATCAAATTTGTGTCTTCTCTCTCCCTTAGTCTGTGTTTTGTCTCCCTATGCTCTCTTTTTCTTTTTGCTTCTGTTTCTTCTCTTCTCTTTCCCCTCACAACCCCCACCCATCAAGGCAGATGGACGCCCCTCCCTATGCCTGGATCTGCTGGAGGTTTCTTCCTGTTAAAAGGGAGTTTTTCCTTCCTACCACAAAGTGCTCACTCACAGGCAGGTCAATTGATTGCTGGGGTTTTCTGCAGAATTCTGTAGGGTACCGTGTAAAGCACCTTGAGGCGGCTGTTGTTGTGTGATTTGGCACTATATAAACAAACCTGAATTCAATTTAATTGAAACAAGAGGAGCTATAAAACAGAGCAGCTCTGCGGCAGCTCTGCGGCAGCACTGCTCCGATCAATTGTTTTGTTTATACTAACCCTCCAGGATTTGTTCTGGATCTTGGATCTATGTCTGGGTCTCACTGCTCCCTCTCTCTCTCTCTGACTGTATTTTCAGGTCAAGCAGGGGAGATGTGGATTCACTGCATGTACATCAGTAACGACAGCTGTCGCAGCAGCTTTCGCTTTCAGACCAGCTCGAAGTCTGGTCAGGCTCAGCTTCTTATTAGCACAAGACCAGGTATAAAGTCAAAACTCACACACATACACACACACACACACACACACACACAATTTTAAACCCCACAGTTCACATTTGCCCTCAGTTTCACACACACATTATTATTGCACATCTAAGTGTTACAGATCACCCCGCCACCCTTACACCCCACCCTTTTTCAATTTTTGGAACAGCACTGCTCATTGTGCATCTCCCCTCCATCTCCCCCTATCCCCTCAAGCTTCCCTCCACCACCCCACCCCACACCCAACGGGACACTCTCTTCCTGCTCACACCCATTCCTCCCGGGTGCAGCAGGAGCCAGGTCTCTATGGTAACTCTGTTACAAAATATCAGAGCAATCTTTGGGCTCTTTGTGTCGAGCAATGAGCCCGTCATCCACACATGCTCCCCAGCAGATACACAGCCAGCTGACTGTTCAGTACGGCAATACTGGTACAGCTGCCACCGAGCGAGCTCTGTGTGTGTGTGTGTCATATGTCATTTAAATGAGTAGCTCTGCTTTGTACTGCCTTTTTGTCTCCCCTGTTTTTCAGTGGGCAGTATCTTTCCTCTTTTAGTAACTTTTTTCAAATTCATTCATGCAAGTCCATCGTTTACATCCAAAACATACCATACAAAGCCTACACCTGAGTTGAGAGCCACTGAAACATACCTGATTAGCTCTGCACAGTTTCATATTGTTGAATCTGTACTTTTAGTTTTATTTAATCTGTACTTTCATGTTGCTCAAAGATGATTTTGATCAAAAAATACTCCAAACTTTTGTCCCCAGCAGTGAACAATACAATGTTATAGCTCTCCACAGTAAAACTGAGTGTGTTTATGTGTGTGTGTCTACAGACTGTGTCAGCAGCAGCCTCCGGCTGGTGAGAACTTTCTTGAGCGTGTGCGCCCTGACTGTGTTGTGCGGGCTGGTGGTTGTGGCAGTGTCCCGGCTGTTGCTGCAGAAGAGGCGGTGGTCACCAGGGGGCACTGTTGAGGATGCAGGGTACCATTGCACTGGAAAGGTTAGCTCTCTGATATGCTTGAGGAATTTCTCAGTGCTGCCTGATTTTAAACGAGAGCCAAAGTGTCCCTGGAGCCCTGAGCAGCAAAGGTTCATTAGGATATTTATGTGAAGTAGTACCGGCAGCTGAAACCAGCAGTGAGGAATGTGAGTGTGCTCTTAGAGGTACAGCTGTGTTTTACATTTCCTCCCAACTCCCAGCTCAGCATCTACAGTTTCCAGCTTTCTGACCTTATAATGACATACAGCACTTTGGAGAAGAGGAAGATGGGAATTTCTTAGCAATGGTTACTGGTTAGGGGCGGGGAGGGGGTTCCTGTTCATGGCACTGCTGCATATCATCTTAATGATACTGACGATTATGGATTGTGTTTAAGAATCAGGACCATCTGTCTAGTTAACATTTACAGTTCTTTGCTGATGTTTTTTATGACATTTTACTCTCAGGGGGAAGTTTTGCTTTTGAGTAACAAAGACTTACTCTCCACTTCTCAGTCATGGGAAAGGCCACATAGACTTTTAGTTTACCTGTGTAATATCCAAGTTTAGCATGTTTAGCCACATGCAAACTTTCAGTAAATAGGGGACGCATTTAGATTTCAAATAAAGCCACAGAGTTTCTGTTAAAAGCTTTTCCATGTGGGTGTTTGAAGCAGGCGGAAATTTTGTAAAAAGGGGAGGACATTAACCAAACCCAGTGACCTGGGGGCTGTTAAGAGGTTAAGATCCTCTGTGTACCTGAAAAGGCCTCAAAAGAACTGTGAAAATGACCTCTTAACTCATAATCTTGGCTTTACCAACAAATTTACCAACTTTACCAGAAATAAATCACAATTAAACAGACTAACACTTTAAGTTCTCCACTAATCTGAACACTCACAACCTGTAACCACGGAAACATCCGTCATACATGACATGTAGGAGTCATGTGGAGAAAAAAAAGGCAACTCTATTGTGAGGCATTATGGGAACTGTAGTATGTAGTATTTTGGACTAATAGTGAAGAAATCTTCTAAAGTGAGCATCTGTGTTCATGTCAGACTCCAATATTACTGACCGCATATGTCTGTTGCCCCCCCTCCCCTGTCCCCTCCCACACCAGGATCTGTCATACATTCCTACAACCAATGAGAAGACTGTCACCTACAGGAGGGACCATCCACCTGATCGCCCTGTGGAAATGCACATTCAAGTTTCTAAGATGCCCCTGGGTGACCCCTGGCAATAAAAGGTCATAACAAAGGCAGTAGAGACATATAGAAGCAAAACTGGACTCAAGGCTTCTTTTCTGCCTCCTAACCTTCATAAAACTTCAACCAGCGGTACGTAGTACGTAGAGACTCAAGCGAAGTAAACTATGAAACCTCCACGGGATTTTATTTGTTAATTGAACTGACCAAACTTTTATTGACTGTGTGACTAACGCGGCCAGTATCCTGGGAGTCCTGGAGATGAAGACGAAGAGCACAAATTCCCCACTTCCTCTCCTTCTTACTTTGTAGGAGCAGGGAAGTTGCTTCTCCTTCACAGGGTGAAAGATGATCACTCCACGCTTTTTAGCCATGCACTGCTCTAGCATGAGTAAGTGTGCATGTGTGAGTGTGTGTGGTGCAGGTGCACATATGCTTTCTATTTATTTGACAGTGACAACACTACATATTATTAAAAAAAAAAAATCATGTGACTGTGCCAGACTACAATAATCCGACAGTACTGTCTCCCTGTCTTAGTTTGCCCCCATGTGGTCAGTTTAATGTACGACATTTTCTTTAAAATAACACATTACTGACCTCAGCTGTGTTGCCTTGCAAACACCAAGTGACTAAGCAGCTTGCTTTTAGTTACTGTGATTACATTTTAGTCACGCATGGCGAATCTTGTCGTTTAATGTTTTTGTTTCTGTTAACATCGGCTGCATTGCAATTTAGTGTTATTTCATGGCATTGTGTGATGACAAGCAAGAATACTTTGATTTGATTGTCTTTTGTTAATAATCTGGTTAGACTTGCACTAGAACAATTGCATTTTACTACTGAAAGGTGTGGGATCTCTAGGCATTAAAGGTACCTAAAGTGCTTTTAAAGCTAATTCACTGGAGGAGTGGATTAGCTCCACTGGAACACTGGAATGACAATGGATATAGATTTATATTTTACATACTGACATAATGGCAGTATCATCAAAAGCCTGAGAATGTGACCTCTGTATCAGAATAATGTGTGCATTCGCCTGCTGTTTCACAAGTATAGACTAATACACAAATCTGCTCCAAAGGTACTGAGATCAGAGGTGGAACTTCACTCTTCAGCAAATTTAGAGGATTAGATCCTCTGAAACCAGAGTGCCAGTTTCGTGACTTGTTGGGAGATTTTGCTTGCCCACTCCTGTTCCTCTTTTTTGTAACATGTTGTTTACAGCATTAGCTGCTCTGTTTTACTGTAACCTCAGAACACTAATGAATATTTATTATGATTCTATTATATTTTTTATGTTTATTTGATTTGTTGTGCTATATTTGAGTAGCGGTAAATAGGTAGTGAATACTGTGAGCTGTCTCTGTTTCTGAAACTGAAATGAATTCAGCAATAAGGTATTAATCATCTCATTTTACCGGGCATTATGTTCGGAGTAACAACAGCACTTTCTCTGTAGTTTTGCTGTCGATTAATGTGACCGTTGTGTAGCATGACTGTTTTCATTCCAATAAAAAATGTGCAAGAGTTTTTAAACTGTTTCATGAACTATGTTTTATTAATTTATAGTTATTCTATTTAGTTGTATTTATTTGGGCCCTGCGGCCCAAAATTTCATGTACATTATTTTTTTAATGAAAAATATGGAAAAACTTTCTTAATATTCAACCATCATAGTCCCTGAAGACCAACATCAGAATCGAAGCATGTAGTTTTTAATGAATACGACTCGCTACACATTTTTAATATCTGTTTGTTTGTTAAAATATATTTGTGTAGATCTGTCAAAGATTTTTAAATTATAATTTATTTTATTGGTGCAACAAAAGATTGCTGCATAACCAGGACCTGCATTCAATATTACAGTCCAGGCCCATGTGGTCCAAGCAGCTGCTGACTGCATAAACTGAACACTAGGTGGAGATCTCCACCTACACAACATTGTTTAAAGCTCACTGTAAGTATTCACTCCAAGTCCCTAACTCTTTACAGCAATTTTTTTTAGAGTAACATCTTTTCATCATTGAAACAAAGCTTAAAGCAGATTTTTCCCCCATAAAGCAGCAGCTGGCTGACGTCACTGACTACAGAACTCTTTGTATCTAAAAGTGCCAAATATGCAGATGTGCCTACTTAGATTTTTTTTTTTTGGGGGGGGGGGGAGACAAACTGGGTACAATTAGTACCAATTCTTATGTAGTTTTTTTCTGATTATATATAATCACTGCAAACTGTTCAAAACTAAGACTTTGTTTCTGAGGCAAATTGTAATATATAACAAAACTTAGATTATTGCATGCGAGTAGTCGTTTCGTTTGTTTGTTTTTAATTGTAATCCCAGTGCAACAGAGACTTTCAAACGAGTAAATTATAGAAATGTAGTCACTCAAACTTTATTGTAATTTATATATTTAATTACTATAATAATGAAGTCAAAGGGGATTATGAAAGGCTCGTTTTTCTCCCTTTTTTATATATATTAAAAAAACAAAAAACAAAACAAAACAAACCACGAATAAATTAGGCAATAGAGAAATACATGAAAAAAAAAAATAAAATTAGAACCTAAACGACAGAATAAAAGACTTTTCATAGAAAGGTACAAATAACAGATGAGGTATAAGCAGAGTGATCCATAAAGTGCTGTTTCAGTTCTTAAGAGTCCACGGCACGCTGTAAAGCAAACAACCCACGTGTGGATTCATCGGGTTCAGCTCTGTGGATTATTGCACCGCTCTCTGTCCCTCGGTGCTGTGCAGTCTCAGTCCAGGGCTCGGGCTGCCGCTATTGTCAGTGTCGCTGGTGCCCTTTGTCAGCCCCGGCTCCCCGCCGTCCTCCGGGCTGTGTGTCCTTGCGTGCTTGCTGAGATGGTCAGAGCGCATGAATCGTTTGTGGCAGAGGGAACACTCGAATCGCTTCTCCCCGGTGTGTGTGCGCAGGTGCCGCTGGAGCTCGTCAGAGCGCGTGAAGCGTTTCCCGCAGAAAAGCCAGTTGCAGACAAACGGCCTCTCCCCGGTGTGCCACCGCAGGTGGGCCTTCAGGTGCGAAGTTTTGCCGTAAACCTTACCACAACCTGGGATGTGGCAGCTGTGCAAGCCCCTGCGCCGGGGGCTCGTGCGCCCTTGGCCGAGGCTCTCCGCCTCTTGGCAGTTTGGACAGTCACAAGTGGCTCTACCGGAGTAGCGCCGTGAGGAGGAGCGGGAGGATGGGGGCAAAGACACGACTGGGGAACTTGTAAGAGGAGGTGCCGCCGTGACCGGAGGCTCTGTGTAGGCTGCGTGAACAGGCGGTCTGAAGCCGTCGAAGAGATGTTGCGCCGCGGGGAGCAGGTGCTGAGAGGCACTGGGGCTGAAGTTCGAGCTGTAGTCACTGGTGTAGCTGCTCAAAGGAGAGGGTAACCCGACTGTGTTCTGTGCCTCCACCCAGCTGCTGCCCATATCCCACCAAGCAGGAGGCCCGTTACCAGTGTCCCCCACGGGCTTGAACCATGGATCATAGGGATGTGCATGCATCCTCGGATATATCCCGGCTATGCTTTCCACCGAGGAGGGAAATTTGGTCAGAAGCACGGGCCGCTGTGCGTGTGCGGAATTGGGAACGCAGTTGTCCGGTGGCACAGCGGTCTGATACATAGAAAAATCATTCCCTAAAGAAGAAGTAGCAGCTGTCACACTGAAAGCGCTAGAGGCGTCAGTCAGTCCGGTTCCGCTACTCCTGGAGGTCCCAGAAGAAACCCCAAACGAGGTGAGGCAGGTACCCAAGTTGCTGGTGACTTGCGTGCTCCTTCTCCACGGGTGGAACCCTTTGACGAGTCCGGGGGCTCCATCGGAAACAGCAGGGGAGCAGGAGGGGCTGGGCTCACCAATCCTGCTGCAGGTTGCGGCCAGCATGGCCAGCGGGGTGCTGCCCAACCGTGGCTCCTCCTGCGGGAACACAAAGCACGCATTTAGAGCCAGCACGCCACTGAAACCATGTGCGCAAAACACGCATAAAATGAAGCTTGTAAATCAAATGAGTTGGATACAGTCTGCAAAACACAAATGAAGCTTACATTGTTGTTGTTTTTTACTTATACCAGCAATACCACAGCAGGTGGGATAACTTAGTAACTTACATAACTTTCAATATGGAGAGCAAATAATCTTTAAAAAACTAAATCGCTAAACTTTTCCATTAGACGTAGCAACTCGCCATCAATAGCGCAAGCCGTGAAAGCTAAAACAAAATGTAGATGGGAAAACAACTAAATCTCGATTAATTTAAATAGCGATACTTTTATTATAAACAGCGGCATTTAAACGAGATAAAGGAGATAACATAAATATTCACCGAATAAGCAAATGGACAGACCCTTTAAGGAATTTGCTTTTGCAAAAAAAAAAAAAAAAATTCAGAAAAAAAAACCAAAAGTTGCGTCGAAACGCAAACTCACCCCAAGCAGTGTGGCAGCCATGGACTCCGTGCAGTGATATCTTCTGCTGTCAGTGTCTGTGTGTGCTCTCGGTGGCTTGCGTCTGTTTTCCTCTCTGACTGCTTTGGTAGTAGTTGTACCTTCCCCGTGGCTTTGAAGTGGCGCTGAGCATCCGCTGGCCAATCAGAGATCAGCTGTCATCGTCTCCAAACATTTGTGCTCGGGGTCGTCATACATTTCAAACGTTGTAAGCGAGTATAGTTTCAAAGTAAGAGTGAGCGAATAGTTTAAAGTTTAACGCATGAGATTCAAAAGGAGGCACTGAAGCAACAGATGAGTGCGCAGAAACGTTCTTCCTTCCACCAGTTGGTCAAAATACACGTCATACCGCCACAAAAAATGGCAGTGAATAGTTTCGTGACTGATTTAAGGCATTTCCTCATTAGGTTAATAAAAATGTAGCAGCAGTAGATGCCATTATAAGTTCCACGTGTATTTATATTTGATGTTTCAGCTCCATTTATTTCGTTACTTGACTTCAAACAGCGCAAGGCTCCACGATAAGGCAAAGTAGGCAAATTGCAGTTAAAATTCTTCAAACATAATCACTGAAAGTTTAATTTAAAGCTGTGTTAGGGTGAAGTTACCCCTTAATGTAGCAATAAAAAGGCAACATTTAATAAACCAAAAAGCAACTGGCATAAGGGGATTTTGTGCCATCGGCCAGTAAAGATAATGCGTGCTAGTAAACACAATAAAATACACAAGGGAAGCTTTCTGTGCATGTAAAACAGCAAAGAGCAGTTTTGTTTTACTTAAGTTGTGAGTTCACTCAGAGGGAGAGGCTGATGAATGGGAGGCTGGTCACGTCCGTCCCATCCTGTCCCTGGGGCGTATCCAGTCAGCCCTGGGGGAGGGAAGGGAGGACACCATCACTGCCTCTACAATTTCATCTTATTCAACACAAAACAAATGACTTTTTAAAATAAAGCATCTCTTTCTGTTCTTTTCCCTAATTTTATAACTCATTTAGACACCTGGCTAAGCTCAGACTCACAGTGGGAAGAAATAACTTTTATTATTTGGATACATAGATAGTCCTACACTTAAATCAGGCATGTTTAACCTTTGTGATGACACATGCACCCTAGAAATAACCTAATGTAAGAGCAAAGGCACTTATATTTCATTTGAATTTCAAATGTAATAAAACAGCAGGATTCAAGCTACTTCCTTCATTTGCTTGATATACTGCTTTCCTGCCCTTACCTCATCGCTTTGGCTATCCTAAATGAAGTCAGCTGCACACTCACAGAAAAGTTAATCACATCTCACAGTTTAAATCAAGTGGCTGCTAGTGTGCATAATTATTTTTGGTGTTGCAATGCAAAGTCCGATATATCATTTTAGGTTAGATTTCATGTACACTTCAAAATGTTAAGGCAGATGTTTGTTGTTTGTTTCTTGAAGGAAATTATTCAGCATATACTTGATAGTTAAACACACTAACATACGAATATCTCAAACATATGATGTACAGTGCATTGACTTACTTGACCTGTGGCTAGATTAGTAGTTTATAGGCCTAACAACTCCGAACGAGATCAGAGAACCTCTGCTTCCTTCCAAGGATTCAGTTATTCTCCAGGAAAATAAAAAATACATCAATGGTGTACTTACACCTTTTTGTAAAATGTAGAGAAGCTAGACAAGCAGGCTGCAAAGCCTTTTTAATTTTAAGTAAGTAAGGATGGCATGGTGTATCAGCTTAGATTAGAGGGGTACTTTACCCCAAAACCAAATTAAAATTTAATTTAATTTAAATTAAATAATAATACGTCCTACAGTCAACTTAATTTAAAATTAAATTGACTGTAGGAAGTTCTTCTGTAAATTGAACCAGGTGGCTTTGTTATGGAAGTTTGTTTGTGCCACAAAAAAAAAGAAAAAAAATGAAGAAATTGAATTTCAAAATTTAAATTTAATATCTTAAAATTTTGACTTGTTCAGCAGAAACTCAAAATTTCAAGTAATTTAACAATTTCATATCCCAAATTAAAAATTTTGACCCAAAATGTTTTGGGGTTTTTTTTAAATTCATTTTTTCTTACTGGTGGAAACTTGCATACATTTGCTTTGTTGTGTTTAAAATAAATTTGAGTGAGGTCAATGTTTTTAGATCTCATCTCCCTGGAAGAGCTGCATAAACACTGGAGGTGATTCACAGAGACCTTAGATAATGAATGATTTTGTGACTTTAAGTAACTACGTACGAAATAACTGCTGGCGATGCGAAACATTTGGGCGAGCGACTGAAGTGACTACCAATGAGACTGAAGAATACCGTTGACTGACATAAAACCACCTATAGGGTTACCTAGGCAACCATAACCTGTGCAGTCTAATGACCAGCTGTCAGTTTCAGAGAAATGTGTAACAAGCCAAAAGCATTCAGTGTTTACGGTTTAAGGGGCGTGGCTATGTTGACTGACAGGTGTCCCAGTAGCAGCTGGCTCAGTGTCTGCTAGGCCGACCAACCTTTGTATGTTTGTGCTGCTGCTGTCTTTTTGAGCTTTTTAATGGATTATCTGTCATCCCAAAAAAATCTGTATGCTTTAGTTTTGAGTGAAACTGTAGTTCTTTATTAGCACTAATTAACCGATATGTGTGTTTGCGAGATGCACCCATACAGTTTGAGAATGTAACATGCTAAACAAGCTAGCTAGCATTAGTTGTTAAAGAGGAATTCCACACTTTCATCCATCTAATGTAACCTCTCACTCCAAGAAACCAAAAACAAAACAGTGACGGTCAAAATTGCTCATGTTGAAGCTTCAAAATGCAAAATCTAAAAGCAGTGGGTGACACTGTGATGTCTTCGGCCCTCTTTCATACCGCCTACACTTTACACTGAGTTGTTTCTACAATTTCTTAGTTCAGTTTGTTTTGCAGCTATTGGTAGAATCACTGTGCTGCGGTGGACAGTCACAGCTTTCAACTTGAAATTGGCTTCATAAACTTGATAAGTTGGATTAGCTTCTAATGAATATTTGCTTGCTCTACTTTAAAATGAAACTTAGAAAATAATTTAGAAGTTAGGCGTCATAGCTGTAAAATTTTGGATTTGGGTATTTTAGTTATTACAGTGAAATCACGAAAACACACACCTCTCAGCAGACTGGACAAAATGAGAGGCTCTGCTTTCCCCCACAGCCTCGGGGAAGGCCGTATGCACAGGTGGAGTTTACAGTGGGCCATCTTCTCCTAAACCTAATCGCCATCTTCACAAGCCACCCAAACAGCTGTCCCTCTTTTCGAAGCATTCTTTTCCCACACTGAGAGTGTGTGCGTGTTTTTGTATGTGTGTGCTTTAAAGGCCCCCAGTGAAACCCTGTCTGAGCCTCAACCTGTTCCTTTAGCCACGATAATGACCGCATTATCACGCGCCATCGAACGTCAACAAAAAAAGATTGTCGTGTGCTTTCCAATCACTTTGTGGGCATTGAGACAGAAAGAGCTGGGAGAAAAGACTGAAATAAAGATCTGGCACTTCTCCGGGAGAGGGGTGGGTGAAGTATTTTATTTCTCCTTGCTTTTTCTTCCCCATCTCCTCCTTTTGTAGGCTGGAGCATAGTCAGGAGTGATCCAGAGGGCAGGCCAGCCATCTTGGTCAGCTGCCCTGCTGAGACAATTAGCGGGAGAATCACAGAGTCAAACGACAAAGCTGCTAAACATGACACAAAAATATTCATTGTAACCAGGGGGTAGCCACTCTATTTTAGTTTTTTTTAAAAAGCATAGGTTGCAGACCTTGCGGCAACCAATGTGAGGATGCACATTAAGCCGTTAAAATAAAATAAACTTTCTTTTCTAAAGTGCAGGAAAAGTCATCCAGGTGAGCTGTGTGCCAGGATGTGCCTGAAGCAGCTCCTCCTTGGCTTCCTGTAATTACTCCACTGAGAGGGCACGTCTGCAGCCTGTCTGTCAGCACGGAGCTGATGGACGACTGTAGCAGCAGAGTCAGGGAAATTAGTTTGAGTTGCTGTGATGAAATCATAAGATTCCCCCCTCTTTTTTTTTTTTAAAGAAAAAAACATCCCATAAAGAATCAGTGCATAGTGAAATCTCTTCGACTCATTTGCCCTTTGTATGCTTTTAATCTCTCACATAGCATATAGCAGCTTATTGGAATTGCAGTGCTTACATATGATACAACAGGAAGAAAAGATAAATATAAGGTCATGGGGGGAGGACATCTTAAAAAGTCCAGTCCTTTAGAGTAATGGAAAGCAAGCGTACAGAGGACTGGTTTCCATTGGTTTCATAGATTATCCCTTTGGTTAGTGGATACAGTGACAATAAGCTGCCCTGAAATCTGTAGAAGTTTACCCTCATTTTTCAGTCGCTCTCACACACATACAGGGGTCAGAGAGGGCATCTCTCATCAGCCCGTGCAGCAGATTGAGGGAATCCAGGCCAATGTAATTACACTGTTGAACGGCTTCATTCACATTCATGTATACAGCGCATATACATACACCAGCAGACAAACCCATTCATGAAATTAGAAAAAAAAGAGGAGGAGGGAAGATTTGTCAGTGAGGAGAGAAAGGTTGAGAGGACGAGTGTGTAGACACCTCTGCCGAGTTTGTTTGGCTCAAGTTCTGGGATGAAGGTGAATTGAAATTGCACTTTATGAGCAGCGGCTCTTTCCTCTCTTTATTCCGCACACACACACACACACACACACACACACACACACACACACACACACACACACACACACACACACACACACACACACACACACGCTGAGGGTTAGTGTTGATGGATGCTCGGGGTTTGTTAAGTCGTACATCACAGAGGTCATTTAACCTGCCAACACATCTGCTGTCTCTGCCCTCAGAAAGAGAGGAAGAGGTGGAGTGAGAAGAAAGATTTATAAAGGTGGGGAGGAGAATTATGCAGGGTGTGAGAGAATGAGACTGTGATTAGTAACTAGAGTGGATGAAAAGCTCTCATTCAGTCTCACTCACAGCTTCACACACACACTCACACACACACACACTCACACACACACACACACACACACACACACACACACACACACACACACACACACACACACACACACACACACACAAAAACGCACACACACACACACGTTGTGCTGAAAGTGGTATCTTTTCAACAAGCGTCTTCACTAAAGCTGCTTGCGTTATGAGTTTCTCTGCTCCTCCATCAACTTTTGTCTCGTCTCTGTTAACTACTCCCAATAAAGCTGCTGATTTATGCCGAGGAGATGTTCTGCGCACCGAGATATTAATGAGATGCCTCTGGAGGAGGAGTCTTCATTGATTTTTCTCACAAGTTGTTGATGTTTGTGATGAAAGGGAGTGTGTACGTTGATTACAGATCACTGCTTGTATACACTCTTGCTGCACTCTGTTAACGTAGCTTAAACCTCATGGAGAGACCTCCGCCTTGCCTTCACATCATCTCAGTGTACATAACCCAAGTGTCACCTCAGGTTTGCAACTTTTAATATTAAAGTATAAAAAAAACCCCAACTACTAGTCTACCAATTAACTGTGCTAGGAACTGACTATGAATAAATAGATTTTATAATTATTTTGAATGGTGATGCAGTGATTTCTAGAAAGTAAATAGTAAGTAGAAGTAATTGTTTCATATTATACTTTCTTTGTTTTCTCTCTTGCCATCTTTTACCACTGCTGTTAATTAATTAAATGACAGTTTTTAAAGGTTTGTAAAGGTGGATGCTAACTTTAGGGTACTGCAATTATGTCTACAGCGATCCTACAGATTAGTGCTGTCAACCACTCCTCTAAAATCCCAGCTGCATGTTGCTCGGCATCTGTCGGTCAAATGACTGTTTTAACTGGCTCTAAACATGATTCAGTCTCCATAGACTCTTATGTTTAAATGCCCAAAATCTATAGCAGAAATAAATATGTTTACAGTTTGATATAAAAAGACTGAGTGTTTCTACAGATAATTTCCCCTTCATAGCAAATACAAGAGGGTTTAATAGTAGCTTATTTTAATCCTACAATGGCTTAAAGTTATGCAGAGTTAAGTTTTTGTTCAGTGTGTGGTGTACATGAAATCACATTTTAACAGGGAAATAACTACAGAAACGATGCGCTTCACTAACCAGTGCTAGCATTAGCAGATAACTCTCTATATCTTTAGCCTCTCCCTCCTCATCTGAATATGGTCATAAGGTGGTGACAGCTAAGATGCAGTACAAGTGCTGTATTGTACTAAAAGACCATCAAAGCAGTCACCTGCTGAGTTTGTCCGGTAAGTTAATTTTTCAGTAAGTAAAAAGCACAAAAAACCAACAGGACAAAGCAAAGATAAAAAAACAGCCCAAAGAGACTTAAACCTGATTGCCACAGTGATTTTGCCTTAGAACCATGAACAGATAGAAACAGAGGCTGCATGCTGACTGCTAATAAGTTTGTTACCTGTTGAAGTTCAGGGTCTGGCTGCTGGGCTGGGGTCAGCATTCACTCAGTTTAAAGAGTTCTTGGCTAGCTTTGTGTTAGCAACAGAGGAGGAGGGAGGATTTGTCTGTCCAAACATCAGCGGAACTTCATAATGACATCGTCTTATTGGGAAAAAGTTATTTTACGACTACTACTGCTGGAAGGAAGTCATGGCTAAGCTTCAAACACGTGTATCACCATTCTGCAAATGGTGTTGCAGTTTTTAATACAGCATGTAGTGATAAGGTAACAAAAGCCTAAGACAATGTTAAAAGATATGTTCAAATAAATGGAATTCAAATCAGAAAACAAGATGTTGCCTTTATTGACTCAGGTTTGCTGTTATTATCTGTTTCCTGTGTTGTGCAATGCAAATCAGCTACTGGTTGTAGTTGTATTATAAGATGATTTATGAGAGCAACACCTGATAAAGAAAACAGCAGCATTTTTTCATGGTGCGTGTGTTGACAGCTGGGAATGGTATTCAACAATCACAAAACCAACATTTTTGGTTGCACATAAAGTAATAATGGTGGGTTTCAAAGAGGAAGGAAGACAAACAGAAGAGCAGAAGAACAAGAGGAAGAGGATGAAGATATAAAAACAAAAAAGCCCATGATGCCACACATGTCACATGTCTGAGTTAAGATGCTGTAGTGTTTGTCCTGAAGCCAGCCGTGTTCTCCAAACTCAACCACTGAGGAGCACTCGGACAAACTCCTTCTCCTTGATTAAATCCCGCTCTGACCGTGATCTTGGTTCTCCTCACCAATAACTCTGTTCATTCCTCTTCCTGCTCTTCACCACCGCACAGACACTCCTCAGACAAGAAGATTAATTTACTCATGTTCATTTTTCAGGTTTTTGCGTCTTCTCTGTGTTTAATGTATGTGCGTCCATTGATTGATGCGCTGAAGCCCAGGAGCATAATCATACACTTCCAGACGTCATTTTTCACTTTCAGTCTTGATGGATGGACTTGACGCGTCTGATCGCTGCTACCTCAGCGTGGGGGGTCTAGGTCATCTTGTGTGTGTGTGTCCTGTTGGCTAGCAGTCCATCTGTCTGTCTGATGGAAGTAGTGATTGAGTAGACACCCACATCAGCATTAGAAGGCTTGTTTGTGAGGTTTTTTCCTCCCATCTTCACCTGGACCACTACCATTCGCAGCAGCTAACTTTCCGAGAATTGAAGTTTGCATGTTTGCTAAAGTGAAGACCATCAGCCAGGTTTATTAAGATTTATAATTTTATTTATTTATTTCATTTAGTTTTTAGCTGTTGATCATGATATATATTTTGTAATTGTGTCTTCTTGTATAATCAGTGCAGATCTGAGCTCTATAAATCTAGAAGCTGTAATTAAATACATTTACGAGTTTACAGCTCCTATCTTAATCTTATCAATGACCCAATGAGCTTAATACAAGTCATCCTAAATTATTTTGATCAAGTGTCATCAAAAAGCAAAAGGAAGTCTCATTGAAATCCCTCTAGGATACTGATATCAGCTGCTACTGATGCTTATAAGCACTCTGACTCCTTTAAGCATTCATATGCTTCTCTAGCACTTCTTCATATGAAGTGATATTTTGGACATTTAAAAGTTTGGCTCTTTTAAGCTTTCAGTTTAATTAAGATTTCAGTGCTTAGATAGAATTACACGGTTTTTACAGGTGTCACCCTCTGATGATAGTTGCAGGACACCTGTAAAGTATATGGGGTGTGGCTATATAAGCATCCGCCTCGTTTGCTACCTAGCCTTGTGCTTAAACGCTGTTCTGTTTTAGAGTAAACAGGCATTGTGTTCCTCCTTGCTTTTTTAATTAAAAGAAGTGGAAGGTGAACATTATGGTTTCGGTAGTACATACAGGTTATGAGTGTGGGAGTCCCCCGAGGGCTGCTTGACAGTATACACAAACATTGCAGAAATCAATACAAAAAGGTAAGCAAGCCAAGATCCATCAGAGATTGGTTTTAGATCACAGCTTGGTTTTAAGTGGTGGAGAAAAGGGTAAGCAAGGGACAACGTTAAGGTATTTATGGTGTTCACTTTGGGACCCATGTGATGGATAAAAGCATTGGAATATTACTCTATAGGGCAACTATTGAATTTTTCATCCATTATGGCATTACTACATGGTTTAGTAACCTGTCTGTTATGTTCAGATCACAAATCCAAAATTTGATCAGAAGGGCTTGAAAGATAACTGGCATACTCCCTCAAACTTCCCCCAGGAAATATTTGAAGAGACAGTAATAAACCTGCATCAGTAGGACAACAGAAAATTTGAGCAGTCACTTCACTAGCTCTCAGTTCAACACAAAATGACCTTTAAAATCCTTCTATTAGTTCATAAAGCTCTCAGTGGTTTGGTCCCCCAGTACATCTCGGACTTGTTCACTGTCTATAACCCAATTAGACCTCTCAGGTCATCAGCTCCAGATCTTTTATCTGCTTCCAGAATTAGATCTAAGTGTGCTGAGGGTGCTTTCAGTTACTGTGATGCTCTTTGGAACAACCTGCCTGCTGACCTGAGGTCAATTAGAACGTTTTTGTTCTCACAGGCTTACACCTAATAACTGTGTGTGTATGTGTGTGTGTGTGTGTGTGTGTTTTGAAAGTATTACTTTTATGTTAAGCACATTAGGTTTACATATTATGAAATGTGCTAACATTGCCAAAGGTACAAAAAAGATCCTTCATAAAGAGTAGAATTTGCCCTCAGAAAAGTGCAAAGTACCGAGCTGTAAGTTAAATAGGTCAAAATTTTCTTAAGAGACACTATCAGTTTAATTAATGAATGGTAACAGGTGAATTGTGAATGTGTGCTGCACTGGTCCAAGGTGCTCTGCAAAGGTATAGCTGTGTACTGTTACTAGGGGGCAGTGTCAAAACAACTGTTTGGAGGTGTAAAGGTGAGGCCTTCAAACCAAAAAACACTGTATCAGCTACCAAGCAGGGTAGTGGTAGCATCATTCTGTGGGACTGTTTTGCTTTAACAAGTACTGGTACACTGCACAAAGTAGATGGAATAACGAGGAGGAGAAATTCTTCCACTTATTCAACTTCATAACAAATTAGCGGTTTGATGGTTGACGCTTGGTCTGTGCCAGGAAACTAACCAGTTTAAATGAACTGCACCAGTTATGCCAAGAACTGTGGTCAAATAACCAGCCAGAATTATGCCAGAAGCTTGATGATGGCTACCCGAAGCATCTGGTTTTGATGAAAGTTGCTAAGGGAGATTTATCCAAATACTAGGAGTAATGTTCTCATGCTGTGTGTATTAGAGAACATCCTAAATAAATCCAAAGTTCTGCATACAGTTCTTGTTTTTTTGAATCATTAAATATAAATACTGTAAAATAATTCCACTCTGGAAAAGAACAATTGAAGAAATCATTAAAAACCCCAAATGACCATGACACTCATATTCATGAAGAGTGTATGTAAACTGACTATAACCGTAATGAATACAGAACTTATTTGGGAGGACTGTGTGCAAGTGCATCTCCATAACCTCTGCATGGGTTAAATTCCCACAACCTCATTATGAAAAGTTATGGAAAATGACACCACACTGGGACAACAAATACTGCACAAGTCCTCTGAGTGCTTTCTCTTCAACTAATCCTACAAGTCTAAATTACTTAAGTGCTTTAACTTACTTTGTAACTCATAAGGTAGTGTATAATGTGCACACAGTGCTGTAGTAGTATTGTATTACATGTACTATTATATTCTTTAAAGCATGAATCTAGTTTGTTTTTTTTTTTACCTCTGCTGCTGTGAAATGTCAATTACCTCTTGCAGATTTGCAGGCCAAAGCACTTTTCAGTTCAACTTAATGCAGTAGCACTCAACCACACACGTACGTATGCACAGAGATAGACACATACTAACAAACCCACACAATCAACGCTACGCTCATGGTTAGTTTATCCTCCTCCCCATCATTGCGCTTCAACTCGCCACAATGCCTGCCATAAAATTCCGAGGGAGCAGAAGAAGGGAGGCGCTAAGAAAAGCACTGAGAGATGGCTGATGTTAAATTGACTGGAAAACAGCCGCTTGCTTTTTCATGCTAATTGCCGTCCAACAAATTGTTAATTTATTCCACACAGAAATGCAGACCCCGCCCTCCAAGATTTGCCTGGAAATGTGGGCAAGCTTAAATATCATCTGTGTATCTGACAAATCTCTGGAGAGGCACAGCCTCACACAAACCATGCTTTACATGGCCACCAATCAGAGCTGCTGAAGTCACTGAACAAATTAAAGGAGAGAAAATACATGTCGACACACATCCTCTACTCTCTTTCGCTCTCCGTCTTGCTCTCCCTCTCAAACACACTCAGACACATTCCTCCACACTTTCTCAGAGCAGGTTCAGGTGGTTTTGAGGCGATTTGACGGTTGCTGTTTTATTGATGGTTCCTGTCAAACATGAAACCTTTCTTTTCCCACCTAACCACACACATACGCACTGCCTCTGGGCTGTCATTCAGGACGCATACAGACAGCCAGAAACAAGGGGCTGGCGTCAGCTCTACCGGGCCCGCAAGTCATGTCAGGTCCTGCCTCAACTACACAAACACACACACTCATGAATATACACATTACACACTTATCTTGGATCTTTATAGTGTGCTGCACCCTCCACTTAGCACTGCTGTAAAGGTTTTCCTGAACTCACAAGAGTGCCATCTTCAAAGAGCTCCATGCACGCACACATGAACGCACACCGAAGAGCCACGCAGACTTCTAAGTGGACTTAATCATTTCACATTTAGCTTCAAAGAGACTGTTTAAACACATACTTGCTCACTGTCTGAAAGCACAGCATGAGACCTGTCCTCTTCAATAGTCTTTCAGTGCAGCTTAATTCTGTGTCTTTGAATTCGGCTATACATTTTTCCTGTCAAGTGGCGATGCTGAAAAAACTTCCCGTTTGTGTATGCATCTCATAAACAAAGCCAAACAATTCCAGTGCTTTGAACTAAAAATAATAATAACAAGGAATCCTGAGTTTGTGCTTTAAGCTGCCCATAATTTGAACTAAATTTAGGCTGTACTGCATGATTTACGGGGGCACAGTTCATCTCAGAGTTTACTCTCAGTTCAAGGTCTTGCTCCTACCTCTCCTGTAATGATGTTATATCTTTGAGCATCTCATCTCCTCAGGAGGTCTTTGACCTGTGATCTCTCAGGGTCATATAGTTTTGGAGACTGACCGCAGGTTGACTTTTCCCTTCTCTTTGTGCATCTTTTATGTCTCTATCAACTTTGCAAATGTGAACATATAATAGTAAACTCCTGCACATGCCACTCAGAAGATCTTCAACTCAGAAGACATCTTTGAGGATGTCTTCTGAGTCACAGAAGTGTTCATTACTGTAGGTTTGGCTTTAAGTCGCATGGTTGAAGTTGGAGCAAAGAGCTGAAGACAGACAAGTAAACAGTTTGCGTAATGGTACAGGCTGCAGTAAAACTCAAAGATATTCTCTTTTGATGATTAGAATTTTACTATAACTAATTCCTTCTAGTGAGTTTTGAAACAGTAAGGTCACATTTAAACCATGAATGCAAAAATATGCTACATGATGTATGTAGGAAAACTATCCAATCCAATTCGAGCTAAGACAAAGAGAGACCCAGCTTCTCACTCTCACATTCACACCTACAGTATGTCCAGTTTGAAATCATGAAGCAATTGAAGGAGAAAGTTTTGGATTTTGGGCAGAAAACCCATGAGGCAACAGTCCACTTTGAATTAAAAAAAATAGGAGAACGATTAATCATTCAGCTAACTTAGGAATTAAAAAAAAAAAAAATCAAACAATTTTCTTTCAACTACAGCCAAGTTAATTATTATAATTGCAGCTTTGACTGAATTACACAATATGTCCATAAAATAACTGGAAAAAAATACACTGTGAAAAATTGCCTGTTTTGGATGCGAATGCAGACTAGAGAGAAAGTTTATTAATTTTCTATTTAATTAATAAACAGGAAAAAATGCAGTTTAGGTAGGGAAATAGTCCAAAATGGTAGCAGATAAAGCCCAAATATAATAAGGACAACAGGAGGAATACCAGGGATCTCAGGGTTTAAATACACACAGGAGGCAACGAGGGAACAGGAAACAGGTGGGGAACTAAGAGCAGCTGACACTAATCACAGATACTGCGACACGGGATGTAAAGCTAAAAGAAAGAGACAAATAAGTATCAAAATAAAACAGGAAAAATCACAACAAGAGAACACCTAACACAAGCACTTAACAGCAAGATATGGGCACAAACAGGAGAGAAAAATAAACTAAAACTCAAAGACTCAAATATGAACTGTAACTACAAACTAGACACTAGACTGCAAAAGGCAAGGTAAAAAAAACTTTGACGCCAACCAGGAAATATCTGCTATATAACAAAAACAAGAGACACAATAACTGAAAATTAGTACAAAAACCTCAAAACTTGGGCACAAAACCCAAGATCCATGACAAAAAAAATAACAAACCATATATCTTTAGACTACAGTCCATTTACCAACAACAAGTCTTTTATTTCCCATTTCTAAAAAATTAGAACATAAAGAGTTCACAGAATTACAAATGTTACCTGTGGTGTCTGTTAGAATCTATACTGATTTAATGTCATGCAGGTCAGTTGGATAATGTGAGTGTTTGGATTCCAGGTGTTTAGATATTTTGCTACATGTTTCTACTCTGTGTTGCCATCCAGCCTCTGATTAGATGCTTCTCAAGTATTAGCACAATGCTCTGTTTTCTCTTGTTGCAGGTCACTGCAGAAGTATTTCTTTGGAAACACTTCACCTCTGTTTTTGGACCGACACACCTCTCTCAGTCACACACACTCACACATGCACGCATACTTTAGAGTAGAGACGTTTATTTTGTTTTTTTCCTTTTCTTTTAAGCAATAAAACCTTATTATTCCAGGCAATTAAACCATGTGTGAAGAATGTTCTGGGCACAGACAGAATCTGTCAACCTTGTATCCCACACAGACAGTAATCCAGCCTGTCACAAGGTAATTTGTTATTAGTTTTACAGTCAAAGATTGTTGTCAGGCTTATCAGAGTCTTCTAGCAGGGTGTGACAACCAGTATCTGATGTCACAAAAAAGCTTTCTGTATCCGGATTATGTCTGTCATTCATTCTTTATTTAAAAGAACCAGAGCACTCCCTCATTTCTGCCAAACACTGTACTTATATTTTTACGAGCTGTTCAGATGTATAATTAAAAAGGGATGTAAAAAATAACAAACCAAAAAACAAAAACTAGGTTGTAATTCAGTTTGATATTCACTTAAAATGAAGACAAAAAGTCCTATTTATCTGTTTTCAATGAAGTCTGATGTACTGGGAACAAAATGAAATACTGTTCCTTTTCAGCAATTTGCAATAAAAATGCAGAATCTGAGATATCGAAAGATGATTAAAGGAATATGAGAATATATATAACATATGTTTTTTGCAAAAAAGGAAAAAACGTTGTTTTAATTCCCCTATTTAGAGTCAATCAGCAGTAGGTGGTTGAGAAAAGTTTTTTTACATTACACTGTGTTATTGGGCAAAGCGGACAGTAAAGACATTGTTGAATTCTTAACTCCCCCCTGCAGACACAAATAATTATGGACCTGCAGAATAGCGTATGACAATAGAGAGGAACAATAACATTAAACATATTGTTGAGTTATGCACTCAACTGTCAGTTTATTAGGCACACCTTGCACCAGGTTGGACCCAGTTTTTGCCTTCAGAACTGCCTTAACCCTTTCACGCATAATGGTCACTACAGTGGACAGCTATTCAAAGGCTGTTTTCTTGTATTTGTGTCAGTGTTGATGGTATACTTGCACATAAACACAACATACAGTGTATATTATTTATTAGTTTGTCAAATTCATAAGTCACAACGTATGTTGTCGACCTAAGTGGACGTGTAAAAAACTCTTTGAAAAGTACATGTTTTATAAAAATGAAGCTCAACAATCTTTTTTCATGCCTAAAGATGAATAAAAATACTTGATTGAGGTTGTATCATTTCAAATATCATAATTCATGTTTGAAAGGGTTAATTCTTAGCATAGATGGCACAGATCCAACAAAGTTCTGGAAACATTCAGAGACTTTGGTCCACACTAACATGATGGAGATTTTTCCACTGCACATCCTGTGAATGTCCTGTTCCTCCACATTCCATAGGTGCTCTATTGGATTGAGATCTGGTGACTTAATCAGTGAGTTTACTGACACGTTCATATCTGAGATCAGTTGAGCTTTGTGACATCCTGCTGACAGAATCTATCACAAGACTAATGGACTGTGTTTATAAAGGGATGGGCATGGTGAGCAACAACACTCAGTAGACTGTTTTTAAATGATGTTCAGTTGGTACAAAGAAGAGCAAAGTGAACCAAGAAAGCCCCCCACACTATTTAAACCAGCTAATTTTGGTAAGCCTGTCTTAACTGCAGCCTCAGTTTCCTGTTCTTAGCTGTAGTCTTCTGCTGCTGTAGCCCATCTGCTTCAAGGTTCAACCTGCTGTGCATTCAGATGCTCTTCTACATGCCTTGGTTGTAATGAGAGGCTATTTGAATCATTGTAGCCTTCCTATCAGCCTGAAGCAGTTTGGCCATTCACCTCTGACATTTGACATCAACAAGGTATTCTCACCACTGCTGCTCACCGAATATTTTCTCTTTTTTTGAACATCCTCTGCAAGCTCTAGTGATAACTGTGCAGGTAAAAATCAGTAGATTTGAAATACTAAAATGAAACAACAACCATGACGCATCTAAAGTCACATAAATCGCCTTTCTTCACTATTCTGTTCCGTGGTTTGAAATTCAGTAGGTCACCAGCAGGAAATTCATCCTTTGATGAAGGTTGAAGAGATGATGAGCATTGTTAGCTGCTTCTTTTTAAAGAGTCACAAACAAGGACTGGGTGGTAAACTCACAAAGCACTGGTCTAACAAAACATCCATGAAACATCCAGTCACAGAAAAAATTCACCTTGACAAAGGTTTTTCTCTTTGCGGGTTAGGAGCATATTCCACCCACACCCTGAACTGGCACAATACCCAATGAGACATACCGGCTGTCTTCCACTCAAGCCAGACACCAAGAAGCATCAATCATTCAGCTAACATTTAAACTGAAACAATGCCAACTTGCACAGAGCTCCATGCAAGTCCGGGTCAGTCCTATGTGATGCTCCGTGGCATTAGCAGTAAAACAATAAAATGTCATCACAGCCGGATACATTTCCTCAACAAACAGAAAATACAGAAATATTTAAGTCTACTGCTTCATCATCGTCATCATTTATCACAGGATAAAACTACAAGTAGGAATGATGATGATGAGCAATAGCAAAGCAGTGATATCACCTGTTCCTGTTCACATTTACTGGAACATAGGGTGACTAAAGAATGACTACCTATCTATCTATCTATCTATCTATCTATCTATCTATCTATCTATCTATCTATCTATCTATCTATCTATCTATCTATCTATCTATCTATCTATCTATCTATCTATCATGACTTGTATTTCATTATAGGAAAGTTATGCGAAGCGTATCTGTTATCACTTGTCAACAAATTTTCTAGGCCTACACAAAGACACACACACACACACACACACACACACACACACACACACACACACACACACACACACACACACACACACACACACACACACACAATGAGATGAGCAACAGAGGCCACTGCCAAAACATTAACTCATGCTAGAAGTCATAAATCTCTTCGTCTTTACAGCCTAACCTTTAGGAAACAGAGACATCTTGACGCCAAGCCCGCATGTGACAAATGCACACTTACGATGCGTGTGCAACAAACTCATGGATGTCACGCAAAACAACACACAACACTACACAAGCCTGTACTGACTCATACCTGCAAACATGCTTGCGGACTGATGCACTATATTAACCTTGCAATCCCGTACGTACAAACTCACACAAACAAACACAGTGCATTAAATTCAGAAGAAGAAACTGAAATAATTCTGCACCATCCGAAATGAAGTCGCATCAGTTACACTGTGTCCGGACACTTTATGTGTTTGGTTATAGGACAACAAGAAAGTGAAAAACGGCACAGCAAATGTGAAGTCTGCCTTTCATCAGAAAGAAAGAAACTCAAGCTGAACTGCAATAATTACATTAAAGGATACAAGAATAGGCTCTTGAGTGTTTTCTATGATGCTCGGAAATTACAACAGTAGCAACAAATTTTATAAACACAAATTCAACAAAGCTATGTGCTGTTAAACTGTAGTGCAATTAAACTATAGTGTAATTAAATGTTAATGTGTTATCAACCAGATGTTTTTTTTGTTAAATATAAGATAAGCGTTTGTGTTGTTTTTGGTCAGCAGTGATTTTTACATTAGAACTCTTCCATAAATGCCATTTTTGCCCAGTCTCTTTCTTATTGTTGAATCAAGCACTCTGAGCTTAGCTGAGGCAAGTGAGGCCTGCACTTCTTTAAATTATCTTCTGGGTTCACTTGGAGTAATTTTGGTAGGCTGGCTTAGAAGGTTCACCACTGTTCCGTATTTTCTCTCTGGTTATCTCTGTCTAATATGAACATTTGTTTGATGATTTAAAACTAGTCAGTGTGACAAATATGCAAAAAACTAAGAAATCAACAAGGTCACAAACACTTTGTTCATGGCTCCGTATAACAACAGAAAATAAATAAAAGGACCATAAAAGGACCCTTCAGAAAACCTTTGACTCTACCTGCAATGCAGAAGTTTGACTTGCAACGGATTCTTTTTAAATAACTTTTTTTTTAATTGTAAGAAATCTCAACAAGTCTTTTGTGGAAACAGCTGCAAGGACGAGTACACAATCTGTCGTCCTGACTGGTACATGGCGCCATCTAGTGGTTGCAGCTGTTCACAAATGAAACTATCAGTTGTAACCTGTTCCCATCATGAATTCCTTTAGCTGTAATGTTTATTATCTATTAGCTGATATTTTATTTATTTATTTGTTTATTTATTTATTTGTCTTTTAGTGAGCATAAAGGGATGCTAAATTTTGCAGGAAACTCAATGACTTTTAGACAAATATGATAAATACAACTTTAACGAGGATTGAACCTGCTGTAAATTAAAGCCTTATTGTATCATAGAGTTTTACTGCAGTGGATATTAGTTTTTCTGTTAGCAGGATATTTATCTATCCCAGAGAACAGCCTTCTTTCTACCACACCCCCTTCCATCACCACCACCTTACATACATATATAACAACACCCCTTCTTCCGAGCAGACCTCGTTGCCTAGCAACGCCCTGCCGAGTGGCCCAGAAGGCGGGAACAAGGGCCGTGGCTTCCGCAGTAATTACAGTGCATGTGCATGTATGTTTCTAGGCCAGCCCAGGTGTGTTTTCCTGTGAACATAGTTTCATTATGAAAATATGTTTAGACTGCAGTGTTCCCCCAAATACAATGACACAAACAAACACAATAAAAATCTTTGAAAAAAGGGGAAACGAAACCACATAAGCATAAAGTGTATGAGCATGCTACAAGAACAAAGTTCTTAAAATCTCTTTAGGCCTTTAAGTGTGAAAAGTCTCATTCATGAGATATGTCTCAGCATTATGATACTCAAATGTGAAAGGCCATGTTAAGAATATCTATGAGATTACCTGTTACATCCATGCTGGACACACAGGGACTAAATTGATCAAATGCAAGCTACATGCATGGACAAGGCTGAAAGACTCGCTCTAGTGAAAATTGTGTTTTTTACAGCGTTAACGTGTGAAAGCCACGAGGAAACCAACCAGCTGATATTACAGCTGAACAGTTCCTCCTTAGGACTGCAGCATGGTAATGACAGTCTCAGATACGTTGGTTTATACCATCAGGGTTTCAAAGTTAGGGAAGCAGTAACCTCTTAGTGGCTGTGTGTGGGCGATGAGGAACAAAGCTGAAGGCTTATGATATCTTTTACCATTTAAGATAGATATAGAGATATATTAAACACATTCTGACACGTAAAGCAATTGGCAACCTTTTGCTGAGAATTCAGCTGTGCTAATAAACAGCTGTTTCCTTCACGTCATTTTGTTTTATGCTAGCCTAAGTTAACAACCCCTTTAATGTCCCATTGGATCATTGATGCACGCTGCTAAACAGGCTACCTAACCAGTGCTAAACTTATTTTATAACTAAGATGGCAAAAAAAAGCCAAGCACGATGCTTAATCCTACTGTATATTTGTTCTTTTTTCAATTTTCTCTTCTTTCTCAACAACAACTTCTGATTGTTACATATATTGCAATAGTTTTCAGAGTTTGAGCAGGTTTGTTTAACTTACAGGCACACACCAGATAGGCTGGTGAAGACACGTGAGACACTTATTTACACATTTAGAGGTCTGTGCATACTAAGATGATGCAAAGGTTTAGGGCTACCTATGCACGTTTTCCTCATTTAGGCACATGAAGGCATAAAAGTATCATGTTCAGGGAAACAACTTATTAACACATCAATTAGAGATGAGTTGTCACGTTTTTAATTAATACTAGATATGGAACTTCTATACCATCCTGTCTGAGTGTTTATGATGTTATGTTGGGGTGAGACACTGAGACAACTGCATTGCCTTGGCTGCCAGTCTATAAGCCTAAATATTTCCCCTGTGGGCCAGAGCCATATCCTCAGTTGGCCTCTTGCTAATGATGTTTTCTGCTTAGTGAACCAGGGCTGTGACTGGCTAAAGCCACGGAGAAACCCATACAGGCCTAAAGGCCCTCATACAGGCCTTCTGCTTCATCACAAACCTCTACTTCTCAGATGCATTAAAACCACACTGTTCAGAAGTCTGAAAGAGGTTTTGTCACTAGAGTGACAGACTTGACTTTGTTTCTATTTAGACACTTAAGTGCAGCTGTTGTTCCTCGGCCTGAAACCACCCCAGATGCATTTACAGAACAGTAGTAACAGTGTCACTTTATGGGATAAAGTTATCATGCCAGGCTGATTCTTATTTCGTGGACAGTTCCTGAATGCTAAAACAGATGGACTGCTTATGTATTATTAGTCTAAACAGAAAACAGTGTGTATTGTTGCTGGATGATATAAGCAACCAGCTTCTACAAAGTCACTTAATGAACAAAAAAATAATGACTATATTTACTGTGATTTAATTAGTAGATGATTTTTTTTTAAATGCATCAGTTGTTAAGATTCTCAGCATTCTTTTAAACATCTGTGGTTTATGGCATGGGATGTTAGCCCTAACCAACAGGCTAAACTCTGTAAACATGAACATATTAGCATCAAAGGAGTTGGAATCAGCTATTTTTGGGGGACCAAATTGGGGGAAATAATTATTTGATCCCCTGCTGAATTTGTAAGTTTGCTCACACTTGAAATCTTGTAGCGGCATCAAGGTACCAAGCTTAAGTCACATATAGCACTTTTCTACTTTCCTAGAGCACTCAGAGCGCTTTATACAACATGCCACATTCAGACTCAGTCACAGAAGCACTTTTTTCTATGCTTTTAAGTGCTTCCTACCTAACATTCACACACACATTCATACTCCGATGCATTGGAGAGCAACTCGGGGTTAGTATCCAAGTAGTCTCTCTCCATGATAAAACTTTCATAAAAATTAGAGACTGTTTATTTCTTTGCAACTGACCAAACTTACACATTCAAATACAAATTGTTCAAAAGGATCAAATGATTGTTTCCCCCACTGTAAAAAATACTATTGATTGGCAGAATGAAGCTATAATGCATATCCCAAAAGTTCAATTTGTCTGAAGAAGCATTTTTGTTGAACTAGCCAGTCAGAATCAACATATTCAATTCACAATTGCATAACAACAGCCAAACACACACACACACACACAAATCTTGTACAAGTGTGAATTTCCTAAAGCCTCTGGCAATGCAATGATGTAATTTTCTACTACATAAGATCTAAAGTTGACAACAAGGGGAAAATATACGAGGTAAATAAATAGAAGTACATCAGCTTAGAAGCAACACTGTTGCATTTTCACCTTTTAAATGATTTCAAAATAATTAAATCATTTGTTTCCCTGATTATCTTATCTTTTTAATCGTTACTGACATTCTGAAACTGACACGCGCACACAAAACACACGGGCGCGCGCGCACACACCTCCTTTCCCGTTTGCCCAACCCCCCACAACACAGAAGTCACCGCCCTTCCCTCTCGCTCTCACACCAACATGACTACCGACACCGCCGCTCCGACGAGCCGGAGCATCACGGGAGTTGTAGTCCCGCTCGCGCTAGCCAGTTCGAGAAGGCGAGGCCTCACCAAAATACAACTCCCATCTCGACCCTCGCACGCCGAGCCCCGTCGTCCAATCTGAATATGTGGGAGGAGCGCGTCCGCCCACAAAAGCCACAGCTATCTCCCTGTATCCCCCCCTTAAAAAAATCAATTGTGCACGAAAAAAAGGGGAACACGCTTAAAATACCAACACAGGTGACGGTTTGTTTTCGGCGCGCGACGGACAGCGACGAGGCGTCCCCGCGTCGTGCGGCGTGAGAAACAGCGGTGACAGGCAGGAGCTGCGAGGAGGGTGTTGTCCTGATGCTTAAATGGAAGTGGGTGGGCCTCTACGGTCACACACTGCCAACTTCTCTGTGGATATCACTCTGACAAGCGCCAATTTGCTCGTTTATGGACTGTCTATCCGGTAAAGGAGTCATACGACGGATCTGTGAGGTGTCCGGCGGACCGGGGACGGTCACCGCTCTCTCTGTTATTTCCGTTATTTGGGGCTGTTTGATTGTTCCTGCGCTTGGCACCGCCCTTCCTGGCCGGTGGGTGGTTTCGTCAAACGGGCAGATCCGCCACGGCTCAGAGCCGAACATATAGGCCGTCCTCCGCCTGTGTACCCGGCCGGCCTTCTACCGTGAACTACACCCTCTCCCTCTCGGTATATTAATGCGTTATGAGTGGTAGGTACCCTCCCCCTCCCCGTCTCCACCCCTCTTTCCCTCTTTCTAGCCGTTTGACAGATAGGAAGCTCAATGCCCCTTTGATATTGATGATAAGGTTACTGGTTTCTCTTCTGTCTATATTGATCACCTCTGTGATGCCATTTATGCTATTTTTTTGCTTGGATTTTATTTGCAGCATGCAGTGCCCCGTACAGTGCTCGGGACTTTGTAGTACTCAGTAATACCCAAGTGATAATATTATAATAGAAAATATTCTAACATTTCTTCCTCTTCCTCACAGACTCGAAGAAGGAATCATCTGGAACTGAAGGAGGGAAAGCATCTAAAAGGGGGAAAAGTTCTGGATCACAGGTAAAAGCAAGGAGACAGGAGTTTATTATAGTTCGTTACTTTTCCCTTGCCTGTAGGCCAAAAATGTACTCCCTCCCTCCCAGCCCAGCCAGCCAGACACCTCTGGGGGCGTTTCTCTGGTGAATTCCACTTCCTGCTTCTGTGCAGCCCTACAGTGAGCCAACCCAGAGCCTCATGAATAGGCTTACACGGCTGTCACACTTCAGCCGCTATACTTTTTGAACTGTCTGTTTGAATTATGGTCAGAATGATTTAATTCCGCACGTGGATATTATTGAAAGACCTGCAGCTTTGCTTAAGTGGCCCTGAGACTGTGACACTTCTCTCTGCAGCAGGTTGTATACATATATATCTTTGAGATTATTTTTGAGCCAGGCAGCTGTTCTTGAGCGCATCTTATTGTCATTAAATGTGCATGATGAGCATCGCTGCTGTGTTAATTTTCCTGCTCTTGTAGTTGTTACAAAATCTAGGCTGTTTCCCCGTGCACTGTTGTGAGGTGTTGAGCATTAAAAATTTGCCTGCGACCTAGTTCCTTTGAAAAGGGAGGAGAGAGAAGGCGGCATTTTCTTCCAGTGTTCTGAGAAAAGAGAAATGTGGTTCTCACACGCCCACCCACTCGCTTCCTGTAATACCGCCCACTTCCACTGACAGCTCTCTCTCTCGCTTTCACTCAGCTTTTTGTGTTTCTTTTTTCTGCACCATGTTATTTCCCACCCCTTGCTCTTTTTCCTTTTTCTCTTATTCATTTAAAATTAATCATTGCGTGAGCGTTTGCAATGATACCTGCTATCATCCCCGGCCTTAAGTTTTTTTAATCTTTACACATGTACTCTTTTGATTTGTTTGTGTTTGCGTACAAGCTGTTAATGTATGTTTCTAACCCTGACTCCCTTCTTGTCCTTCCTTCCCCTGTCACTCCTATTTTCCCTATCACCCTTCTCACCCCTCCCATCCATCCATCCATTACTCCTCCATCCACTTTCCTCCATCGTCTCCTCTAGGATTCTTCTCAGCCCTCTCCATTGGCTCTGCTAGCAGCCACCTGCAGTAAGATCGGAGGGCAGGGGGGAGCAGAGGGGGCACAGGCCCAAGCAGGGGCCCAGCAGATCCAGGTCCAGGCTGGTCAGATCCAGTTGCAGGCGGGACAGATCCAGGGTCAAATAGTGGTGGACACGGCTGGGGGTCAGGCCTTAGTGCCCCAGCAGCTAGAACTGGTCCCGGCACAGTTCACAGGGAACGGCTGGCAGATCATTACAGCAGCGCCTACTATGGCCAAGGAGAACACCAGTCAACCTGTTGCTGTGACCGTGGCCACCACCTTGGCTAATGACAGCTCACCTGGTGGACGTAAGGTGAGGGGAGTGGTGTGTTTGTGCAAATGTTTTTTATTAATTTTTAATCCTTGTCCATATAACTGAATTACTGCTCCCTTCCTGTTGGGCAGGTAAAGGCAGTAGGTGGGACCAACAGTGTCGCAGCCAATCAGCAGCAGCAATTTCAGATCATCCAGGTTCAGAACCTGCCCAATGCTGGAGCAGGAGTCCAGTATCAGGTCATCCCGCACTTGCAGACTGCAGATGGACAGCAGATCCACATCAGCCCTCAAACAGCCTCCATCGGGGCCGTTCCCGAGCAGGTTCAGCTCATCCAGACTCCGAGTTCGGGCCAGACCCAAACTATCATTCAACCCACCAACCAGCAGGCCATCCTGACGAGTACAGCCAATCAGACGGTTCCACTGCAGATCCGTCCTGCGCAGTCATTCCCACTTCAGCTGCAGACTCTGCAAGGCTCCCAAACTCCTGTCATGACCACAGTACCTATAAACCTTGGTGGCATGACCCTGGCTTTGCCTGTGATCAATAATGTCGGAGGGGGTGGAGCTGTGCAGCTTATCCAATCAGCAGATGGCACATTCTCTGTTGCTAATGGCAACCAGCTGGTGACAACAGCTGTGTCAGGGGCGGCTCCTACCACAGCTGCAGCTGGATCAACAACAGCAGTAGCCGAAGGCGACAGCGTGCCTGATGGGGCTCAAGTGGTTTCAGCTGGATCAGAGGGCGTATCAGCTGACGCCCAAGTGCAGAGCAGCGAGGCAGACTCTCAAAGCCAGAATCAGACCAACGGGCTACAGAACCAGACAGACACACCTGGAGCCATTCAGCAGGTGATTGTGGGCCAAGTGGGGCACCAGTTGGTGCAGCAGATCCAGCTGCAGCCCCAGGCTCAGAGTCAGGGTCAGGCACAGGGCCAACAGCAACCTCAGCACATTCAGACCCTACAGCTGGCTCCAGGACAGACCCTGCAGCCCATCCAGGCCTTCCCGAACTCTGCCCAGGTCCTTATTCGTACCCCAACCCTATCACCCTCTGGGCAGCTCACCTGGCAAACGCTGCAGCTACCCGGTGGAGTCTCCCTGCAGGGTGGTCTCGGGGCAGCTGTGCCACAGCAGCTGACGCTGGCTCCGGTGGCTGGTGGGACTGCAGTTGGAAGTGGGGGGCTGGTCTCTCTTAGTGGAGCTCCCTTGACGCTGAGTGCAGCCCAGATAAACCCCGGGTCAGGTGTGCAGACGGTCAGCATTGCAGGACTGAGCACAGCTGGGGTCCAGGTGCAGGGCGTACCTCTCACTATTACTGGTCTACAGGGTAAGGGCATTATGAGAGTAACTGTCTAAATGTGTATTCAGCACCAATCTGCTCACTTTCATAAACTGTAAATGCAATGGTGTTGTGGAGACAGAGAGTGTTTATTTCTTGAGAAAATATCATATTAGTCCAGTGCGCTAATCCCTCATATCATGACACACTAATCTATAAAGCTTGAATTAAAGGATGTCCTGCTCTCCTGCCTGCTCAGTTAGACTGTGTGTATGACACATAGTCTGTAAAAAAGTGCATGTTGCCGCTCTGTCTTTAAAGTGAAGACCAAGTTATTGAACCACATTCTTTCTAGTAACCAGCAGAGGGTGACTCTCTTGGTATCAGTTTGTAGAAAAGTCTATCAAAAATGATCCTACTTCTCACTTGTTTTAATACCTCAGCAATTCTTTTCCTAAAGAGTTAATGGCCCTCAGTATTAGTTTCAAGTCTTCTTGAGTGAATTTCATATGCTCATTTAGTAAATTTAGAATAGAACAGACAATGCAGCATATGCTTTAGGCCTAAGCTTTCAAAGCAGATCACCTCAAACCAATGGGAGATATAATGGTGGCTCCATATTGTATGTACAGTCTGTAGTTAAAGGTGTTCTTGTTTTTAACTTTCTCTGTTGTAATATAGAAACTGTCCTTGTTTTTGATCATGTGTTTACACACTTTCAATCATCCTCCAGGTCAACCACAGGGTCAGGATGGGGTCAAAGTTCAGTCGTCTCCGGTGACTGTCACTGTGGGCAATGTTGCATCAGGCTCGTCAATGAGTCCAGACCAGCTGAGCTCCGTGCAAAGTTCTTCAGACCAGGAGGGACCGCCCAGCAAGAGGCTTCGACGTGTTGCCTGCTCTTGTCCAAACTGCAGGGATGGAGAGGGGAGGTATGCAAAGCATGCGTAAGATACTCATGATTATTTCTAGTCTTTGAAGGGACTTTGAATGGTCAGAGGATACAGTGAATCCAAACTATACAATCTCAAAGGAAGCAGTTTTTTGTTTTTGGACTTAAGTCTTTCCGTAGTGGATTTTTTTTTTTCATCACCTCACAGCAGTTTTCTTACAGTACTGATTACTACTAACAAATTGAACTGTGTCAGTCTTGTCAGTTTTGTTATTCTCCATAAATCTCTAGTTACATGTTCACAATTTACAAACCAAATTATTGTTTCCAGAATTTTCAACATCATGCACCAACAGTGCTTTAAAAAAACATGCAATTGAATTTTGATGGCTTTTGAGTAAAAGATTATGATTCCTAAGCTGAAATTTTTACATACTCATATGTTGGTTACCATGGCCATATGATGGTTTTTAAAAAAAATATATATGTATATATGCTAATGAGACATAAAGTATACTTCCTGATTCATAAAAAATTTGTACCTTGCTCTGCTACGCTGCTTAACATACATAGACGTGTTGGCAGTTGGGCCCAGCGCTCATGAGATAACTTCTGAGGCTTGCAAATGCAGAGGAGAAGTGGGGGTGGGGTGCAGGCAAACGGCTGAAAGAGAAGGCGGGGTCCAACTCGACAATTCATGCATCTGCATATACTAAATGAGACAAAAGCACAAAACTATATCTAAAACTGTTTTCACACATGAAGCACTGAAAATGCCGTGAGGATTGGCTTCTTAAATACAACACGCAGCAACAGGAGGAGTGCATGACAGCCATATTCTCACTACAGGAAATGCTCTATTTGGTTTAGGGGAGGGACTTTGCCTGAGAACATTTGTTTTCCTGCATGCGTCTCTTTCAGGTAATGCTAAAGCTTTAGGGTTACAGAGTATATGGGGTGGGGGGGGGTGGGGGGGCATAAGGCTTTGTAATATAAAAATTATGGAATTACAAATATAAATATGTACTTATTATAGGAGTATTTTGAGTTTGATCTGTAGCACACACACACAAACCTCCTGGTCCCCACTCATAATACAAGTTTGTGTTGTAGGAACAGCGGGGATCCCACAAAGAAAAAGCAGCACATCTGCCACATGGAGGGCTGTGGGAAGGTCTATGGAAAGACATCCCACCTACGGGCCCACCTGCGCTGGCACACCGGTGAGAGGCCGTTTGTCTGTAACTGGATCTTCTGTGGCAAGAGGTTCACCCGGAGCGACGAGCTGCAGAGACACCGGAGAACACACACAGGTGGGAGAAAGCATAGACACAGACATGCAGGGTGATTTTGAATTGAATTTGAATTCACTGCTGAATGCAAACTACAGCTGCAAAGTTTTAATTTTACCCTCAGTTCTTGAGAAATGTCCAGCAGAAGCCAAAGGGGCATCTTTTTAAAGGTTTTTGTTTTTTCCCACCACCCAAATAATCTATAGGGCAGAGAAAAACTGAAAAAATAATTAAGAAGGTGGAATCATAATTTTTCTTCACTTTCTTTCTTTTAAAGTCTTCCCTAAAACATTAGTCTGATTTTTTTTGTTTTCCACACTGTTGCAGGAGAAAAGCGCTTTGAGTGTCCCGAATGCTCCAAGCGCTTCATGCGCAGCGACCACCTCTCGAAGCACATCAAGACCCACCAGAACAAGAAGAGCAGCGCCGCGGTGGCAATCATCACGACCGATGACATGGAGGAAGACACTCCTGAGGACCTCGTCGCCTCCCCGCAGATTGTCGCCGTAGCAACACTGTCGCGTGACTCTGACCCCGCTACGCCGACCACCTCCAATCACCTGGAGGAAGAGGAGGAGGAAGAGGAGGAGTTTGAGTAGGCGCCTGCCTCCCGTCCCTTCGCTGGAAGGCTGGCTTCCTGTTTTTTTGGAGGTCTTTGCAAGGACTGTAAGGGGTTACTTTTCTCTTTTTTTTTTCCTTCCTTTTTTTTTTCTCAAATTTGACCTTATTTTGAAAGGGTTCGCTCACGAAGAGACTCTAAAGGGACGGACAGGGATCCATGCGATGAAGGGAAACCTGAAAAATATAAACAGTCTAAATAAAACAAAACTAACGCGTATAATAACAAAAGAAAGAAATTTAGAGTGTATCAAAGATTAGTTTGGCATTTATAAAAATTTAATCTATTAATAATTTCAGGTGTGGCGGGGAAGGGAATGTACGCAGATTAGCACAAGACAGGGGACCTGCTGAATTTGAAACCACCCGACACTGAGAGACATTTTCCTAATCACAACAGAACTCTATGCACAAAAGTTGTGTTCCTGCTTCACACCTGTCAGGCAGTGCTGAGGGTCAATCAAGGTACAGAGCTGTTGCAGATCAGTGACAGAACAGGGGCAGTATTGGGAGGGGGGTGGGTGTAAATGTGAGCTGTGTGAATGAGTGTGTACTCCCATGCTGTCCTACAGAGGATCTACCTAATTTGAGTTTTTATTCATAGTTCAGGTTTAAGTCCTCAGATCAGATTCAGGTGTTTGATTCTTTTGCGATCAGATGACGAATATAGGGGGATAATTCTAAGAAAAGAAAAAAGACAAGAAGAGTAGGGGAGGAAAAAAAGCACATATAAAAAAAGATTTATAAAATGCATTCCTATTGAGGCACAGTGGCCATTAGAAAAAAAAAGGGTTTCTATAGAGAAAAACAATCTAGCTTTCTACAACTTTGTTTGTGTAGTGAAAGCAATACTGTAACAATGACAATCCTAGTGAAACCATGTTTACATTGTCAGGGGAAGTTTTCTCTTGTTAATACAACAAGCCAGTTCGATTAAGGGAGGCGTCGAGAAGCAGCGCCGTAGTCCGGATGACCTGGTACCACAGGGTGGCTTTGACATCACGGCTGCACACTTCACGCCGCCACACGTTTGAAGGTTTTACAACATCAAACGAAACAACACGGCACGGTCGGCGTAACTGTGGTGACAGCGTTGCTTTCTTTTCTTTTCTTTTCAAATTTTTTTTGCTTTCTGTGCTCTGGTGACCGCCCCTCTAAACCTCTAAATCCCCCACCCCGCTACATGACCGATGTACCACAATTGCCTTAACACAAGCTGTCGTACAGAGTTATCGCCGGAGTGAGCCGGACGGAGTCAGAGGGGAGCTCTCCGGACTTGTAAGAGGGTGACGCAGAGGGCAAACCAAAGCACAGGCAGGTATATACATAAGACGGAGCTGTTGGGTGGGAGTCGGTCAGGCCGTTTAGCTACGTGGATATTACGAAATGTTTTCTGGTGGTGTTTCTCTGTGTTAGTTCAGTGCGTATATTCATTTTAAATTTAAAAAAAAAAAATAATAAGATGCTTTTATTTGATAAAATTTATAAATTCTTTTAACTCCCCCACCCCTCCTTAAGTATGTTAACACACAGGACCCCCACTGTGTATGGCTAATTTATTATTTATCCTTGATTTGTAATATTTGCCTTTTTGCTGGAGTTGTATTTGTGTGCGTTGACTCTGAGGTTGTGTACAGCATGTTTCAGTTCTTTGCCGTAGTGCTGCTTCTCTCTTCTTTCTTCTCTGTGCTTCAGGTTTTTTTCCTTTTTCTTTTTTTTTCTTTCTACGTCTGACCATCGCTGTTCATTTCTTCTTCTGTTTTTTTTCTCTCTGCGCCATAACGTGTTTTTGGAGAAAAAAAATCAACAAACAAAAGAAGAAGAAAGCAAAAAAAAAAAAAAAAAAAGAAAAAGAGAAAAAAGGAAGAAAAAAAATAAAGTTACTATTGTTTAAAGCTGAAAAAGGTTGATACCAAACAAATTTAGATGTTTTTTGGTAATATTTTGTGTGACGACTTCTCTTTTTTTTTCTTTCTTTGATATTTTGTAGTGACATCTCATTTGTAAATCTTTTTCTAAAGATGTTTGTTCGTCTCCATGACATTTGATAATGGGTTTTTTGGCAGGTCAGCCTCAAAGGCTCCAGTTTATTGATATTTTTAAAACTGGTTTGTACAAATGTGTTATGTCAACAAAAAACAAAAAAAGGGAAAAAAAAATTACAAGCAGAAAAGATGCTTTGCCTGCATAACACTTGACAATAAAGTGATTCTTAAAGTGAGGCTCACATTTCATCTCTGATGATTCTGAGTGGGGAGTGAGTCACGGGGAATTTATTTTATTTTTACATATGGTGCTCTTTGCACAGACACACAGCTATAACTCGTGCCTCCTCCTTATTACTGGGTATTCTCTCAGCTGTGTTTTGACAGCAGTGATGATGAAGTAGCCGCCCTCCCTGTGGGAACAATTACTGCTCCCGGGTTCCTCTTTGTGCCGCTTGTGGCCTTCGGAATGGCGCTGCGAAGATCTGACCTGAGTCGCAGGACAATCGTTTGACACTCAATAAGAAATTTGTCAAACCTGCTTGGATGAATTTCTTCTTGTTTATTTCTGGGGCTTTTTCTTAGATGATGGAAACTCCAGAAATAAAAAAAAATCAATAAAAACAACATCTTAATTGTAACGCCAAGCGGGGCATGTGAGGGTTCACCCACAAGTCACTCTGTCGGGTTTACAAAGCGTGTCACGTAGTTGGCACCTCACGTGTACCTTTGGCGCGTCACTCCTTTGAAGCACTTCAAAAACAGTTCGCAGCCCTTCTTTCTGCACCCTCAGGTGCTTCTGTCAAGTTTTGTAGGTATCAATTATTTTAATCTAATAAGCTATAGAAGTATCAGAACAAAGGCAGACTTTTCTTATTCTCCTATCACACACTGAAACATGAGGGGCGGGAAAAGGGGGGGGAATTTTCTACAATAAAGCCTCTCTGTGGCTCTTCAGTGCTTTTAAAATCCCAGTAATGTTGAGTGAGCACCAGGAGACCCACACTGATAGTTAAGGCATCATGGGTAAGATTAGAGCTTCAAATGATAGCTGTAATATTTTTCTCACTCAGTCTGCATAATAATGAGATGCATAGAGAGCCGGTGACCTCAGGATGACCTCT
Source organism: Oreochromis aureus (assembly GCF_013358895.1). Classification (NCBI taxonomy): domain Eukaryota; kingdom Metazoa; phylum Chordata; class Actinopteri; order Cichliformes; family Cichlidae; genus Oreochromis; species Oreochromis aureus. Next base: position 16,910,408 of record NC_052962.1, read on the forward strand.
GACCATGCTTTCACCCTTGTCCTGAGGTTCCTAGTTATTACATGACACAAGCTGGTAACCAGAGAGACCAGCAGATGACCTGCACCTGACCCCACTCACCAGGGCTAAATAATACCAGATACACACAAAATAACTGCTAATTCAGGCTCGGCTGGTGCAGCCTGTTAGGCTACTGTGTTGTAGTTTAAACATGTGTGTTTGATTCCCCCCCTTACCTCTCGTTGAAGATGCTCTGATGTAATACCGACAACTGTGAGAGCTGAAATCATTTAACTTGTAGCCTGTAAATGTACGGCTTTGGCACCATTAATTTAGCGTTTCATAGGGTTTTTGTTTTAGCTGAAATCCTGTAATTGCTGAAATATTTGGGAAGCTTGGTAAATTTAATGGGAATACATCGAATTATTCACCTATGATTTGATAAAGTTCACACAGACGAAGTTTCGAAGTTGTAAAGTAGCTGAACATCTTTACTATTTACATGTACAATGATCAAAGAAAATTTTGATTCAGAAAAAATCTGAATGAATATTAAAATCTCATATTCTTTAAATCACTTTAAGAGTGGAATGATGTATTTTAAAAGCCTAAACTCAAGAATCTCAAATAAAAAACAGAATATTTGTAAAACATCTTCTGTGTGTGTATGTCTGTGTGTGTGTGTATCAGCAAGTGAGTGAGATAAAGAGTAATAGGAGCATCTTCCTATCACACAATAGGAAGTGTGTTAATTATGAATATTTTTTAGTTAAGGTTCAGACAGTGACTAAATCTAATTTACTCCTGACCCCATGGGTCCCAACGTGAACCTCGGAACGCATAATTTTATACTTCAGTCAATGGTTGTCATGTCCAAATTGACTTTGAAGCATCAGAAGAAGCTTTATAGTATTTTTTTCAGAAATTAGAAGTATAGTAGTTACAGTGTACAGTGTAGTAAAGTGTGTAAGATATATTTTTTTAAAAACCCACAGCTCCATGGTGGTGAAGGTCAAAATCTCTACTGGGAACTTTTGATCTGGACTGTTTAAAGGGCCAGTTACTCCAAATGACCAAAGCTGTGCATTGACCACATGCTGCCAGGCTTTAAATTCATGCATTAGTCCCCTACACCAATATTTTTGTCAACCTGCAGCTCACACAGCTCATCTGTGCAAGAGAAACCATCGTGTTCAGAGTATTTTCAGGTCTACATTTTACATTACACAATTTTTGGAGAGTATTTGACATTTTTTGTTCCCGACTGTGATACAACTACAACATTTCAATGAAAGCAAGTAGAGGAATCTACAAGCCCATCAGGGTATGTGCATTTTCACATGCATTTACGACATGGCTGTGAAGATCTGCTGATATCTTCCAGGCTACAGGGCTCAGGTAAGACCCAGATCCACACAAACCAAAATGGACATAAAATATCAGGTAATTTCTGAGGACCTGAGTGGTGGTGATTAAACAAAATCCCGTCAAAAATCACTGCTGAAAATCTGAGATCTTTTGGTGGAGAAAAGCAAAGAGACACTCACAGAGCAGTGAGTTACTGTGACACCTGAAAGTCTGTTTGTGAAGAAGTGTAAATGCTGACAGAAAACCCCTGTTTTGTTTTCTTTTGAAGGCTTTGGGAGTTTGAATTAGACGATTTCGATGAAGAGGAAGCCAAACCTCTTCTGAAACTGGAGAGACTAGAAAGCTCACAAGACTTGTAGTCATTTGGAGATTTATTTTTTTTCATTATGTTCACATATCTCTAGAAAAAAAATGCACTGTAAATGTGTTTTTCATTTTAGGTGTGGGCAGTGAATGTCATTAACAAAATGAGGGATATAGAGTTTCAAGCGTGGATGCTCCTTAAATTTCCAAAGGCCATACATCCTAAATTTCAATGAGTCACATCTGACATACAATTGTTAATCGTCCAGCTACAGTGTTTCAATATTTCTGTGATTCTTTAAATATGTTTAAAAGATCATTCCTATAATGTTATTCTGCAGAACACCTGAAGTCCTCAGCATGGTGAGAAATTACATTCAAATCCTGAAAGAGAAGCATCAGGAAGCACAAAGCACCGCACATGAACTGGTTATAGAGGTAGTTCCCTGCATCCTGCAGGGCTTCTGGGAGCTTCCTCCTCGCCCCCTGTTGAACAGGGCCTCCCAGAATCTGAGCATAATCTCCTTCAGTGTCACTAAAACTTTCACAGCGATGGAAAGCCAGGCCATCTTCTCCTGCTCCATTAGGGATGACATGGTCCAGAGCATATTTGCAGAAATCAGAGAAATATCCTCAAGAAATTCTATTCACCAACATTGCAAACTTTGCGCCAGTGCTGCTCATTTCAATTGCTGATGTAGCAAAGAACCATAAATCCAAGATCTTCAAGCCCCCTTCTGAAACTCCACCAATTTTTGATGTTCTTTCCAATGAAGAATGTCCTTCTGAAAGACCCTCATTCTGAAAGTCTACCAATGCCTGCTGTTCCTCTCAGCGAAGAACCTCCTTTTAAAAGTTCCCTGTGAGGAACCTCCTTCTGAAACTCCATCCATGTCTCAGTCAGCTGTATCTGTTATCAATATTCCAGAGAAGTCTGAAGACCTTAAAATCAGGAGGAAAAAGAAGAAAGAACGGGGCTTCTTCCAAAAACTCAAAAGTCTGTGCTGTTGCTGTGTCAGACCCACTGAAACTGACTGACTATGAGACTCGCATCTGTCTGTTCTCACTCTACAAAATCAAATAAAAAACTCATCAATATTTCTGCATGAGTCTGCATCTATATTTAAATTTTTTTTTCCTTTAGATGTCTATAAGAGTCTCTTAGGGTTCCTCCACAAGTCCAGTAAGTAACATAACATATTAGTATTATCATTTTTAAGAAAACTTAACTCATTTTTACTGTTAACATATTAACAACAGTAACTGAAACTGGTATATAAAACCTCAGAATACATTCCCTCAAAAAAATGGTTTGATTTATATTTTTATAACTGCTGAATCTTTGGTGAAAAAAAGTGTTAAATAAGCTGAAATACAACGAATCATTCCAATGAAAGTCAAAGTGCAGAGCTGTTCAAAGCTGAAGTTCAAGTAGGAAACACCATAATATTTGCAGAATATCTTCTGTGTGTGTGAGTATCAGCGAGTGAGTGACATATAGAGAAAGAGGGGAACTGGCATCAAATGAACAGGTAAAATAGTTTTTAATCTTGAACTCTTTTGTGGATTTCACGTTAAGACTCACTGTGTTAGTTGGGAGATCACCTTTACACACTATAAACAGAGACATTAAAATAGGTTAGATGAGTTGAAATGTGGGAGAATCAACTACAGACAGACAAATGCTTTCAGTTCTAATCATCCAGTCGGAAAAAATGATTCTACAAGTCATCAACTGCCCTGATTTGAACCAGCTGCCTGCTGAAGACAAATCCACCAATGAAAAATAAGCCTGAAATTAATGTACCGATCAGAATGCTCTATAATTTCCATACATTTAAATTCACCATCTGAAGATAAAAGCCAACAGCTTCGAGCTAGACTGCAGTAAATACTGACGTATGTTACTCTGTGGGAAATCCTGGTCAAATTTCTCTCGGTGCACCTGATGAAAAGTTTTAACTTAACTAATCTTAACTCCTATCAAAATACTGTTTGAAACATGAGGGTCCGAAAGACTTGTTCTACACAACAGTGTGTTTTTAATGTTACTGGTGTCAAAAATGTGGTCACAGGAATGAAGAAAGTTCAGTCTTTCCTGCTGTTGAGACAAACTCCTCACTGGAAATACAATGGATCTCTATGGGACAGTTAGAAGGTACTCACTTCACTTGCATCCACACAGTTCAGAAAGGGTCCAAAACTAATTGGACATCAACAAAAGTCACTTTTTCTTTTAATGTTCAGTTTGAATAGAAGCATGTCCTTTCCTCCATGTCTACATGCTTTGAGTTTGAGCCGACGTGATGGGCTGATTAGATATTTGTTTTGGTGTGCAGTTAGAGTGGGGATCATACTACTTAAACTCAACAGACAGATACAGATTTATGTTTGCACTGTGAGTCAGGATGTAGGGGTAAACATTTCTTCTTTAGTGATCGAAGACATAAATTCATGACCAGAACCTGAGGATGCCCTATATTTTAAAATCTTTTTACAAATACAGAGAGTCCAAATACAGCAAACCTCTTCAAACTGAAGCTGAGTCTTGGTTCAGAAATGTAATATTCACAACTTTAGGTCAAACAGATTCCAAAAAACGGTTGAGCTGTTCTAACACTTACATTATTATTATTTTTATGATGATTATTATTATTATAGTAGTGCATAAAAAACCAAACTGTTCAGATAGTAATGTCCTTTATTAGGATTAACAGTAGACGGACAGAAAAGCTGCAAAGTAACTCAGTTTTAAAACAGTAGTTTGTGTTAAAGGCTGTTTGTACCCGAATCACAAAAATTAAAAGATTACAGCTGTCTGAGCGACATCACGATTAAAAACAACCCAAAAGAAAACAAACCTCCAAGTAAAAAGTGAGTACTGGCTTTAAAACAAAGAAAAAGCATCCCTGCATCTTATGCAGTCTTAAAAAAAAAAAAAATCAGCATATATAAAACACAGAACAGTATAGGTGCTTCAGCTTAAGGTGAAAACAACAATAACAGACTTTTGATTTAGTATGTCTAGTAAAGTTTGCTCTAAACCTAAAAATGTGCATTTAAAATGATTTCTACAGTACATGTACTGTGCAGCATCAGATCCTCCTCCCCTGGATATCATCTGTTTTTGCAAGTTCTTTCCTCTGATCGGGTCTCTTGTTTTCACTGCAGCTCTTTTCGAATACTGCAATGGAGAAAAAAAAAAAAACAATAAGACATGACAGCTCTAGTTTTTAGCTGCTGGCTGAATAAAGGCTGCAACCAGTGGTTATGATCATCATTGATCCGTCAACAATTTCAGTCTGAACACATGGTGCTCAGAGCTCAAGACTGAATCGATCACTGCCTGCATACTGGCCTTCAACCAAAGACACCAAAAAAATCAATGACACAACAAATACAAAGCAAACAAGACCCAACACTTATATTTACGATCTATCCATCTCATGTGCCAGCTAATCATTGCAATGATCATTTCAGTAATTGCTTAGATTCACACTCAATTAGTAAGCATCAAAATAAGGTATTTTAGGAAATGTTTACTTTATAATATAAAATATCAACATCAAGTATCCAAACTGATGATAATATTTGCAACAAGCAATTTTATCTAAAGACATAAAAAACCCATTATTTTTGTGGTTGACAACGAAATGAACCGACTCCACCTGTACTTAATAAAACAGTGTAACTTTTGTAAATCAGCTGTAAAACTAACCACACCTATGAGCGCTATTTGGGGATTGCGCTCACACGCCATTTACTTATGCTGTTTAGTAATTGGTGCTCTTTATTGTTAATAAATTTAGAAAAATAATTTTACACCATATCAGTTTCTTGGGAAATCCAGTTTGTGATATTCAAAACAAAACAAAAATCCCAAACCACAGACTCACCTCTCCAAATACTCGTGCACGTTGTCGTGGCCATTGTAGCGAGCCAAACCGACCAGAATACCGGTGGCACAGCGGCCCTCTTTCTTACGACACAGACTGCAGTTGCACATCCCTCGGCAGATGGGACACGACCACATCTACAAAGGAAAGATCCCAATTCTGTTTGTTCAGTTGGTCACTAATTGTCTGTTCTTCAGGCTCTGTGCTTCAGCACACTCTATTGGAAATGATTAAATAATTCATATAAATGGTCTCTGCTTTGAGCTCAGTAATAAAGAATAAGTAACAAATTGTTGGTGAAAAATCTATAACCTTTCATCTCTTTGTTAAATTTTTGTTTGTTGAAGCTTCCTCGGTTTGCCCCCAGTCATACTGAACTCCTCCTCAACTTAAATCACAGCTCTCACTCAAATCTGAGCCACATGTGAGCTCCTTAGTGGAGGAACCAAGATCAATATGAAGCACAGCTGCCATAGACACATCTCAGGCTGGACACTATGTGCTAACACAGATATTCCTCATCTCCATACTCCATCCATACTTAAATTACAACTGATACTTGACAGCAATGATCATCAGCTAAAAGAACACTTGATGTAAAACAAAAAACAAAAAAAACAAACAAACAAACAAACAAAAAAAAAGCCTGCACATGTGCCTTAATATATTTTAGACAAATTTACAACATTTTGTACCTTTTGTGCTCAGACTTTCCAGTAATTACATTGAAGTTTCAGCAGGGGGAGCTCTCTGCCTTGTACTTTGAGCTATGCATGTACTAACTGCTGTTCACTTCTAAGTTTAGTTTCATTTAAAAATTCCTGATGACAGAGGATTTTAAAGAGATTCAGAATATTGTCCACTATGTAAGACTTCCTCACTTTGCAGCGACTTTTTGTAAAAACAAATAAAAAAAAAAAAAAAAATTTAAGAATGTAATCACAACAACCAAAAGATTATTACTTATGCAAAAGACAAAAGAAACCACGATCGCCTGGGGTACACCAAACCCACAGTGAGAAACATGTTTAACACGTGTGGATTAGGACTAACCGGGTCTAGCAGCACGGTGCGTACATCCTCTCCATAGCGGTTCTTCAGGCACGGTCCACAGAACTGACCTTTGGCCCCCACACAGAAACCACTGCGGCACACTGTCTTAGTGTCCAGAGTCTTCTGTCTGCACTGGTGACAGGAGCTTCCCTGGAAGAGAACACACACACAGACACACATACAGGGTGAAAAAAAACCTCTCAGGAACTCTCACCAACTCAGGAAACCTGAGAATACAACACACTGCTGCAGACTACCGTTAGCCCTAATCTGAGGACGGCCTGATGAGACTCACATTCTCCTTGTCCCAGATCTTGTCTTTGCTGCGGTACGCTATGTTGTCCAGGTCTTCTTTGGTGATCTCGTCGACCGACTTCACGGAATACTGACTCCTCCTGGAAGAATGGCTCTTTCTCTTTTTCTGTTTCTCACCAACATGGTCCTCGTCCACCTGCCAGGTTACATAAAAGTGAGATGCCACAAACAAATTTTATTCATCCTTACTGACTAAATATCAGTTTTATACATAAAATCCATATTGGATGTTTTAGGAGTAATTGGTTTGGTGGAAAATGTGCACACAGTACTTCACTAAAGAGCTCTCAAAAGTAAACATCCAACTATACAGAGTGTCAGTATGACATTTACAATTTATATGCAAGTCTCTGCTATCACACTAACTATAAATTGTACCAAGTCCAGATTAAAGACAAGGACATTTTCAATAACCTGCTTGATCAAAACCTGCTTTGTTTCCTGTTGAATTCATCCATGCGTTTGTGTTGCTATATGGCAGCAGACAGTGTGTTGGGTGTTGTACCTCCACCAGTCTCTTGATGTCTACAGAACGGGGGCTTCGGACATGAACGGGCTCGCTCTTTTCTTCCACTGCAAAGTTCTCAGGAGGACGAGCCTTACGCGACGGGTTCCTCCTTTCTGACACCACACCCGTTTCAGACTTGCGTTTCTTTGGCGTTGCCCTCTCTGACAGCCGTTTCTTCTTCTGCGGAGACAGAGCAAAGACAATGTTTGTCAGGAAAAAACACAGAATCTGTAAAATAAATAAACAAAATAAACACAAAAACATGAAAAAAAAAACCCCCCACCTATAAAAATATTTTACATTTTTAAGAGGTTCATGCTTCTTAGTCAAACATACACACCAGTGTCCAGTTTTGCATTTGTTTTCTTGTTTTTTAGTATTATGTGTGTTTTTAAAGCCTACTTACAAGAACAGTTCATACTTGGGTACAGACATATACTTAGCAAGTATAGTCTTATTTCTACATAGTTTGAATGCACCAAATATAAACTCTTCTGATATTTCCATCTATTTCTATGAGAATATATCTTCATAAGAATGTGTAGAAATTTTAACCAACTGATGCTGGACATTTTCTGCTTTTTGATTGTAGTCCGAGTAGTATGGACCCATTAAATTTGACAGTGCTTTGGTTGAATGTACTGTAGGTTAAAAAAACAAACAAACAAAAAAAAAAACTACTGGTGGCTGTCAGTGTTACCCCTCAGCCTCCTATTACATACATCTATGGCATCCATTCAAAATAATATGTCACTTTGTTCTCAAGTTATTGCATTCACAAGATTTTCAGACTTGCCTCTGGCCTTGTGGTCAAGGTCATTGGGATTAGATTTTTAGTAGATGCATCAATTGTATCATTTTGAAACATACGTCACCTCATTCAAGATGGTGACGACAATTTCCCATCAGCCTTTTACGGCTGAGGTCCAAGACAACAACGAGTGAGAGATTTTATTTACTGAAATACAGTTTTACAACCACTGGTTATCATCTGGCTGCAAGTCAGCCTTGTAATATTAGCCATTAGCTTTTTTTAAATTAATCTACATTTGTAACAATGACCAGTATAGTATCATTATTGCATAAGGAAACTGTCAGGAAGTCTTGACCTCAATACAACATCCGATGGGCTTCCAGATTGCTTCACTATTTTTATTTTTTTTTTTGTCTATTTATGTCCCCATCACATGAAACTGCCACATATACTCACCTGAGGAGTGGTGGGTGCTGTCAGGTCAGCCATCGTGGTGCTCAGATCAGCAAACAACTTGGCCAGCTAACAAAAAACAAAACAAACAAACAAAAAAACATCACCACATAATCAAGTTAAGAAGTACTGACAAAGAAAAAGCTGTTGTATTATTGTAAATATGTCAAGACGTCACACTTTGTCAGAATATGAGGAAAGGGCAGGAAGGGTTCAATACCATGGCCTTGTTTTCTTGGATGTTCTTGTCTCGTTTCTTTAGGCTATGAGAGAGCTCCTCCTCCTCTTTGTCTTCATCCTCCTCCTCCTTTTCTTCATCCTGTTTCTGCTTCACCGTCTGCCTTCCTCTGGATATCTGTGAGAGAGATTTTCCTTTGACTGGCTTTTTAACACTTTTCTCTTGTGTTTCCTTCTTGGGTGAAGACACTCTTTTGACGGGAAACCTGAGGAGAAAGTTTAAAAAAAAAGTCTCTATTCAATCACTGCAGCACAACAGACATGAAACAGACAGAAAGAGAAACAAAAAAAAATGATAATCTGAATGCTCATTATGCTTTTTCATTTTAAATAATAGCGCCCAGTTTCACTCTAATCAGTTTACTTAAAAACAACAACAGAAACTAAAAACAACCCAAAACTTACTTAAACCAGTTTTACACATGCACCTACCTCAGAGCTACTAAAAGACTCCTTCTCTTTGCTGGTGGGGCCTCCTCCTCATCAGAATGGAAGCCTGTGTCTATGTCACTGTCCTCTTCTGAATCCACCACCTGCAGAAAACCAAAGAAAAAGAAAGCATGCAAGCTTCTGCTTTGGCTGTAACATTTTTGTGAAACAACACAGCATTAGCAGTTTCATACTTTAGTCCTTAGTTGTTTATTAAAGCGTCCTCTGTCCTCTTCTTCCTCATCCTCACTGAAACCTTCAAAGTCCTCCTCGCTGTCTGACTGGGTGAACAGATGAGCCAGCTCAGCAGTTATAAACTTGGATTTAAAGCATGGAGCCTGTTGGCAGATATGTAAAGCACCATATTAAACAAGTTGCCGTCAATGCCCTTCCTGTACATCGGCATGAAAATTTTTCCTAGGATTAAGCAGTGAGAAAACAGTAAAGGTACTGCATATACCAAAGTCACAGATCAGTGTTTACATTCTTCACTAGAGGGAGCTACTTCGCTCTTAGTGGACAAGCTTCTCCACTATGTGAAAGGTGTGGTGAAAACAAGAGGCAACTTCCAGAGCTGTGAAATGAGGCCAAAATGCACATGCCAGTTCCTTTCATTGCCACTTGAGGCCGACTCCAAAAGCACGTCAATCCTGACAGACTCCTATGTGTGGTCCTCCACACAGTGCATTGCTGTTTGATTCTCCAGTGCCTTCATTTTCTGTGGCTAATAATAATAATATTCATATTAATATGCCTTTTCTTCATATGATGTTTTTCTTTTCTTCTGAGAGATCTAAAGGTGGCCTGTTTTGCTCTTCCTTCATTTGTCACACATTTACAATTATAGGTTCTCCAATGTGTGCTATTCTTTTGTTTTGTATATATTCCTCTTGATTGTACACATTTCTTCTGTTTGCCATTTATTCCTGTCGTCTTACGATTTATATCTTACTCCTCCTGCACATGCACTCCTCTATGTACAATGACAATAAAGGGCTATTCTATTCTATTGTATTCTAGATGCTCATATTTAACATGGCAAAAAAAGTAAAATAATTTGATACAAGCCTATCACAAATATTTTTTTTCTTCACACTTGACTCTGTATAATGTCAAAAAGTAAAAATCTGTGATCGTTTCTGGCACACATCTGTGGCTGCGCGTAGAAGTACCACCCACCTTGTGGACAAACCTTCTGTTTGTTAGGTGTAGCCAATCAGAGTAAGCTGGCTCTAGGCAAGGTGAATGACCCTTTAAAGCCCTACTTTTCACATACTTTGGGTGCCTACATTTTGACAGTGTAGGTCAAATAGAGAGAAGATACCAAAGCACTGATTGTGCAAAAAAAAAAAAAAAGAGTCAGTATTTTTAAATTACATATGATATGTATGATTTCCAAATTTTAAATGGAGATGTGGGCTTTACAATAAAAAAAAAACATCTCTCCACCATTACTGATGAAGTAAATATAAAAGAATCCACCACCTTAAATCAGATGTTATAGTAGCATCACTGTTTCAAAATCAATTTTATAGGCAGCTTATCAAATGTAAAGTCTGTTCACAGGCATTTATGTAGGGGAGAGGCTCAGATTTTACTCGCTGTAAATTAATCTATGTCATCTAATGAGCTTAACTGAGTAAAACTTTGTCTCAGCAAAGCAGCTGATGTCCCAGTTGTTTGGCTAAACCACCCCTTTCAGCTTCAGCGAAGCTGACCTTTGACCTCGCAGAAAAACAAACCGGAACCCACCTATGAAGCCCCTCCATAAAAACAAAACTAAACCCATCATCAGCTAATTTTTACCACAAGCTTAAACTCAGAATGTACCTGAACACTAATCTGAAGCTGAGCACGTATGAAGTCGCTGGTTTGCCAGATGACATGTACAAAAGAAACCTTTGAACTAGCCTGTACATAATTCAGAAAACGAATCGTAACTTTAGTGATTCAGGCCGACCATGCCACCGATGTTAGCGGCTTTGGATCTCGTTTAGTGACTCGGCAGGACTTTTCTTTAACCTAAAATCCAACAGGCAAAAGAAAGCCACGCTTATACGAGATTTGCTCTACGACTTACCTTTGACGTGAGGGTCATTTTACTCCTTTTATAACCAGACTGTGGCATGACAATAACTTTTATCTTTTTACATGAGACTCGGCATTAGAGGTGGATTTAAAAACTAACCGCTAGAAAAGCCCGGCGAATGCAAACATGGGGGTTTTGTATTTGCTGGTCTTTTGCTTAATTTATAGTTAAGTCCAACTGCTTAAACTTTGAGACTCCACTCATGGTCTTTATAACAAAACACAACGGTCTCACTCATTTGTAGGTTTTGGTAAAAAGGTTTATCTACGTTTTGAAGTAGTAATACTTCTACTTTCCCCCATTACTCAAAATGGTCTAGTCCACTTTTTCGCGCGAAAAACGGCATGTGGGCGTGTCTATGTTTAGAGCCAGGGAAACCTTTGCCTGAAGGCAAGTTTCTTGTCGTTATGATAGGAGTTTTTTGCTGACCATATTTAACGCGGTTCTATTTTCTGAAGTGGTGGAATATAAATTAAGAACAATAACTTAAAGACAACAGGGAAATACAATGTTGAGGTGCTTTTCTTCTTGACTCTTATAATACTTCAGTTTTCTAGAGTTATTAACTTTTTTGCATTACTGAGGAAAACTGAAAAGAAGGTGTTTGATGTAACCATGGAAAGAGGACAAAGAGACCAAAATCTGAAAATGAAGTGAAATGATGTGAAAAAAGCTCAGAAGATCAAGAACCCACTGAGGTTGACTTCGCTGTCGTGAAAGTTCATGCACTCATGGACTGATGCAGACTGATGAAGAGGACCACGAGCAGATCGGGCACTGAGAGTGCTTTCTTCATCACAGAAAAGATGATGATGCTGTGAAGAAGCTCTAAGATCTGTCAGGTGCTCAGCTAAAGAAGCTGCCAGCTTCTTGGTTAGACAGTTAAACTAGTTGTTACTCATGTAACCTTCACTCATATTGTCTTGTTGCTACCTATTTTATAATGATTCAGAGACTGAGTTCACAGAAGACTTTGAATTAGCAATCTTTGTCCTTATATAGAACTCCAGGAGTCAAAACTTGTACAACACAGGACCTTCCAATAACCTGGGAGTATCACATAAAACCTGCAATGTAAAATGTGGACTTGTGGATTGTCTTGTTGTTGTTGTTGTTGTTTTTTATTTAACTTTCATGATATATATGATAATATCATAATACCATATGACTAGTACAGAGTATCTAACATGTTATTTGTCATGCAGAAATGCTTCAAACAACACTCATCACAATGGATCTTAAAGTATTGATAAGACACCTGTTAATTAAAGCATCTGACATCAGCAGCATCACATTTACTTTTTCTTCTGCTGCCCTCAAGTGGCCACAAAGTAAATAACAGGTACTTGCATTCCAGCTGTGAAGATTCAGACCACAAACACCTTTTCCTCTCAGGAGTGCTCTTCTACATGGCTTAACCCTCGAAAAACTCACACAGTTGTAGGAGTATTCTGATGTCACGGCAAAAATAAATCACATTACAAAAATGCTGCTGTATGAAGCTTTGGAGTAGAAAGTACTTTGAGAGTTCAACTGAGTAGAAAAGTGCTAAATAAGTACCAGTCCAGTTCATTTAAGTCTCATTAGGCTGATTGTACAGACAAATATGTGTGTTTGGATTCTGGCCTCTCTGTTATGCACTGGTTACTTTGATCATATTTTCTATAGCAGGGTGTGTTAGAGACACTGGCTCTAATATCCTCTATGCACTGATTTGCTGTTCTGTTCTACTCTGGCCCACTTAAACAGCCCAGGAAGTCCTAGAGCTCCTTATTTGAAAGGATTTTGAATAAACTCAATAAATAAATTAAACAGGGGAAATAGAAGTTTGTGAGGTTTTACAGTACATGAAATTTTTTTTTAATAACAGTAAATGCACAGAAATAAATTGATTATGGCAGGCCATCTTACTGTCAATAAAAAACTGAACCACCAAAACAAAACAAAACATTTTGTTTTCTTTGTTGTTTTTAAACGTGCTATGAGACATTTGTATTACAGTTAAAATCAGAGATTAACTGTGATGTGTCTGAAATGTGACATGATATTCGAATGTAAACTATAATGTATTTTTAGAAACAAAGTTTCTAAAGGCAGTAGAGTTTTAAGCAAATTTTAAAGCTAAAAGACATTTTAGGAAAGTTTGACCTTATAGAAAAGGTCAGAGGTCCAAAGTAATGTGATATTTAGAATCCCCACATATCATTTTCTCACTGTCTATATCCTGTCAATACAAACAATGGCAGTATGAAACATAGTTTTAATAAAAAGGTCTATATAGAATTATTTCCACTTTGACCTTCAGATCAATCTATTAGGCTTCGTACGGGTGCTTGAAATCCTTGAAAATACTTGAATTTTAATATTATATTTTCAAGGTTTGATAAGTGCTTGAATTTCAGATGTGGCGCTTAAAGGTGCTTGAAACTGTAACTTTATTTCACTCACCACAAATAACTATCTGATTGAATAGTTTTCTTATCAGATGGAGAAATAAAAAGAGTTGACAACGCGGAGACTCCAGCAACACTTAAAAGTAATGAGAAACAACTTTATTACGTGACCTCGTTCCGGCTTGTGGCCTTCATCAGGGTCATTGTAATATGTGAAACAGTTTGTGTTTAAATAAAAGACAAGAAACTGAAATAATTTTTCAAATGGACCAATCACACCTTCACAAATAAACCAGCTGACCAACTGATATTTAACGACATTTAACGAGGTGGTATTGGCTATTTGGTTAATTGAAGATTAAAAGGGGGAGGGAGAAAAATTTAAAAAAATAAAAATAAAAATAAAAAATGGGGAAAAAAATTTAAAAAATGAATATCCCCACATGTCTTAACATGATACATACTCAAAATCACACAGAAAAATGCAAATACGTTAATAAAAAAACAAAAAGATAAAAATTTATATAAGTACAAGAACATTAAAAGAGGGAGACAATGCCAAAATCTAGTTAAAAACATAAAAACACAAAAGGTACATTTCACAGAAACTCATTAATAGAAAAATCCTCATTCATGCCTCTCCGGTGTAAACTCTGTAAACGACATATCTAGAATGCTTTTGATAAAATTAATATCAGCACCTCTGTGACTGGGTTCAATTTCTATAAAAAATAAAGGTGAATTCTAATGTTTTTCATTAAAATGTTTTGCAACAGGACTGGTTAAATTCTCTTACTTCTCGAACTTCTGTGTTCATGAATTCGAGCTTTAAGAGGGCTGGATGTTTCTCCTATATACATTTTATTACATGGGCAATGTTTCATTTATTTATTTATTACATTTTTAGTTCTACAAGTGTTGCTGGAGGCTCCGAGTTGTTATACTTATCCATGCACATTGGAAGCAGGTGAAGTTGTGCCAGAAATCTTTGTTGCTATCAGATAAAATGAGTATAAGAGTAAAATTTCTCCGCCCTGGCTGCCTTGAACCTCTGCATGTCTGTTTCAATTTGTGATCCCGCCCCTCCCCCGGACAGTTGGGGATGAGTGCACTAACATGCCTGGAGGTTGCTGTTTTAATGAGTGTTTGATGGAAAATTGTGAAGTTTGCGCTCTCGAGTCCTAGTAAATAATTTTCGAGGATGTGTATCTTACACATGCTAATTTTTAAAATTATCATTATTAGTTTGCTAGCTAGCAAACTTGCGGGATAAATTATTGAAATGCACTGAGTGAGATGCAGTACGGCAGCGCTATTATAGCAGTTAGTTATGGCATGGTGATTTATTGATCGTGCTGTTGTGATGGATCACTAGAGGGCTCCACTCACACCCAATGTGGAGGTAAGCACAGATGACACGGAAACTCTCAGTAACATTCAATACTTAGCAGTAGCAGTAATGTGAGTTACTTCCCTGGAGTGAAAGGTTTAAACGTTAGCCTGATACATAACTAGGCAACTTAAGGCTTAAGGCTTTCTGATAAAGGCTAAAAGCGAAGTTGTCACCAAGTAATTAGGATACTCTTTCTATTTTTGTGTATTGCTACACCTTAAGGGGTAAATAATGGTAATATGAAGGACTAATCCATATGTGCACGAAAAATACACACTTTTTGGTTTGTTTTTGTAAGTTTATCTTCGTGAAGTTTATGCAAATGCAATAAAGCAGCCTCTTTAGGTGTATTCCTCCATTTGCGTTTGGGTCCTACATAGCCATACCATGACACTTTCCAAGATTGTGTTAAACATTCTGGTTACATAGTCCACTCCCCTCTCTTCTAGACAGCTCTGTACTTGGTATGGGTATGTTATCTGGACCAGGTGCCTTTCCACTCTTCATCTTCTTCAAAGAGAAGACTAGAAACCCAACTTCAGGGTTAACTTTGGATTTTCTGTACTGAGAAGGTGTATCAGTATTTACAAGAGTATATCACCAAGCTAAACTATATTTGAAATCTGTTACATTGATTTTTTCCTTGGTGTCAGTAAACTAAACACCACTAAGGAGGTCTCTCAATCATCACACCACCACATAGAACGGACCCACATATATGGTTCTTACACACACACACTGGACAGTCTGGACTTTGTTTACACTTAATCACTTTAAGCATATTTGCACTGCACAAGACACCTACAATGTGGTTTGCACAACACTGGACATTATATTTCTCCATTTCCATTTAATACTTGTAAAATGCTGCTGTTATTGTATATATATTTATATTTCTTCATACATTCTTATATATTTCTATACTGTGTATTGTGTATTTTGCTGTACAGTTATTTTATTTTAAACTTTAATTCATATATATTTTATCTTATTCCTTCCCAGCTAAATTTACCCTTCATTCTAATTTGTGTTGTACAGTTATTTTATTTTCAACAAATTCATATATATATTTTATTTTATTCCTTCCTAGTTAAATTTACCCTTTTTAATTTTCATATTTATTTCCTATCTTATTCATAGCCCTTTCTTTTTTCCTTAGGTCACGAGCAGTTGTGTAAGCATTTCACTGCATATCGTACTGTGTATGACTGTGTATGTGACAAATAAAAATTTGAATTTGAAATTTAGAAGGGAGAAAAAACAAAAGTATAACATACCTTTTGACAATATAATGTATTTTTTTTCTTTCTTTACTTATTTATTGCTAGTTGTTGATTCCACATTTACGACAATCAAGGTCAATGGAATTTTGTGACTTTTGCACAATCACATAAAAATACAGATAACAAAAACAGTGCAGGTTAAATGTACATTTTTGTTTCGTTTTACGTTTTAGGACAGATTATTCGTGTTGCACAAACAGAAGGTAAAACTGTAGAACATGAGCAGTCATTCCACTTCTTTAAGTCGAAAGAGTTAATCTCACAACAGTGTTCAATTCCCTTCCAGTTGTCTGGCTGGTTTGGCAACCAGTAGACAAACCGAACTGCACAACCATCAGACCACATCCATCTACCTTCTTTATAAAGGTCATTGAGTCCGATCCATGTGGTTCCTTCAGTGTGGTCAAAGTTCTTAATTAAGGTTCTGACAAAGTTCTGTTCCTCCTCGCTGTAGATGGACACCAGGTTGGCTCCCTGTGACACACAGTAGAGCTCTGCATCAGCCCAGCTCATGTGTGCGGCGACATATTTGTAGCAGCGGCCATTGAAACTGTACCAGAACATGGGACAGTTTCCATGCAGTAGTTGAACTCTGTGGTCATCTGAAAAAAAAAGCACAGAAATAAAGCACCGAAATGTGCGCTGCTTTTCGTTCTGGTTACTACTGTTTATGTCAGAACCGGTGCCATAGTGGCACCGGATACCGGTACCCATCCCTAATCCTAACTGTGTCTGTGTCTTCTTGTTTTCCTAAGCTGTCATACACTTTGGATTCTAGCCAATCATTTTACCTTTGCAAGGATAGTAGGCGGGCCCAGGTACATACATTGTTTTAGAGCAGCTACAGATTAAAAATGCCCAAGGCAAAGCGGTCAAAAGTCTGGCTGTACGTCACGGCAAAAGTTGCAAACTCAGCAGCCTGCAACAAGTGCTTTAAGGTGATACTGTGATACTGTGCAAAGGAGGTAACACCTTGAATCTGACGACGAACCTGGCGACGCATAGCGTTTTTTTAAAAGCCGAGAAATGCACAGTTAGCAACATCCCCCAAGAACACGAAGAGTAGAGTCCTGGCCCCTAGCCCTGCCAGTGTAGCAGAAATGATGACGGATGATGATGGCAGCAGCAGCCGTTCTTCTCTGGGTCAGTAGCTTAATGTTGTTCGTGTGTAATTTACGTTGAGTACGCTAACCACGTTATTACATTAATGCATGTAAGGTGAACTAGCAAACACCGTCGTAGTTACATGCGGCTGTCTTCTTGTTTGATGGCAGATACTCCCTTCACCCTGGCCAAAAAGGCTAAAATGACCAAAGAAAAAGTGGAAAACAGCTAAACATGAGAGATTTTTGGACAAAGTTTGTGTTTTTTCCATTCTTTAAGCACCGGTTTGAGCACCGTTTAAGCACTGGCACTGTTTCAAAAGTACCGGTTTGGCACCGGTATCAGATAAAACCTAAATGATATCCATCCCTAGTTAGGATCGGGTGAAAAAGTAAGAGTTAAAGAGATTGTGTTTTTGCAGAAATAAAGCTGGTCAGCCGTCGTATCTCAAGGGTAACACCTGGTGACAGACTGTTTTCTTTGGTCTAGCTTTTACATCTTCATTGTTAAACCCCTGAACTATTCGCAGAGGTGTGGTTACATGTCTGTCATTTACAAATGAATATTATAAATAACTACCACTGTGAAAGTTAAAATGACTGTTACTGTGTACGCAGCTTCACTTTGTAATTAGTCTATTATCTAACTTTATTCGTACTTATTTATAGCACCAAAATGAAAAATGAAAGTCTGTCCATCAATGTGAAAGTTAAAATACACAGAGAAGAAAGTGGGGCTTATTATGGTTATTAGCAGGTCTTTATCACAACTCTATGATTTAGCAGAAGCCATCTGGTATGGGAAGAAAAAAAATCCATATTATAATCCTACACTAATACTTTTTGTATAACAGTACCTGCTGAAACAAAAAACATTAGAAACATAATAAAACAGGATGATTACCAAGCTGTAGCTTCACTTTATTGCCATCAGAAGGAGACTCAGGAGGAGCACCCAGAGCCAGACCGAACAAGAAGAGGAGCAAGATCATGTTGGAGCTTTAAGTCTCAAAGATGATGAGGAGCTGCTGAAGCTTCTTTGTACAGGATTCGAGGCTGCTTTCTTTTATAGCTGCCTGAGAGGGTGTTTTAACTGCTGGTGTGACATCACTGGCCAGATGGACCAAAATTATACACTGTGAACAACTGTAAACATAAGGCAGGAAAAAAAAATGTAACAAATTCCAAAGAGATTAACAAAGGTTGTTTGTTTTTTGATGTGTATCTTATATTTATTGTTATCAGCATGATGACTAATCAAAACGAACTGACTAAACATAAGCCAGTAAAAAGGTAAAATTTACACGTGACTGTTTTTACTGTGCAATTATATTCTATTGTGTCATAAAAGGAATCGATTACTGAAACAGATCAGACCATCTACAGGAAGAGGAAAGAAAAAACTCCTCAGCTCCTCTAGTAAACAGAGAGACAACAAACTCCCTCGAGCCCGATTTCTTTCTTTCTTTTTCTTTCTTAGAAAGAAAAGTAAATACAGTGTGAACTGCCAGCCATCTGAGATCTCTACAGACAGTGCTGTATGAGTATGGAATTATATTTATGTCATAACAAGCACGCAAGCAAAAAAATAATCTGAGAAAATAATTTCTGCTCATAATGAGAAGCATACAGCAATTCATTGGAAGGAGAGTTCAATTAACTTACATAAAAATATGAAATGTGTTTAATTTGCTGCCTGTGAAACAGCTGTACACGTCTGGCTGCAGAGCTCCACTCACTGTGGGTTCAGGAAACAATGACACAATTACAAGACCCTCTACTAGGGTATATTAAATCACATCACTACTGATGTGTGACATAAGTAGAACAAACAAGATAATGCTTTCTGTCACGCTGACAGGACTGATGTGCACTGCTCAGGTGGGATCGGGATCCTAAGCCTGAACCTTTGGCACTGAAGATGAACACAAGACCCTCCAATAACCTGGGAGTATCACTTAAAACCTGTAATGTAAAATGTAGACTTAGATGATTTTTGTTTGTTTTTTAATTTTCAGCATATGAATAATACCATGCTAATATGTAACTACTATCTATGTTACACAGATATAAAACTAGAATAGAGTATCTAACATGTTATTTGTCATACACAAATGCTTCCAATAACACTCTTTTATATCTTAATGGATGTTAAAGCATGTGACATCAACAGCATTACACTGACTTTTTCTTCTGCTGCCCTCAAGTGGACATAATGTTCATAACAGGTACTTACATTCCAGCTGTGAAATGTAAAAAAAGAAAAAGAAAAAGAAAAGGTCTCTGTTACTGTTTTGTGAAAGTTGTTAAGTCTCATTAGGCTGATTGTGCAGACAAACATGTGTGTTTGGATTCTGGCCACTCTGTCATGCACCGGTTACTTTTATCATATTTTGATAGCAGGGTGTGTTAGAGACGCTGGCTCTAATGTCCTCCAAACACTGATTTGCTGAACTGTTCTATCCTGGCCTTAAATAGTCCCAGAGCTCCTTATTTGAAAATTAAGAGTATTTTTTAAAAATTCTTCCTTTTTTTTTTTTTTTTTTTTTTAAAAATAA
Organism: Oreochromis aureus; assembly: GCF_013358895.1. Lineage (NCBI taxonomy): Eukaryota > Metazoa > Chordata > Actinopteri > Cichliformes > Cichlidae > Oreochromis > Oreochromis aureus. The sequence continues at coordinate 16,930,522 of NC_052962.1, forward strand.
AAGAAACCAAAACAATAATTTAAAAAAATGAAGGAGATGCAAACTGGCTGTTGCTGTGCAACACTTTCATTTTATTGATTTAAAGAGTGATACAAATAAACAAACAAACATATGATGAAAATATTTCTCTAACAGTGTATTAAAGAGACCACAAATTCTAGTACTTTAACTTAGTACTTCAGTGCCTTGTGTGCAGCAACAACTTACTTTGGGGCTTTTAATTTCACAAGTAATCTGAAATTAAAACGATCACCTCTCCACTGCTGCCTTTATCTTTAAGGAGAACATGTGCACCTTTTGTCATCTATTTGAAGATTTTTAGTTTTTCTGGAGTGATTAAGCAACACGTGTGGTTTCCTTCTTTGTCTCTTTAAGTGAGCTTCAGTGATCTGTTGCTGCTGACAGGTGTAGTTAGAAAACCAAGCACTTTTTTTTTCCACAAAAACATGACTTGACTTGGCTGCATGTTATACAATAGTCTGTTTATACATATAACTACACAATAGAGGTACTGATCATTAAATTTCACATTTTGTTAATAACTCCTTTGGGCTTTTTTTTTTTTTTTTTTTTTTTTTTTTTTTTATCTTGAAAAGACCTCATAAAGCTTCTGTAACTAACAGTACAGTGAGCATGCAGCTTGATTATATAATCCAAATACTTCTTACCAGAACATGTTTGTTACCAAAATTATTTTACATTCTCAGTTTTCAGCTCATTAGGAAGTGTGTAAATTGATTAGTATGATTGATTAAGGCATTCATGTTAAAGTTCAGTGAATTGCTGTTTATATACAAACATAAAAGTTTACATTCTGTATCGTGATGCCCCATGCATGTCACCATAGCATGTCCGTGCTGAATTAGTAATTAATTTTAATTAATTTCTAAGCACAAACTTTGTGTTTTACACAAACAGAGGCAAAACTAGAAGAGCATGGCCAGTCATTCCACTTCTTAACTGTATGATAGTTGTTTGTAACACAGTTGTCTTCTCCATCATTGTTTGGCTTGCCTGTTTTCCAGTTAAAAAAGCGTGCCACAGAGCCATCAGACCACATCCATCTGCCCTCTCTGTGGACATCACTGAGTCCAATCCAAGTGGCTCTCTGAGCATGATCGAAGATCTCGATCAGGGTTTTGACAAAGTTCTCTTCCTCCATGTTGTGGATAGACACCAGGTTGGCTCCTTGTGACAAACAGTGGAACTCTGCATCAGACCAGCTCATTGGTGTAGCTACATACTTATAGCAGCGGCCATTGAAACTCCACCAGAACGCGGGACAGTTTCCATGCTGCAGCTTCACTGCCCGGTCATCTGAAAAAGACAGAAACAAGAAGAGGAAAAAGATCATGATTTGTTTTTTAGTAACAGAAGAAACCTGATCTGTACTGCTGAGATCCTAAAGGTGAGACTTGGTGTCAGGCTGCTTTTCCGTAAAGAGAAAGAAACATTAGAAAGAAGCTGCATATTATCTTCTCTCCAACGGCTCCCTGCTAAATTGAGAATAAAAAAATTTAAAAACTACAATGAATAAAAAAGGAAAAGAGGAGCTAGAACGTGGGACAGTTACCAAGTTGGAGCTTCACTTCATTGTCATCAGAAGGAGACTCAGAAGGAGCACCCAGAGACTGAACAGGAAGAGGAGCAAGATCATGTTGGAGCTTTAAGTCTCAAAGTGTGATGAGGAGCTGCTGCAGCTTCTTTGTACAGGATGTTCAGATTTCTGCAGAGATTTGGTCCTGCTTTTTTTTTTATAGCTCCCTGAGAGGGTGTTTTCACTGCTGGTATATATCATTGACCAAATAGACCAAACCTCTTCACTGTAAACTATAACACTAAACATGAGCCAGAAAAATACATCAAATTCCAATGAACTGAGCCAATGTTGTTTGTTTTGATGTGTAATTTATGTTTGTGGTACCATAAAGCTATATCAGCATAATGATTAATCAAACAGGGTGAATCAGACCTCTAACAGGAAGGACCAAGTAGAAACTCCTGAGCTGCTCCAGTAAACAAGGACAGATTGAACTCTCCCCTCTCAGAAGGATCCTCTCTATGTAGTCAACCCAGACAGAGATGTGTGACTCTGCTATGGCAGACAAAGTTGAAGTAAATAACACTATGAAAAAAAAAAATTAAATAATACAATTTGGACCTTTGGTTTATAGATGGATCTTTTAATACATTAAAACATTGTTTTAAATTGTTCTGTAAATATGTAAATACTGCATATTAAACATTTGTTCTGATTTAAATTTAATAAGAAATGTGAAAACAGACATTAAAATGTAAAAAATTTTAATTTAATTTTAATTTAAAAAAATTTCCAAATGTCAATGTCACTAACATTTAGTGTTTATCAAGCTTTTTATAATCTCACAATGCTTTAAATAGACATCAATGGATATTAATAAACTGATTTTTTCTTAGATTGCATATTGAATATCGCCTGATTGCCTCTGTGCAAATATGCAAAGGGAGACAGCCAGAAATACTTACTACTATTACTCTAATTACTAGAATAAAAGTAAGTAAAGTAATAATGTTTTCATGCATTCATATTGATACACACCATGCGTGATATTTATCATGATATCAAACCAGCTGTTAAATACTTGTCACTAAAGCTACATTTCATTAGAAAACTCTGAAATCATGACATTGAGCAGTTTATAAAAGTATTTTTGGTCACGTCTTATTAATATTAATCCGAATAATTTCAGTATCAAAAAACAGACCTGAGCTACAACAGAGAGGATGATTAATGTAGTTTTGTTTTTGGCAACAACAATAATATCCAGTCAGCCTCCCCCCTCCTTATTTCATGTTTTGGTTTGGTCCAGGTGCACGTGCTCCCAGCTGATGCTGAGCCTAGAACTGGACCTCAGCAGGAGAAAGAGACAGTAGGATGGGTCCGCTATAAGTAAACTGTGTTTTTCAAAAAAGAAAAGCAAAACAGGTGGAAATTAAACTCATAGTGAAGTCCATATGAAAGAAACTGCTTGTCTTTCCTAGTGTTAGTTAGCTTACTTCATTTCTAACTAAAGCCTCAGGACAGACATATTTTTTATTTATGAGATCATCGTTGAGCTTTTAGTCTTTTTTTTTTTGCAAAACCCATTCAGATGTGTTTGGGTAAAATTATCCACAACTCAAAGACAAAACTTAACTACTTACTGACACATATTGAGCTCTGGCCTTTTCCAGAGAACTTCACTCTTTGTTTGTCTGAGTATTTATTGTTTTATTATATTATAAAATCACATCATCAGCAAAATGCTAAACAGAATAGGTTACTATATCAGGAAGAGGAAATAGAAGTGTGCAATCACTCTCAGTAAACAAATCTAAAACAAACCCTGTGCACACTTTTTATTGCAGTAAACACATATAAATGAAGTGATTGTGGCCGGCCTGTTCAGAGTCAATAAAGAACGAAAGACCGTCTATGTAACTGTAAGAGTTACACACTTAATCTTTAATTTTTGTTTTTACTTTGCCACTTTATCTACAGTATGTACAAATGTTTAAATGCCCTTGTGTCTATTTTAAATAAGCCAAACTAAACAAAACCATTGCAGTAAATAGACTTTTAAACTAAAGCAGATCATTACCACTGCTGTGCCAGCTAGGCTGTCCTGCAGATATCCGACACTCATGTTGGGAGTTTGTGTGGCTTTCCATCCTAAAATGTGAAATCCAGCCTTAAAGCTTTCTTCATCAGATTCATCAGCTTTCTACAGCTCTCATCTTTACACCCACCATAAAAATTTACTTAAGCGTTTTAAAATGACATTTCTGACAATGAAAGCTGATACTTGAAAGCTCATGTCTATGTTTTTATAGTGACTCTACGTTGGCCTTCTATAACAAAAAAAGAGTGGAGAGCTCACGTTTTAAGATCTGATCTAAATGTTTCACTTTGCCAATGAAGGACCTTTATGATACAATTAAACTACAGCAAAGTCCAGATACTTAGGGTAGTATAATTTGGTGACCTGCAGAGAAGGTCTGAATTCAACAAGATATCAGCAGATGCTTTACAAACTAATTTCCTTGAGCTGGTATAAAAAGTAAATTGGTGAGTTGCACTAATCAGCATCATCACTCTAAATATAAATTCATGTCTCTTACCCTTGATGTACATCCTAACATTGACCATGAACACCACAGCCTGCAGTGGAGCAGCCCGGCACAGTTCATCACTAAAAATAACACATGTTTCTGCAGTTTATTTTTCAAGACACTTCAGAAGAACATAGTTCAGCAGCACATCGTGTACAGATAAGCGAGCCGTCAGATGCCTTTATTTTCTTGTTACTTATAAAGTGTCTCTGTCAGTGGACTCACCACCAGGCTGCAGTACACAACAAATTAACTCATTCCCAGTAATACACATTCATCTGTCTATCAGATTGATTTGCTCATTAACTGAAGGAACCAGAACACAGTTATGGATCCTTCCAGCCCAAATAGTGCAGATTAAAAGTATTTTTCAGTTTCTAAGGGCAGTTCATCCGTGTTGCACAAACAGAAGCTAAATTGACAGAACATTGGTAATCATTCCATTTCTTTAAGTTTGAATAGTTAGTGTGAACACAGTGTTCATTTGTTCCTGCGTTGTCTGGTTGTCCTGCATGCCAGTAGACAAAACTCACTGCACAACCATCGGACCACATCCATCTGCCTTCTTTATGGAGGTCACTGAGTCCAATCCAGGTGCGTCCCTCATCATGGTCAAAGTTCTTAATCAAAGATTTAACAAACTCCTCTTCCTCGTTGCTGTAGATTGACACCAGGTTGGCTCGCTGTGACACACAGTAGAGCTCTGCATCAGCCCAGCTCATGTGTGTGGCCACATATTTGTAGCAGCGGCCATTGAAGCTGTACCAGAACATGGGACAGCTTTCTTGCAGTAGTTGGACTCTGTGGTCATCTGAAGAAGACACAGCAGTCAGAACTTGATGAAAAAGTAGGAATGAAAGGGATCATGTTTTTGTCAGTGTGACAGACTTTTTTCTTTGGTATTCTTCAGAGACGGCACATCAGACAAGCATGTCTGCACAGTTGACACTGTGAAAGTTAAAGCATGCAGAGAAGTAAGCTGCTCTTATTATGTTTACCAGCAAGTCATTATCATAACTCTGTGGTATAGTAGAACTAGTACTGTCAGCGTTAATCTCATTAAAATGACTTTAATGGCATAGCCGCATCAACGCGGGAAGGTGCAAGGTGTCAAAGTCTTAGCACGGTTAGCTCGTTAATGCATTAGTGCCATCCAGCCCCACGGATGGGGCGATCCGCGATAACTTGCTAACGGAGATTTGCCACGTTAATGCGGTTATGGCTTTAACGAGATTAACAAGAGTAGAACCCATCTGATATTGGTAATTTTGTAGAATTTTGTATCATTGACTCTGCTGAAATAGAAACATCAGAAATATGAACAACATGTTCTTGGAGTGAAATAAAAAAAAGACATAAATAAAGGAGAAATTAGAGAAAAGAGGAGTCAGAATATGAGACAGTTACCAAGTTGGAGCTTCACTTCATTTTCATCAGAAGGAGCCTCAGAAGGAGCACCCAGAGCCAGACCGAACAAGAAGAGGAGCAAGATCATGTTGGAGCTTTAAGTCTCAAAATGTGATGAGGAGCTGCTGAAGCTTCTTTGTACAGGATGTTCAGATTTCTGCAGAGTTGAAGCTGCTTTCTTTTATAGCTGAGTGAGAGTGTGTTTTCACTGCTGGTGTGACATCATTGGCCACATGGACCAAAGCTTTCCATTGTACACAATAACACTAAACAGAAGCCAGAAAAAACATCACATGCCAAAAAGTTAATAGTTGTTGAACAGTCACGTTTTCTTGGTACTTCCAGGAGAACGTGACTGTTTTTGATGTAATTCTATATTTATGGTTTGATCAAAGGCCTTTTCAGCATAATGATTAAAGAAAGACGACAGTTGTAACAGGAAGGAGCAAGTAGAGCTGCTCTCATAAACAAAGACAGAACATTCACACACGCTCATACTTCAGTTGATGCATGAGACAGCAACTTGGGGTTATTATCTTGGCCAAGGATATTTAGCACGTAGACTGCAGCAGCCAGGGATCAAACTAGATCCTTCCAATTAGTAAATCATCTGCTCCACCACCTGAGCTACAGCCACCCAAAGTAGCTATATGTATATAAAATTCCCCACTTGCCCCTGTTATCTCCGACTGTTATCCACTGACCTGCACTTTTCTAATGTTCACGGCTCTTTGTGAATTTAGCCAACTGAATTCAACAAGATATAAACAGATATTTCTCAAACTAATTTCCTTGAGACCATAAAGCTGGTATAAAAGGTAATTTGGTGTGTTGAACTAATCAGTATCATCACTTTAAATATAAATTCATGTCTCTTACCCTTGATGTACATCCTAACATTGACCATGAACACCACAGAACTGCAGTGGAGCAGCCCAGCACAGTTCATCACTATAAACTAGCTTAGCCTGAACAAAACTGCCTGTTATAGTATTTTCATGCAACCTCTGAATAGCAAAAAAACCCCCAAAAACATATGTTTCTGCAGTTTGTTTTTCAAGCCACTTCAGAAGAACATAGTTCAGCAGCACATCGTGTACAGATAAGCGAGCCGTCAGAAGTCTTATTTTCTTCTTACCGAGCAAGTGTCTCTGTCAGTAGACTCACCACCAGGCTGCAGTACACAATAAATTCATTCATTCCCAGTAATACACATTCATCTGTCTATCAGACTGAATTGCTCGTCAACTGAAGGAACCAGATCACAGTTATGGATCCTTCCAGCCCACTTTAACCCCTGGTTATGGTTAAAGTCTCTCTTGCCACCTCCAGAGTCCCTGATATTGGCCGTAAATCTATTGCTCCAGTTCTCTTATGAAAAAAAAGAAAAGATAAGAAAAAATCCATAGATGCAAGTATATAAAATAATAATAATTATAACTACTGAAGTTAAGTCAAATGAGAGAAAAACACTGGGAATATTTAACATAAGCTTGAAAAAGGCCATAGTTGGACATCTATTGTATCATAAAAGGCCTTATCAACATAATAATTAATCAAACTTACAGGTCAGAGGTAGAACAATAAGAGAAAAGGAGAAACTGCTGAGCTGCTCCAGTAAACAAAGACTGAATAAACCCCCTCCTCCTCTCCATGCAAGAGGATTCCTTTCTTCCAGTGAACCCACTTATACACTCCTTAAAATAAATAAATTAAATAAAATAACATTTATGGTAGCACTGAAGAACCACAGTATAAGTCATTTCAATGTCACAAACATCAGTTCCTAAAGTTTATCTGCTAATATGTCAATTTAGGAAGCATAAATATTGTGAATCCATTTCACATGCTTTGGTGCAAATGACACTGACAACTGGAAAAAGATCATCAAGAAGGGAGTGATTTTACAAACCGTTGCTCTCTTCTAGTCCTTTCTTACTGATTTTCTCTAGTTTTGCTTTTATTTTTGGAGTCCTTATCACTACTGGCAGCTACAGTGGCTAACACTGGCTAAAAGTCCATTTAGGTTGCAAAAGTAGACCAGTTGCTGTATACATACCGTAAGTTTGCATACCGTAAGTAAGTGGTCCTCTTTGTATGTTTCCTGAAGAACAGTCAAACCTCTTCGTTGAATGTTAGCATTACAGGCCGTGGCTGTAGGCACTCACTGCTGTACCTCTCTCCTCACCTCCTCAGTGATATACCTCAGTGTGTGTTTTTTAGGATGAAGCCAAACAACAGATCTTAACTAGACTTGAGTTTTTTCTGGTAATGATAAAGGTAGATGTGTATTACCTCCATTTGTCTCCTTTTGTAATACTTAGTATTTATTAACTACTACAGATGAAATGTGGTAACTGATGTTGCAGACGTGTCTCGTAACCCCAGATACACAATGGAGGCACTGATCATGAGTTTTCATTTACAGCTTTTCATTCCTTTTACTTTAGAGCAGTTTTAACCATTTATTCGTTCACCAAAAACAGTCTTTGCTTTCATAAATTTTGACATTGAAACGATGAATAAATATTCCCTTTGAGTGCAGCTGCCAGCGGTTGTTTCCACATTTATGAAAATCAAGGTTCGTGGAATTTTGTGACTTTTGCACAAACACACTAAAGACAGACAGCATCAACAGTGCAGGTTAAATGTAAATTTTAGTTTCTGAGGGCAGTTTATCCATATTGCACACGCAGAAGGTAAAATGACAGAACATGGGTAGTCATTCCACTTCTTTGCGTCAGTTGTCTGGTTGTCCTGGATCCCAGTAGACATATTCTACTGCACAACCATCAGACCACATCTATCTGCCTTCTTTATGGAGGTCAGTAAGGTTTTGAGGAAAAAAATTAACATATTTGGCATGAAGATTGGGGCAGACTGGGATTGAACCACCAACTGTCTGGTTAGTAGGTGACCTGCTCTACCACCTGAGCGACAGCCACGAAAAGGCTTATCAAAGTTTGACGAATGTGGAAAAATTATTGTTAAAAATCAACGTATTTTGTCCAGTTGAGTGTTATGAAAAAATGCCCTCACTGTTTTGAGAATTGCATGAAGACTTATCTGCTGTGATAATTCAGCCAAATCAATTGAGAAAAACTGTACAAAACAAGATTTTAGGTTATTCTGGGAAGATCAATGAGGAGGTGCATTTTCTGCATTCATCCCTATTTGAAATACTAACTGCATGCTGATGAAACATGCAAGCGCATGTCTGTGACACCAGTTACACGCTTGCATGTTTTGTCATGGGCCCTGTAACCTCAGAATTAAACAGTGGAGGCACTGATGATGAATTTTCATGTATAATTGTTTATTCATTTTACTTTGGAGCAATTTTAAACATTCATGTGCAAAAAAGTTTTTGCTTCTGTACAATGCAGGGAAAATACACATTTTAGTTTCTAAGGGCAAGTTATCCGTGTTGCACAAACAGAAGGTAAAATGAGCGAACATGTGCGATCATTCCACTTCTTTAAGTCCAACAAGTTGGTGTGAACACAGTGTTCATTTGTTCCACCGTTGTCTGGTTGTCCTGCATGCCAGTAGACGAAACTCACTGCACAACCATCAGACCACATCCATCTGCCTTCTTTATGGAGGTCACTCAGTCCAATCCAGGTCCATCGCTCAGCATGGTCAAAGTTCTTAATTAATGATTTAACAAACTCCTCTTCCTCGTTGCTGTGGATAGACACCAGGTTGGCTCGTTGTGACACACAGTAGAGCTCTGCATCAGCCCAGCTCATGTGTGTGGCCACATATTTGTAGCAGCGGCCATTGAAGCTGTACCAGAACATGGGACAGCTTTCACGCAGTAGTTGAACTCTGTGGTCATCTAAAGAAGACACAGCAGTCAGAACTTAATGAAATACAAACTAATTTTGTCAGTGTGACTGACATTTTAGAAAAAATGTATTTTTCAGAGGGTAGATCAGAGAAGCATGTCTGCACAGTTGACACTGTCAAAGTTAAAACATGCAGAGAAATAAGCTGCTCTTATTATGTTTACTAGCAAGTCTTTATCATAACTTTACGGTCTAGTTGAACCAATGTGACGGAGGGAAAAAAATCCAAAACAAAATAATCTAACACCAAGAATTTTGTATCACTGACTGCTGAAACAGAGATATGAGAAATCTAAACAACATGTTTTTGGAGTGTTTGACTAAATTGTGATTAAAAGAAAATTAAACACACACACAAATAAAGCTAAAATAAAGGAAGGGATGGAAGAGTCAGAATGTGTGACAGTTACCAAGTTGGTGCTTCACTTGATTTTCATCAGGAGACTCAGAAGGAGCACCCAGAGCCAGACCGAACAAGAAGAGGAGCAAGATCATGTTGGAGCTTTAAGTCTCAACGTGTGATGAGGAGCTGCTGAAGCTTCTTTGTACTGGATTCCTCCAAAGAGTTCATGCTGCTTTCTTTTATAGCTGCCTGAGAGGGTGTTTTCACTGCTGGTGTGACATCACTGGCCAAACTGACCAGAACCCTCCACTGTAAACAACATTAAACACAAGCCAGAAAAGACCATTGAATTCCAACGAATACCAACACGTGACTGTGACTGATTTTACTGTCCAATTATATTCTATTGTGTCATAAAAGGCATTGATTAAGTAAACAGACAGGGCAGAGGTTTTACAGGAGGAGAAAAGAAGAGACTCCAGAGCTGCTTTAGTAAACAGAAAGACAACAAACTCCCTCCATGCAAGAGGATTTCTTTCTTTTTTGCGTTGATGCTTGAAAGATAACTGACAGTTGGAGGGTCTGAGATTTTAAAGGCATCTGAAGTCTTTATCTTTCCCTAAGAATCAGTAAGAAATGTAAATTCTATAGAATTACACATACAGCTTATTTACTTGATTTTTAACCTGTTGGATGCAAACAGTTTTACAGCAACTTTAATTTTCTGTAATTTATTAATATCTGATCCTGACAGGACACATATTGGTACTTTCTGACCTTGTACCAAATTTGCACGAGCTTATAAGTTGAAGTCTTTTTACATGTATTATTTCCTTGCTCTTAGCCCATTAAAAACCATCAAGGTTGCAGCTGAAGGGATAAATCTAAAACTGTCCTTTTAAACATTTAATAAAACTTGTTTAAAATCTGTTTCTCTTCTGTCTTAACTGCAGAATGCTCCGATATTTGTTTAGGATACAATAATATTTTTGCCTGTGAATGTGAATGATAATGATGAAGGACAGTGGATAGAATAGATTTGTTTACACTCTTTACATTAAATCTTTATTTTATTGTTCAATTAGGAAAAATAGTGCAGCGATTTTATCCAAATGTTTTTGGCTTGTTTGCACGCATGAAAATACAATTTTCAGACTTTTGTACTTAAGCACACTTAATCATCACCACAGAAAAGCAGATGTAAAATCAGTGAGTTAAATCAGTAATAAGCTGCTCAGTGCGAGAGTTCAGCAAACACAAGAGAATTTTTTCAAATGTGTTGTTGTTACATAACAAGTCTGTGGCCTGGTTGAAATGCACACAGTGCTCATTATATACTCTGTTGCTCAGCTCTCCATCATTTCTAAGAACAAAGCTGACTTCACATGCATTAACCCAAATCCATCCTGACTGAGTCACTGATTCCAGTCCAGATGTGTTTATGAGCAGGATCAAAGTTTTGGAGTAGCAGTTTAATAAACTTCCTTCCAAACTGTGGATAGACACCAGGTTGGCTCCCTCTGACACACAGTGCAGCTCTGCATCAGCCCAGGTCTTAAATTTGGCTGTATAACTGCAGCAATGGCCACTGAAGCTGTACCAGAACACAGGACTGTTTCCAGGCTGTAACACTTCACATTCATCTAAACTCACAAAGCAATCTCATGGTTGCCTCATGGGAAGCTTCGGCCGAGCGGGGGGGGGTTTACTGGGCTTAAGCCCGGGTTGTTGTTTCAGAAGCCCGGGGTCTTTTGGAGTGTAATTTGTTTCATAGTTAGATGCCTGACTGACAACTGTATAAAACAAAAACTACACACAATATTCGAAGCACATAGCGCACAGTCGTAAATTCCCTCTAATTTTAGTATGGTCCGAGCTCAGGCACTAGCCGACTGAGCACAGCACTTACGCATGTGAGCGAGGGGAGAGAAGCTGCTGCCTGCGAGTTTGCTGTAGAAGTGCAGCCAGGCAGACAGAGGAGAGCTTAAGTTTGACCAGGTACCAAAGCAAATCATTCGTACTGTACAAATAATATAAATATGACTGTGTATCACAAAAGATTGATATCAAACTGATCACTTTACCCATATTACGTTACTTGCTCTTCGAGTGAATCAACAAATGGCGAAATGAAAAGCCGAACAACAATGCTGGGGTTCTTTTAGAGATAACATAAAATGTTTATAAAATGTCTGGCTCCGCCTCTGACGGGAAGGTAGAAGACTACCAATAAAATGTTGTTGTTGTTGTTGTTAAGTTTTTGTTGAAAACAATTGCTGGCGATGTCTCCCGAGGAGAGTAGAATCTCTCACAATTACACCAAGATAACAAGAGTGATACTGTGATGCCACAGTTTTAATGAACACAGCTCTGACCTGAAAACTGTTTTCTCTTATTTAACAAACCTAAACAAAAAAAACTTAACAGGCATATTCTGACTTTCCATCGAGAAGTCATTTCTATCAAGTGGAAATGATATTATTATAAATTCAACTTGATGTCACAAAGTTTGCAGATATCTTAAGACCAGTTTTATTAATATACTCTGGATTACAACCAGAATCAAATCTTCTTTGATTAATTTTATTAAAGGAAAAAAAAAAAACACATCAATGCCATTCACTGAGAACGTTTCACAGACAGGTAGAGATGACAGTTGCTGCTTGCAATGTAATGTTGACCTAAAGTACAAAGAAGATTTTTTTTTCATAACAGTGTCATGTAAATACTTTCTGTTAATTATTTCTTCCACGATGAAGTGTGTTTAAATCATAGCAGGGCACAGACAGTGATATTTGGGCCGAGGTGTGGAAGTGGATGGCTCTCTGTGGGGAGTTGGAGCTGTTTGAATGGATTGAAGAATCTGCTGTGATGCTCTGGACTCTCTTACCTGTGTGTAAAAGTTGCTTTTGGCCTTGAAATTACTGCAGTGATTTACAAGAAATGTCCAGTATTAATATTGTTTGTTTTTTTATCCAGTGTAAACACCCCCCCCCCCCCAAAAAAAACACAACAAGTTCTTTACAGCAGACAATTTACTACATTTTAAAATTGTGCAATCCATGTATTATTAGTAAAACTCCTGGTAAGATAACTATGTAACGCATTTTACAAATTGTGCTATTAAAATGTTTATTTATTCATAAACAGTCTTAAGAAAGCTGGGGAGGGCATTCAGATGGTCCCTGCCAGGTCGCGCAGTTTCTCATAAATGTTGCCTGGTTTATTTGCTACATTCAGGCTGAGGGGTCAGATGATGATGATGATGATGATGATTCTTTCATTGCATAATCAGATGAAAAGATATAGAAAATGTAAAAAAAAAAATATAGATATGGTTGTTAACTATCTCTTGCTTAAACAGTTTAAAATCTTCTTAGTCTGTGGGGACTTGGAAAAGTTGTTTGCATTGTTGTTAATTAAGACCAGGTTGAATGTTAATAAAGTGTTTATTCTCTCCTACCTCTCAACACATGAAGTTTTTGCACTTATAACTAACTAACTAACTAACTAACTAACTAACTACTGCAGTATATTTTTTGTATGAGCCCCTTTTTATGCCTCTTTCAATGATGAAACACTAAACACAGTGTCTGTATTTTATGCGGTTAAACTGTCTAGTAATGGTAAAAACCTTTATCCTTGTACTGCTAATAACATGCCCTTTGTGAGACTGGCGATCTGTCCAGGGTGTACCCTGCCTCTTCCCTAAGAAAATTATGTGGGTTACAGTACAGTCAATAACAGACTAAACTAATTAAACGATACAATATGTTACAGATTTACATCTAAAAATAGCACTAATATATTCAAGGATTAACAGCGGTGATTATAAATAAATATCAAGAATATTGACAGGAATGTTACAGGAAAGTAGAAATAGCGTCTTCAAAAAGGGTGTAACTATTGCAGTGTCTACAGTGTATTAGATGGAGGAGTTGTACAGGGAGATGGCCACGGGCAGGAATGATTTCCTGTGTTGTTCAGTGGTGCTTTTTGGTAGTCCAGGTACCATCACCCCCAGAGGGGCAATCCGCCCCCAGATCCAAGAGATGTTTCCGTTTACTCTGGGGTGGAGACAAGCATACAGCCAGCTCCTTCTCCTGGCCCCCCACACCAGATGGTGTGGGGGGCCAAATTCTATTTCTATTTGATTTATTCATTAAATAGAGAAAACAATTTTTTTACCCCAAAACCTACAGTGGTAGCCCCATATCAGACAGAAATGACAAATGATACTGAACACGACCTGTTAAATTAGGTCTGTAGAGTGGGAAATGATAATGAAGCAGTTCATTTAATTTCATTTAAAAATTCATTTAATTAGCTCTTCATATTTCTGACCACTAGATGTCACCAAAGAGGACAGTGTTAAAAAGCTTCGAGTCATGAACCCTTTTTCAGCACTACTTTCTGTCGTGGTCCTTTTCTAGTTTATTCTGATTTTGTATTAGTTCTTTGGGTTTGGTCGTCGTGTTTATTATCCCTACCTGTGTCTTCCCTCTGTGCTCCATTTGGGTCCCCGCGTTTGTGTTGTAAAATAGTCCGTGTGTTTCCTGCTTTACTTTGTAGGTCTGTGTCTCAGTATGTCCATTAGTTCCAGCTGTGTCCCCTCCTGTGTGCCATTTCCTGATTACCTGATGTGTGTATTTATACTGTGTGTCTGCCTGTGCTCCTCGTCGCGTCGTCTGTGTTTCCCTGTGAATCTTCCGTGTATTTAATGTTATTCCGTGTTTCTCCGTGTCTCTCTGCTCCTCGCTCCATGTCCTCCTTTTGTATTAGTTTTCCCAGTTTAAGTTTATGTTCAGTTCTGCCCACACCTTGGTTATTGTGCACTTAAATAAAACCCACTTGCACCTCCGCCGCTGTCTGCTTTTGGATCCTCCTTTCTCACCTCCACACGACTGCCGCCCCAGCCTTGACACTTTCAATGCTTCAGAAAGCTTCATTTGGCAATAACTAATATGTACAATATATACACAAATAACTATTCTAGCCCTTATAGATAAACAAACTTTATCAGACACAATACACAAAGACACAGCCGGGTTGGAAGCTGGAGGAGCCATGATGGTCTTGATGGGTCCCAATTTATAGCCAGCCCCAAACTCATTTTACACCATGGGCCACATACAGCCCACTTTGATCTTAAGTGGGGCAGACCAGTTAAACTCCCCTTTCTGTCAGTGTGAAGAAGTTACATATTGTTTTTCTACATGACATAGAAAAAAATCTGTCAGCACAACTCTTTGGACATAAATTGTAAGAAATAAACATGTAAAAATACAGAAGAAGTTCTGGGAGCTCATTAAATAAAAAAACAAATCAAATAAACTACAATGTATGGTAGCACTGAAGCATCACAGTATGATTCATGAACATCATTTTCTGAAGTTTACCTGCTAATCTTTCCATTTAGGAAGCATAAATATTTTGAATCCATTTCACATGCTTTGGTGCAAATGAACTTGGCAAATGACAACTTTGTGTACATTCTCTTTGTTTCCATACAGTAGGTACTGTTGCACTTTAGCAACAGTGGAGTGGATGACATCACTCACAGTCTCTGCGTCAGATTGGAGGAATGTAAACAATGACAACAACAGCGTGTGTGAATTCTCTGGGCAAATAATAGGGACACAGGTTTACAGCCAGAAAGTCAGTGTTAGCACATCCATACATGCTGTTGCAAGAAGGTCTGCTGTGAGTCCCAGGCACAGTCTCAAGAGTGTGTAGGAGGTACCAGGAGAAAGGCTGTTACCTGAGACGAGCTGGACAGGACTATAGAAAAGCATCAACACACCGTCAACAACCTTTTTTTTCCTGACAAAAACAAGATGATAACTTCAATAAAACCTAATGCACGAGGAACAAATCTATGACGAAATGTACAACACTTTAAATAAAAACAAGTAATCTCTTTGTGCAGTAAGGTTAGATGTGCACATTTAATCTGCTGCTGTTAAAGCAGGAGGGAGGGAAGCTTGAAAGTCAATGTTTGGTATGACTTCAGTCTTCAGGAAAAGTTCTCCAGATTTCCTGAAGAACATTCAAAGCTTTTTTTTTTTTTCGTTAACTTTTTCACTTTGCAGATGGCTGTAGACACTCACTGTTGTACCTCTTTCCTGGCCTCCTCATTGATATACTCCTGTCTTGTTTTCTTTTTAGAATGAATAAATTAATGAATGAATTAAATAAATCTTAATAAATAAATCTTAATAAGATTTGAGTTAGTTTTGGTAATGATAAAGGTAGAAGTATCTTTTCTCCATTTGCCTCCTTTTGATATACTCAGCTTCAATAACTGTGTACTGATGAAATTGGGGTAACTGATGTTGCGGGCATGTGCTTGCATTTTGTCACATGCCTCGTAACCCCAGAGACACACAGTGGAGGCACTGATCATGAATTTTCATGAATTTTCATTATAACTTTTCATTCCTTTTAATTCAGAGCTATTTTAATCATTTATTTATGTGTCAACAACAGTCTTTGCGATGAGTAAATATCCCCTTGCCAGATGCCAATTGTTGATTCCAGATTCATGAAAATCAAGGCTGGTGAAATTTTGTGACTTTTGCACAAACACATAGAGACAGATAACATAAACAGTGCAGGTTAAATGTACATTTCAGTTTCTAAGGGCAGTTTATCCGTGTTGCACAAACAGAAGGTAAATTGACAGAACATTTCTGATCATTCCACTTCTTTAAGTTTGAATAGTTAGTGTGAACACAGTGTTCATTTGTTCCACCACTGTTTGGCTCTCCAGTACATCAGAGAAGTATATCTGCACAGTTGACACTGTGAAAGTTAAAACATGCAGAGAAGTAAGCTGCTCTTATTGTGTTTACAAGCAAGTTTTTTATCATAACTCTACAGTATAGACATTGGGAAAAAATCTATGCTACAGTTCAACACCAAGAATTTTGTATCTCAGAATCTGCTGAAACGGAAACATCAGAAACATGAACAACATGTTCTCACAGTGAAATAAATAAAGACACACATAAAGGTAAATATAGAGAAAAGAGCAGTTGGAGCTTCACTTCACTGCCATCAGACGGAGCCTCAGAAGGAGCACCCAGAGTCAGACTGAACAAGAAGAGGAGCAAGATCATGTTGGAGCTTTAAGTCTCAAAGTATGATGAGGAGCTGCTGAAGCTTCTTTGTACAGGATGTTCAGATTTCTGCAGAGCTGAAGCTGCTTTCTTTTATAGCTGCCTGAGAGGGTGATTTCACTCCTGGTGTGACATCATTGGCCACATGGACCAAAGTTTTCCATTGTACACAATAACACTAAACAGAAGCCAGAAAAAACATCACATGCCAAAAAGTTAATAGTTGTTGAACAGTCACGTTTCTTGGTACTTCCAGGAGAACGTGACTGTTTTTGATGTAATTCTATATTTATGGTTTGATCAAAGACCTTTTCAGCATAACGATTAAAGAAACAGGACAGTTGTAACAAGACAAGGCAAGTAGCTGCTCTCATAAAGAAAGACCAATCAAATTCCTTACATTAAAGAGCATCATTTATGCATGTCACCATAGCATGTTCATGATGAATTAGTATCTTAATTTCTAAGCACAGACTTTGTGTTTTATACAGACGCAAAACTATCAGCGCATTTGCTGTCAATTCACTTCTTAGCTGTATGATAGTTGTTTGTAACACGGTCTTCCTTTCCTCTGTAATTGTTTGGCCCACCTGTTTTCCAGTTAAAAAAAAATGTACCAAACAGCCATCAGACCACATCCATCCTGTCCCATGTTCAGTGTCCCAGAACTCTCGTGTACAAGCCAGCATAGAGAGTTTCCATGCTGCAGCTTCACTGCCCAGTCATCTGAAGAAGACAGAAACAAGAAGAGGAAAAAGATCATAATTTTTTTGTGACTGAAACAAAACTGATCTGTACTGCTGAGATCCTAAAGGGGAGACCTGCTGTCAGGCTGCTTTTCTGCATGTACTTCAGAGAATAGAAAGAAACATTAGATATTAGCTTCTCTCCATCGGCTCCCTGCTAAATCCAGAGCAATAAAGTGCGTCGCTCTCAGACTGCTGGTTTACTTGTGGTTTTGAGGGTAATTCAAGTAGAATGGGACACAGAGCCTTCTAGCTAAAGGCTCCTCTACTGTGGAACCAGCTATTCAGGAGACAGATGACCTCTATACTTTTAATATTAAGCTTTCCTTTTTGACAAAGGTTATTCTCCCCTCTGCTCTTTTCCCCTTGGGGACTTGGGGAGGTAGAGCCTACAGCCCGATCCGACAGGGAGGTGTGGGATGCCAGATCAGGCCCCCCCCTTCCAGCTCTCCTCTCTACTATCTTGTCTCTTTTGTCTTACTTCTCTCTATCACCTTTTGTATCCCTTTTCTATCCAAAGACCCTGTGGAGTTGAGGCACACAACGATGTGTCCCGCTGGTAAAGTTTCTGGGGTGCCTTTCCTCATAGCAGCAATCCCTCAAGACTTTCTCCATTTGAAGCAATGCATCAGGGATTATAACATCTAGTCCTTTTACTGCATCCTGGTTGGGGGGACGTGATAAAAGTGCATTTAAAGGAAAAGAGGAGCCAGAGTGTGGGACAGTTACCAAGCTGTAGCTTTACTTCATTTTCATCATGAACTAAAGCTAAAGCTACATTTTCATGCTACTAGCAATGAAAAAGACACTAACAAAAGCAAAACTAGAGAAAAATCAGTAAGAAGAGACAAGAAAAGAGCAGTGGTCTGTGGCTGCTAACTCAAGATCTTGTTGACGTCTCTCAAGTGTACCTCTTGTCACTTTAGTTTTCACTAAAGCATGTAAAAAAGAAAAGACAAAAAGAAAGAAAGAAATCCTCTTGCATGGAGGAAGTTTGTTCTCTGTTTGTTTACTACTAAGCTCAGGAGATTTTTTCTTCCTGTGTAAGTTCTGGCCTGATCTGTTTGATTAATCAATATCGTTTATGACTACTACTACTGCTGCTACTGAAAGCATCCTTGAAATACTTGAAAAATTACTTTGTGAAAATTATTTTTGTTTTTCCACCTAACTTCACTATTTGCTGCTTCATTCTTCCTGTTCTTCTATAGCCTCTTTGTCCTCTCCCACATAGCAGACAGGTATGGCCCGGATCTGGTGTCAAGCCGGCACTGCTGGCTGACTTCTGGCATGATTAGACGTGTGTCATCCAGATATGGGCCAGGCCTGGCATAGATGGCACTGTCTATGTGATGGCATGCCATATCTGGCTCGATTGTGGTTTGGTTTATGTGGCCCAGGCTCATAGAAAACAGGTCTTCTCTCCGGGTACTCCGGCTTCCTCCCACCGTCCAAAGACATGCAACTTGTGGGGATAGGTTAATTGGATAAACCAAATTGCCACTAGGTGTGAATGTGCGAGCGAATGTGAGTGTGAATGGTTGTCTGTCCTTGTGTGTTGGCCCTGCGACAGACTGGCGACCTGTCCAGGGTGTACCCCGCCTCTCGCCCCATGACAGCTGGGATAGGCTCCAGCGCCCCCCGCGACCCTGAAAAGGAGAAGCGGAAGCGAATGGATGGATGGATGGATGTTGGAGTCCTTATCACTACTGGCAGCCACAGTGGCTAACACTGGCTACAAGCCCATTTAGGTTGCAAAAGTAGACCAGTTGCTGTATACATTCTCTATGTTTGCATACCGTAAGTAAGTGGTCCTCTTTGTATGTTTCCTGAAAAACAGTCAAACCTCTTCTTTGGATGTTAGCTTTACAGCTGTGGCTGTAGACACTCACTGCTGTACCTCTCTCCTCACCTCCTCAGTGATATACTTCTGTGTGTGTTTTTTTTAGGATGAAACCAAACAACAGATCTTAATTAGATTTGAGTTTTTTCTGGTAATGATAAAGGTAGATGTGTATCATCTCCATTTGTTTGTTTTTTAATACTTAGTGTTTATTAACTACTACTGATGAAATGTGGTAACTGATGTTGCAGACGTGTCTCGTAACCCCAGATACACAATGGAGGCACTGATCATGAGTTTTCATTTACAGCTTTTCATTCCTTTTACTTTAGAGCAGTTTTAACCATTTATTCGTTCACCAAAAACAGTCTTTGCTTTCATAAATTTTGACATTGAAACGATGAGTAAATATTCCCTTTGAGTGCAGCTGCCAGCGGTTGATTCCACATTTATGAAAATCGAGGTTCGTGGAATTTTGTGACTTTTGCACAAACACACTAAAGACAGACAGCATAGACAGTGCAGGGAAAATATAAATTTTAGTTTCTGAGGGCAGTTTATCCATACTGCACGAACAGAAGGTAAAATGCAGTCAGACCACTTCTTTGTGTCAGTTGTCTGGTTGTCCTGCATCCCAGTAGACAAAATCTACTGCACAACCATCAGACCACATCTATCTGCCTTCTTTATGGAGGTCAGTAAGGTTTTGAGGAAAAGAATAAAAAAATTTATAACACAGTCTTTAAAGGGTGGTTAAAGGATTTTATTTCTTCATCTCAGAGTTGAAGTGATTGATTGTTCATGTAAATGGACTGGTTCTTACAGAGCGCTTTTCTACTCTGAGATTTCAAAGCGCTTTATACAACTTGTTCATTCACCCAATCACACAAGCACTTTTTCCTAAGTTGTTACTAACTAACATTCACACAGCATTCACAGTCTGATGGATGCATCAGAGAGCAACATGGGGTTAGTATCTTGCCCAAGAATATTTGACATGTAGACTGGAGCAGACTGGGATCGAACCACCAACCTTCCAGTTAGTAGGTGACCTGAGCTACAGCTAACAAAACATTTGTCATGTTTCTACAAATACGGAAAATTTATTGTTAAAATCAATTCTGGGAAGATCAGTGAGGAGGTGTATTTTCTGTATTCATCCCTATCTAAAGTATTAAATGCGTGCTGATGAAACATGCAAGCGCATGTCTGTGACACCAGATACGTGCTTGAATGTTTTGTCACGAGCCCTGTAACCTCAGAGTTTCTAAGGGCAGGTTATTCGTGTTGCACAAACAGAAGCTAAATTGAGAGAACACTGGTGATCATTCCACTTCTTTGCTTCAAACACGTTAGTGTGACCACAGTGTTCATTTGTTGCATAATTGTCTGGTTGTCCTGCATGCCAGTAGGTGAAATTCACAGCGGAACCATCAGACCACATCCATCTGCCTTCTTTATGAATGTCACTCAGTCCAATCCAGGTCCATCCCTCAGCGAGGTCAAAGTTCTTAATTAATGATTTAACAAACTCCTCTTCCTCCTCACTGTGGATAGACACCAGGTTGGCTCGCTGTGACACACAGTAGAGCTCTGCATCAGCCCAGCTCATGTGTGTGGCCACATATTTGTAGCAGCGGCCATTGAAGCTGTACCAGAACATGGGACAGCTTTCTTGCAGTAGTTGAACTCTGTGGTCATCTGAAGAAGACACAGACACAGTCAGAACTTGATGAAATACAAACTAATAACTGTTTTTGTCAGTGTGACTGACATTTTTTCTTTGATGTACCCACTAAAGAATATCAGAAAAGCATGTCTGCACAGCTGACACGGTGAAAGTTAAAACATGCAGCTGCTCTTATTATGTTTACAAGCAGGTCTTTATCATAACTCTACAGTATAGTAGAACCAATCTGACATGCAGAAAAAAATCTATGTGTTTGACTAAAATGTAATTAAGATAATAAATGCACACACACACATAAAGCTGAAATAAAGGAGGGAAGGGAAGATTTAGAATTTGGGTTGGTTACCAAGTTTTAGCTTCACTTCACTTCCATCAGAAGGAGCACCCAGAGTCAGACTGAACAGGAAGAGGAGCAAGATCATGTTGGAGCTTTAAGTCTCAACCTTTGATGAAGAGCTGCTGAAGCTTCTTTGTACAGGATTCCTGCAGAGAGTTGGAGCTGCTTTCTTTTATTGCTGTCTGAGAGGGTGTTTTCACACTAAACACAAACCAGAAAAAAAAGATAAAATTCCAAAAACAGGAACAAAGGTTGTTTGTTTTTTTGCTGTGTTATTTGTATTTATTGCACCATAAAGGCGTTATCAGCACAATGACTAATCAAACAGGACAGGTCAGAGCTCTAACAGGTAAAAACTCCTGAGTTGGTCCATTAAACAAATACAGAATGAACTCCACACAATCAAGAGGATCCTCTCTTAGTACTGGACCCAGAGACATGTGACTGCTGTCGCAGGCCTGATTGGAGTAAATGACGAAATAGATAAACTATTAGGACCTTTGGTTTAGTAGACTTACTTCACTTCACCCTTGTGTCTATTACAATTGTAAAGCATCCAAAATAAAACCCCTGCAGTAACCAGACTAATCTAAAAGCAGATCATTACCACTGCTGTGTCAGCTACACTGTCCTGCAGATATTTGGCACTCATGTGAGAGGTTTGTGTGATGGTCTTAAAGCTTTGTTCATCTGAGCTTCCACCATATCCCTTTACTGAAGTTTCCTGATAACATTTCTAACAGTGAAACTGACATTTGGAAGTGAACCTCTATCTTTTAATAGCCTTCAAGTGGTTTGTATATAGAAACTACTGTATAGAGAGTTATTTAGTTACTCTAAGTAGGCCTTCCATAATTGATCCATTTTCATGCAGGTTTCCTGTTATGAAAAAGGGAGTGGAGAGCTCACATTTTAACATCTAATCTAAATGTTTCATTTTGCCAAGAAGGACTTTTATGATACATAAATTACAGTACAGCAAAGTTCAGGTACTTGTGTCAGTAGTATTTGGTGACCTGCACAGCGGACTCCATTCCTACAATCAAACATGCACAAAGAGAAAAGGTGAGAGAGGCTGTCCGCTCGGGAGTGCAGAAAGAGAGCATGACCTTCAGTAGCTTCAAGTGTTAAAGGATCATTTAATCCCACATTAACGAGTTCATGAAGTTCTGAGATTTAAAAACAAAAAACAAACACGCTTTTACAAACACCACAGTCACTGGCGTTAATAGAGAATTACATTTTTTTTACTATCTATCCATCCATCTTTTTTCGCTTATCTGGGGCCAGGCATGGGGAAGCCTAAGAAGAGAACCCCAGACCTCCCTCTCCCCAGCCACCTCCTCCAGCTTGTCCGGGGGAACACCATGGCGTTCCCAGGCCAGCCAAGAGATATAATCTCTCCAGCGTGTCCTGGGTCTGCCCCGGAGCTTCCTCCTGGTTGCACATGCCTGGAACACCTCACCCAGGAGGCACCCAGGAGGCATCCTTGTCAGATGCCCGAACCACCTCAACTGGCGGCTCTACTCTGAGCCCCTCTCGGCTGGCTTAACTTCTCACTCTATCTCTAAGGGAGAGGCCAGCCACCCTTCGGACGAAGCTTTTTTCCGCCGCTTGTATCCGCAATCTTGTTCTTTCGGTCACTACCCACAGCTCGTGACCATAGGTGAGGGGAGGGACATAGATCGACCGGTAAATTGAGAGCTTCGCTTTTACACTCAGCTCTCTCTTTACCACGAAGAACCGGTATAGCATTCACATCACTGCAGCCTCAGCACCAATCCGCCTGTCGATCTCGCACTCCCTTCTCCCGTCACTCGTGAACAAGAAGCTGAGATACTAAAACTCTTCCACTTGGGGCAGGAACTTGTCCGGAGTGGGCACTGTGGTGGCAGATTTCTTTTCTCATGTATTAATCACATATTTAATCATATCACATTAGTTATAGTAGTATCACTTTCTCACTTTACTATAGTAAGAGCACTCCTGTCACCAGTTGCATGTGGAATGTTAACACAGTGAGGCCATTGTAATGGGAGACGTTAAACAGATAGTGAGATTCTGCTTCTCAGGGATGTAAATCTTTAGGTGACGGCCAAGCAGAAAACAAGGTCATAATTCTCTCTGTGAGGGAGAAGGTATAGCCCCCCCATGAGAGGGGCCAACATGTAAGAGTTTGTGGAATGTTCTTTGTCTGTGTGTCTGTATATAAGATGTAAGGGCGGTGGCCACAAGGCAGAGATGGTCCAAGTGTTTCACTGGGATGCTCTCTCCAAATTGCAATGTGTTCAATAAACCCACTTCAAATCAAGCTCACTGGGTGTGTTGCAGGTTATTGTTAAATTTTCCACAACAGCACTCTACCCTTTTCCAGTTGAGGACCATGGCCTAAGATTTGGAGGTGCTAATTGTCATTTCCACTGGTTCACACTTGGCTGCAAACCGTTCCAGTGCGAGTTGGAGGCCATCACCCGATGAATCCAACAGAAGCGCATCATCCATGAAAAGCAGAGATGAGAGTCTGAGACCCAAGTGAAAGTGTCGGCCACTTGGCTGCGCCCAGAAATTCTGTCCATAAAAATTATGAACAGAATCGGTGCCAGGGCTGCCCTAACCCTAACCCTTATTTTTAAGTTACACTTTATTATAAATTCAACATGATGTCACAAAGATGTCACACCAATGCCATTTACTGAGAAAGTTTCATAGACAGGTAGAGATGGCAGTTGCTTCCTATATGTAGAGGGAAGGTCTTTATTTTGTCACTAAGCTGTGACGATAGTTTCAATGTAATGCAAGCGATGGTGTTAGCGGAACAAGAAGCACTAAAATGATAAAGCACTACAAAAAGTACAAAGAAGATTTTTTTTCATAACAGTGTCATGTAAATACCTTCTGTCAATTATTTCTTCCAAAAGGACGTGTGTTTAAATCATAGCAGGGCACAGACAGTGACATTTGGGCCGAGGTGTGGAAGTGGATGGCTCTCTGTGGGGAGTTGGAGCTGTTTGAATGGATTGAAAGAATCTGCTGTGATGCTCTGGACTCTTACCTGTGTGTAAAAGTTGCAAACAATAAATATAAGAAGAGTAAGAAAATAAATATGAATCTTAGAATAGATCTTTTTAGTAATGTGTTTTTATTTCAGTTTACTACAAATAAATAACAAATATAGCCTTTTGCTTACACATTAGCAGTCTGTTAAGAGTTAGAAGAATAATCTAGAAAAAAAACAAAAAACAAAACACACACTGTGTGTTTTGTTAAAAAAAAACAGAACTTTAACGATGGCTCGTAAAGCAAAATATGCTTGTGTTGATTTCCTCCATTACAGCGTTTAAGAGCAGGTTGATCATCATCACACTCACTTAATCTACTGCTGCCCTCAACCGGCTACAAAACATGGTTACGTCTTAATTGTTAAATCCCTGAAGAATTCACTGAGGTTTGTTTTTATGTCTCAGTCATGTACAAGTTCATATTTAAAATGACTAATACAGGGCCTTTGTATGACAATTGATATGATATTTGCAAACAGTTAGTTTTGCTAACTTGTGACCTGTGTGTAGCTGCATTTTAGCTTAAATTTAAATCACTGTTTACTTAAATGTTAACTAATAAATTAAAAATTCTACTTCAAAAGCATGAAGAGTAAATATTTGAAATGCCAATGTAACACGGGCGGACTTTTTACGCTAAAAAGAAAGATTCTTTAAAATACAAGGGGGAGCAAGCGAGTCAGATACCCAGGGCACAGAGATGCAGCAGGTCTCATCAGAAACAGTTTATTTCTAGGCCAGGGATCACAAATAAAAACACCCTTAAAATGTAAGAAATAAAATGTTATCTACTAAAACTAAATAAAACAATTCTAAAACCCATAAAACTACCATTTTCTACATTCACTAAAAACCTCCCTGCTATAATTATGCCACATGTTCATTATGGGTCCATCAGCAGGCCAGGAAGTTCTTCTTTAAAGCTGAGTCCACACCAGCCTCGTCTTCAGCAGACGAGAAAGAGCCTCCCATCTTCTTCTTCCGCTGGCCCATCACTTCCCAGCCCGGCTTGCGTTCTGCACCCGAATCTGTTATGCGACCACCGCCACAGCTCCCCTTGCGTCGGTGTCCTGTAACATAACAAATAGGGGCCAGAACAATGGTCCCAGAAGCGGCCCGGCTCATGGCCATGGCGACCCTCTCCCAATCCAGCTGCACCCAGTAAACAGTAGAGACCCTACTCACAAATGCAGGCAGAGGTAAACCTCTGCCCTGCTGCCAGTCACACGCGTTGTCTCCTACTGTTGCCGTTCCATGAGGTCAGGACTGGGTCGCCGGGTCGCCGGGTCGCTGTGTCACGCTGGCCATCTAGCACTAACCTTCTAGTCTGAGGCCTCTCTCCCTTCAGCGCTCAGCTAGCCTGCTTTTAAAAGGTCTTTACACAGCTGATAGGCCACCTCTGGACACACCCATGCCTCAGCAGGTGGTACCTATCAGCTAATTTGTCCCAGGTGTAGCCAGTCCACAGTGGATAAAAACCATGTCACATAAAACACTAAAAACCATGCAATAGAAATAGAATAAAACCATGCAAATAAAATGACACTCATAAATAACCACTAAAAATCAGAATAAAAACAATATACAAGATAAATACAAATTTCCACTGTGTGACACCAGCAATCCAGGACCTCTACAGACAGCTTTGTATGAGGAAGGCACAATTACTGTACACACTGTACATGTATTTATTCTACTCTTTCTTATTGATATATATTTCCTTATTTTTATAGTTTACTTTATAAATGCTACCTTATGTGCAAGTTTCCATGAGCCTAAGAATTTCATTGCCAGTCATGATGTGCCATTGTTACCTGTATATGACAAAATAAAACTTTAAACTTGAATCTCAGAAGGACTTTATCAATTACTCTTTGCACTTTTTTCACAAGCAAGGTAATAAAATTTATATAAGGATATTCCCACCAAAAAGTTTCATTTTTATTTTACACCTAAACACAAACAGATTTAAACATATATTATCAAATTGTTTCATATTTTAAAAATCAAACATTCGAGTTTTCATCTGGTTACATAAATCTCAGATGTCTAGAATCATTATTTAGTTGAATGCAGTGATTGTGTGCCCTGTATTGGAGGGACTTCAGTGGAAAGAAAAAATGCCAAAGAGGTGTTTGGTGTATCTTATGGACAGAGGAAAGAGGACACAGACTTGGTGGTGTAAATAGGAAGTAACAGAAACAGTTCACAGAAACATAAAAATGTACACTGGGATCTAATGTGGAGGTCCATGGATGTGAGCATGTCACAGGAAAACAGATTATTGAATATGCAGGTATCTCTGTTTCTAGCACTATGTCGGGTCCACAAATAAAAGGAAAATATCAGAACACATGGCATCATTTCCTTTCTTCTCAAGATTGTTATCCTTAACAACATCTGAATTAGCCCTGGTCATGGCTGTGGTTAAACAAGCACCATAATGCCGAGCAGACACTGAAGCTGTATCAGAACCAGAACCTTCACCAAGCTGTATCTCACTTCCCGTCTCTCACATAGACAAAGCAGCTAGAGCCAGACTAAATAGAAGATGAACAAGATCATGCTTTCTGTCACTGACAGGACTGATCTGCACTGCCCAGGTGGGGTCAGGATCTTAAAGATGAACACACAGCCTTTCAATCACCTGTATCACATAAATTGTAACATGTGAAGGTAGATTTTTTTTTTTTTAAATTTCAACATATAAATTATTACAAGATAATATGTAACTACTATGTAACAGATATATGACTAGTACAGAGTATCTAACGTGTTATTTGTCATGCACACAAGCTTAAAACAATACTCATCATAATGCATCTTAAAGTATTGATAAGTCACCTGTTAATCAATCATCTGACATCAGCAGCATCACACTGACTTTTTTTTCTGCTGCCCTCAAGTGGCCACAAAGTAAATAACAGGTACTTACATTCCAGCTGTGAAAATTCAAACCACAGACACCTTTTCCTCTCAGGAGTGCTCTTCTACATGACTGAACCCTAAAAAAACTTGTGCAGTACACTTATAGTAGTATTCTGCTGTCACAGCGAAAATAAATCATATTACAAAGATGCTGCTGTATTTGAAGCTTTGGAGTAGAAAGTACTTTGAGAGCTCAACTGAGTAGAAAGGTGCTAAATAAGTACCAGTCCAGTTCATTTAAGTCTCATTAGGCTGATTGTACAGACAAATATGTGTGTTTGGATTCTGGCCTCTCTGTTATGCACTGGTTACATTTATCATATTTTCTATAGCAGGGTGTGTTAGAGACACTGGCTCTAATGTCCTCTAAGCACTGATTTGCTGTTCTGTTCTACTCTGGCCCACTTAAACAGCCCAGGAAGTCCTAGAGCTCCTTATTTGAAAGGATTTTGAATAAACTCAATAAATAAATTAAACAGGGGAAATAGAAGTTAGTGAGATCTTTGTTTGTTTTTTTAATAACAGTAAATGCACAGAAATAAATTGATTATGGCAGGCCAGCTTACTGTCAATAAAACAAACTGAACCGCCAAAACAAAAAGAAACATGGAGCAGAGATGATTGTTCATGGCTGAGTTGGAGATAACCAAGCACAAACTCCAAAAGCACAAACATCTGCCAAGGCATCTCACTCTCTGGGCAATATTTACTTAATAGTAATATTGTATTTCAAATCTATTCATTTTGTTTTCTTTGTTCTTTTTAAACATGCTATTAGGAGTTTGTATTGCAGTTTGAATAAGAGATCAACTGTGACGCGTGTGAAATGTGACATGATATTCGAATGTAAACTATAATGTGATTTTTAGAAACAAAGGCAGTAGAGTTTTAAGCAAAGTTTAAGGCATTTTAGGAAAGTCTGACCTTATAGAAAAGGTCAGAGGTCCAAAGTAATGTGATATTTAGAATCCCCACATATCATTTCCTCACTATGCTGTCAATACAAACAATGGCAGTATGAAACATAGTTTTAATAAATAGGTCTATATAGAATTATGTCCACTTTGACCTTCAGATCAATCTATTAGGGTTCGTACGGGTGCTTGAATTTTAATATGATCTTTTCAAGGTTTGTTAAGTGCTTGAATTTCAGATGTGGTGCTAAAAGGTGCTTGAAACTGTAACTTTATTTAATTCACCACAAATAACTATCTGATTGAATAGTTTTCTTATCAGATAGAGAAATAAAATGAGTTGACAACGCGGAGACTCCAGCAGCACTTAAAAGTAATGAGAAACAACTTCATTACATGACCAGCTCATCAGGGTCATTGTAAAATGTGAATCAGTTTGTGTTTAAATAAAAGACAAGAAACTGAAATAATTTTTCAAATGGACCAATCACACCTTCACAAATAAACCAGCTGGACAATTGACATTTAAGAGGTGGTACTGGCTAATTGGTTAATTGGTTAAGTCACAGTACAAATAGATTCTGGACACAAAAAATGCAAATAAGTTAATATAAAAAAGAAAAAAAGATGAAAATAAAAAGTTAATATGAGTACTAGAACATTAAAAGAGGGAGACAATGCCAAAATCTAGTCAAAAACATACAAACACAAAAGGCACATTTCACAGAAACTCATTGATAGAAAAATCCTCATTCATGCCTCTCGGGTGTAAAGTCTTTAAACGAAATATCCATAATACTTCTCTTTTTTTTTTCTGATAAAATTAATATTACCACCTCTTTGACTGGGTTCAGTGGCTTCAATGCCTATAAAAAAAAAGGTTTCATTCAAAATCTGTTTATCGTGAGCACCTACACATTAAACAATTTAAACCTTATAAATGGCTTCAAGCTCACATTGAGGCCTATGGGGCACGATCAGCCACTGAAGCAATAGACAAATTCATGTGTTTTCATATATGAATATTTCATACTTTAAGGCTGCCTGTTTATGGGATATGAACAATACATTATAATTGTACATAAGATGATACATTAAATAAATAGATTTTAGGTAGATAATTGTGCAAGTCTTATATGTTTAACTTAAACGAGTATGTGATCTGTTCAAAGCCTGCAGTTCTCCATGCCTGTCTGACTGTACATGATGTTATTAGCATAAACACTTTAAAGGTGATAATTTAGGACTTCAACAATAATACAGACAGCATTATAGTTAAACATCTTACAGTTAGTTTTATTATGAATGAACTTTAAAAAAACAAACAAACATCTGTCTCCTATTTTTTGAGTCACATAGTAAAGAAGCATCAGTGTCTGATGAGAAGACTTATTAATTTGGCCTTACTGTGTATTATTGTGGTGTTTGGTGGAGTTTTCTTGTTTTGTGGGGTTGTTTTTTTTTGAAGAGGAGATGGATATCTCTAACAAGTTGATTTGTTCACATTTGCACAACTTAATTTTTAGGTGAAATGTGTGTTTTGAGTTTGTACACTATGTGCATATAAGGCAACCTTTTCCTTTTGCACTATTTTGTGTGGTGCGTTTGTCTATGTTTTTACAGAAGGGGTACAAAGGACATTTAAGTCACTGGCTGGGGAGGGCGCGGTATGAATTAAAAAAAGAACGCTTGGACACTGCTAGCATAATAGACAGGTTTTTGACGGGGCTCTCACACAAACGCAAAGCAGAAGATAAAGCATCAACAAATATGCTTCGAAAACAACTTCCTTCCAAGCCAAAGACTAGAAAAAATGATGAAGCATATCATACCTTTGGCTTCACCTGCACACTGGTGGTGACAAGTTAGGTTTCCACGACAGAATTAGTTTCCCCTGCGTCAGGAGCACGCGCTGGGCTGTCCAAATCACGGACAAACAGTATCCCACATTTTTGATTTTTAGTTCACAAACACTTCTTATAATGACTAACTCACCTGAAATTTTGGAGATGTTAGATCTTTAAACTGTAAAGTTACAGTGGGATACAAATAACATCAGGCTGATCCTGCCACAATTTGTCCCCCCTGTCCACATCATGGACAAACACTACTTCATAAGGGGAGCAAAGGGACCTGAAGAATAATTTCTCTCTATTCCTTTTAATATGACACCTTAGTATGACACTGAGATATTTGATTTATTTACACTTGCCATAATAACTGGTCAAATATACAGTGGGTAAAATACATATTGAACACGTGACCAATTTTCTAAGTAAATATATTTGTAAATGTGTTATTGACATGAAATTGTCACCAGATGTCCTCATCTGCTCAATTTTCCCCTGTGTCACTTGACATTTTTATACATAATTTATGGTTAATGTTTGATAATCAGCCTCTATGTGGAAAAGCTGGGATATGGGATTTAGGATAATGCCAAGGTATTCCTTTTCTGTTAGCCAATCTAATCTAGCCACGGGTGTGGCTGTGTTTTTCCACAGTGTAGCTTTCCTTCACATTCATCAGGACCACACTGAGCACACAGAGCCACAACCAGTGAGAAGAGGAAGAAATTTTTATTGATGATTTAGGCCTTGATGTTTTCCTGGAGCTTGAACATTACTGAGAATACTGCAGAGACATGTTAACAGACTTTTTTTTATGGCTTTCAGAGAGGGGGTTCACCCTGTTTATGTCATTGGACAACAGCTAATGTTCATTATTATCTCAACCTCGAAAGACTGTCAGTCCTCCCAGAGATGTTAGAAAACCTTAATTGAACATTTTTTTGGTATATTCAATTTTATCAGTTTTATCAGTTGTTATTTACAACTGATAAAACTTTTTTGTTCCAAAAAAAGTTTTTTTTTGGAACAACTGATTTGTGTTTCACCACGTAAACTGGCTTTGCAAAGCATCAAAGTGTAATAAAATGTTATCATCTGTTTGTATAAACACATCGTAATCAAAAAAGTGCATTAATGTGTGTTTGGATAAAGTAAACTTTAACCGGACAACAAAAGGAGGAAGTATTTCTTTAATGGTGACAATTAGTGAACTCTTTTCATGGTTAACCATGACAAAGATGACAACGTGATCTCTGTATGAGTGTTCTGTTGTCAAAGCAAAAACAAATCACATAAATAAGTTATGGTGTATTTAACCCAGTGAAGATAAGATGTGCACTAAAAACTACTAATGAAAAAGTCCCTGTTACTGTTTTGTGAAAGCTGATAAGTGTCATTAGGCCAACAGCATTCTACAGACAAGTCTGCATGTGTGGATTCTTTACACTCTGTCATTCAGTGGTTATATACATACAGAAGCAGTAGGAATACTTTATCGATTTAAAGCACAGATCAACAAAACTGACATAAAAGTTTACATTGTTATCTTTTTTGTGGAATCCCCATACATGTCAACATACCATGCCCTTGCTGAATTAGTGTCTTAGATTAGTCTTTGCGCTTTAAACAAACAGATGAAAAACTGTGAGAACATGGGTAGTCATTCCACTTCTTAGGTGAGCTAAAGTTGTTTGTAGCACAGTGCTCGTTTCCTGCCACGTTGTTTGGCTCGCCTGCATTCCAGTTAACAAAACCTACCACAGAGCCATCAGACCACATCCATCTGCCCTCTTTGTGGATGTCACTGAGTCCAATCCAGGTGGGTCTCTGTTCATGATCGAAGTTCCTGATCAAGGATCTGACAAAGTTCTCTTCTTCCATGTTGTGGATAGACACCAGGTTGGCTCCCTGTGACAGACAGTAGAGTTCTGCATCAGCCCAGCTCAAGTGTGTGGCCACATATTTGTAGCAGCGGCTGTTGAAGCTCCACCACAACATGGGACAGCTTCCACGTAGCAGCTTCACTGCCCGGTCATCTGAAAAAGACAGAAACAAGATTTGGAACAAAAACATGATTTATAGTGACAAAAACAAAAGCTGAGATCCTTCCAGTGACTTCTATAGTGGCAAGCTGGTTTCTTGTATGTATGTTCTTGTATTCACTGTTAAAATAGATGGACAAGAACTAAGCAGTTATTATTATTATTATTATTATTATTATTATTATTATTATTATTATCAAGAATACATGGAGCCCAGTGAAATATGTGGAAGTGAAAGAATGCATGCATCCATAATTATTTTTTAGAATAAATTTTGTGTTTTAGGACCTCCTGTGAGAATTAAAACAGAAACATGCAAAAAGTGCACTTGGAATCAAAACATTTGCTAAATGATAAAAAAAGAAAACAATAACATGTAAATAAAAAAAGGAGCCAGAATATGCAAAGGTTACCAAGCTGTGGCTTCACTTCATTGTCATCAGAAGGAGAGTCAGAAGGAGCACCCAGAGTCAGACTGAACAGGAAGAGGAGCAAGATCATGTTGGAGCTTTAAGTCTCAAAGTGTGATGAGGAGCTGCTGAAGCTTCTTTGTACAGGATGTTCAGATTTCTGTGGAGAGTTGAGGCTGCTTTCTTTTATAGCTGCCTGAGAGGGTGTTTTTATTCATGGTGTGACATCACTGGCCAGAATTACCGAACACATCAACACTCACCATAAGCCAGAAAAACGTCATCAAATTCCAAAGAAATGTACACCTGTTGAACAGTCACGTTCTCTCAGAACAACGTGACGTTTGTTTTTGCTTTGCAACTCCATATTTATTGTATCATAAAGGTCTTACCAAAATAAAGATTAAACAGGAAAGTAGAAACTGTCCAGAGCTGCTCCAGTAAACAAGGTCAGATTGAACTCCCCCTGCCCAGAAGGATCCTCTCTATGCTGTGAAACCAGAGATATGTGACTCTGCTATAGCTGCCAAAGTTGAAGTAAACAAAACTATAAGAACAAATTAAATAATACAATTAGGACCTTTGGTTTATAGATGGATTTTTTAACAGATTGAAACATTTTTTTAAGTCTTCTATAAATCTTGGATATTTAAAGTCAATGAAAAAGTTTGAGATGCCTTTTATTACTGCAAATTGTTTATTTATTTCCTTTTTAAAATTTTCTTCTTATTTAAATTTAATAAGAAACGTGTTTCAGTATCACATCTACAGAAAACAGACATTAAAATTTAAAAATATTTCAAGATCCTCTTAATGAAGTTAAAATAAGGGGAGACATATACTTTTGTATAGAAGTTAAAGCACTTCTTAGTTTTGACCCTTTGGGCACATCATTGCTGCACAGTGACTGGTGCATTCAGCACCTTTATTCCTGTTTCAGCTAAAGCTGACTGCAACTCCATGGCTGTCATGGTCGGCTTTGTATCCTTCCAGGTGGAGGTGCAGTTTTATCTGAAAGCTTTCTTCATCCTTCTGATCCTTTCTAGACTCTAACTAATTATGAATTACGAAATACTGACAGTGAGAACTAACATTTAGTGTTTTATGATCTCACAGTGCTTTATATAGACATCAGTGGATATCAATAAACTGATTTATTACTTGATTGCATATTGAATATGGCCTGACTGCCTCTGTGCAAATATGCAAAGGGAGAGAGTCAGTCAGTACTTTTAAACCATGTAGTAATTATAGTAATAGTAGTAAGTACAGTAATAATAGTTTCACACATTCAAAGTGATACACACCTGTTGGATATGTGTGATATTTATCATGATATCAAACACGCTGTTAAATACTTGTCACAAAAGCTACATCTCATTAGAAAACATTAAGCACCTTATAAATGTATTTATAAATGTACTCCTTGACTTTCCTTTTATTAGGGAGCTTACTTCATTTCTAACACAAGGTCTCAGGACAGACATATTATTTATTTATGAGATCATCGTTGAGCTTTAAGTCTTGTTTTTGCAAAATTGATTCAAGTGTGTTTTGGTAAAATTATCCACAACTCAAAGACATCACTTAACTACTTACTGACACGTGTTGAGCTCTGGCCTTTTCCAGAGAACTTTGCTGTTTGTTTGTCTGAGTATTTATTGTTTTATTATATTATAAAATCACATCGTCAACAAAATGATAAACAGAATAGGTTACTATATCAGGAAGAGGAAATAGAAGTGTACAATCATTCTCAGTAAAAAAAACTGTGAAAACAAACCCTGTGCACACTTTTTATTGCAGTGAACACATAGAAATGAAGTGATCGTGGCCGGCCTGTTCAGAGGCAGGTAGATAAACAATTAGAACCTTTGGTTTAGTAGATTTATGTTTTTTTATGGTATTGTGATTTGCAACTTTGAAACACATTTTTTAATTTTAACTATTGTTTCTCTTTTAATGTTTACAGTGTATGAAAAGAGCACCCCAGACAGATTGCTATTCTTAATTTATTTTTTTACTCTCTATAAATGGCACAGACTGAACATCACAACAAAAAGACTCAATATATACAATATAGAGACAGTGGAATACTGACAGGGAAACACAAAAGTTGTTTTCATTACATCTTATTAATATTAATCTGAATAGTCGCGGAGTCCAAAAATTGACCTGGGCCATAACAGAAAGGGACCAGAGGGTTAAAAATCATCCACATCTCAATGACATCACAAAGCAATTTTACTTTACTATGTATTGATACTGGGCTTTGGCACTTTCAGGAGAACTTCACTGTTTGTTTGTCTGAGTATTTATGGTTTTATTATATTACAAAGTCACATTATCAGCAAAAAGAAAAACAGAATAGGTTACTGTACCAGGAAGAAACAGAGGTTTAGAAGCCTCTCCAGTAAAAAATACAAAACAAACCCTGTGCACAGCTTTTATAACAGTGAACACATAAATGAAGTGATTGTGGCTGGCCTAGACCTTTAGAGTCAATAAAAGGAAAGACCGTCTATGTAACTTTTTTTTACTTTGCCACTTTGAAATATTTACTGTGCATACAAATGTTTAAGCTCCTTTTTGTCTATTACATTTTTAAATTCACCAAAATTAAATCCCTGCAGTAAACAAACTTTTAAACTAAAAGCAGATCATAACCACTGCTGTGCCGGCTAGGCTGTCCTGCAGCTATTTGGCACTCATGTGGGGGGTTTGTGTCACTTTCTATTCTAAAATGTGAAGTGCAGTCTTAAAGCTTTTTTCATCTCAACTTCCACCATATCCCTTTAATGAAGGTTCTTGAACATGCACAAAGAGATGGAAAGATGAGAGAGGCTTTCAGCTAGGGAGTGCGGAAAGAGGGCATGACCCTCAGTAGCTTCAAGTCTTAAAGATTCTTTTAGAAAGAAACTGGGCCATAGTTAGAAACAGGTAGAAACCAACACAGTTAAACATCAAACATCTAAAAACTATGTGACCTTATGAGAAGAATGTTCTTTTGGTTTTTCCTGCAACGTTTCTCAGGCAGGTGAGAATGTAGGCTATTTAAAATAAGTACCAGGGACCATGAGCAATCAAAAAAGCCCCAAACCATGATAATTACTCCATTTTACTTGTTTTGGCCTTCTACATTTGTTTGATTTTTTTTCTTCTTAGTGAATCTTTGCTGGTGCATCCCATCGCATAACATGTAAACCTAGCATTCAGACAGGATTTTCTGAATGGATACACTGACTACAGTTTATGGATAGTGTTAGTTACTATTAGAAAGGAGGACTCAAAATAAACGGCAAAAGCCCCAAAACAGATACTGTGACAAAGCCTGAGTGATATATATGTATATACAGAGGTGTGGTTACATGTCTGTCACGTACAAGTCAAAACTACAAATGACTGCCACAATGCCAGTTAATATGATAATATGTATGCCACCTGACTTTGTTAGACATTGACTCTTATCTAATTTAGCTATATCTGTATAATAAACTCTCATTTTGCTAACATACTGTATGACTATATATTCATATATACCCTATCCCCCTCTGTACATCTCCAAACCATGTAAGCATCGCCTCTCTAATTTTGTCTAAATGGGTCAACCTGAGCTGTCCCTCTGATGTACTCATATCTTATTAGGGATGGGTATTGTTTAGGTTTTATCCGATACCAGTACCAAACCGGTACTTTTGAAACGGTGCCGGTGCTTAAACGGTGCTCGAACCGGCGCTTAAAGAATGAAGAACACACACTTTGTCCAAAAACCTCTCATGTTCAGCTGTTTTTTTGTAAAAAGATAACAATGTTAGCCTTTTCTGCAGCTATAGGGCATATATGGTATCACTCTTGACTGGAAGCAGTGCTTAAACAATGGGAAAACACAAACTTTGTCCAAAAACCTCTCATGTTTAGCTGTTTTCCACTTTTTCTTTGGTCATTTTAGCCTTTTTGGTCAGGGTGAAGGGAGTATCTGCCATCAAACAAGAAGACAGTCGCATGTAACTACGATGGTGTTTGCTAGTTCACCTTACGTGCATTAATTTAATAACGTGGTTAGCGTACTCAACGAACAACAATAAGCTACTCACCCAGAGAAGAACGGCTGCTGCTGCCATCATCATCCGTCCTCATTTCTGCTACACTGGCAGGGCTAGGGGCCAGGACTCTCCTCTTCGGGTTCTTGGGGGGATGTTGCTAACTCCTGTCCGATAACAGGCACCACACCCGCAGTACATGTGCACGGCGTGAGGTCTCGCAGCAATTGGTATTGGTCTATTTGACTCACCTTTGCTTTTATTGTTTATTTGATTTTGCTTTCACTTGCTACACAAGGGGCAGACATGACTGGGGGAAAGAAAAGGGAGAAAGAAAGAGAGGTAGGGAAAGAAAAACAGCGGGGAAGAGGAACGGTGATAAAGGGCAAAAACCAACAAAACAAACTGACAAAAAATACATATATCAGTCACCTGGATCACCTGTTGAGAAAGAAAAAAGAGAAAACAAGCAAAAGAAGAGAGCAATATAATAAACAACATCATCGTGATAATCTATGTGAATATAACAGTAAATACTAAATATTGAATATTATTGTGCAGCACGCAGGATCGACAGCGCACAGTGTGCTTTGAGGTAGGAGCCAAAAAGGGTGTAGTTTGTGTCTGTGAGCACCTGTGTGTACACCTGTGAGCTTGAGCGCGCTTGTATTCAAAAGGTTTCTTCATGTAATGATCTGTTAGAGGGTGTGGGGAGCCATAGCCCCGTCCTCCAGGGCATGAAGCAGGTATGGAGGAGATCCAGGCTCCAGACATCCAGAGGCCCCCAGAACACAAGAGACCAAGAAAGACCAACGGAGGGGCAACCGTGCCACTCTCCCGGTCTTTAAGTCTGACGTCATTAGCTTTTTCTGGGTCCAAACTCTACTTATTGTCCCAAAGTGAAACGAACACTGCGGGATCACTGAGAGTTACAAACTGTCTAAATTCATCTAATGTGTAATAAAATGATCAATGTCGCTGCTCTACAAGGTGTAACAAGTAAGTTTAACATCCAGGCATTCAAGAAAACAGAATTTACAAAGTTTAACAGAGGGAGTTAGCTCATTAGTTTCCAACCTAAAGTGAAAAATTAAAAAGTACAGCTCAGCCATCACTTCGGACATAAATGAAGATAGAAAACTAAACTGCAATGTTTTAAGGGTTACTGAAGTTGGACTAGCTGGTATATAACAATGTGCTACGTGATCACTAGCGAGTCGCGACACAGCTATGGTTAGCATAATATAAATGCAGTGAAGCTGGAGGATGAACACTAACATTTTTTCCAATCAATGAAAGTTAACGCGAGGGTTCCCGATGGTTAGGGACAAATGCAATTGGCAAACTTCAGTCAGGAGAACAACGGAGATAATCCATCCACAATACGAGGTTAGTCATTAATGCTGCGGTTACATCGTAAGGTTTTAAAAACTAAGCTTTAAAAAACATGCTGCTAATGAATAGTGGAAATAAAAGCCGAGAAAGGCAGATTGTGATCACTTTGTCAGATTAAATAGAACAAGATACAAAGCATTAAAAGGTGTTAAAAACACAACAGCCTTAATAAATGCAGAGTAGTTTGGACCTGGAAGCAGGCAACATTGTCACCTAACAATCTGATATCTGTAGTGTTCTTTCTTTGCATACTTCTGCTTTTCTTAAACTAGCTTCATAAACTATTTTTCATATCTTCATGGTATGGGTGATGAGCTTTATTCCTCTGTAGTTACTACAGCTTTGCACATCACCATTGTTGTTGAAAATCGGTACCAGTATACTTCTTCTTCATTTCCGAGGTATCCTCTCACTTTCCAAGACTGTGTTAAACATTCTGGTTACATAGTCCACTCCTCTCTCTTCTAGGCAGCACTGTACTATCATGGGTATGTTATCTGGACCAACTGCCTTTCCACTCTTCATCCTCTTCAAAGAGCAGACTAGAAACCCAACTTCAGGGTTAACTTTGGATTTTCTGTACTTTACCAGGGTATATCGCAGAGCTAAACTATGTTTCAAATTTATTTTACATTGATTCTTTCCTTGGTCTCGGTACACTAAACACCACTAAGGCTGTAGCAGACGGGATGAAAAGCACAGCAAAATACAACATACTTTTCTTTCTTTCTTTCTTTATTGCTAGTTGTTGATTACACATTTAGGAAAATGAAGGTCAATGGAATTTTGTCAGTGCCACACAAACATATAAAAGACATATAACAGAAACATTGAAGGTTAAATGTATATTTTCGTTTTGTTTTACGTTTTAGGACAGGTCGTTCGTGTTGCACAAACAGAAGGTGAAATTGTAGAACATGAGTAGTCATTCCACTTCTTTAGGTTTGAATAGTTGATGTGACCACAGTGTTCAATTCCCTTCCAGTTGTCTGGCTGGTGTGGACACCAGTGGACAAACCGAACTGCACAACCATCAGACCACATCCATCTGCCTTCTTTATGAAGGTCACTGAGTCCAATCCAGGTCCATCCCTCAGTGTGGTCAAAGTTCTTAACTAAGGTTCTGACAAAGTTCTGTTCCTCCTCATTGTGAATTGACACCAGGTTGGCTCCCTGTGACACACAGTAGAGTTCTGCATCAGCCCAGCTCAAGTGTGCGGCCACATATTTGTAGCAGCGGCCATTGAAGTTCCACCAGAACATGGGACAGTTTCCATGCAGTAGTTTAACTCTGTGGTTGTCTGAAGAAGACACAGACACAGTTAGGATCGGGTGAAAAAGTAAGAGTTAAAGAGATCGTGTTTTTGCAGAAATAAAGCTGGTCAGCTCTGGTATCTCAAGGGTAACACCTGGTGACAGACTGTTTTCTTTGGTCTTGCTTTCAAGCCTTCATTGTCTTCATTGTTAAACCCCTGAACTATTCACAGAAGTGTGGTTACATGTCTGTCATTTACAAATCAATGCTACAAATAATTGCCACCGTGAAAGTTAAAATGACTGTTACTGTGTACGCAGCTTCACTTTGTAAGAAGTCTATTATCTAACTTTAATCGTACTTATTTATAGCACCAAAATGAAAGATGAAAGTCTGTCCATCAATGTGAAATTTAAAATACACAGAGAAGAAAGTGGGGCTTATTATGGTTATTAGCAGATCACAACTCTATGATTTAGCAGGAGCCATCTGCTATGGGAAGAAAAAAAAAATCAATGTTATAATCCTACACTAATACTTTTTGTATAACAGTACCTGCTGAGGAAAAAAACATCAGAAACATAATAAAACATAGGACGGTTACCAAGTTGTAGCTTCACTTTATTGTCATCAGAAGGAGACTCAGAAGGAGCACCCAGAGTCAGACCGAACAAGAAGAGGAGCAAGATCATGTTGGAGCTTTAAGTCTCAACGTGTGATGAGGAGCTGCTGA
Source organism: Oreochromis aureus (assembly GCF_013358895.1). Classification (NCBI taxonomy): domain Eukaryota; kingdom Metazoa; phylum Chordata; class Actinopteri; order Cichliformes; family Cichlidae; genus Oreochromis; species Oreochromis aureus. The sequence goes on from NC_052962.1 coordinate 16,970,617, forward strand.
AGCTTCTTTGTACAGGATGTTCAGATTTCTGCAGAGATTTGGTCCTGCTTTCTTTTATAGCTGCCTGAGAGGGTGTTTTAACTGCTGGTGTGATATCACTGGCCAGATGGACCAAAATTATACACTGTAAACAACTGTAAACATAAGGCAGGAAGAAAAAACGTAACAAATTCCAAAGAGAACAACAAAGCTTGTTTGTTTTTTGATGTGCAGCTTATATTTATTGTACAATAAAGGTGTTAAAACTAAGTGCCTAAACATAAGCCTGTAAAAAGGTCAAATTTACACGTGACTGTTTTTACTGTGCAATTATATTCTATTGTGTCATAAAAGGAATTGGTTACTGAAACAGATCAGACAGAGCATCTAGAGGAAGAGAAAAAAAACTCCTCAGCTCCTCTAGTAAACAGAGAGACAACAAACTCCCTCGAGCCCGATTTCTTTCTTTCTTTTTCTTTCTTAGAAAGAAAAGTAAATACAGTGTGAACTGCCAGCCATCTGAGATCTCTACAGACAGTGCTGTATGAGTATGGAATTATATTTATGTCATAACAAGCACACAAGCAAAAAAAATAATCTGAGAAAATAATTTCTGCTCATAATGAGAAGCATACATCATTCCTAAGAAAAATGTAAATAGTTCTTTAGTCAGTTGAGTAAACTTAATTTATAAACTTACATAAAAATATGACATGTGCTTATGTTGCTGCCTGTGAAACAGCTGTACACATCTGGCTGCAGAGCTCCACTCACTGTAGGTTCAGGAAACAATGAACCAATTACACTGTAAACCCTCCACTAGGGTACATTAAATCACATCACCACTGATATGTGGCATAAGTAGAACAAACAAGATAATGCTTTCTGTCACGCTGACAGGACAGATGTGCACTGCTCAGGTGGGATCGGGATCCTAAGCCTGAACCTTTGGCACTGAAGATGAACACAAGACCCTCCAATAACCTGGGAGTATCACTTAAAACCTGTAATGTAAAATGTAGACTTAGATCATTTTTTTGTTTGTTTTTTAATTTTCAGCATATGAATAACACCAAGATAATATGTAACTTAACACAGATATAAAACTAGAACAGAGTATCTAACATGTTAGGCTGACTGTGCAGACAAACGTGTGTTTGGATTCTGGCCAACTCCTCTTCCTCCTCGCTGTGGATAGACACCAGGTTGGCTCGCTGTGACACACAGTAGCGCTCTGCATCAGCCCAGCTCATGTGTGTGGCCACATATTTGTAGCAACGGCGATTGAAGCTGTACCAGAACATGGGACAGCTTCCTTGCATAGTTTAACTCTGTGGTCATCTGAAGACGACACAGTAGTAAGAACTTGATGAAAAAGTAAGAATGAAAGAGATCATGTTTTTTCTTTGATATTCTCCAGAGACGGAGAATTCAGCACAGTGCACTTCAGCACAGTTGACACTGTGGAAGTTATAACATGCAGAGAAGTAAGCTGCTCTTATTATGTTTACCAGCAAGTCATTATCATAACACTACAGTATAATAGAACCCATCTGACATTGGTAAAAGAAATCTAAAAAAAAAAAAAAAAAAAAGGAAAAGAAATCTATGCTTCAATCCAACATCAAGAATTTTGTATCACTGACTGCTGAAACAGAAGCAATAGAAGCATGAACAACATGTTCTTGGAGTGAAAAAACAAAAGACACAAATAAAGGAAAAAGTAGAGAAAAGAGGGGTTACCAATATATGGGACAGTTACCAAGTTGGAGCTTCACTACATTGTCATCAGATGGAGACTGATGACTGACGGAGACTCAGAAGGAGCACCCAGAGTCAGACTGAACAGGAAGAGGAGCAAGCTCATGTTGGAGCTTTAAGTCTGCTGGTGCTGCTTAGGCTTCACTGTACAGGATGTTCATATTTCTGAATTCAAAGTTGAAGCTGCTGTCTTATGTAGCTTATGTAGAAGGTGTTTTCACTGCTGGTGTGATATCATTTCCCACATAAACAAAGCTTTCCGTTGGACACAATAAAACAAAACAGAAGATTTTTTTTTTTGTATTAAGTGCCAAAGAACTTAATAGTTGTTAAGCAGTAACATTTTCTTGGGACTTCCAGGAGAACGTGACTGTTTTTGCTGTAATTGTATATTTATGGTATGGTATATAATTCCCTACATTAAAGAGCAATAGCTCTCTTTTTAAAATAGGTTTTTCTATAAAATATAATAAGTGAGAGCTCTGTTCTTTCCTCTGCTTGCATTTATAAATGTTTGGTCCAGAGGCGATTCTAGATTCAAACTTTTAGGGGGTTCAGCTCCAAATCATAATCTCATGCATACAGCGCTAAGTGATTAATATTAATGGAATATGCTGTTTGTCATCACCTCTTTTCACATTTGCAAACTTTCAAAAGCAGCCTAATTAATTGGACGAGCTTTCCCACTGTGTAAACAGATGTCGTCATTTTTGGCTGTCCCATTTTGGTCCACTAAAGGAGTTGTTTTGTAATTTCAGGTTACATCTTTTTTTTGATGTCCACTGAACAGCTACTGTTGATGTCCGCGCGTCTTAGGTGCCCTTTCCCAGGCGTGCTCACACACCTGCAACTCATTGCTTTTATCAGTACTGGGAATTTAAGGACTAGCTGTGGCAATGTTTCTTCATTATGGTGGCAAATTGGCTAAACTTATTCGATGATGACTTTTGTAAATTCTGTTCAGTTGCGCTTGTGTCCTGTCTGCTTCCTAATTACCCACCTGAAGTTCCTGCCTCACTCACTGAGAAATGCACCTGCCTGGAGGCAACTTGACTAGTACAGCAACGACACTCAGGCTTTGTAAATTTTGGAAACAAGTGGTGGGTTTTGCTAGTGTTTTCATCTGTCTATCTTGTATGTATGTAGTTCTAAAATTACATGGGATAGTTAGCGCTCAGTAGCTTTACTTTAAGTTCATTTGAATGCAAGAACACACCCAGAGCCAGACCAAAAAGCTTTAATCATGAGATGCACAATGTCGTCATATCACTGACTGGATTCATTTATGAAGCGTAATGTACAGCTTGGATTCAATATCAGACAGTTCAGCTTCAGATATCACAAAACTATGATAAAATTAATGATTTTGACAGAATAAGATATAGATTTAGAATTAAGATATGACTTCACATTGGTGATATTTACAGTTGTTGATCCAGCAATCATAAAAATGAAAGTTAGTAAAAATGATAAAGTTTTTGAATATGTAAGATTCTCAGTTGCTATGGGCAGGCTACACGAGTAGCACAAACAGAGGTATAAGGTACAGAACACGGTACATCATTCCACTTCTTATTTGTATCATAGTTGTTGTGAACACAGTGTTCAGCTCCTCCACCGTTGTTTGGCTCTGCAGGATGCCAGTAGACAAAACTCACTGCACAACCATCGGACCACATCCATCTGCCTTCTTTATGGAGGTCACTGAGTCCAATCCAGGTGCGTCCCTCAGCATGGTCAAAGTTCTTAATCAAAGATTTAACAAACTCCTCTTCCTCCTCACTGTAGATAGACACCAGGTTGGCTTTCTCAGACACACAGTAGAGCTCTGCATCAGCCCAGCTCATGCGTGTGGCCACATATTTGTAGCAGCGGCCATTGAAGTTCCACCAGAACATGGGACAGTTTCCACGCAGTAGTTTCACTTTCTGGTTATCTAAAGAAAACAGAAACAAGAAGATGAACAAGAACATGCTTTTTGTCAGAGTCACAAAGTTTAGCTGCTCTGAGTAGCTCTGCCTTTTCCTATATGCTTAAAAAAGGGCTTCTTCATATCTATTTGGCAAAAAATAAACAAAAACCCCTTTATTCATACAGAACTACATAGAAGATGGACATAAGTGAAAACAGGAAACCAGATCCACCTGGAGGTGGCCTTTGAGGAACGTGATTATATATTAACAATATTAGAAGAACAAGACCTTCACAATGTCTGCTTGTGAAATTCACGATTTCTTTATAACAACAACAACAACAACAACAACATAACTTTCATTAAAATACTGAATCTGTCATGTGGTGGTTTAGACAGAAAGGCTCATCGTAACAATGACTCCATCTTCTGCTGAACTCAACTGACCAATACAAAGGTTCACTGTTAGTACTCTGAAATTTTTTTTACATGTGTTTGTTAATCTGTGTCACTGTGTGAATACCACAGGGCCTTGATATAACAGGTATTATCTGTACAGTCTCATTCCATGAGAAGTTATGTATTAGTTGACTTTAGGCAATATATCTGTATGATGGAAAGTCACTATTTCAGCACATTACATCCACTTAATCTGAAGTATCAACATGTCCTCTGAATAACTGGTTCTGCCAATCTTGGATGTTTTATTGATAACGAAAGATCAGTCTGTCCATAAAGATGAATGTTAAAATGCAAAGAGAAGTAAACTGCTCTTTCATTAGTGAGCAGGTCTTCATCATAACTCTCTGGTGTAGCAGAACCCATTTGGCATGACTTTGAAATGTTTTTGCTCCATTTCAAAATCCAACAAAAACATCAGAGACATGGGGAAAAAAGGGTTCTTGGAGTGTTTAATGAAATCACATTTAGTCTAAAAACACACAAATAAAGAAAAAGTAAAGAGTAGCCAGAGTATGGGACAGACACCAAGTTGTAGCATCACTTCAGTGTCATCAGAAGGAGACTCAGAAGGAGCCACCAGAGTCAGACCGAACAAGAAGAGGAGCAAGATCATGTTGGAGCTTTAAGTCTCAAAGTGTGATGAGAGGTTTGTGAGTACACAGCTGGACATAATCTGACTAATGACGCACGAAGTAGAATTAGAACATAAAGCAAAGACACTGACAAAGGGCTAACATAATAAAACAGGAAATGTGAACATATGGAAACTAAAGAGAGAACATGAATAAACTGAAAACACTGGGTCAATGACTCAGGAACCCTGACAGGGAGGAACAAAAGTGGAGAAGGTGTACGCAGGTGGACTGCAACTTATGCAGAATTTGCAATATGAAAGAGATAGGAGACTGCAAAGTGATGCCAGGAGAAAATATAGCTAGGCAAAATCGAATGGTTTGGAAATCAAGAAGAAGTTAGTGAAGGGAGAGGCATGAATTCAATGGTGAAAGAGTTGACAGATAAATGGGGAAGTACTGCTGAAGTGTTGAGGGAAAACGCTGAGGTGTTTGGTGTATCCTGTGAACAGAGCAAAGAGGACACAGGAAAGTATTCAAAGCGAAGAAAAAGTGGGATAGTCATACAGATCAAGAAAGTAGACAGGAGTACTGAGAGGCTAGGTGGACGGCTACAAGAGAGCTGGCAAAGGCAAAGTGACAATGTGAGGATGGACATAAGGAATGAGAAAAGAACAAATATCAATTGGCTAGGTAGAAAGTCAGCTGGAAAAGATGTGCAGTAGGTTAGCATTGATAACGATCAGAGATTGGCAGTAATGTGTAATCTGATTTCTTTTTTCAAATAAAGTAAGGGATTACTATTGCAAAAAAGTAATTAGATTACTGTTACTTTCTTGAAAGCACGCTGTGTTACTGCGCTACTAAACTGTCATGATTTTGTTCGTGTCTCATGACAATGACATAAGCGCTTGTGACGTCTGTGACAGCTACAGACGTGTGTAGATCAGCAATGGATAATATGGAGTGCAGGAGTGGGTACGACCATGTGGCGTTTAAAGCTTGGAAGTACTGACATTACTTTGAGTTTGATTCTGTAAAAAGTGACAAAAACATTAGCGTCCACTGTACACTCTGTGTGGGAAGAAAACTTCTTTCTACAGTGAAAAATTAAACTTCAAATCAGAGCAAGCACATAGCACACCGCCACAGGAATGTGAAATTAACATTTAAGACTTAGTGCCGCCGAATCTTTATTTTATTTATCTTTTTTACTTTGTTTTACTTACATCTATTTGAAAAAGTGAGTGTAAACACAAAAATATGCTGGAATAAGCAGAAAATAGGTTTAAATGTTAAACAAATTTCTTTGAGTTAAAGACTGTTGCATATAATTAAATTTTTGCTTGATGCAATGTGCATAAAGTTTTTAAAAAGAGACTTTTTGATTTGATTACATTTTGTATGATGGATTATGCAGAAAAAATAGAATTGGGCTGAAAGGTCTATTGCTTTAAAACGTATTCAGGTTGTGTATCATGTTTTCAAAAAGTAACTAAGTAATAAAGTAACTAATTAAGGGGGATTACTTTCTTGGACAAGTAATCAGTAAGAGTGATGGAATGAAGAAAATAAGAGAGACATGAGGACATCAGGAAATGCAGAGGATTAGTAAGGAGGGAGTGGGGGCAGCTATTGGAAAGGCAGCTGGTCCAGATGACATAACTGTGGAGGTAGGGAGTTTTCCAGGAAAGAGGGCAGTGGGCAGAAAGGAAATGGAAAAGGTAAAGATATGATATGTGAAACAGCAAAGAAGGAACTGATGGAACTCCGGTCTTCCCTTCCATAAATTTTGAGATGAAAAATATGAGAAAATATTTCATTCGAGTGCAGCTGCCAGTGGTTGATATGAAAATCAAGATTAGTGGAATTTTTAGGCTGTCACACAAACACACAAAAGACAGATAGCATAAAGAGTGCAGGTTTAAAGTACATTTAAGTATCTAAGGGCAGGTTATCTGTGTTGCACAAACAAAAGCTAAATTGACAGAACATTGGTGATCATTCCACTTCTTTGCGTGAAACATGTTAGTGTGAACACAGTGTTCATTTGTTCCATCGTTGTCTGGATGCCAGGAGACAAAACTCACTGCACAACCATCAGACAACATCCATCTGCCTTCTTTATGGAGGTCACTCAGTCCAATCCAGGTGTATCGCTCAGCATGGTCAAAGTTCTTAATTAATAATTTTACAAACTCCTCTTCCTCCTCGCTGTGGATAGACACCAGGTTGGCTCACTGTGACACACAGTAGAGCTCTGCATCAGCCCAGCTCATGTGTGTGGCCACATATTTGTAGCAGCGGCCATTGAAGCTGTACCAGAACATGGGACAGTTTCCACGCAGTAGTAACTGTTTGACTGACTGTGTGACTGATACTTTTTCTTTGATGTACCCTCTGAATGTCACGGCCTGGTGGATCAGCAAGTAGCTGATCAGTAGCATTATTGTCTCTAGTTCTCTCTTTATCTCTCTCTCTCGCTGGGCTGGAACTCATTGCAGATTCACACCTCAGCCCACGCACCCGTGAAGTGGAAACACCTGAGTCTCATTTGCGCTGTCAGCATTTAAGCAGAGGGATGTCAGCTATTCATCGCAGGATCATTGTGTGACTCAGATTCCCTGGATCCGTCCCTGTTTACCCTGAGAGGATTCCTTGTCGTGAGTGATTGGAGAGTGGCTGTCAGCAAGCAGTGAGTGACCGAAGAGGAGTGAGTGTTTTCCCCCCGTCCTCCCCAGCTTGGATCCCCTGGAGCCCATACCCTTGTCACCTTGTATATAGCACTATTCCCCGCCTGTCTGTACATACACCTGGTGAAACGTGTAATAAATGCCACTGTGATCTTCCCAAGTTGAAGAGTCCTGTGTGTGAGTCCTCAGTGAACCGTGACACTGAAGAATATCAGAAAAGCATGTCTGCACAGTTAACACTGTGAAAGTTAAAACATGGAGAGAAGTAAGCTGCTCTTATTGTGTTTATCATAACTCTACGGTATAGTTGAACCCATCTGACATGGGGAAAAAATCTGTGTTACAATCCAACACCAAGAAATTTGTATCACTGACTGCTCAAACATAACAAGCAGAAAATCCTGGAGTGTTTAACTAAAATTTGATTAAAATAATTGAAAAAACCCACACACACAAATAAAGTTAAAATACAAGAAGGAAGGGAAGAGTCAGAATATAGGACAGTTACCGAGTTGGAGCTTCACTTCACTGCCATCAGAAGGAGACTCAGAAGGAGCACCCAGAGCCAGACTGAACAGAAAGAGGAGCAAGATCATGTTGGAGCTTTAAGTCTCAAAGTGTGATGAAGAGCTGCTGAAGCTTCTTTGTACAGGATTCCTGCAGAGAGTTGGAGCTGCTTTCTTTTATAGCTGTCTGAGAGGGTGTTTTCACTGATCACTGTGATATCATTGGCCAAATGGAACAAAACTCTCCATTGTAAACATCACTAACACCAGGCAGTAAAGACCATCACATTCTAATGAAATTAATAACTGCTGAACAGCCACGTCCTCCTGGCAGGCTCAGAAGAACGTGACTGTTTTTGCTGTAATTCTGCATTTATGATTTGATCAAAGGCCTTTTCAGCATAATGATTAAACACACAGGAAAGGTTGTTGTAACAGGAAGAGAGCAGCTCACAAGCTCTACTTACTGCTATAATAAACAAAGACTGAAAAAATTCTCAACATTAAAGAGGACTCAGCACCCAGAGTCACCCAAATAAGAAGAGGAGCAAGATCATGTTGAAGCTTTAAGTCTAGAAAACTAGAACAGAGTATCTAACATGTTTATTTGTCATACACATACACATGTAGGTTTTTGTTTTACACAAACAGAGGCAAATCTAGAAGAGCATGGCAAGTCAACTGTATGATAGTTGTTTGTAACACTTTTACTTTATTGTTTGGCTTAATGTCCTCCATGCACTGATTTGCTGTTCTGTTCTACCCTGGCCCACTTAAACAGCCCAGGAAGTCCTAGAGCTCCTTATTTGAAAGGATTCTTCTTGCATTTAAATAAGAAAGAAACCAAGATAATAATCATGAAATAAAAGAGATGGTAACTGGCTATCGCTGTGCAGCACTTTCATTTTATTGATTTAAAGTGATCCAGAAAAACAAACAAACAAACAAATGCATGATGAAAATACCTGTTTAATACAGAGTCCTTAAATTTCAGTACTCCAGCCTTGCACTTCTGTACTTCTAATATGTTTAATTAATAAACATATTAATTAGGATATATTAATATTAACATTGCTAAATTTATTGTGGAGGGACACTACATGCCAACATAACATCAGATTAACTGTCTAATGTTGAATTAGGGCTTATTTTCTAAACACAGGCATTGCGTTTTACACAAACAGAGGGATAACCATAAGAGCATGGGACGTCATTCCACTTCTTAACAGAACCATAGTTGTTTTGCACACAGTGTTCATTTTGTTTCTGGTTGTTTGGCTCGCCTGCAAGCCAGTTAAAAAAGCGTGCCACAGAGCCATCAGACCACATCCATCTGCCCTCTCTGTGGATGTCACTGAGTCCAATCCAACTGGCTCTCTGAGCATGGTCAAAGTTCCTGATCAGGGATCTGACAAAGATCTCTTCCTCCATGTTGTGGATTGACACCAGGTTGGCTCCCTGTGACAAACAGTGGAACTCTGCATCAGCCCAGCTCATTGGTGTAGCTAAATACTTATAGCAGCGGCCGTTGAAGCTCCACCAGTACGGGGGACAGTTTCCTCTCAGCAGCTTCACTGCTCGGTCATCTGAAAAAGACAGAAACAAGAAGAGAAAAAAGATCATGATTTGTTTTTTAGTAACAGAAGAAACCTGATCTGTACTGCTCAGATCCTAAAGGTGAGACTTGGTGTCAGGCTGCTTTTCTGTATGTACTTCAGGGAATAGAAAGAAACATTACATATTAGCTTCTCTGCATCAGCTCCCTGCTAAATCCAGAATGAAATTTAAAATCCTTCTTCTCACATACAAGGTATAAAATACTCAGGCTACATCTTATTTAAGAGAAATGGAGTACTTTGCTCTTAGACTGCTGGTTTACTTGTGGTTTTGAGGTTAATTAAAAGTAGAATGGGAGGCAGAGCCTTCCACTTTAAGCCTCCTCTACTGTGTAATCAGCCAGTTTGGATTAAGGACACAGATAATCAATAATCTACTTTTAATATTAAGCTTTTCTTTTTGATGAGGCCTAAAGTTCCTCCGGTCGCAGCAAATGGCTGCCCCTGTCTGAGCCTGGTTCTGCTGGAGGTTTGAAACGTGGAACCCAATTAATGCATGTATCCCCAATTACACTAACACACATTTCTCCTGAGAAAAACAAAACAAGAAACATGATAAAAGTGCATTTAAAATCTATTACTTGCTAATTAAAAAGACAAAAAAATGCACAAAAAAGTTACCAAGTTGGATCTTCACTTCATTGTCATCAGACGGAGACTCAGATGGAGCACCCAGAGCCAGACCGAACAAGAAGAGGAGCAAGATCATGTTGGAGCTTTAAGTCTCAAAGTATGATGAGGAGCTGCTGAAGCTTCTTCCTACAGGATGTTCAGATTTCTGCAGAGTGTTGGTCCTGCTTTCTTTTATAGCTGCCTGAGAGGGTGTTTTCACTGCTGGTGTGACATCACTGGCCAAATGGCCAAAAACTACCACTAAACATGAGCCGGAAAAATACGCTGAATTCCAACTATCTGAGAAATGTTGTTTGTTTAGATGTGTAATATATGTTTATGGTACCATAAAGCTATATCAGCATAATGATTAATCAAACAGGGTGAATCAGATCTCTAACAGGAAGGACCAAATAGAAACTCCTGAGCTGCTTCAGTAAACAAGGACAGATTGAACTCTCCCCTCTCAGAAGGATCCTCTCTATGTAGTCAACCCAGAGATATGTGACTCTACTATGGCAGACAAAGTTGAAATAAATAAAGCTATAAAAATAAATTAAATAATACAATTTGGACTTTTAGTTTATAGATGGATTTTTAATACATTGAAACATTTTTTTTATTGTTCTGTAAATATTGGATATTTACAGTCTATTAAAAAATTTGAGATGCCTTGGATTACTGCAGTTTGTTTATTTATTTCCTTTTTAAAAAAACTGTTCTTATTTAAATTTAATAAGAAACATTTTTCAATGCCACATCTACAGAAAACAGACATTAAAACATTTTTCCAAATGTCCATGTCACAGAGGTGCAGTTTTATCTGAAAGCTTTCTTCATCCTTCTCATCCTATCTTGACTTTAACTAACAAAGCAAAAGCTACATGTCATTAGAAAACTCTGGAAAACTCTGGAATCGTGACATTAAACAGTTTATAAAAGTATTTTTGGTCACATCTTATTAATATTAATCCGAATAATTGCAGTATCAAAAAACAGACCTGAGCTACAACAGAGAGGATGATTAATGTAGTTTTGTTTTTGGCAGCAACAATAATAACCAGTCAGCCTCCCCCCTCCTTATTTCATGTTTTGGTTTGGTCCAGGTGCATGTGCTCCCAGCTGATGCTGAGCCTAGAACTGGACCTCAGCAGGAGAAAGAGACAGTAGGATGGGTCCATTATAAGTAAGCTCTATTCTTCAAAAAAGAAACGCAAAACAGGTGGAAATTAAACTCATAGTGAAGTCCATATGAAAGAAACTGCTTGTCTTTCCTAGTGTTAGTTAGCTTACTTCATTTCTAACTAAAGCCTCAGGACAGACATATTATTTATTTATGAGATTATCGTTGAGCTTTTAGTCCTTTTTTTTTGCATAACTGATTCAAGTGTGTTTGGGTAAAATTATCCACAACCAGTGTTGGGTAAGTTACTTTAAATTAGTAACTTAGTTACATTACTAGTTACTTCTCTAAAAAAGTAACTCAGTTACTTCAAGTTACTCGTTACTTTCAGAGTAACTAGTTACTAGGGAAAGTAACTTTGGTTTTACTCAGAATTCTCTTGTTAATGTGTTGCTTCCGTAACTGGATACCCAGCAAGAGTGCCAGTCTTCTAGCTTGCTTACTTGCCACAAGTGCACTGTGCCACCTACCAATAGAAAGGAAAAAATAATGTGCACATTTCCACGAGAGAAATCCCACGCCTGGACCGTCGTTGACCGCCGCCATGATTCTAGCCTGCTTTTTACATCCAACACAAAAACTGCAGTCGTGGTGCTTTTGATTGTACTCAGAACTTGGAAATTCTGCCTTCTGAATAGGAAGATGTAGGTAACACCAGACTGCAGATGAGCTGCATACAGGGCTGGACTGGGACAAAAAATCGTCCCGGGCATTTTGACTAGAGACCGCCCGCCATTATAGGAAAAATCATAAAGCCTTTGAATGAAAATAAACACTGTTGTGACAGTGATGTACACTGTTCTGATGGTATATATGTATCAATCTATCAATTGTTTGTTGTAAGACTCAGATAATTATTTTTTTAAAAGCTAGACATTTTAAATGAGAATAATAAAGAAAACTATTTCCTTGTCCCCCCCTTTCCCTGTTAATGCCCTACCTGGCCCCCTGGCAACACTTTGCTAGACCCGCCCCTGCACAGTTACCAGCTGTCAGCTACGTAGAAAAGGATCCTGGTGTTATTTGTCTCTCAGAAACAGCTCATAACTTCCTTCAACTCATTCATGTCACCTAAAAGGTAAACCTGTTTCTCCATCACCTGTTCAGCTCTGATGATTCAGTAAGGACATCTCCTGGTTTCATCTGCATGTTTCCTCTCACCAGATAACCAAACCGATATCATGACCAGCAGCTTTACAGCTGTGGCTCCAGCAAACATCAGCTGATACTAGAAATTAATATTAAATAAATTCTAACAACAGCTGATCAAGCTTAAACGTGCTGCTGTTGTTTAGCGCGACCTCCGCTGGTTTCCTCTTTCTGGCGCAAAGTGGGCGATAAATAAACAAGAGAAAAAAGCCGATCAGCTGATCATTGATCAGTTTCGTGATTGAAGTAGAAACAGGAGAGAATGAGAGAAGAAGAGGCAGCTGTGCAGCTTCAGCTTTGTGTCTTTTTCATTGTAGCTGAAGTCCGGGACAAACTGTGTTGCTTTTCACCTCAGTACGAAACGCGTAATATTTTCTCTGAATATGAGACGATTCTGTTTTTTACGGGACGGTTGGCAACTCTAATAATTAACCGTATGAACAAAATAAAGTTCAACATCAGTAACATAGCACCCACACAGCTGTATAGAAACTCCGTCATGCTAGCTAGCACGCAGTACGAAAATGTCAGCATACCGAAAATAAACTCCACCTAAACTTGGTTTATATCTGACTCGATAGACTGCAGGTCATAACTTCTTACCTGAAGTTCAGTTCACCTGACACGCGGGCGGCGGCCGCTTGGTCTCTCCTCTTGCCTCTCTTTTCCTTCATCCACCTGCTGGCTTCCACCACTTGCTAATGTTATTGAATCTGTGGAAGCTCCGCGATATCCACCACACGAAGTAACGAGTAACGAGCCTATCTAAATCCCAGTAACGAGTAACGCGTTCCTGGTTTTGGCATAATAACTAGTTACCGTGCTCGTTACCACAATAATAACGTAGTTACTGTAACGCGTTACTTAATAACGCGTTAGTCCCAACACTGTCCACAACTCAAAAACATCACTTAACTACTTACTGACACGTGTTGAGCTCTGGCCTTTTCCAGAGAACTTCACTGTTTGTTTGTCTGAATATTTATTGTTTTATTATATTATAAAATCACATCATCAGCAAAATGCTAAACAGAATAGGTTACTATATCAGGAAGAGGAAATAGAAGTGTACAATCATTCTCAGTAAACAAATCTAAAACAAACTCTGTGCACACTTTTTATTGCAGTAAACACATATAAATGAAGTGATTGTGGCCGGCCTGTTCAGAGTCAATAAAAAAGAAAGACCGTCTGTACACTTAATCACTCTATACACATCTATACACTAAGTTATACAATTAATCTTTAATTTTTGTTTTTACTTTGCCACTTTATTTACAGCTTGTACAAATGTTTAAATGCCCTTCTGTCTATTACATTTTTTAAATAAACCAAACTAAACAAAAAGATTGCAGTAAATAGACTTTTGAACTAAAGCAGATCATAACCACTGCTGTGCCAGTTAGGCTGTCCTGCAGATATTTGACACTCATGTGGGGGGTTTGTGTTGCTTTCTACCCTAAAATGTGAAGTTCAGCCTTAAAACCTTCTTCATCCTCCAGCTTTCATCTTAACTCCCACCTTATCGGTTTAAGTTTTTTAAAATAACATTTCTGACAATAAAAATTGACAGTTGGAGGTGCTTTTCTATCTTTTTATAGCCTTTCAGTGGTTTTATTTAAGTTATTTTTAAAATAACATGTCTGACCATGGTTTGTATAGACAGAGGTCTTTAGTGACTCTACGTTGGCCTCCATAGTTAACTCATTTTGATGAGACTTTACTGTTATAAAAAAAAGGAGAGTGGCGAGCTCAAGTTTTGAGATCTGATTTAAAGGGTTCACTTTGCCAAGAAGGATCTTTATGATACAATAAAACTACAGCAAAGTCCAGGTACTGGGGCAGTAGTATTTAGTGACCTGAAAACATTCCTACAATCAAATTTAATAATGATAATTGATAATTTAACTGATTCCCAGTAACACACATTCATCTGCCTATAAGATTTAACTGCTCATTAATCGAAGGAGCCAGAATACAGTTCAGGATTATCCAGCCCACTTTAACCCCTGGTTATGGTTAAAGACTCTCTTTCCACCTCCAGACTCCCTGATATTGGATGTAAATCTATTGCTCTAATGCTCTTAAGAAAAAAAAGAAAAGATAAGAAAGAATCCTTAGATGCACATATATAAAATAATGGTAATTATAACTACAGAAGTTAATTATTTAAAGTCAAATGAGAGAAAGACACTGGGAATATTTAACATAAGCTTGAAAAACAGTCAAACCTCTTCTTTAGATGTTACCTTTACAGGCTGTGGCTGTAGACACACTGCTGTACCTCTCTCCTCACCTCCTCAGTGATATACTTCTGTGTGTCTGTTTTTTAGGATGAAGCCAAACTATAGATCTTAACTACATTAGAGTAACTACATTAGACTTTTGCACAAACACACTACAGACAGCATAAACAGTGCAGGGAAAATGTAAATTTTTGTTTCTGAGGGCAGTTTATCCATATTGCACGAACTAAGGGTAAAATGACAGAACATGGGCAGTCAGTCCACTTCTTTGCGTCAGTTGTTTGGTTGTCCTGCATCCCAATAGACAAAATCTACTGCACAACCATCGGACCACATCCATCTGCCTTCTTTATGGAGGTCAGTAAGGTTTTGAGGAAAAAACTAAACATTTTTATAACACAATCTTTAAAGGGTGGTGAAAGGATTTTATTTATTCATCTCAGAGTTGAGGTGATTGACTGTTCATCTAAATGGTAAATGGACTGGGTCTTATAGAGCGCTTTTCTACTCTGTCTAAGAACTCAAAGGGCTTTACACAACTTGTTCATTCAGCCAATCACACAATCACTTTTTACTAAGCTGTTACTAAATGCTTACTAACTAACATTCACACAGCATTCGCACTCTGATGGATGTGTAACCCACATCAGATTTGTGGGTTGTGCTGCTGCATAATGTTAGAGGTGTAATTTTCCCTCCCTGCCACTAGGAGGCGAGTATGCCTTGAGATGACTTTCTGTTAGTTAACATTTCCTGTTGTGAAAGCCATTACTCACGAGGCAACCGCCAAATTAGCTGAAAGATCCTGGTAAGAAAAGCTAAAATAAAAGTTAAATTCGCAATTTATCTTCACATACTAGCTGTTAACAGATGGCTATTTATTAGGATCTGAAATCTGTGAAATACGGCCGTGGGAAGCTGCGTCAGCCTGGCGAGCTATCTCACCACGAGCTCCGGTAAGGGATGCTACATGAATGTTAGCGCCATAAAGACATGTAGTTGACTGCTGTTAATGTATTTCCTGTTTAAAAACAACCAGTCGGAGTTGTGATATTTATGTTCAAAGTACTGTAACATCACTGTGGTGCAGACATTTAATTTTAAGTGCTAAAGAATATATTCAAATGTGCTAAGGCCTATAGCGCCCAGCTAACCACTAGTATTAAGCTACTGCTTAGCGATTTCTGTGTATTTCTGTGTGTTCTAACAGTACTGTGATTCAGTTGATTTAGTTAGCTTTCCAAAACGTTGGAGAAGCAGTAATGTCGTCATGTAGTGCTGAAATGCACCCTTTTAGTTTTGTTGACTTAGAAGTTAATTCATTTGATAAAGATGCAAAAGGTTCTTAAAATGTGATGGATCTCATTATTCTGTTGAATGTATTAATGTTTAAAGAAGTTGATATATTTTTCTGAGAAATAATTCAGGTTGAAATATCTGAAAAGAAGAACAGTTAAAAGCAAGCTGTTAAAAAGATAAATATGGGAGAGTGAATCTTATAAGTTTATTTATTCTTGAAAGGGTAACTACAAGTTATATTTTCTGTTGCATTAAAACCTTGTGTGATGTAACTCAAGTTATTTCATGATGCTTGAGACATTGTATAACTAAAATAATTTGTTATAGTTGAGCAATACTTGACTGAAAGATGAGTGATGGAAGGAGCATAGATAAAATAGTAATGTATGCACTCTGCACTGTGTGCATAGATTGGTTTTTGACCAGGACCGGATCATTTGAGATCTGAACCCTGTGGGTTCAGTGGCGAGCCAATCCCAAGAGAGTGACTGTAGACGGACCAGAGTACGGTGTGGCCAGCCGTGGGATCCATCTTCAGCGAACCTCAGGACTATCACTACATCCCTTGACACAGATAAGACTAACACTTTAAAATCTACCCGGGTAGTGTTAGAACCAGTGGACAGAAACACACACACACACACAAGGAACTCTAATTTCTCTTTTCAAAGAGAAGTGGACTGAGCAACAGGAGCGGAAGCTCCTTAATTGAAACTCTTTGGAGAATTTCCTTAAAGAGGATATTTGGTTTTGATTTTATTTTGGGTCCTTTAATGTGCGTTTGTGCACTGTAGGAAGCCGGCTTTAGACAGGCAGGGTTTGTAAACTTACTACTTTTCAATACAGTTTCTATTTAAATCATATCTTATCTATCATTGTGTGGTTCCTTCTCTGCTGATCCTTTCAAGGCTCCATAGTCTTACCTAGAACTTTCTGAGACTAGTCCAAAGTTGTCAAGACAATAATTTAATACCTATCTCATATTATTTAATTGTAATACCTGTTACAGATGCATTGGAGAGTATCTTGCTCTCTTACAGAAGAATATTCGACATGCAGACTAGATCGAACCACCAACCTTCTGGTTAGTAAGTGACCTGCTCTACCACCTGAGCTACAGCCACCAAAACATTTGTCATGTTTTGACAAATGTGGAAAAATGGTTGTTAAAATCAATCATTGCAGTTGAGCCTGTGTTATGAAAAAATGTCCTCACTGTTTTGAGAACCACATGAAGACTTTTCTGTGATAATTGAGCCAAATCTACTGAGAAAAACTGTAATTAGATTTTAGGTTCTGGGAAGATCAGTGAGGAGGTGTATTTTCTGCATTCATCCCTATTTGAAATACTAACTGTGTGCTGATGAAACATGCAAGCGCATGTCTGTGACACCAGTTACACGCTTGCATGTTTTGTCATAGGCCCTGTAACCTCAGAGTTAAACAGTGGAGGCAATGATGATGAATTTTCATGTAAAATTGTTTTTTTCTTTTAATTGAGAGCAGTTTTAAACATTTATTAATGTGCCAAAAACTATTTGCTTTTGTACAATGCAGGGAAAATATACATTTTAGTTTCTAAGGGCAGGTTATTCGTGTTGCACAAACAGAAGGTAAAATGAGAGAACAAGAGTAATCATTCCACTTCTTTAAGTTTGAATAGTTAGTGTGAACACAGTGTTCAATTGTTTCAGCATTGTCTGGTTGTCCTGCATGCCAGTAGACGAAACTCACTGCACAACCATCAGACCACATCCATCTGCCTTCTTTATGGATGTCACTCAGTCCAATCCAGGTGTATCGCTCAGCATGATCAAAGTTCTTAATTAATGATTTAACAAACTCCTCTTCCTCCTCACTGTGGATACACACCAGGTTGGCTCGCTGTGACACACAGTAGAGCTCTGCTTCAGCCCAGCTCATGTGTGTGGCCACATATTTGTAGCAGCGGCCATTGAAACTGTACCAGAACGACAGCTTCCACGCAGTAGTTTAACTCTGTGGTCATCTGAAGAAGACACAGCAGTCAGAACTTGATTAAAAACAAACTAATAACCATTTTTGTCAGTGTGACTGACATTTTTTCTTAGATGTACAGGCTGACTAATGTCAGATAAGCATGTCTGCAAAGCTGACACTGTGAAAGTTAAAACATGCAGAGAGGTAAGCTGCTCTTTTTATGTTTACAAGCGGATTTTTATCATAACTCTACTTGCAGTGGTTCTCAAACTGTTTTACATGTACCACTGGTGGTACGTGGGCTGCCTCTAGTGGTAGGGGAGACCGGGGATAGTTGTAACATTTTTGACATTTCTGTCTGTAAATTGGAGCTCTTTTAAGGTAGTGGATTCAAAATGTAATGCAAAGTATTTACATGTCTCTGCTATTAAATAGTGCAGCTATTTTCTCTGCAGCACAATTACCCATTGCATGGTATGGTCTCAAACACAAAGAGTGAAATGTTACAATTAACCCCATAGTCTGGGTTAGTTGTAACATATCCTGGGGTGAAATGTAACACAATGAAATAAGGGTACTGACAAAACATTAACATGTAATCTTTTTTATTCAACACATGAATGCACATAGAGCCATTTATGTAGCTATGTGTGTGTGTGTAACAGAATGCATAAATCTAGCTATTGAACATATTCCAACCCCCTAAAAAAGACAAATGATGGAATTTTCTGGAACTAAATATTTCATTAATTTTGGTTGGTCTTCCTTGAGTTTGGCCTCATTGGCTCAGTGGGCATTATAACCTACAACTCTTGCACCAACTTTTGAACATAACAATGAAGCTGAAAAAATGTAGTTGTGCACCAGCATCGCAATTCCATTACTTTTTATCATGGCTGACCTTGGTGTGGTTTGCAAAGTGCTTCAGAAAGATGAGAAAATCTGTTTCTTGCACCCATCCTGATTTATTTCCACTACCAATACTTCCTACTGGTCCATCTCTGACACAGTGGTCTGCATAATGTATGTGTGGGAACACAAACAGTGGAGGAATTGTGTTGCCAATGGCATTAACCACATATACAAAGGTGACCAGTGAACCTCTCTCTGCTGATGTCGTTGCCCCAACTTGTTTAATATAAGTTAAAGTAATAGTGTGGTAAGTTGTAACATCTGCATTATTGTTACAACTAACCCAGACTGTTGCTCTTACAACTGACCCAGACTCCTATAGCCATGAACTAGCTAAGATTACAGCCAACGGCTAAAACATTAGCACTAAAGACCTACACAGAATATATCCCCATAGACATACAAATAACATAATTTAAGTTTGATGTGTTTAACTGCAAAGCAGATAATGCTATTAGAAATTGAAATAAAGTAGAAAAACTTACTGTTTGGCATACAAATTACTTTTTTTTTCGTGTTAAATTGTCTGTGTTTGACAAAATGTGCTGATTTTTCACATGTGATAACAGAACTGAATTGGGCATGCACAGCATGAATCACATCATTTGAAACTTAGCCCTGATTGGAGAAATTGGAAGTGTTACAACTGACCCACGTTACAACTATCCCCGGTCTCCCCTACACAGGAAGTCTAAAAAACTTTTTTAAGATAAAATAATATTCCATGTTCTGATTGAGGGATTTCTGAAAAATTAAAACGTACAGCTCTGCTATCAATTCTGACATACGTAAAGATAGAAAACTAAACAGCAGTGACGTTTGTAGGGTTACTGAAGTTTGGCTAGCTGATATATAATGATATGCTACGTGATCGCTAGCGACACAGCTATGTTAGCATAATAGTTAGAGACAAATGCAATTGCTTGGCAGGATGCTGTAAACAGACCAAACTTCAGTCAGGAGAACAACTGAGATAATCCATCCACAATATGAGGTTTTTAATATTATTATAGTGCCGCATGGGCTGGGCTGTAGTTACATCGTAAGGTTTTGAAAAATTTAACTTTAAAATGATTAGCGGTATTAAAAAGGGAGAGAAGCCGACAGTGATCACTGACTTTTTTAAGGGCTTGCTCAGATTAAATAGAACAAGATACAAAGCATTAAAACATGTTAAAAACACAACAGCCTTAATAAACAGAGAGTAGTTTTGACCCGGAAGCTGGGTTCATACATCATCACTTAAAGACCGGATATCCCACCTGCTGTGAATGTTTTAATGCAGTACGGTTGTTATTATTATCACTAGTCACATTTTGTTTATGACAGGACATTCATAACATTCATATAAGAAATAAAATTGTCTCATGTAAACTGCATGTGGTGTTAAATAGGCGTATATCACTGTACTTAAATGTCGGTCATAAGGGTGGTACTTTAAGAGCTATATATTTTATGAGGTGGTACTCATTGTGAAAACTTTGAGAACCACTAGACCACAGTATATCAGAATGCATACATGTAGAAAAAAATACAATTACACACCAAGAAATTTTCTATCACTGACTCTGCTGAAAGAGAAACATCAAAAAATCTTGGAGTGTTTAACTAAAATTTGATTAAAATAATAAACACAGACACAGACACACACGCACACACACACACACACACACACACAGTCAGAATATAGGACAGTTACCAAGTTGTAGCTTCACTTCACTGCCATCAGAAGGAGACTCAGAAGGAGCACCCAGAGCCAGACTGAACAAGAAGAGGAGCAAGATCATGTTGGAGCTTTAAGTCTCAAAGTGTGATGAGGAGCTGCTGAAGCTTCTTTGTACAGGATTCTTGCAGAGAGTTGGAGCTGCTTTCTTTTATAGCTGTCTGAGAGGGTGTTTTCACTGATCACTGTGATATCATTGGCCAAATGGAACAAAACTTTCCACTGTAAACATCACTAACACAAGGCAGTAAAGACCATCAGATTCTAAAGAAGTTAATAACTGCTAAAAAGCCACGTCCTCCTGGCAGGCTCAGAAGAACGTGACTGTTTTTGCTGTAATTCTGCATTTATGATATGATCAAAGTCCTATTTAGCATAATGATTAAACAAACAGGAAAGGTTGTTGTAACAGGAAGAGAGCAGCTCACAAGCTCTACTTATGGCCTGCTCTAATAAACAAATATGAAACAAATTCTCAACAATAAAGACACAGCACCCAGAACCACCCAAACAAGAAGAGGAGCAAGATCATGTCGGACTTTAAGTCTCAAAGATGATGAGGAGCTGCTGAAGCTTCTTTGTACAGGATGTTCAGATTTCTGCAGAGATTTGGAGCTGCTTTCTTTTATAGCTGCCTGAGAGGGTGTTTTCACTGCTGGTGTGACATCACTGGCCAAACGGACCAAAACTCTCAACTGTACACAACACTAATGCCAGAAAAAAACATCAAATTCCAAAGACATGAAGAAATGTTGTTTGTTTTTTGATGTATAATTTATATTTATTGCACCATAAGGCTTTATCAGCACAATGACTAATCAAACAGGACAGGTCAGAGCTCTAACAGGTGAAAACTCCTGAGTTGCTCCATTAAACAAAGACAGAATGAACTCCACACAATCAAGAGGATCCTCTCTTAGTACTGGACCCAGAGACATGTGACTGCTGTGGCAGGCCTGATTGGAGCAAATGACAAAACAGATAAACTATTAACACCTTTGGTTTAGTAGATTTACTTCACTGTTTGTTTGTCTGAATCATTATGGTTTTATTATATTATAAAATCACATTATCAGCAAAAAGAAAACAGAATAAATGACTGTACCAGGAAGAGGAAACAGAAGTTTATGATCCTTTCTAGTAAAAGATACAAAACAAACCCTGTTCAGTTTTTTTTTTCATTTAAAAAAGACTATGTTAACTTTTTTGTTAAAAATTTTCCACTTTGAGATATTTACAGTGTACACAAATGTCTAAGCACACTTGTGTCTATTACAATTGTAAAGCATCCAAAATAAAACCCCTGCAGTAACCAGACTAATCTCAAAGCAGATCATTACCACTGCTGTGTCAGCTACACTGTCCTGCAGATATTTGGCACTCATGTGAGAGGTTTGTGTGATGGTCTTAAAGCTTTGTTCATCTGAGCTTCCACCATATCCCTTTACTGAAGTTTCCTGGTAACATTTCTAACAGTGGAAACTGACATTTGGAAGTGAACCTCTATCTCTTTATAGCCTTCAAGTGGTTTGTATATAGAAACTACTGTATAGAGAGTTATTTAGTTACTGTAAGTAGGCCTTCCATAATTGATCCAATTTTATGCAGGTTTCCTGTTATTAAAAAGGGAGTGGAGAGCTCACGTTTTAACATCTGAACTAAATGTTTCATTTTGCCACGAAGGACTTCATGATACATAAATTACAGTACAGCAAAGTTCAGGTACTTGTGTCAGTAGTATTTGGTGACCTGCACAGCGGACTCCATTCCTACAATCAAACATGCACAAAGAGAAAAGGTGAGAGAGGCTGTCAGCTCGGGAGTGCAGAAAGAGAGCATGACCTTCAGTAGCTTCAAGTGTTAAAGGATCATTTAATCCTACATTAACGAGTTCATGAAGTTCTGAGATTTAAAAAACAAAAAAACAAACATGCTTTTACAAACACCACAGTCACTGTTTCTTTTTTAAATGACATAAAAATTAACAGAGAATCACTTTTTTAACAATATATTTTAGAAGCAAACTGGACCATAGTTAGCAAAAGGTAGAAGTCAACACAGTTAAACATCAAAAGGAAAATATGATTTCCATCCACTTAATCTGAAGTGTTGACAGATCCCCTTCTGGAGATTATTTATAGTGCCAAAGTCAAAGATGAAAGTTTGTCCATCAAGGCGAAAGTTGAAATACACAGAGAACAAAGTGGCTCTTATCATGTTTATTAGCAGGTCTTTATCTTAACTCTATGATTTAGCAGAAACCATCTGGTATGGAAAGAAAAAAATCCATACTATAATCCTACACTAATCGTTTTTGTATCACAGAAGTTGCTGAAACAAAAAACATCAGAAACATAAAAAACATATTCTTGGAGTGTTTAACTAAAAGGTGCTAAAATTACAAAAAAGACAAACAGAGGTCAAAGTAAATAAAGGAAAAAAGATCCAGAGTACAGGACAGTTACCAAGCTGTAGCTTCACTTCACTGCCATCAGAAGGAGACTCAGAAGGAGCACCCAGAGCCAGACCGAACAAGAAGAGGAGCAAGATCATGTTGGAGCTTTAAGTCTCAAAGTGTGATGAGGAGCTGCTGAAGCTTCTTTGTACAGGATTCCTCCAAAGAGTTCATGCTGCTTTCTTTTATAGCTGCCTGAGAGGGTGTTTTTACTGCTGGTGTGACATCACTGGCCAAACTGACCAGAACCCTCCACTGTAAACAACATTAAACAGAAGCCAGAAGATCACATTGAATTCCAACGAATGCCAACATGTGACTGTGACTGTTTTTACTGTGCAATTATATTCTATTGTGTCATAAAAGGCATTGATTAAGTAAACAGACAGGGCAGAGCTTTTACAGGAGGAGAAAAGAAGAGACTCCAGAGCTGCTTTAGTAAACAGAGAGACAACAAACTCCCTCCATGCAAGAGGATTTCTTTCTTTTTTGCGTTGATGCTTGAAAGATAACTCTGACAGTAGGAGGGTCTGAGATTTCAAAGGCATCTGAAGTCTTTATCTTTCCCTAAGAATCAGTAAGAAATGTAAATTCTATAGAATTACACATACAGCTTATTTCCTTGATTTTTATCCTATTGAATGCAAACAGCTATTTTACTTTTCTGTAATTTATTAATATCTGATCCTGACAGGACACATATTGGTACTGTCTGACCTTGTACCAAATTTGGACGAGCCTATAAGCTGAAGTCTTTTTATTCATTTGCTCTCAGCCCATTAAAAACCACCAAGGCTGCAGCTGAAGGGATAAATGTAACAAATTTTTCACCCCCAAACCTACAGTGACAGGTTTTGGGGTGCTTCGGAAAACTTCATTTGGCAATAAGTAATATGTACAATATATACAAAAATAACTATTCTAGTCCTTATAGATAAACAAACTTTATCACACACAATACACAACTAAACACACAGCCTGGTTGGAAGGTGGAAGTTGGAGGGGCCATGCTGGTCTTGATGGGTTCCAATTTATAACCAGCCCCAAACTCATTTTACACAGTGGGCCACATACAGCCCACTTTGATCTTAAGTGGGCCGGACCAATGAAACTCCCCTTTCTGTCAGTGTAAAGAAGTTACATATTTTTACTGTTTTTCTACATGAAAAGAAGAAGCTGCTGTGACCATGTTACGGCTGTGGCCATAAGATCTCTGTGTGGGCTGTTTTGTTCTGTCTCTTTACTGTGCTTAAGACTCTTTGCAGGTCCCTCCCTTAATGAAGAGTAGTGAGCAGCTGATTGGACTGTGGAACACGTGACCGCGTTCAAAAAGCCGTTCTGACAGCTCCCGCCGGGAAGAGAGAGAGAGAAGCGAGCAAGCAGCTTGACAGCCGACGCGGTCCTGGCCCTGGTTTCCAGCCTATACCTTTGCTGTGTGTTTGTGTGAGCGTGCTCTGTGAGAGCCGCTCCTAGTGTATTAACTTAGTGCCTAGGCACTTCTAGGCTGAAGCGGAAGGGGTGAGCCGCCTTTTTCTTTGGAACAGTTTTCTCCTGTTTTCCGGGTTAGGGAGCGAGGGTTAGTATTGTCATTTGTTTGTTTTGTTTCTTTCTTAGGGTTTAGTTAGTTTTCTTTGGTGGGACTTAGTTGGTTTTGTTCATTATTTTGGCCTGGGTTCACCCTGGAGCTATGCTTCATTACCTTTAATAAAATCACCTTTTTTTACGCACAACTGGTTTTGGATGTTTGGCTTGGGAACCAGGGCGGGTATCTGTCTCTCTCTCCTCCAACCTTTATGTGCGTCCCTACACGCCTAGACTGGGGGCGTAACATAAATGGGGGCTCGTCCCTTTTTGTTCGTGTGATTGGTTCGCTTCCTTTTCGCTTTTGCGGTGGGGGAAGAGTCATTGAGGGTGTGTGGGTAGACGGAGAGTTTCATTCGTCTATGCGTTAGGCGCGTGTTTTGCAGCCCTTTAGTGAGCGGATGCTGTTAGTTGTCTGCAGAGTTGTGTTTTTCTTTTTTGTTTTGCTCGTGATGTCGTTTGACATGGATGATTTTGCACAACAGCCCTCCATTGAGAAGTTGGAGCGGTGCACAAAAGCGGATTTGCTATAAGTGGCTAATTTATTCAATGTGGATGTTCCGTTGAATTCTAAGAAGGCGGAAATTAAACAGTGTTTGGTGGACAAACTGGTGGACAGGGGAGTGTTTGGGAGGATGAAAACTTCGCCGGGTGGGTCTGGGAGTTTGGAGACGGCGGTGGGGGCGGAAGCTGCTGGGGCCGTCCCGAAACCTTCCAAGGGCAGGGGCGGATCTAGAAGGGTGGCATGGGGTGGCAACTGCCACCCTAAAATGATCCCTTGCCACCCCAAGTGCCACCCCAGTTTTGCATATGACAGTGTTGTTTATTAAAATAAGATAGCATTAACAGTTTGAGCGTAGTTACAGTCAACAGTGAATATAAATGCTAAAACTGAATATATTGCATAGTGTTCCCCCTCTCCACCATTAACAAATGGTTCAGCCCATAGCAGGACCGGCTTTTTTCTCGTTTTCAGTAGCAAGCGATGCTTATGATTGTGCCAGAGCACATTTTGAACAACACCATGGGAATTTCGGATTTTACACATTTGGTTGGATGTTACACTCTGGAAATGGAAGGAAGGTGAGTGTTATTAACCCTCTGGGGTCCACGGACACGCTGCACCTCCAAATCACATGACTGTTTTAAGCTGACATAGCAACAAGCTGCAGCCACGCTGAGTCTCTATTTCAGCCCATATTGAAAGTTCGGAGTTCAAAGTTTTTGAATTTTAATTACAGGCCAGTAAATCCAGAGTTATGATAATATATATAAGCTTTTTTCTAAATACTGTCGTCACGTTTCTGTGTGTGTGTGCTTTAAGCGTTTTCTAAGGACAGCGCGAAAACAGTAAAGAAAGGAAAAAAAGCCACCTCTTTCCTATCGGTGGAAAAATGCACCATGTCGACTAATTTAAAAAAAAAAGTCAACACGTGGGATTTGGTTGTTTAGGAAGAGGGGAGAGTTTTGGGAGTGACGGTAACGGCAGCGAGAC
Source organism: Oreochromis aureus (assembly GCF_013358895.1). Lineage (NCBI taxonomy): Eukaryota > Metazoa > Chordata > Actinopteri > Cichliformes > Cichlidae > Oreochromis > Oreochromis aureus. The sequence goes on from NC_052962.1 coordinate 16,996,732, forward strand.
AGAGCGAGTGAGAGAGAGAGAGAGAGAGAGAGAGAGTTTTTAGATGTGGGAGATTTGTGACGTTTAGTGTGGAGTGTATACTTAGTGTGTTGTGTTGTCTTGTGTAGTTGTTCTGTTGTGTAGTCGTTTTGTTTTGTGTGTCAGTGAGGGCACTAATGAATGTCACAAAGGCACATTTGTAATGTAAACACTGTCACTAAGTAGAAAACCAGCGGAGTGATACACCTGCTGTTGTCAGGCCTGCAGGTTAGTCCCTGTGCTGCTCTCCTCTGTCTTTTGGTGGACAAACTTCTTTTTACTGGCACACATCATTTGTGGAGCATCTTATTGCAACACCTGATTGTTCTCTCATTTTAGTTTTAGTAATATTTTTAAATGGTTGTACAAAATGAAAAAAAAAAAACGGCAGGTGTATTGGCTGCATTTTTAGATAAATAGTTGTATATGTTTACAAAATGTACAATTTATATTTGCATTTCAAGTTATAAAATTTACTCAACATGTCTGTGGGTTTTTTTTTTTTTTTACAGTAAAAATACTACTAGGATTTTAAGTTCTTTGTGTGATTTCAGATCAGTAATACTAATGCAGTATGTCAGTGAAAAAAAACAACTAAATTCAGTTGAGCTGAAAAGAATGATACCAAACAAGGCAAAGGGAAAAAATCAAATGAAACAATTTGAGGGTGAAATACAAACGTAAACTCAAAAGGAGTCAAAATGGCGGTTGTATTTCAGACCTCAGTGGGTTAATCCAACAAATCATGAAAAATTAGGTTTAAATTTTTGTTCATGACAGTGCAGATTACTGACATTTTGTGTAATTTAAGCTGTAACAATGTGATTGTTTTCTAACAAAAAACAGTGAAACTTAAGTTAGACTTGTATTTGTAAATGAACCGCCCCATGTTGTGTAGCTTTCTGGATTTCATACTTATTGGGCTACATATTTATTTATTATACAGGCTATACAGTACATAAGATCAAAACTCACATGTTTTATGCAACTAAAGTGTGTAATTATGTGGGCTACAGACAATAATTAAGTTATAGACTATATTTATATGAAAAACGTGTATACTTACTGCATTTGAATCATTTTAACCATATGTAACCACCTGCATATGTGTTTGGGGAAAAAAAAAGGCTTTGATTTTGCCACCCCATTTGATTTCTTTGCCACCCTCATGCCACCCTAAGAAAATTTCTCTAGATCCGCCCCTGTCCAAGGGGCGAATGACGTCGGGGGCGGAGGCTCCTGTCGCCGTTCAGTCTCCTACATTTGACCCGATTAGCCAGGTTGCGGCGGGTTTGGTGACGGAGGATCTTAAGCTTGCCCTTCGCTTGAAGGAGGTGGAGCTGGAGGCTAAGGCTAAGGAAGTCGAGCTCATGCATCTTCGCATACGAGCTATGGAGCTGGATCCTTCTCGAGCGAGAGACGCTACTCCCGTCCCTGTGAGTACACTCCCCGACACTTCCACTGTTGACCAGTTTAACGCTAGCAAGCAAATTGTTTTGGTACCTCCTTTTAGGGAGGGGGAGGTTGATTCATATTTTACTGCTTTTGAGCGCATCGCAACCACTCTAAAATGGCCAAAGGATGTCTGGAGTTTATTGTTGCAATGCAAATTAGTAGGAAGAGCGCAGGAGGTTTGTGCGAGTCTTTCCATTGCTGACAGTCTGGATTATGAGGTTGTCAAATCCACTATTTTGCGGGCTTATGAATTAGTCCCGGAGGCTTATCGGCAAAAGTTTCGTGCCTGTAGCAAGTCCGACAGTCAGACATTTGTGGAGTTTGCACGTGAGAAAGCTGTCTTATTTGATAAGTGGTTGGCTGCCAGTAAAGTAAAGAACTTTACTCAGCTGAAGGAGTTGATCCTGTTGGAGGAGTTTAAGACATGTCTCCCTGAAAATATTGTGGTATACCTTAATGAACAGAAGGTGGAGTTACTGTCTAAAGCCGCTGTCCTTGCCGATGAATTTGTGTTAACCCATCGCGCAGCACTTTCGACAGCACGCCGTGAGTACGCTTCCCCGACTCAGCATGCCAAAAGTTATAGGGTTTCTCCTAAGCGACAGACGCCTTCTGCTGCTATTCCTGTGTCAGACCGCAAATGTTTCTATTGTCATGAAATCGGTCACCTTGTCGCTGCTTGTCCATCACTACAGCGCAAGGAGCAGGCTCACACGGTAAGGAAGCCGAAAAGTGTTGGTTTCGTTCGTTCTATGTCTGCTTCCACTTCACCTGACAATGAAGTGAGAAGTGACAGCCTTGATGACAGCTACCGTCCTTTTGTGTCGGAAGGATTTGTTTCTCTGAACGGAAAGGAGGAGGATCGGGTGCCGATCACGATTCTGCGTGACACTGGAGCCGCGCAGACACTTATTTTGAGGGGTATTTTGCCTTTTTCTGATTTCTCTTTTTGCGGTTCAGATGCTCTTGTCTGGGGAGTAAAAATGGATGTGTTGCGAGTACCACTACACAAGGTGTTTCTTCAATCGCCGCTCGTTTCGGGTCCGGTAACGGTTGGAGTGCGCGATCATCTGCCAGTGCCCGGAGTTGCGATGATTCTGGGGAATGATTTAGCAAACGGGAAAGTGTTTTCTGCTCCGAGAGTGGTTGGGAATCCTGTGCCGGATACTTTGTTATCTGACCTTGCTGCTGGGCGCTCACCCTCTGTTTTCCCCGCTTGCGCTGTAACTCGCGCGCACAAGCGCAAGTATGGTGACGTTGATCTGTCTGATTCTTTTCTCTGCGCTGGTGGTGAGCCGGAGTCTGAATCTAAAACCTGTGACCCGCTGATGGGCGACTCGGAGGCGATGCTGTCTGTTAGCCCATCCGTGACATCTCAACTGCCTTCCGGAGTTAACAAAAAGGATTTTGTTTTGGCACAACACAGTGACCCGACTCTGGTGGGTTGTTTTTCAGCTGCCCACTCTAGTGACCAGTACCCTCGTGTTTATAGTGTTGAGGATGATGTGTTGATGCGTACCTGGTATCCGCCTGCAGCTGGTGATCTGGGTTGGAATGTGTCTAGGCAGGTTCTGGTGCCTCAACAGTACCGGCACAAAGTTCTTAGTCTTGCCCATGACAATTTTTCTGGACATTTAGGTATTAGGAAAACCTACCACCGCATTCTGCGCCATTTCTTTTGGCCAGGACTGAAGAATGACGTTGCTAAGTATTGTCGTTCTTGCCACACCTGTCAGATTAGCGGTAAGTCTAACCAAGTCATTCCACCCGCTCCATTACATCCTATCCCAGTGTTAGGGGAACCTTTTGAACACATACTCATCGACTGTGTTGGTCCACTCCCTAAAACAAAATCGGGCCACCAGTACCTCTTGACTTTGATGTGTGTTGCTACGCGTTTTTCCCGAGGCAATTCCATTGCGCACCCTTAAAGTTAAATCAGTGGTTAAAGCGTTAGTGAACTTCTTTTCCACTTTCGGGTTACCAAAAGTTGTCCAGACCGACCAAGGCTCTAATTTCATGTCTAAGATCTTTGCTCAGGTTTTGCAGTCACTTGGTATCAAACATCAAAAATCCAGTGCCTATCATCCAGAGTCTCAAGGTGCACTTGAGCGGTTTCACCAGACCTTGAAATCTATGATGCGGAAATTTTGCCTTGGGTCTGAAAAGGAGTGGGATGAGGGGTTGCCGCTGCTCCTTTTAGCTGTGAGGGAAAGCATGCAGGAATCGCTGGGATTTAGCCCTGCTGAGCTGGTGTTCGGTCACACAGTGCGTGGCCCGTTGCAACTACTCAAGGAGAATTTTCTGTCCGACACAGACACTCCTAAGGTAAATGTGTTGGACTATGTGAGCTCTTTTAGAGAGCGTCTGCATAAAGCATGTGCAATCGCACGCGATGCTCTCGTTGCAGCGCAGGGTAAGATGAAGAGGACGTTTGATAAGAAAGCTGTGCAAAGGAAATTCGAGGTTGGTGATAAAGTGTTAACACTTTTACCGGTCCCTGGTTCTTCTCTCCAGGCAAAGTTCAGTGGTCCGTATATAGTGCAGGCAAAATTGAGTGATACGGATTATGTCATCGACACCCCAGAGCGAAGGAAAAAGTGTCGTGTGTGTCATATTAATATGATGAAGCCCTACTTCGCTGGTGGTGTGTCAACAGTCGCGACTGTGGCGGTGCCAGGTTCCAAAGCCCGGTATGACCCAGTAAGTGATGATTTGGTTTTCGGTTGTGCTGTGGGCTGCGCACGTCTCAGAAACTCCGAAATCCTAAGTGACCTCAGGTCACATCTAACTGATTTAGATGATGATGCTCGAGATGACGTGTGTCAGTTGATTGAGAATCATCCCGATCTTTTCTCGGACACTCCATCCTGTACTACCGTGTTGGAGCATGACATCGATGTGGGGGGCCATCCTCCAATCAAACAGCATGCCTACCGGGTGAATCCCACTAAACGTGCTCTTTTCCAGACAGAGGTCTCTTATCTGTTGGAAAATGGTCTTGCTGTTCCTAGCTCTAGCGCGTGGAGTTCCCCGTGTCTCCTAGTGCCTAAAGCGGACAAGACCCGACGGTTCTGTACAGATTTTCGGAAGGTGAACAGCATGACCAAGCCTGACTCCTATCCTCTTCCCAGAATGGAAGATTGTGTCGATAGGGTCGGTTCTGCGAAGTTTGTCACTAAGCTGGACTTGTTAAAGGGCTATTGGCAAGTTCCTTTAACGTCACGTGCAGCCGAAATCTCTGCTTTTGTCACTCCTGACCATTTTCTGCAGTACACTGTCATGCCTTTCGGGTTGCGCAACGCCCCCGCCACATTTCAACGGCTCATGAACATTGTGCTGGGAAGCGTTCGCAAGTGTGAAGTGTATCTAGATGATATTGTCGTCTACTCAGACACCTGGTCAGAGCATATGGAAACACTCGCTGATGTGTTCCACCGTTTGGAAAGGGCGTCCCTCACCCTCAACCTTGCCAAGTGTGATTTTGGTAAAGCCATGGTGACATATTTGGGGAAACAGGTGGGTCAGGGCCAAGTGCGCCCTATCTTGGCCAAAATCCAGGCCATACTGGACTTTCCTGCCCCTCGTACTAGGCGTGAGCTCCGCCGTTTTCTCGGCATGGTGGGCTACTACCGGGGTTTCTGTCGAAATTTCGCAGAAGTGGTCGCACCCCTCACTAGCCTCACCAGTGTGTTGAAACCTTTTGTGTGGTCCTCTGCGTGTCAGAGTGCTTTCCTGGCTGTTAAAACTCTCCTGTGCAGTGCGCCAGTGCTGGCTGCCCCTGATTTTGCACGCCCTTTTAAATTAGAGGTAGATGCCAGTGCAGACGGAGCAGGTGCTGTATTGCTACAGGAAGACCGACATGGTGTGGATCACCCAATCGGCTATTTCTCAAAGCAATTCAATGTCCACCAGCGAAGGTATAGCACGATTGAAAAAGAGGCCCTTTCTCTGCTGTTCGCATTGCAGCATTTTGAGGTGTATGTCGGTTCCAGCCCCTCGCCTGTGATCGTCTATACCGACCACAATCCCCTGGTGTTCCTAATGCATATGCAGAACTCGAACCAAAGGCTTATGAGATGGTCTCTCCTGGTGCAAGATTTCAACTTGGAAATCCGCCATAAAAAGGGTACAGAGAATGTGTTAGCGGATGCCCTATCCCGTGTTTTCCTGTAAACGTAATTGTCAAAACATCTGCTAAGGAGATGTCTTTGATTTTGGGAAGGGGGGTGTTACGGCTGTGGCCATAAGATCTCTGTGTGGGCTGTTTTGTTCTGTCTCTTTACTGTGCTTAAGACTCTTTGCAGGTCCCTCCCTTAATGAAGAGTAGTGAGCAGCTGATTGGACTGTGGAACACGTGACCGCGTTCAAAAAGCCGTTCTGACAGCTCCCGCCGGGAAGAGAGAGAGAGAGAAGCGAGCAAGCAGCTTGACAGCCGACGCGGTCCTGGCCCTGGTTTCCAGCCTATACCTTTGCTGTGTGTTTGTGTGAGCGTGCTCTGTGAGAGCCGCTCCTAGTGTATTAACTTAGTGCCTAGGCACTTCTAGGCTGAAGCGGAAGGGGTGAGCCGCCTTTTTCTTTAGAACAGTTTTCTCCTGTTTTCCGGGTTAGGGAGCGAGGGTTAGTATTGTCATTTGTTTGTTTTGTTTCTTTCTTAGGGTTTAGTTAGTTTTCTTTGGTGGGACTTAGTTGGTTTTGTTCATTATTTTGGCCTGGGTTCACCCTGGAGCTATGCTTCATTACCTTTAATAAAATCACCTTTTTTTACACACAACTGGTTTTGGATGTTTGGCTTGGGAACCAGGGCGGGTATCTGTCTCTCTCTCCTCCAACCTTTATGTGCGTCCCTACACGCCTAGACTGGGGGCGTAACAGACCAAGAAAGAAATCTGTCAGCACAACTCTTTGGACCTAAATTGTAAGAAATAATAGAAATAATAGTTCTGGGAGCTCATTAAATTAATAAAATAAATAAAATAAATAAACTAAAAATTATAGCAGCATGGAAGAATCACAGTGTAAGTAATTTCAATGTCATGAACATCATTTTCTGAAGTTTACCTGCTAATCTGTCCATTTAGGAAGCATAAATCTTGTGAATCCATTTCACATGCTTTGGTGCAAATGACACTGACAAATGGAAAAAGATTATCAAAAAGGGAGTGATTTTACAAACTGTTGCTCTCTCCTTGTCCCTTCTAACTGATTTTCTCTAGTTTTGCTTTTTTTAGTGTCCTTATCACTATTGGTAGCACAAACAAATGCTACAAGCACATTCAGGTTGCAAAAGTAGTAAAAGTTTGTGTATGCATGCTCTTTGTTTCCATACAGTAGGTGAGTGGTCCTGTTTCACCTGGTGTTATAGTCAACATACTGGGAAAGCAGGTGGTGTTTTATCCATAGTTACCTGATTAAAGTTCCCATTGACACAAGCACCTCAGGATTCTGTCTTTGCACTTTAGCAACAGTGGAGTGGATGACATCACTCACAGTCTCTGCGTCAGATTGGAGGAATGTAAACAATGACAACAATAGCGTGTGTGAATTCTCTGGGCAAATAATAGGGACACAGGTTTACAGCCAGAAAGTCAGTGTTAGCACATCCATACATGCTGTTGCAAGAAGGTCTGCTGTGAGTCCCAGGCACAGTCTCAAGAGTGTGTAGGAGGTACCAGGAGAAAGGCTGTTACCTGAGACGAGCTGGACAGGACTATAGAAAAGCATCAACACACCGTCAACAACCTTTTTTTTCCTGATGAAAACAAGATGATAACTTAAATAAAACCTAATGCACGAGGAAGAAATCTGATCAAATGCACTGACACTTTAAATAAAGTAAAATAAAAAGAACTAATCTCCTTGTGCAGTAAGGTTAGATGTGCACATTTAATCTGCTGCTGTTAAAGCAGGAGGGAGGGAAGATTTAAAGTCAATGTTTGGTATGACTTCAGTCTTCAGGAAAGGTTCTCCAGATTTCCTGAAGAACATTCAAAGCTATTTTTTTTTAGGTGTTAACTTTACAGATGACTGTAGACACTCACTGTTGCACCTCTCTCTTGGCCTCCTCAGTGATATGCTTCTGTGTTGTTTTCTTTTTAGAATGAAGCCAAACAATACATCTTGATAAGATTTGAGTTGGTTTTGGTAATGATAAAGATACAAGTGGATTTTCCCCATTTGCATACTGATTAAACTTGTCAAGGATCGCTGTGTGGCAGGCAGGAGATTGGATCCAAAATGGAAGACTCACGACACATGGGAATGAACTCAAAATACAGCTTTATTTGCTGACTCAAGGAAAAGACACAAACCTAAACTAAACTTCACAGAGAGGGACACAAGGGAACACACAGGATGAAGGAGGATGCAACACTGACACAGAGAAACACAGGGCTTAAATACACTGGGGAATAACGAGGGGAATGAGACACAGGAGGAGAGCACAGCTGAAAGAAATCAGACAGGATGAGACAAGGAAGCAAAGCAGAATACACTTACATGAGACACAGACCTTCAAAGTAAAACAGGAAGTACACAGAGACAGCCTGGAGGGAGAAAGAGAACATGGAGGAGCACATGACGGGATGAGGAAACACAGAACACAAGGAGTGGGAACAAAACACAATACTCACATCACTAGATCCACTTAGACACACAGAGGGAGACACAGGGGTCAGCTACACAGAGGGAAACCTATTAAATACACAGGAAACTAAAGAGACAAAACAGGAAACCTAAGAACACTGGACACTATGGAATAAACTGAGATACAAAGAGAACCTTAATCATCAAACATAATACAAAAGACACAAGGAACTCAAAATGCTGGGTTGAGAGACCCAGGATCCTGACAAAACTGGGGTAAATGCTGTCGCAGGGCATGTGGTTACATGTTTTGTCACATGCCTTGCAACCCCAGAAATACACAGTGGAGTTACTGGTTATGAATTTTCATTATAACTTTTGATTCCTTTTAATTCAACAGTCTTTGCGATGAGTAAATATCCTCTTGCCAGATGCCAATTGTTGATTCCACATTCATGAAAATCAAGGCTGGTGAAATTTTGTGACTTTTGCACAAACACATAGAGACAGATAACATAAACAGTGCAGGTTTACATGTACAGTTCAGTTTCTAAGGGCAGTTTATCCGTGTTGCACAAACAGAAGGTAAATTGAGAGAACATTTCTGATCATTCCACTTCTTTAAGTAACCAATACTGTGAACACAGTGTTCATTTGTTCCACCATTGTTTGGCTCACCAACATTCCAGTGGGTGAAACTCACTGCACAACCATCAGACCACATCCATCTGCCTTCTTTATGGATGTCACTCAGTCCAATCCAGGTGTATCGCTCAGCATGATCAAAGTTCTTAATTAATGATTTAACAAACTCCTCTTCCTCCTCGTTGTAGATAGACACCAGGTTGGCTCGCTGTGACACACAGTAGAGCTCTGCATCAGCCCAGCTCATGTGTGTGGCCACATATTTGTAGCAGCGTCCATTGAAGCTGTACCAGAACATGGAACAGTTCCCATGTAGTAGTTTAGCTCTGTGGTCATCTGAAGAAGACACAGCAGTCAGAACTTGATGAAAAACAAACAATATCTGTTTTTGTCAGTGTGACTGAAATAGAAGTGAACTATTTTAGTTCTATTAACACTGAAGTAGTTTTTAGGGTGACACCTTGTGACTGACTTTTTTCTTTGATATTGTTCAGAGACAGTACATCAGAGAAGTATATCTGTACAGTTGACACAGTGAAAGTTAAAACATGCAGAGAAGTAAGCTGCTCTTATTGTGTTTACAAGCAAGTTTTTATCAAAACTCTACAGTATAGACATGGGGGAACAATCTATGCTACTGTCCAACACCAAGAATTTTGTAGTGACAGTCACAGTGAAATAAATAAAGACACAAATAAAGGTAAATGTAGAGAAAAGAGGAGTCAGAATATGAGACAGTTACCAAGCTGTAGCTTCACTTCACTGCCATCAGAAGGAGCCTCAGAAGGAGCACCCAGAGTCAGACCGAACAAGAAGAGGAGCAAGATCATGTTGGAGCTTTAAGTCTCAAAGTATGATGAGGAGCTGCTGAAGCTTCTTTGTACAGGATGTTCAGATTTCTGCAGAGTTGTTGAAGCTGCTTTCTTTTATAGCTGAGTGAGAGGGTGTTTTCACTGCTGGTGTGACATCATTGGCCACATGGACCAAAGTTTTCCATTGTACACAATAACACTAAACAGAAGCCAGAAAAAAACATCACATGCCAAAAAGTTAATAGTTGTTGAACAGTCACGTTTCTTGGTACTTCCAGGAGAACGTGACTGTTTTTGATGTAATTCTATATTTATGGTTTGATCAAAGGCCTTTCCAGCATAATGAGTAAAGAAACAGGACAGTTGTCTGTAAAGGTTCTCAGTCATTAAGGTCATCGTAGTCTAAGGAGCTTGGAAAGAAAAGCATCTGGACTTCTTTAAGTTGCTTTAACTTAAAGAAGTCCAGACGCTTTTCTTTCCAAGCTCCTTAGAATACAGGACAGTTGTAACAAGAAGTGCAAGTAGAGCTGCTCTCATAAACAAAGACAGAACAAATTCCTTACATTAAAGAGCATCATCTCTCACTTTTTGACTCAAAGTTTTTCATTAAAATGCAAAAAGGAAGAGCTGAGCCTGGGGCAGAGGAAAATAGTGGGACAGTTCTTATTTTTTTGGTCCTGTTCATGTTTCTACAGCAGAATCACTGTGGCAATCACTTTGAAGTCTCTTTGTGCTTGTTTTCTTTATTTTGCTTTCGGCTTTATGTTCATATCTTGGTTCTTTTCTCTCTCTCTCTCTTTCATTGTTGTTTTCACCCTGGTTTTTCCCTTTCTCTTCTCTATCCTCCTCTCTTCTCTCTCAGTCTTTGTGCTATTATGTCATAGTGAGTGCTGTGGCAGGCGGGATGAGGACCCCAAATGCAGGACTCAGAGCTCAAAATAATAAACTAAGGGAGGCAGCTTTATTTTGCTGTAATAAAAACACTAGAAATACATATTTCAAACTGGAAACTAGGTACTAAGAATTGAAAAACCAGGAGCGAAGGAAACCAGAAACATGGAGAAACTTACACACCAACATGGGGCAACATGACAATGGGCAGAGGAAGACATAGGGCTTAAATACACAGAGGGGTAAGAAGGGAAGTGGAAACACGCAGGGAACACAGCTGGAAGAGATCTAACATAATGGGAAAGGGAGGAAGCAAAATGAAAAACACTGAACACAAGACTTGGAACTGTCAAAATAAAACAGGAAACATGAGACACACACCAAGACAGAGACTTGACACTGAGACCAGGGAAAGGAGCAGACATGGGAATAAAGCCAACACAGACACAGGGCACAAATGAACATGAAGACAAGGGAGACTAGACATGAAATGTGGAATACAGGGGAGGGAAAGAGTAAACACAGGGACAAAGACTGACTATACACAGGAGAAGATAACCACTGAGGGAGGGAGAACTAAGATTGCTATGTACCTAAGAATCACAATAATTATTCAAAAACAAACAGAATCATGTCCTGAATTAGAAAACACTGGATCACAGACCCAGTGTCCTGACACAGAAATAACAAAGTTGTTTTTTAATGTTTATGTAAAACAGCTGTAAACAGCTCTCTCTATTAGAAAGACCCCAAATTCCAGTACTCTGACTTTTCAGAGTAGTGACCGCATACTTTGTGGCTTTTAATTTCAGCCAAGTAATCTGAAATTGAAATGGTCACCTCTCCAGTGCTGCGTTCATCTTAAATATATTGGTCCCATAGTTTATGTGTAGAAGCCAGCATAGACAGTTTCCTTGCAGCTGATTCACTGCCCAGTCATCTGAAGAAGACAGAAAAAAGAAAAGGAAAGATCATGATTATTATTTTTTTTGTAACAGAAACAAAACTGATCTGTACTGCTGAGGTGAGACCTGGAGTCCGGCTGCTTTCATGTATGTACTTCAGGGAATAGAAGGAAACATTACACATTAGCTTCTCTCCATCGGCTCCCTGCTAAGAATAAAATTAAAAATCCTTCTCTTCACATACAAGGTATTAAATACTCCATCTTATCTACATCTTATTATTCTTATTATTTATCTTATTCTTATTTAGTCTCCATCTTATTTTAAGAGCAACAGAGTGCTTCACTGTTTTATCTCATGATAAAAGTGCATTTAAAGGAAAAGAGGAGACTGTTACCAAGTTGTAGCTTTACTTCATTTTTATCAGGAGACTCAGAAGGACCCAGAGCCAGAACAAACAAGAACAGGAGCAAGACCATGTTGAAGCTTTAAGTCTCAAAGAATGATAAGGCGCTGCTGAAGATGATGTGTAGTCTTCTACAGAGAGTTGGAGCTGATTTCTTATATACCTGACCAAAAGTGAATTTTCACTGCTGGTGTGACGACATTGGCCACATGGACCAAAACTGAAGTTAGTATTATTTATTTGTAAAATCATGTTTGAGGTTTAAGTCTTTTCTACAAAATCCATTCAAATGTGTTTGGTTAAAAATCATCCACAACTCAATGACATCACAAAGCAATATTACTTTACTATGTTATGATACTGAGCTCTGACACTTGCCAGAGAACTTTACTGCTTGTTTTTCTGAGTATTTATTGTTTTATTATATTATAAAATCACATTATCACGAAAATGAAAAACAGAATACGTTACTCTACCAAGAAAAGAAAATAGAATTCCGGAAGCCTTTTAAGTGAACGAATAAAAAACAAACCCTGTGCAATTATTTTTTTAAACTGTTGTGAACATATACATGAAGTGATTATGTCTGGCCTGTTCAGAGTCAATAAAAAGAAACACCGTCTATGTAACTGTAAGACTTCTAGACTCAATCTTGTATGTTTTTCCTTTCCCACTTGGCAATATTTACAATGTATGCAAATGTCAAACACCCTTGTGTGACTTACAAACTAAATATAACCACTGCAGTAAATAGACCTTGAACTAATAGAACATCATTACCACTGCTGTGCTCGCCTGCAGCTACTTGGCACTTATGTGGGGGTTTGTGTCACTCTCTACCCTAAAATGTGAAGTGCTGTCACAAAGCTTTCTTCGTCTTAACTCCCACCATATCCCTTTACTGAAGTTTCCTAATAACATGTTTATCTATCGCCTCCCACTGGTTTGTATACACAGAGGTCTTTCTTTACTCTGAGAAGGCCTTCCATAATTGATTAACTTTGATATGGGTTTACTGTAATAATAATAATAATGATTATACTACTACTACTAATAATAATAATAATAATAATAATAATAATAATAATAATAATAATAATAATTTTTAACACCAAAGTCCAGGTACTTATGGCAGTAGTATTTGGTGACCTGCACAGAGGACTTCATTCCTACAATCAAACATGGAAGGGGGAGAGAGAGGCTGTCAGCTGTGGAGTGAGGGCAGAGGCCATGACCTTCAGTAGCTTCAATTCCTACAGAGTCATTTAATGCCACATTAAAGAGTTTGTGACGGAGCTTTGCTGTCACTGACTGAGCAGCCCGTGCAACCCGATATCACGTCAAAACGTGTAATAGACACACCAATGTTAGCTAATGTAGCTTAAATCACTAGAGACTATTATCTAATTTTAACCTTTTCATCCACCAGTTTGCTGGGATATCAGGAGTTTCCAGCCAAGGAGCGGATGTATTTTATTATTTTAATTTGTTAAAAATTTCTATTTCTATTCTGGTCGAATTGGGCTTCAGTGTTTGTTCACAGTACAGCTCCACATCCAGGTGACAGTAAGTCAAAATGATGTTACTGTCTATGTATATTACAGCAGTAGTCTGTAATCAGTGAAAAGGATGGAGAAAGAGAGGACAAAGAGGCTATACAAGAACAGGAAGAATAAAGGAGCAAATAGTGAAGTTAAGTGGAAAAACAAAAATAATTTTTCACAAAGTATTTTTTCAAGGATGCTTTCAGTAGCACACTCAAAGAAATACTTCTGTAACTTTTTTAACTATCTTAAAGCCAATGCCTCGGGTTGGATAACCAAAGGCTCGATAGTAAAACCAGTGTAGTTCTTAGGCTAGTTCAACCCGTTCTCACTCATAGCGATGTCCTCATTGTCATGTGTTGGGATTTTATTTTGAAAGGACATTTCCTGTTATGTTGCAGTGTATACACAAGAGTTTAATAAGGTCACGTTGGTGTGTAGATTCCTGTGAAAGCTGATGCCCCACGTGTGTTTATTCCTCCGTCTACATCAATAAGTAACTTCAGTATACATGCAGATTCTGCTGGAAGACCCGTCTCTGCTAACAGGTTATGGGCCCAGGAAAAGTTACGCCAGGGAAAAGTTTACCACCAGAAAAGTCGCAAAGTACAGCGTGTTCGGTGAGGACTAGCATGCTAAGTTAGCATCATGAGTAAGCGTGCAGGTGAACCCAGTGGCCGATGGGCAAGATTAATTTTTGACGGAGATGAGAAGAATTATGAACTGTCGGAGACAAAATTTTTGGGACATCTTAGATTACAAAGTCTAAAAGACACAATATTGGAGAGTGATGACGAAGATGAGGATGACGAAGATAAGAATACCCAGGCCTTTACAGAGTTAATACAGTTCCTGGATGATAAGAGTTTATTGCTTGCGATGAGAGAAGCTGCCGACGATGGACGCGGACTAAACTCCGCAGTTACGAGGACACTGAGAAAATGCTCTTGGTGGAACAAGAGGATAACATCATGAAGGCGAGAGTGCAACCTAGTGCCAGACCCGCAGCAGCTGCTAGTGACCACAGGAGAGACACGGCAGACATAGTCTGTTTTAAGTGTGGCCAGTGGGGACACAAGGCCAGAGCATGCTGCTACAAACAGTCACTGTAGAGGCTACACCCATCGAGAGTCGACTTGCAGGAGATGGCAACGGAATGATGAAGCGCGCACAGCCTTGGAGGAAGGCAGCAACGCAGAGAGCAGCGACACCTATGTCTTCCGGATGAGCGATGACTACGCGGAACCTCAACAGCGACAGGAAATCAGGACCAAAGGCCTGATGGTGGATACTGGTGCAACATCACACATCCTTAATGATAAAATAGCGTTCAAGAAATTTAACAATGATTTCCAGCCGGGAACACACTATGTGGAATTAGCTGATGGCACCAGATGTAAAGGAGTGGCTGAAGGCAGAGGAGATGCTTCATTGACAGCAGAGGGAGAGAGTGTAAAACAACACTAAAAGAGACTCTATATATTCCCTCATTTCCACAGAATATCTTCTCTGTGAGAGCAGCCACCACGAATGGAGCTACTATCATCTTTAAGAAAGGAAGAAACGTCCTTCAACACAGAGACGGTACAAAGTTCTACATCCATGAACACAACAGACTTTATTACCTTGAAACTGTAAGTGAGTATGATGATAAGTGTAATAATTGTTTTGATGTGGAAACATGGCACGAAATTTTGGGACATTGCAATCATAGTGACATTCTGAAGTTACAAAATGTGGTTGAAGGCATGAAAATCAAGGGGAAAACAGACAACCAAAGTTTGAACTGTGAGGTGTGTATCCAGGGAAAATTTGTCCCAACTGGGAATAGAAACCCTGACAGAAGAGCTGAGAAACCATGACATAGGAGGTGTGTGATCTATGCCAGAACACTCTGAAGAGGAGTGAACGCACTCCCCACTTCATGCTACACAGAGTTGTTACAGACCTCCTAGGATGAGACATTCTTTCAATCTACAAATGATTATATACTTCTAAGCATATATCAGTATATATTTCTAAGCATATATGACAATAAACAATACAAATTTAACAGTTGGCCTGTTTAGAGTCAAATAAAGACTGTGTATCTATTTTTTTCTTCTTTGAGATATTTACAGTGTATACAAATGTCTAAGCACCCTTGTGTCTACTACAATTTTAATTTGGTGCAGGAAGAAAAACAATCCATACTATAATCCTGCAATAATCGTTTTTGTATCACAGTACCTGCTGAAACAAAAAACATCAGAAACACAAAGAAACATATTCTTGGAGTGTTTAACTAAAAGGTGCTAAAATTACAAAAAACACAAATAAAGGTCAAAGTAAATAAAGGAAAAAAGGAATTCAAAGTACAGGACAGTTACCAAGCTGTAGCTTCACTTCACTGCCGAAGGAGACTCAGAAGGAGCACCCAGAGCCAGACTGAACAAGAAGAGGAGCAAGATCATGTTGGAGCTTTAAGTCTCAAAGTGTGATGAGGAGCTGCTGAAGCTTCTTTGTACAGGATTCCTCCAAAGAGTTCATGCTGCTTTCTTTTATAGCTGCCTGAGAGGGTGTTTTCACTGCTGGTGTGACATCACTGGCCAAACTGACCAGAACCCTCCACTGTAAACAACATTAAACAGAAGCCAGAAAAGACCATTGAATTCCAATGAATACCAACACGTGACTGTGACTGATTTTACTGTGCAATTATATTCAATTGTGTCATAAAAGGCATTGATTAAGTAAACAGACAGGGCAGAGCTTTTACAGGAGGAGAAAAGAAGAGACTCCAGAGCTGCTTTAGTAAACAGAAAGACAACAAACTCCCTCCATGCAAGAGGATTTCTTTCTTTTTTGCGTTGATGCTTGAAAGATAACTCTGACAGTAGGAGGGTCTGAGATTTCAAAGGCATCTGAAGTCTTTATCTTTCCCTAAGAATCAGTAAGAAATGTAAATTCTATAGAAATATACATACAGCTTGTTTACTTGATTTGTATCCTGTTGCATGCAAACAGCTATTTTACTTTATTAATATTTGATCCTGACAGGACACATATTGGTACTGTCTGACCTTGTACCAAATTTGGACGAGCCTATAAGCTGAAGTCTTTTAATTCATTTGCTCTCAGCCCATTAAAAACCATCAAGGCTGCAGCTGAAGGGATAAATCTAACAAATTTTTCACCCCCAAACCTACAGTGACAGGTTTTGGGGTGCTTCGGAAAACTTCATTTGGCAATAAGTAATATGTACACTATATACAAAAATAACTATTCTAGCCCTTATAGATAAACAAACTTTATCACACACAATACACAAATAAACACTCCGCCTGGTTGGAAGCTGGAAGTTGGAGGGGCAATGCTGGTCTTGATGGGTTCCAAATTATAGCCAGCCCCAAACTCATTTTACACAGTGGGCCACATACAGCCCACTTTGATCTTAAGTGGGCCGGACCAATGAAACTCCCCTTTCTGTCACTGTAAAGAAGTTACATATTTTTACTGTTTTTCTACATGAAAAGAAGAAGCTGCTGTGACCAAGAAAGAAATCTGTCAGCACAACTCTTTGGACCTAAATTGTAAGAAATAATAGAAATAATAGTTCTGGGAGCTCATTAAATTAATAAAATAAATAAAATAAATAAACTAAAAATTATGGTAGTTCTGAAGAATCACAGTGTAAGTAATTTCAATGTCATGAACATCATTTTCTGAAGTTTACCTGCTAATCTGTCTATTTAGGAAGCATAAATATTGTGAATCTATTTCACATGCTTTGGTGCAAATGACACTGACAAATGGAAAAAGATGATCAAAAAGGGAGTGATTTTACAAACTGTTGCTCTCTCCTTGTCCCTTCTTACTGATTTTCTATAGTTTTGCTTTTTTTAGTGTCCTTATCACTATTGGTAGCACAAACAAATGCTACAAGCACATTCAGGTTGCAAAAGTAGTAAAAGTTTGTGTATGCATGCTCTTTGTTTCCATACAGTAGGTGAGTGGTCCTGTTTCACCTGGTGTTATAGTCAACATACTGGGAAAGCAAGTCGTGTTTTATCCAATGTTACCTGATTAAAGTTCCCATTGACACAAGCACCTCAGGATTCTGTCTTTGCACTTTAGCAACAGTGGAGTGGATGACATCACTCACAGTCTCTGCGTCAGATTGGAGGAATGTAAACAATGACAACAATAGTGTGTGTGAATTCTCTGGGCAAATAATAGGGACACAGATTTACAGCCAGAAAGTCAGTGTTAGCACATCCATACATGCTGTTGCAAGAAGGTCTGCTGTGAGTCCCAGGCACAGTCTCAAGAGTGTGTAGGAGGTACCAGGAGAAAGGCTGTTACCTGAGACGAGCTGGACAGGACTATAGAAAAGCATCAACACACCGTCAACAACCTTTTTTTTCCTGATGAAAAAAAGATGATAACTTAAATAAAACCTAATGCACGAGGAAGAAATCTGATCAAATGCACTGACACTTTAAATAAAGTAAAATAAAAGAACTAATCTCCTTGTGCAGTAAGGTTAGATGTGCATTTAATCTGCTGCTGTTAAAGCAGGAGGGAGGGAAGATTTAAAGTCAATGTTTGGTATGACTTCAGTCTTCAGGAAAGGTTCTCCAGATTTCCTGAAGAACATTCAAAACTATTTTTTTTAGTGTTAACTTTACAGATGACTGTAGACACTCACTGTTGCACCTCTCTCTTGGCCTCCTCAGTGATATGCTTCTGTGTTGTTTTCTTTTTAGAATGAAGCCAAACAATAAATCTTGATAAGATTTGAGTTGGTTTTGGTAATGATAAAGATACAAGTGGATTTTCCCCATTTGCATACTGATTAAACTTGTCAAGGATCGCTGTGTGGCAGGCAGGAGATTGGATCCAAAATGGAAGACTCACGACACATGGAATGAACTCAAAATACAGCTTTATTTGCTGACTCAAGGAAAAGACACAAACCTAAACTAAACTTCACAGAGAGGGACACAAGGGAACACACAGGATGAAGGAGGATGCAACACTGACACAGAGAAACACAGTTCTTAAATACACTGGGGAATAACGAGGGGAATGAGACACAGGAGGAGAGCACAGCTGAAAGAAATCAGACAGGATGAGACAAGGAAGCAAAGCAGAATACACTTACATGAGACACAGACCTTCAAAGTAAAACAGGAAGTACACAGAGACAGCCTGGAGGAGAAAGAGAACATGGAGGAGCACATGACGGGATGAGGAAACACAGAACACAAGGAGTGGGAACAAAACACAATACTCACATCACTAGATCCACTTAGACACACAGAGGGAGACACAGGGGTCAGCTACACAGAGGGAAACCTATTAAATACACAGGAAACTAAAGAGACAAAACAGGAAACCTAAGAACACTGGACACTATGGAATAAACTGAGATACAAAGAGAACCTTAAACATCAAACATAATACAAAAGACACAAGGAACTCAAAATGCTGGGTTGAGAGACCCAGGATCCTGACAAAACTGGGGTAAATGCTGTTGCAGGGCATGCGGTTACATGTTTTGTCACATGCCTTGCAACCCCAGAGATACACAGTGGAGTTACTGATTATGAATTTTCATTATAACTTTTGATTCCTTTTAATTTAGAGCAGTGTTAATAACTTATGTGCCAACAACAGTCTTTGTGATGAGTAAATATCCCCTTGCCAGATGCCAATTGTTGATTCCAGATTCATGAAAATCAAGGCTGGTGAAATTTTGTGACTTTTGCACAAACACATAAAGACAGATAACATAAACACTGCAGGTTTACATGTACAGTTCAGTTTCTAAGGGCAGTTTATCCGTGTTGCACAAACAGAAGGTAAATTGAGAGAACATTTCTGATCATTCCACTTCTTTGAGTCACCGATACTGTGAACACACTGTTCAGTTTTTCCTCCAAGTCCGTTGTTTGGCTCACCAACATTCCAGTGGGTGAAATTCACTGCACAACCATCAGACCACATCCATCTGCCTTCTTTATGGATGTCACTCAGTCCAATCCAGGTGTATCGCTGAGCATGATCAAAGTTCTTAATTAATGATTTAACAAACTCCTCTTCCTCCTCGTTGTAGATGGACACCAGGTTGGCTCGCTGTGACACACAGTAGAGCTCTGCATCAGCCCAGCTCATGTGTGTGGCCACATATTTGTAGCAGCGGCCATTGAAGCTGTACCAGAACATGGGACAGCTTCCACGAAGTAGTTTAACTCTGTGGTCATCTGAAGAAGACACAGCAGTCAGAACTTGATGAAAACAAACAATAACTGTTTTTGTCAGTGTGACTGAAATAGAAGTGAACTATTTTAGTTCTATTAACACTGAAGTAGGTTTTAGGGTGACACCTTGTGACTGACGTTTTTCTCCATATTCTTTAGAGATGCTACATTAGATAAGCATGTCTACACAGCTGACAGTGGGAAAGTTAAGACATGCAGAGAAGTAAGCTGCTCTTATTATGTTTACAAGCAGCTCTTTATCATCAGCTATACGGTATAGTAGAACCCATCTGACATGCAGAAAAAAATCAATGCTACAATCCAACACCAAGATTTTTGTATCACTGACTCTGCTGAAACAGAAACAGCAGAAAAACTTGGAGTATTTGACTAAAATGTGATTAGAATAATAATAATAATGATGATAAAACACACACACACACAAACACGCAGACACACACACACACACACACACACACTCACAAAAAAGTTAAATAAAAGAAGGGAGGGAAGAGTCAGAATATAGGGTGGTTACCAAGTTGTAGCTTGACTTTACTGCCATCAGAAGGAGACTCAGAAGGAGCACCCAAAGCCAGACTGAACAAGAAGAGCAGCAAGATCATGTTGGAGCTTTAAGTCTCAACGTGTGATGAGGAGCTGCTGAAGCTTCTTTGTACAGGATTCCTGCAGAGAGTTGGAGCTGCTTTCTTTTATAGCTGAGTGAGAGGGTGTTTTCACTGATCACTGTGATATCATTGGCCAAATGGAACAAAACTTTCCACTGTAAACATCAATAACACCAGGCAGTAAAGACCATCACATTCTAAAGAAGTTAATAATTGCTAAACAGCCACGTCCTCCTGGCAGGCTCAGAAGAACGTGACTGTTTTTGCTGTAATTCTGCATTTATGATATGATCAAAGGCCTTTTCAGCATAATGATTAAACAAACAGGAAAGGTCAGAGTTGTAATAATAATAATAATAACAATAATAATAATAATAATAATAAACAAAGACAGAACAAATTCTCAACATTAAAGAGGACACAGCACCCAGAGTCACTCAAACAAGAAGAGGAGCAAGATCATGTTGGAGCTTTAAGTCTCAAAGATGATGAGGAGCTGCTGAAGCTTCTTTGTACAGGATTCCTGCAGAGAGTTGGAGCTGCTTTCTTTTATAGCTGTCTGAGAGGGTGTTTTCACTGCTGGTGTGACATCACTGGCCAAACGGACCAAAACTCTCAACTATACACAACACTAAACATAAGCCAGGAAAAAATATCAAATTCCAAAGACATAAAGAAAAGTTGTTTGTTTTTTTGATGTATAATTTATATTTATTGTACCATAAAGGCTTTATCAGCACAATGATTAATCAAACAGGACAGGTCAGAGCTCTAACAGGTAAAAACTCCTGAGTTGCTCCATTAAACAAAGACAGAATGAACTCCACACAATCAAGAGGATCCTCTCTTAGTACTGGACCCAGAGACATGTGACTGCTATGGCAGGCCTGATTGGAGTAAATGACAAAACAGATAAACTATTAACACCTTTGGTTTAGTAGATTTACTTCACTGTTTGTTTGTCTGAATAATTATGGTTTTATTATATTATAAAATCACATTATCAGCAAAAAGAAAACAGAATAAATGACTGTACCAGGAAGAGGAAACAGAAGTTTATGATCCTTTCCAGTAAAAAAAAATACAAAAATACAAAACAAACCCTGTGCACAAGCGTTTGTGGCTGGCCTGTTTAGAGTCAATTAAAAAACAAAATGTGTATGTATCTATTTTTTTTCTAATTTGAGATATTTACAGTGTACACAAATCTCTAAGCACACTTGTGTCTATTACAATTGTAAAGCATCCAAAATAAAACCCCTGCAGTAACCAGACTAATCCAAAAGCAGATCATTACCACTGCTGTGTCAGCTACACTGTCCTGCAGATATTTGGCACTCATGTGAGAGGTTTGTGTGACGGTCTTAAAGCTTTGTTCATCTGAGCTTCCACCATATCCCTTTACTGAAGTTTCCTGGTAACATTTCTAACAGTGAAACTGACATTTGGAAGTGAACCTCTATCTTTTTATAGCCTTCAAGTGGTTTGTATATAGAAACTATTGCATAGAGAGTTATTTAGTTACTGTAAGTAGGCCTTCCATAATTGATCCATTTTCATGCAGGTTTCCTGTTATTAAAAAGGGAGTGGAGAGCTCACGTTTTAACATCTAATCTAAATGTTTCATGTTGCCAAGAACGACTTTTATGATACATAAATTACAGCACAGCAAAGTTCAGGTACTTGTGTCAGTAGTATTTGGTGACCTGCACAGCGGACTCCATTCCTACAATCAAACATGCACAAAGAGAAAAGGTGAGAGAGGCTGTCAGCTCGGGAGTGCAGAAAGAGAGCATGACCTTCAGTAGCTTCAAGTGTTAAAGGATCATTTAATCCTACATTAACGAGTTCATGAAGTTTTGAGATTTAAAAAACAAACAAACATGCTTTTACAAACACCACAGTCACTGTTTCTTTTTAAATGACAGAAAAATTAACAGAGAATTACTTTTTTAACAATATATTTTAAAAGCAAACTGGACCATAGTTAGCAAAAGGTAGAAGTCAACACAGTTAAGCATCAAAAGGAAAATATGATTTCCATCCACTTAATCTGAAGTGTTGACAGATCCCCTTCTGGAGATTATTTATAGTGCCAAAGTCAAAGATCAAAGTTTGTCCATCAAGGCGAAAGTTGAAATACACAGAGAACAAAGTGACTCTTATCATGTTTATTAGCAGGTCTTTATCATAACTCTATGATTTAGCAGAAACCATCTGGTATGGAAAGAAAAAAAATCCATACTATAATCCTATACTAATTGTTTTTGTATCACAGAAGTTGCTGAAACAAAAAACATCAGAAACATAAAGAAACATATTCTTGGAGTGTTTAACTAAAAGGTGCTAAAATTACAAAAAAGACAAACAGAGGTCAAAGTAAATAAAGGAAAAAAGATCCAGAGTACAGGACAGTTACCAAGCTGTAGCTTCACTTCACTGCCAAAGGAGACTCAGAAGGAGCACCCAGAGCCAGACCGAACAAGAAGAGGAGCAAGATCATGTTGGAGCTTTAAGTCTCAACGTGTGATGAGGAGCTGCTGAAGCTTCTTTGTACAGGATTCCTCCAAAGAGTTGGAGCTGCTTTCTTTTATAGCTGCCTGAGAGGGTGTTTTCACTGCTGGTGTGACATCACTGGCCAAACTGACCAGAACTCTCCACTGTAAACAACATTAAACACAAGCCAGAAGATCACATTGAATTCCAACGAATACCAACACGTCACTGTGACTGATTTTACTGTCCAATTATATTCTATTGTGTCATAAAAGGCATTGATTAAGTAAACAGACAGGGCAGAGCTTTTACAGGAGGAGAAAAGAAGAGACTCCAGAGCTGCTTTAGTAAACAGAGCAACAACAAACTCCCTCCATGCAAGAGGATTTCTTTCTTTTTTGCGTCGATGCTTGAAAGATAACTCTGACAGTAGGCGGGTCTGAGATTTCAAAGGCATCTGAAGTCTTTATCTTTCCCTAAGAATCAGTAAGAAATGTAAATTCTATAGAATTACACATACAGCTTATTTCCTTGATTTTTATCCTGTTGGATGCAAACAGTTTTACAGCAACTTTAATTTTCTGTAATTTATTAATATCTGATCCTGACAGGACACATATTGGTACTTTCTGACCTTGTACCAAATTTGCACGAGCTTATAAGCTGAAGTCTTTTTACATGTATTATTTCCTTGCTCTTAGCCCATTAAAAACCATCAAGGCTGCAGCTGAAGGGATAAATCTAAAACTGTCCTTTTAAACATTTAATAAAACTTGATTAAAATCTGTTTGTCTTCTGTCTTAACTGCAGCATGCTCCGATATTTGTTTAGGATACAATAATATTTTTGCCTGTGAATGTGTATGATCATGATGAAGGACAGTGGATAGAATAGATTTGTTTACACTATTTACATTAAATCTTTATTTATTCTATTGTTAAATTGGGAAAAATAGTGCAGCGATTTTATCCAAATGTTTTTGGCTTGTTTCCACGCATGAAAATACAATTTTCACACTTTTGTACTTAAGCACACTTAATCATCACCACAGAAAAGCAGATGTAAAATCAGTGAGTTAAATCAGTAATAAGCTGCTCAGTGCGAGAGTTCAGCAAACACAAGAGAATTTTTTCAAATGTGTTGTTGTTTCATAACAAGTCTGTGGCCTGGTTGAAATGCACACAGTGCTCATTATATACTCTGTTGCTCAGCTCGCCATCATTTCTAAGAACAAAGCTGACTTCAGTTGGAGTAGCAGTTTAATAAACTTCCTTCCAAACTGTGGATAGACACCAGGTTGGCTCCCTCTGACACACAGTGCAGCTCTGCATCAGCCCAGGTCTTAAATTTGGCTGTATAACTGCAGCAATGGCCACTGAAGCTGTACCAGAACACAGGACTGTTTCCAGGCTGTAACACTTCACATTCATCTAAACTCACAAAGCAATCTCATGGTTGCCTCAAGGGAAGCATTGGCGGAGCGGGGGGGTGGCTTACTGGGCTTAAGCCCGGGTTGTTGTTTCAGAAGCCCGGGGTCTTTTGGAGTGTAATTTGTTTCATAGTTAGATGCCTGACTAACAATTGTATAAAACAAAAACTACACACAATATTCGAAGCACATGGCGCACAGTCGTAAATTCCCTCTAATTTTAGTATGGTCCGAGCTCAGGCACTAGCTGACTGAGCACAGCACTTACGCATGTGAGTGAGGGGAGAGAAGCTGCTGCCTGCGAGTTTGCTGTAGGAGAAGTGCAGCCAGGCAGACAGAGGAGAGCTTAAGTTTGACCAGGTACCAAAGCAAATCATTCGTACTGTACAAATAATATAAATATGACGGTGTATCACAAAGGATTGATATCAAACTGATCACTTGACCCATATTACGTTACTTGCTCTTCGAGTGAATCAACACATGGCGAAATGAAAAGCCGAACGACAATGCTGCTTTTTAGAGAGTCTTAGCTTACATGTGTGTTTATTTCATATTTTCAGTTGTCACCCTCCACGGCTAAACAAAGCGCTCTAAATCGGTTTCAGTTACATACTGATGAACACAACAATGGACATAAGGGGATTCTTTCAAAGAAAACACACTTTTATATATTATGCTTTGTACGTTGTTCAATATATTTCTATGCAAAACAAGAGGAATTTCAATACACATATTCGTGTATTCACAGTTGAAACCAGATATTTACATACACTTTAGGGGAAAAACAGAGAGAGCTGTGTATTTTTCATCACTTTTAAATTTAGGAGTATATATACACTAAGTTTATTGTGTCTTTAGTTAATAAGAAAACTCCAGGCGATTCCATTCTGAGCTTAAGAGGCTTCTGATGGAGTCCATTTGATTAAATTGGTGGCACACCTGTGGATGCATATAAGGCACCCCCAAAACACAGAGCCTGTTTCTTTGACATGGGAAAATCAAGAGATATCAACCAAAACACCAGGAAAAGAATTGTGGAGCTCCATAAGTGTGGCTCAATTTTGAATACAATTTGGTGCCATTTGCAGTTAAGAAATACATAAAATTTCTCTCTTTACTCTTAAATTTAACAAATGTGTTTTTTTTATATTTATCAATCTAAAAAAAAATTAACATTTAGTGTGATTTGATGTTTTACAATTAAAAAACTGTTTGTGTTTTTTTCTGAAGAGTATGTAAATATCTGGTTTCAACTGTGTATTTGATGATGTTGGTGTTTGACTTGATTGTTAGCACAAAGGGGGATATATATTTGTGTTATATGTGATATATATATTTTTTCTTATATGAAGTTATTCTTTTTCAAACAAAACTCAAAACACAGCCTAATAAATTTTCAACTTCACAACATGTTTTTCAGTCATTTCTACCCTGAGAACTGTTTTCTCTTATTTAGCAAACCTAAAAAACAACTAAACAGGCATATTCTGACTTTCCATCGAGAAGTCATTTCTATCAAGTGGAAATGACTTCTGCATATTTTTAAGTTACATTTTATTATAAATTCACCATGATGTCACAAAGTTTGCAGATATCTTAAGACCAGTTTTATCAATATACTCTGGATTGCAATCAGAAATAAATCTTCTATTATTAATTGTATTAAAGGACAAAACATCAATGGCATTTACTGAGAAAGTTTCACAGACAGGTAGAGATGACAGTTGCTGCTTGTCTGTAGAGAGAAAGCCTTTATTTGTCATTAAGCTGTGACGATAGTTTCAACGTAATGGAAATCATGGCGTTAGCTGAACAACAAGCACTAAAATGATAAAGCACTAAAAAACTGTAATGTTGTCCTAAAGTACAAAGAAGATTTTTTTCATAACAGTGTCATGTAAATACTTTCTGTTAATTATTTCTTCCAAGAGGATGTGTGTTTAAATCATAGCAGGGCAGAGACAGTAATATTTGGGCCGAGGTGTGGAAGTCGATGGCCTGTGGGGAGTCGGAGAACTGTTTGAATGGATTGAAGAATCTGCTGTGATGCTCTAGACCAGGGGTGGGCAATCTCAGTCCACGAGGGCCGGTGTCCCTGCAGGTTTTAGATCTCACCCTGGGTCAACACACCTGAATCACATGATTAGTTCGTTACCAGGCCTCTGGAGACTAGACTCTCTTACCTGTGTGTAAAAGTTGGTTTTGGTCTTAAAATTACTGAAGTGATATACAAGAAATGTCCAGGATTAATATTGTTTGTTTTTTTATCCAGTGACCCCCCCCCCCAAAAAAACCCAACAAGTTCTTTACAGCAGACAATTTACTGCATTTTAAAATTGTGCAATCCATGTATTATTAGTAAAACTCCTGGATAACTATGTAACACATTTTACAAATTGTGCTATTAAAATGTTTATTTATTCATCGTCAGTCTTAAGAAAGCTGGGGAGGGCATTCAGATGGTCCCTGCCAGGTCGCGCAGTTTCCCATAAATTGTGCCTGGTTTATTTGCTACATTCAGGCTGAGGGGTCATATGATGATGATGATGATGATGATGATGATGACGATTCTTTCATTGCACAATCAGAAGAAAAGATATAGAAAATGTAAAAAAAAAAATATATATATGGTTGTTAATAATCTCTTCCTTGAACACTTTAAAAACGTCTTAGTCTGTGGGGGCTGGGAAAGTTGTTTGCATTGTTGGTTATTAAGACCAGGTTGAATGTTAATAAAGTAATTCTCTCCTACCTCTCAACACATTAAGTTTTTGCACTTTTAACTAACTAACTAACTTCTTGATGCATTCTCAATCATCCAGGAAAGTAAATCTCCAAAAGTTGAATCTCTTCATCTGGACGTAGCGTTTTGTGGGAGAAACGAGACTGAAGATGTCGCGGCCTTTTACGTTCCAAACACCAAAAAAGTCCAAGAAAAGGCCGTGGGTGGCAACGGGAGTGCATTTGTGCATTTGAGACTGATGATTCTTTACATTCAGCTTTAGCTGCTTGCCACTGCCTTTCTTTTGAGTCTATGTGGAGAACAGTAGGGTGGTTTTTATTACAGGTGTGGCATCTCAAACGATGTGGACAAGCTTTACTCATGTGGCCTCTCTGTAAGCAACCAAAGCATAAACCTTTACTCTTAAGGAATGTCACCTTTTCTTTGTTGGCTTTTAGTTTGAATGAGTCACATACGTCCAAAAAATGATTTTGGTCACAAAACAAGCACCGAGTTTGATCTAACCCTTTGTGGCTTATTTGAATCTGTTCCAGTTTGTGTTTGTCATTGTTCTGTTCTGAAACTACAGCAACAGAAGTAGCAAAGCTACTGCTTTTAGTTTTAAACTGAGCCTTTGAAGGTTTTGAAACCATCTTTTCTTTTGTGTTTTGACTCTCTCCAAAAACAGGATCTAATGCAGCTCTTGTTTGCTTTTCAAGAAAATCAAGAAGATCTTTAAATCTTGCTCTGCGATTGCACTTTTCTGTTATATCAACGACTATTATTCGCCATTTATCACGAAGTCTAAAAGGCAACTTTGAAACAAGAATCCTCATATTGGTTGAATTTTCCAGCTCATCAAGAAACCCGGCTTCATCCATTGTGTTGAAGCAGCTTCTTAGAAAGAATGTGTAAGCTCGTAATGCTGAAGCATCATCAGACTTTAAAACTGACCAGTTAAGAGCCTTGTCTATAAATGCAGATGTTATCTTTGCTCTGCACTCAAGCTGCTTTTTTGCCTCAACATAAGCTGTCCGTGGACTCATGTGCATGCAACTTCTCACTAAAATTCTGGGCTGTCCTGTAGTAAACTGTTCTAAATAATAAAGCCTATCCTGCATATTATCAGTCTTGGTTTCTATTCCTTGCTCAAACGCCTTAAGAAAGGATCTAAAATGCAAAGGATCACCACCAAAAACAGGAATTTCTATAGCTGGAAGCAGTGACAATCTCTGTTGTTTTACAAGCATCTGAGTAATCTCATTTTGCTTTCTCATAATCTCTGTTAGGGCACTGCTGTGAACCTCAACCTGAGAAGAGATTGGCCTTGGGCTTTCCCCTTCTGGTTTAACCTTAGCAGGTGCATGTGTCTCTAGGGGCATTGGCAAAGGTGAATGAACTAAAGGGGCTTTCTTTGTTCTTGAAGCCTTTTGAGCTGTAGCAGCAGGTATGAACTCAGTAGATGTTCCAGAAGGAGTTGTAATCCCGCCTTCTGATTCAACCTCAGCCCTGGAACTAAGGCTCTGCCGATCCTGAGCAGAGGTGAAAATCTGCATTTTTGCATCAGCCTTAACCAACTTAGTTCTTAGAGCCAATGCTTCTTTTCTTGCTTTTAACTGAACTTCTTCCAGTTCAAGCGCATGTTTTTCTTGCAGTGCGTCCACCTCCGCTTTCAAAGCGGCTCTTTCCACTTCAGCTTCCATCAGCGCCATTGAAGCCGCACGCGAGCTTTTACTCCTTAAACTTAAGGCTGCGGTAACATTACTGGGCGCTTTACTAGAGCCCTTGCTGACAGGTTTAGCAACTCGTTCAGAAATCATGTCGCTTGTTTCTTGCGCTACTTGTGAGACACTATCATGCGGCGCAATGTCACTGTCATGAGATGCTACCTTTGGTTCAACATTAGAGGCTGCAATTTCATCCTTTTGTGGATCAGGGTCTGCATTTATCCATGTGTCGATTCCATGCAGAAAGTCTTTAAAACTGATCAGCTTAGGTTCATACCAATCGCTATGATCTGTTTCCTTTTCATCATCGTTCAGCAATCTTTGAACTGAAGTCTGTAAGTCCATAAACTCTCCCAAATAATCATTAAATGTTTTCATGTGTTCATCTATGGAGGCTTTTGATTCTCCAGCATCAATGAGAGCATTAATGTCATTTCGTTTTCTTGTCAGAACGCCAAGCTTCGCTCTGCGTTTTTTAATTAAATTAAAAAGCTCTCTTTCTTGTTCCTCCATTTTAACCAGAAAATTCGTTTCACAAGGTCCAAAAGATCATTCTTTAATACAAATGTTTTATGTTGCAGCTCAGCATCTCGGTTGATCCAAACAAAGTTTCGCGTTTACTCACGAACTTTGCGTCATTTTTTCAGTCCATTCTGCGAAGATCCAATCTTCCAAGTCCAATCTTGCAAGTTTTCCCAGCTTCCAAGTTGACATCCAAGCGAGTCAAAATGATTTTTTGACTTAAATGTCGCGGCCTTTTACGTTCCAAACACCAAAAAAGTCCAAGAAAAGGCCGTGGGTGGCAACGGGAGGTTTGTTTTAGAACGCACTTCTGACTCCATTGTTTAAAAATCATATGCCGTTTATTTCGTGGAAAATTATAAACAAAAATAAACCAAAAAACTTCTTAAAACTTAAAATGAAACGAAAGTTAACTTAATTTGCTTTAACAACTTCAAAAGTGGTCAAAAAATCATTTTCTAACCCTCCCGTCTTCCCATGTGACATTTGGCAAACAAAAAACAAAACATCCTTACCACACCCATCCAGGGTGCTCTTAATCTCTTGATTAATGGGAGGGTCCATAAGCTAATAAACCAATCACTTTCCAAAAGCTTCTCCAATAAAATTACAAATTTACATAACAAAACTATATTCTATCAGTATACATCCTATTCAGTATATTCTTGCAACTTTAAAGAAAACTAAAATGAATACAAATTGCATTTTATAAACAATCAACAAAAATGGCCACAACAGAAGAAGTCACCTGGATGAGTGACGAAACGTTTCTCCCACAAAACGCTACGTCCAGATGAACAGATTCAACTTTTGGAGATAACTAACTAACTAACTAAATAACTAACTAACTAACTACTGCAGTATATTTTTTGTATGAGCCCCTTTTTATGCCTCTTTCAATGATGAAACACTAAACAGTGTCTGTATATTATGCAGCTAATGTTAAATTGTCTATTAATGGTAAAAATCTTTATCCTTGTATTGCTAATAACATGCCCTTTGTCAGAATGGTGATCTGTCCAGGGTGTACCCTGCCTCTTCCCTAAGAAAATTATGTGGGTTACAGTTGCTCCAATAACAGACTAAACTAATTAAACGATACAATATGTTACAGATTTACAAGTTTAAAAACAACACTAATATATTCAAGGATTAACAGCGGTGATTATAAATAAATATCAAGAATACTGACAGGAATGTTACAGGAAAGTAGAAATAGCGTCTTCAAAAGGGTGTAACTATTGCAGTGTCTACAGTGTATTAGATGGAGGAGTTGTACAGGGAGATGGCCATGGGCAGGAATGATTTCCTGTGTTGTTCAGTGGTGCTTTTTGGTAGTCCAGGTACCATCACCCCCAGAGGAGCAATCCGCCCCCAGATCCAAGAGATGTTTCCGTTTACTCTGGGGTGGAGAGAAGCATACAGCCAGCTCCTTCTCCTGGCCCCCCACACCACATGGCGGATTCTATTTCTATTTGATTTATTCCTTAAATAGAGAAAACAATTTTTTTACCCCAAAACCTACAGTGGTAGCCCCATATCAGACAGAAATGGCAAATGATATTAAACACGACCTGTTAAATTAGGTCTGTAGAGTGGGAAATGATAATGAAGCAGTTCATTTAATTTCATTTAAAAATTCATTTAATTAGCTCTTCATATTTCTGGCCACTAGATGTCACCAAAGAGGACAGTGTTAAAAAGCTTCGAGTAATGAACCCTTTTTCAACACTACCTTCAATGCTTTGGAAAGCTTCATTTGGCCATAACTAATATATACACAAATAATTATTCTAGTCCTTATAGATAAACAAACTTTATCAGACGCAATACACAAATAAACACACAGCCAGGTTGGAAGCTGGAAGTTGGAGGGGCAATGCTGGTCTTGATGGGTTCCAATTCATAGCCAGCCCCAAACTCATTTTACACAGTGGGCCACATACAGCCCACTTTGATCTTAAGTGGGCCGGACCAATGAAACTCCCCTTTCTGTCAGTGTAAAGAAGTTACATATTTCACTGTTTTTCTGCGTGACAAAGAAAGAAATCTGTCAGCACAACTCTTTGTACATAAATTCTAAGAAATAAATATGTAAAATTACAGAAGAAGTTCTGGGAATTCATTAAAGAAAAAAACAAATCAAATAAACTACCATGTATGGTAGCACTGAAGCATCACAGTATGATTCATGAACATCATTTTCTGAAGTTTACCTGCTAATCTGTCCATTTAGGAAGCATAAATATTTTGAATCCATTTCACATGCTTTGATGCAAATGAAATTGGCAAATGACAACTTTGTGTACATTCTCTTTGTTTCCATACAGTAGGTGAGTGGTCCTGTTTCACCTGGTGTTATAGTCAACATACTGGGAGGAAGCCAGGAAGTTTTTTATCCAATGTTACCTGATTAAAGTTCCCATTGACACAAGCACCTCAGGATTCTGTCTTTGCACTTTAGCAACAGTGGAGTGGATGACATCACTCACAGTCTCTGCGTCAGATTGGAGGAATGTAAACAATGACAACAATAGCGTGTGTGAATTCTCTGGGCAAATAATAGGGACACAGATTTACAGCCAGAAAGTCAGTGTTAGCACATCCATACATGCTGTTGCAAGAAGGTCTGCTTTGAGTCCCAGGCGCAGTCTCAAGAGTGTGTAGGAGGTACCAGGAGAAAGGCTGTTACCCGAGACGAGCTGGACAGGACTATAGAAAAGCATCAACACACCGTCAACAACCTTTTTTTTCCTGATGAAAACAAGATGATAACTTAAATAAAACCTAATGCACGAGGAAGAAATCTATGATGAAATTCACTGACACTTTGAATAAAAACAAGTAATCTCCTTGTGCAGTAAGGTTAGATGTGCACATTTAATCTGCTGCTGTTAAAGCAGGAGGGAGGGAAGCTTGAAAGTCAATGTTTGGTATGACTTCAGTCTTCAGGAAAGGTTCTCCAGATTTCCTGAAGAACATTCAAAGCTATTTTTTCGTTAACTTTTTCACTTTGCAGATGGCTGTAGACACTCACTGTTGTACCTCTTTCCTGGCCTCCTCAGTGATATACTCCTGTCTTGTTTTCTTTTTAGAATAAATAAATTAATGAATGAATTAAATAAATCTTAATAAATAAATCTTGATAGGATTTGAGTTATTTTTGGTAATGATAAAGGTAGAAGTGTATTTTCTCATTTTACTCAGCTTCAGTAATTGCGTACTGATGAAATTGGGGTAACTGATGTTGCGGGCATGTGCTTGCATTTTGTCACATGCCTCGTAACCCCAGAGACACACAGTGGAGGCACTGATCATGAATTTTCATGAATTTTTATTATAACTTTTCATTCCTTTTCATTCAGAGTAGGGCTGCCACGATTAGTCGACTAGTCACGATTACGTCGACTATTAAAATCGTCGACGACTAATTTAATAGTCGACGCGTCGTTTGAAGCTTTGTAAGATCCCAAAAGACGCAGGAATAAGTAGTAGTATTTAAGAGTGTAATAACGGACTGAAACAGAAGATGGCAGCACTGCATGTACAAGGATGCCAGCTGCCGTTAAACCCCGAAGAAGAAGAAACTGTGTTCCAGAATTCATAGCGCGGCCCAGCGCAGTTGTCAACAATGGCGGCAGCTAGTTAGTTTTAATATTACAATTATTATTCTTTCTGGGTCACAAAATAAACGTTTAACATATTTTCAGGTGTACATTTTACGTCCAATGGATGCATGATCTGATTAGTCGACTAATCGCAAAAATAATCGGTGACTAGTCGACTATCAAAATAATCGTTTGTGGCAGCCCTAATTCAGAGCCGTTTTAATCATTTATTAATGTGTCAACAAGTCTTTGCGATGAGTAAATATCCCCTTGCCAGATGCCAGTTGTTGATTCCAGATTCATGAAAATCAAGGCTGGTGAAATTTTGTGACTTTTGCACAAACACATAAAGACAGATAACATAAACACTCCAGGTTTACATGTACAGTTCAGTTTCTAAGGGCAGTTTATCCGTGTTGCACAAACAGAAGGTAAATTGAGAGAACATTTCTGATCATTCCACTTCTTTAAGTAACCGATATTGTGAACACAGTGTTCATTTGTTCCACCATTGTTTGGCTCACCAACATTCCAGTGGGTGAAATTCACTGCACAACCATCAGACCACATCCATCTGCCTTCTTTATGGATGTCACTCAGTCCAATCCAGGTGTATCGCTCAGCATGATCAAAGTTCTTAATTAATGATTTAACAAACTCCTCTTCCTCCTCATTGTGGATAGACACCAGGTTGGCTCGCTGTGACACACAGTAGAGCTCTGCATCAGCCCAGCTCATGTGTGTGGCCACATATTTGTAGCAGCGGCCATTGAAGCTGTACCAGAACATGGAACAGTTCCCATGTAGTAGTTTAACTCTGTGGTCATCTGAAGAAGACACAGCAGTCAGAACTTGATGAAAACAAACAATAACTGTTTTTGTCAGTGTGACTGAAATAGAAGTGAACTATTTTAGTTCTATTAACACTGAAGTAGGTTTTAGGGTGACACCTTGTGACTGACGTTTTTCTCCATATTCTTTACAGATGCTACATTAGATAAGCATGTCTACACAGCTGACAGTGGGAAAGTTAAGACATGCAGAGAAGTAAGCTGCTCTTATTATGTTTACAAGCAGCTCTTTATCATCAGCTATACGGTATAGTAGAACCCATCTGACATGCAGAAAAAAATCAATGCTACAATCCAACACCAAGATTTTTGTATCACTGACTCTGCTGAAACAGAAACAGCAGAAAAACTTGGAGTATTTGACTAAAATGTGATTAGAATAATAATAATAATGATGAAAAAACATACACACACACACACACACACACTCACAAAAGAGTTAAATAAAAGAAGGGAGGGAAGAGTCAGAATATAGGACAGTTACCAAGTTGTAGCTTGACTTTACTGCCATCAAAAGGAGACTCAGAAGGAGCACCCAGAGCCAGACTGAACAAGAAGAGGAGCAAGATCATGTTGGAGCTTTAAGTCTCAACCTTTGATGAAGAGCTGCTGAAGCTTCTTTGTACAGGATTCCTGCAGAGAGTTGGAGCTGCTTTCTTTTATAGCTGTCTGAGAGGGTGTTTTCACTGATCACTATGATATCATTGGCCAAATGGAACAAAACTCTCCATTGTAAACATCACTAACACCAGGCAGTAAAGACCATCAGATTCTAAAGAAATTAATAATTGCTAAACAGCCACGTCCTCCTGGCAGGCTCAGAAGAACGTGACTGTTTTTGCTGTAATTCTGCATTTATGATATGATCAAAGGCTTTTTCAGCATAATGATTAAACACACAGGAAAGGTTGTTGTAACAGGAAAATACAAACAAATATGGAACAAATTCTCGATTCCTGCAGACAGTTGGAGCTGCTTTCTTTTATAGCTGTCTGAGAGGGTGTTTTCACTGCTGGTGTGACATCACTGGCCAAACGGACCAAAACTCTCAACTATACACAACACTAAACATAAGCCAGGAAAAAATATCAAATTCCAAAGACATGAAGAAATTTTGTTTGTTTTTTGATGTATAATTTATATTTATTGTACCATAAAGGCTTTATCAGCACAATGACTAATCAAACAGGACAGGTCAGAGCTCTAACAGGTGAAAACTCCTGAGTTGCTCCATTAAACAAAGACAGAATGAACTCCACACAATCAAGAGGATCCTCACTTAGTACTGGACCCAGAGACATGTGACTGCTGTGGCAGGCCTGATTGGAGTAAATGACAAAATAAATAAACTATTAACACCTTTGGTTTATTAGGTTTACTTCACTGTTTGTTTGTCTGAATAATTATGGTTTTATTATATTATAAAATCACATTATCAGCAAAAAGAAAACAGAATAAATGACTGTACCAGGAAGAGGAAACAGAAGTTTATGATCCTTTCCAGTAAAAAAAATACAAAAATACAAAACAAACCCTGTGCACAAGCGTTCGTGGCTGGCCTGTTTAGAGTCAATTAAAAAAAAAATGTGTATGTATCTATTTTTTTTTTTTACTTTGAGATATTTACAGTGTACACAAATCTCTAAGCACACTTGTGTCTATTACAATTGTAAAGCATCCAAAATAAAACCCCTGCAGTAACCAGACTAATCTAAAAGCAGATCATTACCACTGCTGTGTCAGCTACACTGTCCTGCAGATATTTGGCACTCATGTGAGAGGTTTGTGTGACGGTCTTAAAGCTTTGTTCATCTGAGCTTCCACCATATCCCTTTACTGAAGTTTCCTGGTAACATTTCTAACAGTGGAAACTGACATTTGGAAGTGAACCTCTATCTTTTTATAGCCTTCAAGTGGTTTGTATATAGAAACTATTGCATAGAGAGTTATTTAGTTACTGTAAGTAGGCCTTCCATAATTGATCCATTTTTATGCAGGTTTCCTGTTATGAAAAAAGGGAGTGGAGAGCTCACGTTTTAACATCTAAACTAAATGTTTCATTTTGCCAAGAACGACTTTTATGATACATAAATTACAGTACAGCAAAGTTCAGGTACTTGTGTCAGTAGTATTTGGTGACCTGCACAGCGGACTCCATTCCTACAATCAAACATGAACAAAGAGAAAAGGTGAGAGAGGCTGTCCGCTCGGGAGTGCAGAAAGAGAGCATGACCTTCAGTAGCTTCAAGTGTTAAAGGATCATTTAATCCTACATTTACGAGTTCATGAAGTTTTGAGATTTAAAAAACAAACAAACATGCTTTTACAAACACCACAGTCACTGTTTCTTTTTAAATGACATAAAAATTAACAGAGAATTACTTTTTTAACAATATATTTTAGAAGCAAACTGGGCCATAGTTAGCAAAAGGTAGAAGTCAACACAGTTAAGCATCAAAAGGAAAATATGATTTCCATCCACTTAATCTGAAGTGTTGACAGATCCCCTTCTGGAGATTATTTATAGTGCCAAAGTCAAAGATGAAAGTTTGTCCATCAAGGCGAAAGTTGAAATACACAGAGAACAAAGTGGCTCTTATCATGTTTATTAGCAGGTCTTTATCATAACTCTATGATTTAGCAGAAACCATCTGGTATGGAAAGAAAGAAAAATCCACACTATAATCCTATACTAATCATTTTTGTATCACAGAAGTTGCTGAAACAAAAAACATCAGAAACATAAAAAAACATATTCTTGGAGTGTTTAACTAAAAGGTGCTAAAATTACAAAAAAGACAAACAGAGGTCAAAGTAAATAAATGAAAAAAGATCCAGAGTACAGGACAGTTACCAAGCTGTAGCTTCACGTCACTGCCATCAGAAGGAGACTCAGAAGGAGCACCCAGAGCCAGACCGAACAAGAAGAGGAGCAAGATCATGTTGGAGCTTTAAGTCTCAAAGTGTGATGAGGAGCTACTGAAGCTTCTTTGTACAGGATTCCTCCAAAGAGTTCATGCTGCTTTCTTTTATAGCTGCCTGAGAGGGTGTTTTTACTGCTGGTGTGACATCACTGGCCAAACTGACCAGAACCCTCCACTGTAAACATCATTAAACAGAAGCCAGAAAAGACCATTGAATTCCAACGAATACCAACACGTGACTGTGACTGTTTTTACTGTGCAATTATATTCTATTGTGTCATAAAAGGCATTGATTAAGTAAACAGACAGGGCAGAGCTTTTACAGGAGGAGAAAAGAAGAGACTCCAGAGCTGCTTTAGTAAACAGAGAGACAACAAACTCCCTCCATGCAAGAGGATTTCTTTCTTTTTTGCGTTGATGCTTGGAAGATAACTCTGACAGTAGGAGGGTCTGAGATTTCAAAGGCATCTGAAGTCTTTATCTTTCCCTAAGAATCAGTAAGAAATGTAAATTCTATAGAATTACACATACAGCTTATTTCCTTGATTTTTATTCTGTTGGATGCAAACAGTTTTACAGCAACTTTAATTTTCTGTAAGTTTTAATATCTGATCCTGACAGGACACATATTGGTACTTTCTGACCTTGTACCAAATTTGCACGAGCTTATAAGCTGAAGTCTTTTTACATGTATTATTTCCTTGCTCTTAGCCCATTAAAAACCATCAAGGTTGCAGCTGAAGGGATAAATCTAAAACTGTCCTTTTAAACATTTAATAAAACTTGTTTAAAATCTGTTTCTCTTCTGTCTTAACTGCAGCATGCTCTGATATTTGTTTAGGATACAATAATATTTTTGCCTGTGAATGTGAATGAAAATGATGAAGGACAGTGGATAGAATAGATTTGTTTACACTCTTTACATTAAATCTTTATTTATTTCATTGTTAAATTAGGAAAAATAGTGCAGTGATTTTATACAAATGTTTTGAGCTTGTTTGTGTTAGTGTCCAGCACACATGGAAATATAATTTTCAGACTTTTGTACTTAAGCACACTTAATCATCACCACAGAAAAGCAGATGTAAAATCAGTGAGTTTAATCAGTAATAAGCTGCTCAGTGCGAGAGTTCAGCAAACACAAGAGAATGTTTTCAAATGTATTGTTGTTACATAACAAGTCTGTGGCCTGGTTGAAATGCACACAGTGCTCATTATATACTCTGTTGCTCAGCTCTCCATCATTTCTAAGAACAAAGCTGGCTTCAGTTGCATTAACCCAAATCCATCCTGACTGAGTCACTGATTCCAATGACATTAGAAGAGTAATAAAATAAAATACCATCTAGACTGTTGTGAATTCTGTGAATTTAAAGTTTTTCTACTTGTTGTTAAATTTTTGTTGAACACAATTGTTAAAACTGGCAATTTCTCCCGAGGAGAGTAGAATCTTATAATACTACCAAGAGTGATATTATGATGCCACAGTTTTAATGAACAGAGCTCTGAGCTGAAAACTGTTTTCTCTTATTTAGCGAACCTAAAAAAAACTAAACAGGCATATTCTGACTTTCCATCGAGAAGTCATTTCTATCAAGTGGAAATGACTTCTGCATATTATTTTTATAAATTCAACATGATGTCACAAAGTTTGCAAATATCTCAAGACCAGTTTTATTAATATACTCTGGATTGTAATCAGAAATAAATCTTCTATTATTAATTTTATTAAAGGACAAAACCCATCAATGGCATTTACTGAGAGTTTCACAGACAGGTAGAGATGGCAGTTGCTGCTTGTCTATAGAAAGAAGGCCTTTATTTGTCACTAAGCTGTGACGATAGTTTCAATGTAATGCAAAAAGAAAAAATGTAATGTTGTCCTAAAGTACAAAGAAGATTTTTTTCATAACAGTGTCATGTAAATACTTTCTGTCTATTATTTCTTCACAGCCGGACACAGACAGTGATATTTGGGCTGAGGTGTGGAAATCACTGGCCTTCTGTGGGGAGTTGGAGGACTGTTTGAATGGTCACCTAATGTGTGACAAAAGAATCTGCTGTGATGCTCTGGACTCTCTTACCTGTCTGCAAAAGTTGCTTTTGGTCTTAAAATCACTGCAGTGATTTACAAGAAATGTCCAGTATTAATATTGTTTAGTTTTTTATCCAGTGTAAAAATGTTAAGAGATTTTTACATTTACTTACTTTGATAACCTTTATTTTGCTTAAGTATAATTTCTTGTGAGAACATGATGTGCCTGCAACCTACAGATTAAGGAACAGAAGCATGCGTGAGGAAGTTACAACGTCACACACGCTCAGGCAGAGACAGTTCCAACCTGAAGCTGATATGACAAAAGATACTAGTTCCTCTTGTCTTATTGATAACGGCCACTCATGCGATAACCATATCTAGAGATGTTTTTCTATTACGTATGCTCCACCTAGAGATGCTGTATAATCTATTCTCTGCTATAAAATAAAGAATGGACTGAGGCTCTGCGCGACTTGCTTGTGTCCTGCCACGCAGTAAGCTTCGCCCGTGTACACGAAATAAACTGAGTTTGTGTTTCTTGCTCTCCTTCCAGGTTTTCCTTTGACAAAAAAAACCCCCAAAACAAAACAACAAGTTCTTTACAGCAGACAATTTACTGCATTTTAAAATTATCCATGTATTATTAGTAAAACTCCTGGTAAGATGTCTACCTAACACATTTTACAAATCGTGTAATTAAAATGTTTATTTATTTATTCATCGTCAGTCTTAAGAAAGCTGGGGAGGGCATTCAGATGGTCCCTGCCAGGTCGCGCAGTTTCCCATAAATTGTGCCTGGTTTATTTGCTACATTCAGGCTGAGGGGTCATATGATGATGATGATGATGATGATGATGATGATGATGATGATGATTCTTTCATTGCACAATCAGAAGAAAAGATATAGAAAATGTAAAAAAATATAGATATGGTTGTTAATAATGTCTTGCTTGAACAGTTTAAAAACTGCATGGTGGCTCATTAACACCAGGATGAATGTTAATAAAGTGTTAATTCTCTCCTACCTCTCAACACATGAAGTTTTTGCACCTATAGCTAACTAACTAACTAACTGACTAACTAACTAACTAACTAACTACTGCAGTATATTTTTTGTATGAGCCCCTTTTTATGCCTCTTTCAATGATGAAACACTAAACAGTGTCTGTATATTATGCAGCTAATGTTAAATTGTCTATTAATGGTAAAAATCTTTATCCTTGTACTGCTAATAACATGCCCTTTGTCAGAATGGTGATCTGTCCAGGGTGTACCCTGCCTCTTCACTAATGAAATTATGTGGGTTACAGTTGCTCCAATAACAGACTAAACTAATTAAATGATACAATATGCTACAGATTTACAAGTTTAAAAATAACACTAATATATTCAAGGATTACCAGAGGTGATTATAAATAAATATCAAGAATATTGACAGGAATATTACAGAAAAGTAGAAAGAGTGTGTGCAAAAAGGGTGTAACTATTGCAGTGTTTACAGTGTATTAGATGGAGGAGTTGTAGAGGGAGATGGCCACGGGCAGGAATGATTTCCTGTGTTGTTCAG
The DNA here is from genome assembly GCF_013358895.1 of Oreochromis aureus. Taxonomy (NCBI): domain Eukaryota; kingdom Metazoa; phylum Chordata; class Actinopteri; order Cichliformes; family Cichlidae; genus Oreochromis; species Oreochromis aureus. Next base: position 17,036,751 of record NC_052962.1, read on the forward strand.
TGGTGCTTTTTGGTAATCTCAGTCTCTCACTGAACGTGCTCCTGTGACTAGCCAGCATGTCATGGAGTGGCTGGGAAGTATTGTCCAGCATTGTCACCTGAAGACATCACATCGGTCTTAGAAATGTTTTTTTAGTAATGTGTTTTTTATTTCTGTTTAAAAATAAATAATAAATATAGCAATTTGCTGACGTTAACAGTCCGTTAACACTCAGAAGACTAATCTACAAGCAAACACACACTGTGTGGTTTATAAAAAAATAAAATAAAAAACTTTAACAATGGCTAGCAAACTAAAAAAAATGAAACTAGTGCTGATTTTCTCCATTACAGTGTTTAAGAGCAGGTTGATCATCGTCACATTCACTTAATCTACTGCTGCCCTCAACACTCACACTCGCTAAACATAGTCTATAGCCCCAGGTCAAGGTACCATCACCCCCAGAGGGGCAGTCCACCCCCAGACCCAGGAGATGTTTCCCTTTACTCTGGGGTGGACACAAGCAGACCTGCAACAGCAGGGAGGCCCACACCAGACAGCCAGCTCCTTCTCCTGGTCCCCCGCCCCAGATGGCAAACACAGACCTCATACCTCACTCTGCCCACTCATATGTGGTGTTGCTGCGTGCTGTTCTAAAGTGTCATTTAAAACATGGGAAGGGCATGACACTCTCTGCTAGATGCCGTTCAGTGTGCCCAAGCCCCAAGGTCCCATATGCATACTTTATGAGAGTGTAAGTAATGTGAATGTCTAGGTTGTGGAATAAAATTGAGGCACAGGTGGCCAAAAGGGGACAGAGGAGAAATGCCTCCCCTGCACCTCAGTGACACACCTGTACCTCAAGGCCCTGCATGAGTGGTGGTGTGATGGAGCGGGAGAAGGGAGGCAGTTGGGGATGGGGAGGGAAGGACTGGGGTGGACAAAGTACCCCCTCCCTGGAGCCAGGTCCCCCGCTAACCCCAGTAGGCACCCGCGTTCCCCGAAATCCACCAACAGCAGGGGATCCGGGGCCCATCCAGACCGGGGACCGGGGACAGCAGTAACACCACCAAGCCCCACAGAGCCCGGGGCAACCCACCCAGCCCACGCGACACGACCCCACCGTAGGGGAAAACTACACCCACCCTAACATTCAACATTCCATTTGATTTATTCATTAAATAGAGAAAACAATTTTTTCACCCCAAAACCTACAGTGGTAGCCCCATATCAGACAGAAATGACAAATGATATTAAACACAACCTGTTAAATTAGCTCTGCAGAGTGGGAAATGATAATGAAGCAGTTCAATTAATTTCATTTAATTAGCTCTTCATATTTCTGGCCACTAGATGTCACCAAAGAGGACAGTATTAAAAAGCTTCGAGTAATGAACCCTTTTTCAACACTACCTTCAATGCTTTTGAAAGCTTCATTTGGCCAAAACTAATATATACACAAATAACTATTCTAGTCCTTATAGATAAACAAACTTTATCAGACGCAATACACAAATAAACACACAGCCAGGTTGGAAGCTGGAAGTTGGAGGGGCCATGCTGGTCTTGATGGGTCCCAATTTATAGCCAGCCCCAAACTCATTTTACACCGTGGGCTACACACAGCCCACTTTGATCTTAAGTGGGCCGGACCAGTGAAACTCCCCTTTCTGTCAGTGTACATTTAACTGTTTTTCTACATGACAAAGAAAGAAATCTGTCAGCACAACTCTTTGCACCTAAATTGTAAGAAATAAATGTGTAAAATTACAGAAGAAGTTCTGGGAGCTCATTAAAAAATATATAAAATATATAAAAATATATATATAAATCAAATATATAAATCAAGTAAACTAAAAATTATGGTAGTTCTGAAGAATCACAGTGTAAGTAATTTCAGTGTCATGAACATCATTTTTTGAAGTTTACCTGCTAATCTTTCCATTTAGAAGCATAAATATTGTGAATCCATTTCACATGCTTTGGTGCAAATGACACTGACAACTGGAAAAGGATTATCAAAAAGGGAGTGATTTTACAAACTGTTGCTCTCTCCTTGTCCCTTCTTACTGATTTTCTCTAGTTTTGCTTTTTTTTTTTTAGTGTCCTTATCACTACTGATAACACAAACAGATGCTACAAACACATTCAGGTTGCAAAAGTAGACCAGTTTGTGTATGCATGCTCTTTGTTTCCATACAGTAGGTGAGTGGACCTGTTTCACCTGGTGTTATAGTTTTTTGTTTTTTTTTCCTGATGAAAACAAGATGCTAACTTAAATAAAACCTAATGCACAAGGACGAAATCTATGACGAAATGCACTGACACTTTAAATAAAGTAAAATAAAAAGAACTAATCTTCTTGTGCAGTAAGGTTAGATGTGCACATTTAATCTGCTGCTGTTAAGCAGAAGGGAGGGAAGATTTAAAGTCAGTGTTTGGTATGACTTCAGTCTTCAGGAAAGTTTCTCCAGATTTCCTGAAGAACATTCAAAGCTATTTTTTTTCTAGATGTTAACTTTACAGATGGCTGTAGACACTCACTGTTGCACCTCTCTCTTGGCCTCCTCAGTGATATACTTCTATGTTGTTTTCTTTTTAGAATGAAGCCAAACAATAAATCTTAATAAGATTTGAGTTATTTTTGGTAATGATAAAGGTGGAAGTGGATTTTCTCCATTTGCCTCCTTTTGATATACTCAGTTTCAATAACTGCGTACTGATGAAATTTGGGTAACTGATGTTGCGGGCATGTGCTTGCATGTTTTGTCACATGCCTCGTAACCCCAGAGACACACAGTGGAGTTACTGATGATGAATTTTCATTATAACTTTTCATTCCTTTTAATTCAGAGCTGTTTTAATCATTTATTTATGTGCCAACAACATTCATTGCGATGAGTAAATATCCCCTTGACAGATGCCAATTGTTGATTCCAGATTCATGAAAATCAAGGCTGGTGAAATTTTGTGACTTTTGCACAAACACATAAAGACACATAACATAAACAGTGCAGGTTAAATATATGTTTCAGTTTCTAAGGGCAGTTTATCCGTGTTGCACAAACAGAAGCTAAATTGACAGAACATTGGCGATCATTCCACTTCTTTAAGTCCGACAAGTTAGTGTGAACACAGTGTTCATTTGTTCCACTGTTGTTTGGCTCACCAGCATGCCAGTAGACAAAACTCACTGCACAACCATCAGACCACATCCATCTGCCTTCTTTATGGATGTCACTCAGTCCAATCCAGGTGTGTCGCTCAGCATGATCAAAGTTCTTAATTAATGATTTAACAAACTCCTCTTCCTCCTCGCTGTGGATAGACACTAGGTTGGCTCGCTGTGACACACAGTAGAGCTCTGCATCAGCCCAGCTCATGTGTGTGGCCACATATTTGTAGCAGCGGCCATTGAAGCTGTACCAGAACGGAGGACAGCTTTCACGCAGTAGTTGAACTCTGTGGTCATCTGAAGAAGACACAGCAGTCAGAACTTAATGAAATACAAACTAATAACTGTTTTTGTCAGCATGACTGACATTTTAGAAAAAATGTATTTTTCAGAGGGTAGATCAGAGAAGCATGTCAGCACAGTCGACACTGTCAAAGTTAAAACATGCAGAGAAATAAGCTGCTCTTATTATGTTTACCAGCAAGTTTTTATCATAACTCTACAGTATAGACATGGGGAAAAATCTATGCTAAAATCCAACACCAAGAATTTTGCATCACAGAATCTGCTGAAACAGAAACAACAGAAAGATGAACAACATGTTCTTGGAGTGAAATAAAAAAAGACAAATAAAGGTAAAAGTAGAGAAAAGAGTCAGACGGTTACCAAGTTGGAGCTTCACTTCACTGCCATCAGACGGAGCCTCAGAAGGAGCACCCAGAGTCAAACCGAACAAGAAGAGGAGCAAGATCATGTTGGAGCTTTAAGTCTCAAAGTTTGATGAGGAGCTGCTGAAGCTTCTTTGTACAGGATGTTCAGATTTCTGCAGAGTTGAAGCTGCTTTCTTTTATAGCTGAGTGAGAGTGTGATTTCACTGCTGGTGTGACATCATTGGCCACATGGACCAAAGTTTTCCATTGTACACAATAACAATAAACATAAGCCAGAAAAAAACATCACATGCCAAAAAAGTTAATAGTTGTTGAACAGTCACGTTTTCTTGGTACTTCCAGGAGAACGTGACTGTTTTTGATGTAATTCTATATTTATGGTTTGATCAAAGGCCTTTTCAGCATAATGAGTAAAGAAACAGGACAGTTGTCTGTAAAGGTTCTCAGTCATCAAGGTCATCGTAGTCTAAGGAGCTTGGAAAGAAAAGCATCTGGACTTCCTTAGAATACAGGACAGTTGTAACAAGAAGGGGCAAGTAGAGCTGCTCTCATAAACAAAGACAGAACAAATTCCTTACATTAAAGAGCATCATCTCTCTCTTTTTGACTCAAAGTTTTTCATTAAAATGCAAAAAGGAAGAGCTGGGCCAGGGGCAGAGGAAAATAGTGGGACAGTTCTTATTTTTTTGGTCCTGTTCATGTTTCTACAGCAGAATCACTGTGGCGATCACTTTGAAGTCTCTTTGTGCTTGTTTTCTTTATTTTGCTTTCGGCTTTATGTTCATATCTTAATTCTTTGATTGTAGAATTTCCTCATCGAGGTTTGTGTTGGTGTGTGGGACTGTAGACTACGTGTTTATATTGTTAAATGGGAATGATCAAAGAGTGTGTGTCACATCATTTTAATGTGAAAGTAATGTACTGAATAGTATAACAAATTACTTTCTCTTGGGAGTAATTAAGTAACTTACTGCATTACTTGTGTTCTTTTGTTACACCCCACCCTAGGGGAAAGCCAGAGCACAACACAAAGCTCCTGCTCCCAAAGAAAGACCAATGGAGGAGTTATAGTTTCAAACACAGAATTTTTTATTTACCTTTAGAGGTAGAAATCTAATCTAAACCGGAGAAAATGGTTTTAGAAGAAAAAAAGGCCTCCCACCCCTACAGCTACCAGATCAACCAAAACATTGTTTACAATGTTTACAAAAATAATTAATCTGCCTCTTCAAGAAACACTGGAAATAGGGGGCTGGGTCCTTTTCTCTCTCTCTCTTTCATTGTTGTTTTCATCCTGCTTTTTCCCTTTCTCTTCTCTATCCTCCTCTCTTCTCTCTCAGTCTTTGTGCTATTATGTCATAGTGAGTGCTGTGGCAGGCGGGATGAGGACCCCAAATGCAGGACTCAGAGCTCAAAATAATAAACTAAGGGAGGCAGCTTTATTTTGCTGTAATAAAAACACTAGAAATACATATTTCAAACTAGAAACTAGGTACTAAGAATTGAAAAACTAGGAGCGAAGGAAACCAGAAACATGGAGAAACTTACACACCAACATGGGGCAACATGACAATGGGCAGAGGAAGACATAGGGCTTAAATACACAGAGGGGTAAGAAGGGAAGTGGAAACACGCAGGGAACACAGCTGGAAGAGATCTAACATAATGGGAAAGGGAGGAAGCAAAATGAAAAACACTGAACACAAGACTTGGAACTGTCAAAATAAAACAGGAAACATGAGACACACACCAAGACAGAGACTTGACACTGAGACCAGGGAAAGGAGCAGACATGGGAATAAAGCCAACACAGACACAGGGCACAAATGAACATGAAGACAAGGGAGACTAGACATGAAATGTGGAATACAGGGGAGGGAAAGAGTAAACACAGGGACAAAGACTGACAATACACAGGAGAAGATAGCCACTGAGGGAGGGAGAACTAAGATTGCTATGTACCTAAGAATCACAATAATTATTCAAAAACAAACAGAATCATGTCCTGAATTAGAAAACACTGGATCACAGACCCAGTGCCCGGACACAAAAATAACAAAGTTGTTTTTCAATGTTTATGTAAAACAGCTGTAAACAGCTTTCTCTATTAGAAAGACCCCAAATTCCAGTACTCTGACTTTGTATTTCAGTGTAGCGACCGCATACTTTGTAGCTTTTAATTTCAGCTAAGTAATCTGAAATTGAAATGGTCATCAGTGCTGCCTTCATCTTAAATATATTGGTCCCATAGTTTATGTGTAGAAGCCAGCATAGACAGTTTCCTTGCAGCAGCTTCACTGCCCAGTCATCTGAAGAAGACAGAAAAAAGAAAAGGAAAGATCATGATTATTTTTTGTGTGTGACACTCAAAGAAATAATTCTGTAACTTTTTTAACTATCTTAAAGCCAATGCCTCGGGTTGGATAACCAAAGGCTTGATAGTAAAACCAGTGTAGTTCTTAGGCTAGTTCAACCCGTTCTCACTCATAGCGATGTCCTCATTGTCATGTGTTGGGATTTTATTTTGAAAGGACATTTCCTGTTATGTTGCAGTGTATACACAAGAGTTTAATAAGGTCACGTTGGTGTGTAGATTCCTGTGAAAGCTGATGCCCACGTGTGTTTATTCCTCCGTCTACATCAATAAGTAACTTCAGTATACATGCAGATTCTGCTGGAAGACCCATCTCTGCTAACAGGTTATGGGCCCAGGAAAAGTTACGCCAGGGAAAAGTTTACCACCAGAAAAGTCGCAAAGTACAGCGTGTTCGGTGAGGACTAGCATGCTAAGTTAGCATCATGAGTAAGCGTGCAGGTGAACCCAGTGGCCGATGGGCAAGATTAATTTTTGACGGAGATGAGAAGAATTATGAACTGTGGGAGACAAAAATTTGGGGACATCTTAGATTACAAAGTCTAAAAGACACAATATTGGAGAGTGATGACGAAGATGAGGATGACGAAGATAACAATGCCCAGGCCTTTACAGAGTTAATACAGTTCCTGGATGATAAGAGTTTATTGCTTGCGATGAGAGAAGCTGCCGACGATGGATGCGGACTAAACTCCGCAGTTACGAGGACACTGAGAAAATGCTCTTGGTGGAACAAGAGGATAACATCATGAAGGCGAGAGTGCAACCTAGCGCCAGACCCGCAGCAGCTGCTAGTGACCACAGGAGAGACACGGCAGACATAGTCTGTTTTAAGTGTGGCCAGTGGGGACACAAGGCCAGAGCATGCTGCTACAAACAGTGGTGCAGTCACTGTAGAGCAGGGGTCCCCAATCCCAGTCCACGAGAGCCGGTGTCCCTGCAGGTTTTAGATGTGTCCTTGATCCACCACAGCTGATTTAAATGGATAAATTACCTTCTCAACATGTTTTGAAGTTCTCCAGAGGCCTGGTAATGAACTAATCATGTGATTCAGGTGTGTTGACCCAGGGTGAGATCTAAAACCTGCAGGGACACTGGCCCTCTTGGACTGGGATTGGGGACCCCTGCTGTAGAGGCTACACCCATCGAGAGTCGACTTGCAGGAGATGGCAACGGAATGATGAAGCGCGCACAGCCTTGGAGGAAGGCAGCAACGCAGAGAGCAGCGACACCTATGTCTTCCGGATGAGCGATGACTACGCGGAACCTCAACAGCGACAGGAAATCAGGACCAAAGGCCTGATGGTGGATACTGGTGCAACATCACACATCCTTAATGATAAAATAGCGTTCAAGAAATTTAACAATGATTTCCAGCCGGGAACACACTGTGTGGAATTAGCTGATGGCACCAGATGTAAAGGAGTGGCTGAAGGCAGAGGAGATGCTTGATTGACAGCAGAGGGAGAGAGTGTAAAACAACACTAAAAGAGACTCTATATATTCCCTCATTTCCACAGAATATCTTCTCTGTGAGAGCAGCCACCACGAATGGAGCTACTATCATCTTTAAGAAAGGAAGAAACGTCCTTCAACACAGAGACGGTACAAAGTTCTACATCCATGAACACAACAGACTTTATTACCTTGAAACTGTAAGTGAGTATGATGATAAGTGTAATAATTGTTTTGATGTGCAAACATGGCACGAAATTTTGGGACATTGCAATCATAGTGACATTCTGAAGTTACAAAATGTGGTTGAAGGCATGAAAATCAAGGGGAAAACAGACAACCAAAGTTTGAACTGTGAGGTGTGTATCCAGGGAAAATTTGTCCAAACTGGGAATAGAAACCCTGACAGAAGAGCTGAGAAACCTCTCGAGCTGGGACATACGGATCTAGCAGGGCCGATAGATCCAGAATCAAAAGATGGACACAGATATGCATTATTGTTTACCCATGATTTTTCTGGTGCAGTATTTGTATATTTTCTCAAAAACAAAAGTGAAACAGTGCAAGCAACTGAAATCTTTTTTGCCGATACAGCCCCACATGGGAAGGTAAAGTGTATCAGATCAGACAATAGTACAGAATTCATGGCAAAGAGTTACCAGGCATTGTTAAACAAACATGGAAAAAGACATGAAACTTCAGCTCCATATTCCCCTCACCAGAATGGTATAGCAGAACGTGGCTAGAGAACACTTTTTGATAAGGGAAGATGCATGCTTATTGAGAGTGCCTTACCAAAGGAATTATGGACATATGCAGTTCAAACAGTGGCTATTGTGAGAAACAGGTGCTTTAACAACCGGACAGAACAGACACCTTACTTTTTGCTGACTGGGCGGAAGCCTAATCTATCCAGAATGCGAAAGTTTGGGTGTGAGTGTTACGCTTACAAGCAAGACAAGGGGAAGCTGGATTCTAGGTGTACAAAAGGGATTTTTGTAGGTTACGACAAAAACAGTCCAGCATACAGGGTTATTTCCCAGACAGCACTAAAGTGCAAAAGTTTAGGCTGGTTAAGTTTGTGACCAAACACAATGAGGAAAAGCAAACACAAACTGATACGACATCTGAGGATGAGGACATACAGGTGAGGGAGAGACCAAACGTGAACAGGGAAAGTCCCAGTACCAGTTCACAGGAACCATGCACGGACAATCAACCAGAAGTGAACAGTCAGACGCCACTTAGTGATGAGACTGAAAACTCCAGAAGGTATCATTCTAGAACAAGAAAGAAACCAGATTATCTAAATGAATATGAGTCAGGAGAAGACATTGATGATCAAGTGTTGAGCAACATAGACTACTGTTACAGACTGATATGTAATTCACCCATGACATTTAGTGAAGCTGTCAAGTCACCCAACTCTAAAGAGTGGAAAGCAGCTATGGATGAGGAAATGCAATCCTTAAAAGAGAACAACACCTTTACCCTAACTAGCTTACCTGAGGGAAAGAAAGCAGTGGGGGGTAGATGGCTGTATGTAAAGGAAAACAGTGGTGATGGATCAGGAAAATATAAAGCACGATACGTAGCTAAAGGTTACAACCAGAGTTTTGGAATAGACTATGACAAAACTTTTTCTCCGACTGCTAACCTGACAAGCATAAGAGTATTGATGCAGTGTGCGATACAAGAAAACCTGATTTTGCATCAGATGGATGTAAAAACTGCATACTTGCATGCACCAATAGACTTTGAAGTTTACGTTGAGCAGCTGGAGCGCTATGAAGTAAAAGGAAAAACAGATTAGAAACTGGTCTATAAGCTGGAAAAGTCACTTCATGGCCTTAAACAGTTGGGCCGAAACTGGAACAGGACATTACATAACTATTTGATAGAGAACGGTTTCATGCAGTCCTGCAGATCATTCTTGTTTTCCTTGTGTAAACACAAAAGACAAAGTGATTGTGATCATATGGGTTGATAGTATTATTATTGCAGCCAGTATTGAAAGTGTTTTGAAAACTTTGCAAGGTTCAAAATGAAAGATATGGGGAAACTCAAACATTTTCTTAAGATAAGATAAGATAAGATAAGATAAGAGCTGCTGTAACAGGCTGCCGCACACGGGGGGGCACCGGAAGAATTGTCTACCAAGAATTCTTGGTATTAATTTTGAGCAAACCAAAAGATTGTGTAAAAATATCACAAGAGAGATATGTAGAAAACATACTGGAAAGATTTCAAATGCAAGACTGTAAACCAAGATCAACTCCTTGTGAACAAAAGTTGAACTACAAAATGATGCTGAGAAAATGAACAATGTCAGAATGTACAGAGAGGCAGTAGGTAGCCTTATTTACTTGACCTCTTGCACACGACCAAATTTGAGTTTTGTTGTAAGTAAGCTATTACAGCACTTCAAGGAACCAACTTTGGAGCATTGGATTACTGTGAATGATGTTCAGAGGTATTTGAAACAATCAAAAGACAAGACATTGTGCTACAGAAAAAGTGACAAAGATTTGTGGGTACAAGGTCACAGTGACTCAGATTGGACTGCATATGTGACTGACAGGAGGAGTACTGCAGGTTACTGCATAAGCCTGAATGAAAAAGGTACTTTGGTGCCATGGCGAACAAAGAAGCAGCCAACTGTTGCCTTGTTAACTTGTGAAGCAGAGTACATAGATTTGGCAGCAACGACACAAGAATGTTTGTACTTGACACAACTGTTGCAAAGCATGTATGAGCATCAAAAGGGACCACCAAAGATTCTTGAGGACAATCAAGGGACTATCGCATTGGCATTTGGTGTAAGCATATCGATATCAAGTATCATTCTGTAAGGTCCAATTTGATATTGGAATATTGTTCGACAGGTCTGATGGTGGCCGATGTTATGACAAAGCCAGCAACAAAGAGCAAGTTATTGAAGTTTGGAAAATATGTTTGGAGTGTAAACATATAGTTAAAAAAAACATTGTTTCTTTGAAATGCGTTTAAAGCTTATAACGTGAGTGCTAGTGGGGGTGTTGGGCTAGTTAATAGCGATGCCCTCATTGTCATGTGTTGGGGTTTTCTTTTGAAAGGACATTTCCTGTTATGTTGTGGTATATACGCGAGAGCTTAATAAAGTCATGTTGGTGTGTATATTCCTGTGAAAGCTGATGCCCCACGTCTTTTTATTCGTGTGGATGGATCCACACATGTGGATGAGGAATATAGATTTAGTCATGCAACGTCAAAGGTGTGCGCCTTGTTTGACGTCACGCTGTGCGCCACGTTATTGTTTAAATGAGATGAATTTCTACAATGGCTGATAGAGACAAAATACTGTTGCTTTTAATCTTACTATCTGCAGTTTTTACACGCTTACATATACACATGCAGTTACTGTCGCTAGTACAAAAATGTACTAACGAGTTAAGAGAGTGATGGAAGGAGTATTTTGAAGGGGCTCATGAACGAAGAAAATGAGAGACACGAGGACAAAAGGAGGAACGTTGGTAAATCAGGAAATGCAGAGGATTAGTAAGGAGGGAGTGGGGGCAGCTAGTGGAAAGGCAGCTGGTCCAGAATACATAACTGTGGAGGCAGGGAGTTTTCCAGGAAAGAGGGCAGTGGGCAGAAAGGAAATGGAAAAGGTAAAGATATGATATGTGAAACAGCAAAGAAGAAACTGATGGAACTCCAGAATTCCCTTCCATAAATTTTGAGATTTGAGATTAAAACGATGAGTAAATATTCCCTTCGAGTGCAGCTGCCAGTGGTTAATATTACATTTACATTTATAAAAATCAAGGCTGGTGAAATTTTGAGACTGTCACACAAACACACAAAAGACAGATAGCATAAAGAGTGCAGGTTTAATGTACATTTAAGTATCTAAGGGCAGGTTATCTGCGTTGCACAAACAGAAGCTAAATTGACAGAACATTGGTTATCATTCCATTTCTTTAAGTCCAACAAGTTAGTGTGAACACAGTGTTCATTTGTTCCCGCGTTGTCTGGTTGTCCAGCATTCCAGTAGACGAAACTCACTGCACAACCATCAGACCACATCCATCTGCCTTCTTTATGGAGGTCACTCAGTCCAATCCAGGTCCATCGCTCAGCATGGTCAAAGTTCTTAATTAATGATTTAACAAACTCCTCTTCCTCCTCGCTGTAGATAGACACCAGGTTGGCTCGCTGTGACACACAGTAGAGCTCTGCATCAGCCCAGCTCATGTGTGTGGCCACATATTTGTAGCAGCGGCCATTGAAGCTGTACCAGAACATGGGACAGCTTCCACGCGGTAGTTTAGCTTTGTGTTCATCTGAAGAAGACACAGAACTTGATAAAAAAACAAACAAGAACTGTTTTGGTCAGCATGACTGAAATAGGAGTGAACTATTTCAGTTCTATTAACACTGAAATAGTTTTTAGGGTGACACCTTGTGACTGAGTTATTTCTTGATATTCTTCAGAGACGGTACATCAGAGAAGCATGTCTACACAGCTGACACTGGGAAAGTTAAAACATGCAGAGAAGTAAGCTGCTCTTATTATGTTTACTAGCAAGTTTTTATCATAACTCTACAGTATAGACATGGGGAAAAAATCTATGCTACAATCCAACACCAAGAATTTTGTATCACAGAATCTGCTGAAACAGAAACAACAGAAACATGAACAACATGTTCTTGGAGTGAAATAAATAAAGACACAAATAAAGGTAAAAGTAGAGAAAAGCAGGCACGTGCAGAGGGGGGGGCTGGAGGGGCTTGAGCACCCGCCCCTTTCCTGATGGGTGCCCAAAGTGCCCTTTTCTTGAGGCAACTTTTTTTTTTTTTAAATATTTTTTTAATGTGTGCGTGCGTGCGGAGTCCTGTCTGTGCCCCTCAACAATAATATTTAACTATTAATCACAGTTTTGCTAAATAAAAGAATCTGGCTTGCATCAGTCACATGATCACTATTAACCAATGATCGCCCTTGACGGCAGAACGCGCTGGTTACGAGCCGGGAACGAGCTCATAAAGAGCACGCGCATTTTTAGCGGTCCGGAGCTGTAGGAGAAACACAAATTAACTCAGAGACAGACTGATGCGACACAACCAGTAAGTAGGTGTACAGCGTACACTGTAGTGTATAGCACACAGGAGTATTAGCTTATTACGTACACGTTGGTAAGCTGTCTTGTTGCAGCTGACGAACTGAAACAAACGAGCGTGCTGTGTGTGCAACAGCACGACAAACATTACCTGTCCTTTTATTAACTGCACAAGTAGTGCTGGTCATAGCTGCTGGCTAACTGGGTAAGGCTGTCGTGGGTCTGTAGCTCTGTCACCGTTTTAGGGAACATATTTAGTTTTAAAGCAAGTTACAGGGCTTTTCCTGCCTTTCTGTGGGGATTATATTTCACTAAAAACGATCTAATATGCATGTCCACATAATTATTGATTATTATAATTATAATATTTAAAAAACATACGCTGTATTTTAAAGAACATACATTAAGACACAGATTATAGTAGATATATATTTTAAAATGCTGATTTTATAGCAGTAAAATCATTGCATCTCTACAGTTAAAAAATGTAATAAGATTTCTGCCTGCACAGAGTGGATAGTGAAACAAATGGAATCATCATAAATACATTATTTCATATTTATTACTTTTTTCCCTCATTGCTTTATTATTGTAGCTCTAGTAATAAATAATAAGGGAAGGATTCTGGATCAGCACCATGATGGAAACTTGTGCCCACAGTAGGGCTGCCACGATTAGTCGACTAGTCACGATTACGTCGACTATTAAAATCGTCGACGACTAATTTAATAGTCGACGCGTCGTTTGAAGCTTTGTAAGATCCCAAAAGACGCAGGAATAAGTAGTAGTATTTAAGAGTGTAATAACGGACTGAAACAGAAGATGGCAGCACTGCATGTACAAGGATGCCAGCTGCCGTTAAACCCCGAAGAAGAAGAAACTGTGTTCCAGAATTCATAGCGCGGCCCAGCGCAGTTGTCAACAATGGCGGCAGCTAGTTAGTTTTAATATTACAATTATTATTCTTTCTGGGTCACAAAATAAACGTTTAACATATTTTCAGGTGTACATTTTACGTCCAATGGATGCATGATCTGATTAGTCGACTAATCGCAAAAATAATCGGTGACTAGTCGACTATCAAAATAATCGTTTGTGGCAGCCCTAGCCCACAGTATATACAGTATTCTGAAGAAGGTCTAAAATGTCACTGTGTGTGCATGCATGTGTGTGTTTTATGTATATGGATTTTTTTAAATTATTACTCATGATATAACATAGTCCAGACATGGCTGGTAAGGACATGAGGAGGAAACAGTAGGAGCTGTGTGAGGATACTAAAGGCAGTGGATCCCTCAGCAGCTGGATTACAAAGAGCACAGGTAACATTAACACATGTACCAGTTGTTGGAGTGGTATTCCTGTATAAAAATCATAATAAGCACAACTGGAATGTTTTGCTTCTATAACATTTTTCTGTCATCATTTTATTATAGAGTAAATGCAGCAGTTGTTAGGTGTGGATAATTAAATAATAGTTTATTGCTATAGCAAGTTGTGCCTTGTTCTCAGATAGACAGCAAGTGGAGAGTGATAGATGAGATGAGGGGATGGAAAGAAGAAGAGAAGCAGCGTGATTCACAGGCAGAGCCTAGTTTATTTCTCACAGTTTTTTGTTGCCTTGTGGTTCCAAGCGCATTTTGTTATTATCTCATGACACTTGTTTAATCAGCTACCATCTCTCCTATGAACATTTTAATGTCTACAGTCTCAGATCAGCACAGCCCTGCCCTCCAGCACTATCAGCAGCAGGAGCAGCAGCAACCCCTCAACAGCAACATTGTACCCATCAGGTAAAACATAAGCTACGTTTGCTTTGCCTTGTTGCCACATCACAACAGTGATGTAGTATGATGCGATCCCATATTAGATTCTTGATGAATGTGTGTTGTTGTTATTCAGCCTGGTTCAATGTGCCCCTTTTTAACTTTGAGCACCCGCCCCTTTAAACGTCTCTGCACGGCCCTGGAGAAAAGAGTCAGACAGTTACCAAGTTGGAGCTTCACTCCATTGTCATCAGAAGGAGCACCCAGAGTCAGACTGAACAAGAAGAGGAGCAAGATCATGTCGGAGCTTTAAGTCTCAAAGTTTGATGAGGAGCTACTGAAGCTTCTTTGTACAGGATGTTCAGATTTCTGCAGAGCTGAAGCTGCTTTCTTTTATACCTGAGTAAGAGTGTGATTTCACTGCGGTGTGACATCATTGGCCACATGGAACAAAGCTTTCCATTGTACACAATAACACTAAACAGAAGCCAGAAAAAACATCACATGCCAAAAAAGTTAATAGTTGTTGAACAGTCACGTTTTCTTGGTACTTCCAGGAGAACGTGACTGTTTTTGATGTAATTCTATATTTATGGTTTGATCAAAGGCCTTTTCAGCATAATGAGTAAAGAAACAGGACAGTTGTAACAAGAAGGAGCAAGTAGAGCTGCTCTCATAAACAAAGACAGAACAAATTCCTTACATTAAAGAGCATCATCTCTCTCTTTTTAAATCAAAATTTTCTGTAAAATGCAAAAAGGAAGAGCCCTCTTCTTTCATCTGTTTTTGCATTTATAAGATTTGGGCCAGGAGCGGAGGAAAATAGTGAGACATTTCTTTTTTTTTTTTTCTTGGTCCTTTTCATGTTTCTACAGCAGAATCACTGTGGCGATCACTTTGAAGTCTCTTTGTGCTTGTTTTCTGTCTTATTTTGTTTTGCTTTGCTACATAAATTACAGTACAGCAAAGTTCAGGTACTTGTGTCAGTAGTATTTGGTGACCTGCACAGCGGACTCCATTCCTACAATCAAACATGCACAAAGAGAAAAAGTGAGAGAGGCTGTCCGCTCGGGAGTGCAGAAAGAGAGCATGACCTTCAGTAGCTTCAAGTGTTAAAGGATCATTTAATCCCACATTAACGAGTTCATGAAGTTTTGAGATTTAAAAAACAAACAAACATGCTTTTACAAACACCACAGTCACTGTTTCTTTTTAAACGACAGAAAAGTTAACAGATAATTACTTCTTTTTTCCATCCATCCATCCATCCATCCATCCATCCATCCATCCATCCATCTTCTTCCGCTTGTCCGGAGCTGGGTCACGGGGGCAGCAGCCTAAGAAGAGAAGCCCAGACCTCCCTCTCCCCAGCCACCTCCTCCAGCTTGTCCGGGGGAACACCCAGGCGTTCCCAGGCCAGCCAAGAGATAAAATCTTTATATGATCTGGGTCTGCCCCGGGGCTTCCTCCTGGTGAAACATCCTTGTCAGATGCCCAAACCACCTCAACTAGCTCCTTTCCTCCATTTGATGTGGAGGAGCAGCGGCTCTACTCTGAGCCCCTTCCGGATGGGTTAACTTCTCACCCTATCTCTAAGGGAGAGGCCAGCCACCCATCGGAGGAAGCTTATTTCCGCCGCTTGTATCCGCAATCTTCTTTCAGTCACTACCCACAGCTCGTGACCATAGGTGAGGGGAGGGCCATAGGTCGACCGGTAGATTTAGAGCTTCGCTTTTACACTCAGTTCTCTCTTCACCACCACGGACCGGTGCAGCATTCACATCACTGCAGCCGCAGCACCAATCTGTCTGTCAATCTCCCGCTCCCTTCTCCCGTCACTCACTCTTCCACTTGGAACAAGAACTTGTCCCTGACCCGGAGTGGGTACTACACCCTTTTCCATTTGAGGACCATGGCCTCAGATTTGGAGGTGCTGATTCTCATTCCCACCAGTTCACACTCAGCTGCGAACCATTCCAGCGCGAGTTGGAGGCAATCACCTGATGAATCCAACAGAACTGCATCATCCGTGAAAAGCAGAGACGATATTCTGAGACCACCCAAGTGTGAGCCTCTGCCACTTGGCTGAGCCCAGACATTCTGTCCATAAAAATTATGAACAGAATCAGTGCCAGGGCTGCCCTAACCCTAAGCCTTATTTTTAAGTTACACTTTATTATAAATTCAACATGATGTCACAAAGTTTGCAGATATCTTAAGACCAGTTTTATTAATATACTTTGGATTGCAATTAGAATCAAGTCTTCTTTGACTTTATTAAAAGACAAAACACATCGATTGCATTTACTGAGAAAGTTTCACAGACAGGTAGAGATGGCAGTTGCTGCTTGTGACGATAGTTTCAACATAATGCAAAAAAATATAATGTTGTCCTAATTTGGACCGACGTGTGGAAGTGGATGGCTTTCTGTGGGGAGTCGGAGCTGTTTGAATAGACTGAAATAATCTGCTGTGATGCTCTGGATTCTCTTACCTGTGTGTAAAAGTTGCTTTTGGTCTTAAAATTACTGCAGTGATTTACAAGAAATGCCCAGTATTAATATTGTTTTTTTTAATCCAGTGTAAAAAAACCCAACAACAACAACAACAAGTGGTTCACAGCAGATAATTTACTGCATTTTAAAATTTTGCAATCCATGTATTATTAGTAAAATTCCTGGTAAGATATCTACGTAATACATTTCACAAATTATTTGTTTATTATTTATTTTTTATTTATTTATTCATTGTCAGTCTTAAGAAAGCCAGGGAGGGCATTCAGATGGTCCCTGCCAGGTAGTGCAGTTTCCAATAAATTTGACTTGGTTGTTATCGGTTGTTAATAATCTCTTGCATCCACACTTTAAAAACTTCATAGTCTGTGGGCACTGGGAGAGTTTTTTGCATGGTCACTTATTAAGACCATGTTGAATGTTAATAAAGTGTTAATTCCCTCCTGCCTCTCAGCACATGGAGTTTTTGCACATATAACTAAGTACCTAATATTTTTTGTATGAGCCCCTTTTATGCCTCTCTCAATGATGAAACACTAAACACAGTGTCTGTATGTTATGTGGCTAATGTTAAATTGTCTATTAATGATAAAATCTTTATCCTTGTACTGCTAATAACATCCTTTGTCAGAATGGTGATCTGTCCAAGGTGTACCCTGCATCTCGCCCTATGGTAGCTCCGATAGGCTAGTTTACTTAATTTGATAAAATAGCAGCCACATGAAACACTGATAATGTTCAAGCATGTAGCCAGTCATCAGTGGAAGTGTGAGAGTAGCAGTAGTGGAATCATAAAATCAGATATAGCTCCCTAACATTAATTGGTTGGCCGAGCAAGCTGACTGTCTGCAAACAGCTGAACAGATGTGCTTGTAGTGATTATTTATTGTCTTATATTGTTCAGCTGTTCCTGGAGATAATTTGTCTCAGTTTATGAGTCATATTGACACAGTCAGCAGAAGAGCAGGTCAGTGCTGCGCTGCTGTTCTCAATGGTTAAACTAGAAGTGTACTTGAACTTCATGAGTCAGACTCACTCCTTTCACTCACTTTCAAAGTCAAAGAGTGTTAGCTGAGAACTGTAGATCCCTAAATTGACACCCAGTGTCTTGTTTTTTTTATATAAACTTCAGAGTGGTTGTCATAGTTGTCATAATATGAAATTGAATAAAGCTTTTGCTTTTGCACAGCTACAAAGACGATAAACAGGTCAGCAAAGAACTTCATGTACCTTGAAGTTAGAGCTGGGCGATAGAACGATAACGATATGTATTGCGAAATAACTTTTTCTAGATAGAAAAATTAAACTATTGCGATAGGCCTCATCTCGCTTGTCCTCTTAAAAAAAAAAAAAGAACAGCCAATCAAAATTAAGTAGCGCAGAGCCGAACCAATCACAGCCGCAGCGTCACGTCACGTGACTTGTTACGTACAGCACAAGTGCCAAGGCGCACATGTGTATTTGTTTGGAAAGCAGCCAGCCGGGCTGCCCAGGTAATGGAGGAAATGAGTGCGCCGACTAGAGAAAAATCAACTGAGAGCGTGAGCGAAGGTTACCGAAGAAAAAACCGATGATGGTTCCAATGCCGGAGAGTTTGTCGAACGGAAGGGCCACAGAAGTTCCGTAGTGTGAAGGTATTTCGGCTATTTCAAGTCTGACAAAAAACAGAGTAGCGCGCACTGTAAATTGTGCCGAAAGCAAGTCTGGAAATACAATAAAGCGGTGCATGCTCAATCTCTGACTGAAAGCGCTAATTCGTCATTCGGCTTTTGTCAGACTAAAGTAACTGTTAAAACTGTTTGAAAAGCTAAGCTATACAACAAGGAGAGATTGAGAATTTCCTTTTAGTTCTCAGTTTATTTGATATTGACAAAAGTTAGTCAGTTTTGTCTGTTCTTCTGTAAAACAAACTAAGATTTATTTTTAGAATTAAAATTTTGTTTCTAAGTGGAATTGACAATTTAGTAGTCTGTTTTGTTTGTTCTGTTTTGAAACTTAAACGCTTTAGCGGCTGCCTTTTGTGTAGTTTGCAATATTTGCCTTTATTTATCTGAAATGAAGTCTCATGTTCCTTAAGTACATCTGCCCTGTTGAACTTATTATGGGAAATAAATATTTTAATTAAAACAAGCTGCTGATTATTTCACATTTTACTTGTGAGCAACGGCACATTTAAATCTTACAAATATAGTTATTTGGCTTATATCGTGATATATATCGTTATCGCCTGAAATGAAAAAAACATATCGTGATATGAAAAAATCTTATATCGCCCAGCTCTACTTGAAGTTCTACCTAACATAACATTCATGTGTCACAGAATAGATTTTTTTTAGTAATGTGTTTTTATTTCAGTTTACTACAAATAAATTATAAATATAGCCTTTTGCTTACACGTTAGCAGTCTGTTAAGAGTTAGAAGAATAGTCTAAAAAAAACCAGAACTTTAACGATGGCTCGTAAAGCAAAATATGCTTGTGTTGATTTCCTCCATTACAGCGTTTAAGAGCAGGTTGATCGTCGTCACACTCACTTAATCTACTGCTGCCCTCAACCGGCTACAAAACATGGTTACACCTTAATTGTTAAATCCCTGAAGAATTCGCTGAGGTGTGTGTTTTTATGTCTCAGTCATGTACAAGTTCATATTTAAAATGACTAATACAGGGCCTTTGTATGACAATTGATATGATATTTGCAAACAGTTAGTTTTGCTAACTTGTGACCTGTGTGTAGCTGCATTTTAGCTCAAATTTAAATCATTGTTTACCTAAATGTTAAATAATAAATTAAAAATTCTACTTCAAAAGCATGAAGAGTAAATAAAATTTGAAATGCCAGCCATCCAGGACCTCTACAGACAGCATTGTATGAGGAAGGCACAATTACTGTACACCATGTACATGTATTTATCATTACCTCAGCACTACAGTGTCCCACTTTTCTTTGCTAGTAATCTGTATTTATTTATTCTACTTATTGATATATATTTCCTTATTTTTATAGTTTACTTTATAAATGCTACCTTATGTGCAAGTTTCCATGAGCCTAAAAATTTCATTGCCAGTAATGATGTGCCATTGTTACCTGTATATGACAAAATAAAACTTTAAACTTGAATCTCAGAAGGACTTTATCAATTACTCTTTGCACTTTTTTGACAAGCAAGGTAATAAAATTTATAAAAGGATATTCCCACCAAAAGGTTTCATTTTTATTTTACACCTAAACACAAACAGATTTAAACATATATTATCAAATTGTTTCATATTTTAAAAATCAAACATTCGAGTTTTCATCTGGTTACATAAATCTCAGATGTCTAGAATCATTATTTAGTTGAATGCAGTGATTGTGTGCCCTGTATTGGAGGGACTTCAGTGGAAAGAAAAAATGCCAAAAAGGTGTTTGGTGTATCTTATGGACAGAGGAAAGAGGACACAGACTTGGTGGTGTAAATAGGAAGTAACAGAAACAGTTCACAGAAACATAAAAATGTACACTGGGATCTAATGTGGAGGTCCATGGATGTGAGCATGTCACAGGTGAACAGATTATTGAATATGCAGGTATCTCTGTTTCTAGCATGTCGGGTCCACAAATAAAAGAAAAATATCAGAACACATGGCATCATTTCCTTTCTTCTCAAGATTGTTATCCTTAACAACATCTGAATTAGCCCTGGTCATGGCTGTGGTTAAACAAGCACCATAATGCCGAGCAGACACTGAAGCTGTATCAGAACCAGAACCTTCACCAAGCTGTATCTCACTTCCCGTCTCTCACATAGACAAAGCAGCTAGAGCCAGACTAAACAGAAGATGAACAAGATCATGCTTTCTGTCACTGACAGGACTGATCTGCACTGCCCAGGTGGGGTCAGGATCTTAAAGATGAACACACAGCCTTTCAATCACCTGTATCACATAAATTGTAACATGTGAAGGTAGATTTTTTTTAAAAATTCAACATATAAATTATTCCAAGATAATATGTAACTACTATGTAACAGATATATGACTAGTACAGAGTATCTAACGTGTTATTTATCATGCACACAAGCTTAAAACAACACTCATCATAATGCATCTTAAAGTATTGATAAGTCACCTGTTAATCAATCATCTGGCATCAGCAGCATCACACTGACTTTTTTTCTGCTGCCCTCAAGTGGCCACAAAGTAAATAACAGGTACTTACATTCCAGCTGTGAAAATTCAAACCACAGACACCTTTTCCTCTCAGGAGTGCTCTTCTACATGGCTGAATCCTAAAAAAACTTATGCAGTACACTTATAGTAGTATTCTGCTGTCACAGCGAAAATAAATCATATTACAAAGATGCTGCTGTATTTGAAGCTTTGGAGTAGAAAGTACTTTGAGAGCTCAACTGAGTAGAAAGGTGCTAAATAAGAATCAGTCCAGTTCATTTAAGTCTCATTGAGCTGACTGTGCAGACAAATATGTGTGTTTGGATTCTGGCCACGCTGTCATGCACTGGTTACATTTATCATATTTTGACAGCAGGGTGTGTTAGAGACACTGGCTCTAATGAAATTTGAAATTTGAAAGGATTCTTCTTGCATTTAAATAAGAAAGAAACCAAGATAATAATCACGAAATAAAAGAGATGGTAACTGGTTATTGCTGTGCAACACTTTCATTTTATTGATTTAAAGTGATCCAGAAAAACAAACAAACAAATGCATGATGAAAATATCTGCTTAATAGAGTATTACAGAGTCCTTAAATTTCAGTACTCCAGCCTTAGCCTATACGTCTAATATATTAATTAGGATATATTAATATTAACATTGCTAAATTTATTGTGGAGGGACGCTACATGCCAACATAACATCAGGTTAACTGTCTAATGTTGAATTAGTGTCTTAGTTTCTAAACACAGGCATTGCGTTTTACACAAACAGAGGGATAACCATGAGAGCATGGGTCGTCATTCCACTTCTTAACAGGACCAAAGTTGTTTAGCACACAGTGTTCATTTTTTTCCAGGTTGTTTGGCTCGCCTGCAAGCCAGTTAGAATAATGCACCACAGAGCCATCAGACCACATCCATCTGCCCTCCATGTGGATGTCACTGAGTCCAATCCAGGTGGGTGCCTGAGTAGGGTCAGAGTTCCCGATCAGGGATCTGACAAAACTCTCTTCATCACTGGTGTGGATAGACACCAGGTTAGCTCCCTGTGACAAACAGTGGAACTCTGCATTAGCCCAGCTCATTGGTGTAGCTACATACTTATAGCAACGGTTGTTGAAGTACCACCAGAATGGGGGACAGTTTCCACGCAGTAGCTTGAATCGCTGGTTATCTGAAGAAGACAGAAACAAGAAGAGGAACAAGATCATGAATTTTATCAGTGATGGAAACTAAACTGATCTGTACTGCTGAGATTAGATTAATATTTTATTTTTTATAAGCTTCTTTTCATCATAACTCCACATGTAGCAGAATAAAGTGAAACATCTGGACCTGGAAAAGAATTCATGCATTTGTGATTATACCAACACATGGGTTAGATCTGCTGGTGCAAAATATTAGAAAAATGATCAAAAATGCATTTAGAGTCTAAACAATAAAGAGGAAATCAAATTAAAGAGGAGCCAGAATATCTGATGCTTACCAAGTTGGAGCTTCACTTCAGTGTCATCAGAAGGAGACTCAGATGGAGCACCCAGAGCCAGACCGAACAAGAAGAGGAGCAAGATCATGTTGGAGCTTTAAGTCTCAAAGTGTGATGAGGAGCTGCTGAAGCTTCTTCCTACAGGATGTTCAGATTTCTGCAGAGATTTGGGGCTGGTTTCTTTTATAGCTGCCTGAGAGAGTGTTTTCACTGATCACTGAGATATCATTGGTCATTGTCTGGACAAAGGTCAGAAAACATCATAGGAGGCCAAATAAATTTGCTTGATACTCAATAAAAGTCAGTCAATTATAGTTTTATTATATTATAAAAATATAATTTCTTATCAGAAAAACATCAAACATGTATACCAGTAAGGGGAAATAAAAGTTTGTGAGCTTTTCCAGTACATGAAGACAAAAAACTCTCTACATTGTTTTCATTTTTATAACAGTAAATGCACAGAAATAAACTGATTACAGCTGAAAAGAAACATGGAGCAGAGATGACTGTTCATGGTTGACTTGGAGGTCATCAAGTCCAAACTCTGAGATAGCAAACCCCATCAAGGCATCTCACTCTATGGGCAGGATTTACTTTACGGTAGTGATATTGTATTTCAAATATATTCATTTTGTTTAATTTGTTGTTTTTTAAACATGCTATAAGAAGTTTGTCTTGCAGTAAAAATCTGTCAAAATTCAGTTTTAGTGAAAGAAAAAGACACTTTTTATGGAACAAATGATAAATAAAATATCAAACATGAATTGTGACTTTTATGTTTCACCATTTAAATAGACTTAGGCAATAAAGGCCTATGAGACGCTAAATAGAGCATCTGATTGGTTTCCCTTCATTTCAGAATTTAACAGCAAATAAAACTTGTGACCATCATCTCTCCAACCTGCTGTTTTTCTGCCCTCAGCAACAAATATTTCTGCCTTCGGGCTTGTACATGTTAAAGTGTAATAATATGTTTTTATCTGTTTATATACAGTGTCCCACTGTATAGTCAATCAGAAAAGTGCATTAAAGACCTTTTACAGAAACAAAAGGCAGTACAAAGCTGTTTTCACACCTTTGGTCTTCCCCCAAAGAAAAGTTCACACTCCCTTGCTATCTCTTACAGTGGAGAAAAGACAAAAGGCTCCACTACCTGTGGTGCCAGGCTTCCTGTGTGAATGTCCCCGTTTCCT
This sequence comes from Oreochromis aureus, assembly GCF_013358895.1. Lineage (NCBI taxonomy): Eukaryota > Metazoa > Chordata > Actinopteri > Cichliformes > Cichlidae > Oreochromis > Oreochromis aureus. The sequence continues at coordinate 17,060,624 of NC_052962.1, forward strand.
TAGCAGACCCCCACCATCTCTCTAACTGCTTGACCTAAAGCATTACTAATAAACAATGTGACCAAAACATAAATGAAAGAAATTCTAATACAATTCCACCCTTTGATTCTTAAATCAAACTATTAAGAATCACATTAATAACAGAATTTCTTTCCTGACAGTCTGCATATCACATCAACACCATTGTACGTTTAAAGAAGTTTCACAGTGTGCATCCTCACGTCGCTATTCTCTCACCACCCTTTGTTCATCTCCAATTATCCTCAGTTCTCACATGCAAATGATAACAACAATGATACAAAGGAAAGACCCTCTCCAGAATGTCAAATTATGCATGGCAAAGTGAAACAGCATTAGGTGGTCATTCATGGGCAATTGTTGTCAGTCATTTCCAGTCAGGGTCAGGGCTCCTGATGTCTGTGCTGTTTACAGAGTCATAATTCCATCGCTGATCTCTCTCTGCGCTGTCACTCTTGGAGCTTGGCACACTCGCTTCATCCCTCAGTTTCCGTTCCAATGCAGCTGTACGTTGAAAGGGCAGAGCACATCGTACACCCCTGTAGTCTTCCTCAACGTCACGTCGTCTTTATTTGGATTTCACTGTTGTTCAAAATCTCCTCATGACGATTTCTAGGAAGCCAAGTGGTACAGCCCTCTGCTTTAACTCCTCTCTGGGTTGTCAGCTGGGCTGGAAATGGTCCCTGTTTTTCACTGGTCCTCTGTCCCAAAAGCTCATGCAAACCTAGGATGTTGCTGTCACCTTTCTGCTCCTGTAAGAAAAACATACATACATACATCCACCCTTTTGTCACATCTGGGTGGGGTGGAGTAGGTGCAATCTTATGTATTGGTGTCCAGTCAGTCCCCCATGCAGCATGCAGCACCTGTACATAAAAGGCCAAAGAAGACTGTACTTCCTCCTCAGGAGGCTGAGGTCCTTCAACATCTGCAGGAAGCTCCTGAGGATGTTTTATCAGTCGGTGGTTGCAGGAGTACTGTTCTATGCTGTGGTGTGCTGGGGGAGCAGCACAGCAAAGAAGGACTCATCCAGGCTGGAAAAACGAATCAGGAAGGCTGGCTCTGTGGTCGGCATGAAGCTGGACACTTTGGTGACAGTGGCAGAGAAAAGGACATTAAAGAAACTGCTGGACATTATGGACAATGCTGGGCATCCTCTGCACACGGTGGTAAATAATCAGAGGAGCCTATTCAGCGACAGGTTGCTTCTCTCAAAGTCAAGAACCAACAGGCTTAAAAACTCCTTTGTCCCACACGCCATCAAACTGTTTAACTCCTCGTTGGAGGGGAGAGGGAGGGGAAACAGGAGGGCGGGAACAACTGAGCTGTAGTGCCTTTTCACTGTGCAATATTTGCAATATTTTTTTAAATTCCACCTTTTTTGTGGGGCAAATAATATTGACACCAGTCATTTTGTGTTTTTCTGAAATTATTCTGTTATTGTGTACAAAATATTTAAAAAATTAACCTATAGGGAAATCCTCTGGTTGAAAATCCTGTTTAAAAAAAAAGCACTTGGGACAATTGTGTTGGTGACAGCTTTTATAATATCAATAATATTTATATGAATATGGAATACTGTTACATGTTTGCATAGACTTTTGTGGAATATGGAGACACTCCTGGCATTATATGAGCAAAGTGAGACTCATTTTTTAGGGTTTGTGGAGATGAGTGTGAGGATCCAAACAATCCCTGTCAGTGATGGAGAAGCTTTGATGAATAAATTTGGTAAAAAGTTCACCAGCATGAAGGAAATGAAGTTCTCAAACTTTCCTTAGGAGGACCCCAGCACGCCTGCTTAAAGAAAAGTAAGTGTGCTGATGTGGATGCTTGCAGCGACTGCTGTATAGAGGCCATCCTGCTACACATGAAACACATCAGTGTCATAATTGTTAGTTTAGTCACGTGTTTGTTTATTATCCTCATTGTTTTATCAGGGACTGTTTGCAAACATCTCAGAGAGAGGAGACACCAGCATCTGAACAGAGACTCAAACCAGCAACCTGCAGCTCCCTGCTTGGCTGCTCCAGTTTTCTCCTCACTCATGTTGCCCACCAGTTATTTCTAGCTGCCCACCCACACAGCAGGCTAGAATATGCACTGAGCCTCAGCACCATGGTTGCAATACTTGGACATGTTTTCTTTATTGAATAATGAACCAGACCCCAAAAAGTAAACAGCTGTTATTGCTAGGCAACGGAGCAGCATTTGGTGATGCAGCACCTGACATTCCTGACCATGTGGGCGGAGCATGCATGAAATGGAATGTTTAGTAGAACTGTGCAACACAAGCACTTAGTTACAGCATTTTTCATTGTATCCAGACACAGCTAGAGACACATCTACAGCAGCATCTCTGTGCAGGACAAACGACAGTTGAAGATATAAAACATCGAAAACTTCACTTCACTTCTCTACAATACTTTGGTTCCTTTGTTTAAAAGGCCAAAATGAATCAAGGGAGATCGAGAAGAGGATTGGCGAGTGCTTCACCATACAGTACAGTACAGTCTGAGCTGATTAACCTACGAGAGGAATTTCAAATAATACAGGCTGAAAATGTCAAATTAAGAGAAGAGGCAGAAAAATCAAGAGGAGAAGCTAAAAATTCAAAGTTTGAAACTGAAGTAGTATTGCAGGAATTACTGCATGTGGGTCTAAACCTTAAAGGAGAGAAGATGGGAAAACAACAGGCAGAAAATGAGAATGAAAATATAAAGAAAGAACTGTTGGAAGCTGAAAAAGCATTGGAGGAAGAGAAAACCACAGCACAAGAAGCCAAAAATAAATATCAAACTGCAAAGAAGGAGGCAGAAAACGTGATGCAGGAATTACAGGAGGTGCAGAAAGATTTTGAAGAGGAAAAAAGGAAAATGCAGTTGGCAACACAAGAAGCTGAAAATGTAATGACTGAAGCTGAAATAGTAAGGAAGGAATTCTTGCATGTAAAGCAACAACTTGAAGAGGAGAAAAAACGTAAACATGAGGCAGAAAATGAGATTGAAAATATGAAGAAAGAATTGTTGGAAGCTCAAAAAGCGTTGGAGGAAGAGAAAATGAAAATACAGGAAGCAAAGAAAGAAATGGAAAATACAAAGAGTTACACTCAAAACATAAAGAAGAAGTTGCTGGAAACACAGGAAGCAATAGAAAAAGAGACACGTGGAAAATGGGAGGCAAAACAGGAAAGTGAAACTCTGAAGAAGGAACTGATGAAAGTGCAAGAAGAACTTGCAGAAGAGAAAACTGAGGTGAAGGTATTCAAGAAAGAAATGACAGGCTCTGCGAGGACCAAGAAAGACTGCAAAGATGCACTTAAAGAAATACGAAAGCAGAAAAAGGAAGCTAAAGAGCTCCTCAAACAGAAAGTGAAACTGGCCAAACAGCAGCTGAAAGAAAAATTTAAAGACGCCGAGGAGCAGCTAAACAAAACGTTGAAAGAGCTGAAGGCAAAAGAAAAAGAAAAGAAAGCCGAGGAGACGAGGGGATTCTGGAGCAGACTGCTGAGAAAGAACTGACCCAGCAGCATCAAGTTGAAGGAGATCAACAGTTTCGTCCTCCTTCCCCCTCTCTCCACCTTTCTTTCACCCCATCCTTCTTCTTCTCTCTCTCCTCTCTCATCTTCTCTACCCTCACCTCTCACCTTTAACCCACTTTCTCTTTCACCGTCCCTCTCCTCCTAAAAATCCCCCCAAACTTTACTTGGGACGTTTGTTTGTTTTTTAAAAACTCTAATCTGAATACATGTCCTGAAATACACAAATAAAATTGCCATAACTTGACCTCATGTTGCCTGCTTCTTTTCTTGTGTGTCTGTGGATGTAAAACAGTAACACACTTTCTGCTCTGTGTGTCTTTAATTGTAAATAAATGTAATATATTTTAAAATGCAGTGCAAAAAACTTCTGCTCTAAATCTTTTTTTAGGAAAAAGCTTCTTTTTTTTGCCCCTTCCTGATTTCTTATGTTTTAACATGTTTGTTACACTTACATGTTTCCGATTTCAAGTGTTAACACAGATGGTCAGAGTAAATACAGATTGTAGTTTTTAAATGATGATTTCATTTAGTTTGGGAAAAAAGCTCTCCAACTTTACCTCATGTGAAAAAGTAATTTCTTTCTAAACCTAATAAGTGGTTTTGTCATCTAGCAAGAACTGCAATCAAGCATTTGCAATAACTGGTGATGAGTGTTTTACAGCGCTGTGGAGGAATTTTGGTCCACTCTTCTTTGCAGAATTGTTTTCATTCGGCCACTTTGGAGGGTTTTCCAGCATAGGCTGAGTTTTTAAGGTCATGCTAAATCATCTCAATCTGATTCCAGTCTGCACTTTGACCAGGCCAAAACCTCCATTTTGTTTTTTGAGCCATTCAGAGATGATCTTGCTGCTGTGTTTTGCATTATTGTCCTGGTGCACTTGAGCTTCAGGGCACATTAAATGAGACAAGTGAGGCCATCAGGTTTTCCACATTTTCTGGATAATGGCCCTCATCGTGGTTCGATTCCCAAAGCGTTTGAATTGCCTTTGTAACCCTTTCCAGACTGATAGAGTTCAGTGTTTCTTAGCTCTTTCTTTAGATGTCCATGATGTTGCTTTCTAAGATCTTGTAGTCACCGTCACTTTGTCAGACACGTTCTAGTTAAGTGATTTCTTGACTAAAATGTTCTGGCCATATTCCAGCCTGGGTGTTGCTCATGAAGTCATCTCTATAAAAAAATGTGATTAATCACTGTTGATTGTTGATTTAACACATTGGTGTAATTACTTTTTACATAGAGACAGAGGTTTGGACAGCTGATGGGTCTGTCTAGCACAAACCCGCCGCTGGAACGAGACAATTTGACTACACAGCAAAAGCACTGAACACCAAGTAGGCAAAGTTCTTTGTGTTACTCATGCATGAGGGAGAGGACTGGACGAGCGCCGTTCCTTCGCCTGACCTCAGTTGCTCTCGTCTGCTCCCTCGTAACACTGCTCCTTTATTGAGGTTACATGCATATGCATAGGTTCATTAACATATGAGTCTTACATAGATATACATGTAACCAGAGAGTACCGTGTGTGTGTGTGTGTGTGTGTGTGTGTGTGTGCTAACAAAACACACACAGCAAAGGCAAAAAAATATTCATCAATCATCAAGATTTTTGCGCCATCTTTAGGTGACATGTTCTTTGCAGACCTGTTTTTCGTCTTTGTAGCTTTCGAAAAGCAAAAGTTTCATCTAATTTCACATTATGAAAAATATGATACCCGCTTTAAAGTGTATACAACAAAAAGAAGACATTACGTGTCTCAGCTATCAAAAAAAGTGAGGTTAGGGAGTGAGTCTGACAAGAAATTGAAGTACATAAATAACCACTACAAGCACATCTGCTCAGCTGTTTGCAGACACTGGGCAATGGCTTGAATTAGCATGTGTACGCAGGGGTGTAATTTCCAGGGGGGTTAGGGGGGTTATGACTCCCCCAATAATCAGTCCCAACCAATATAACCCCCCAATAAAATTATGAATTACCTTGCATAAATAGGCTGTTGATTGTCTTTACTCATTTCAGGTATTACCAGCAAAATAGTTGCATGTTTAATCATCTGGGAATTTACCCAGATTTATTTATTTATTTAGACAGAGATCTTGACCCCCCAACGTTCAGCACAAAGTTACGCTGATGTGTGTACGTCATGAAGTCTGTTGGTTAATACTTTATAGTAACTAAAACCAGGACTTGAAACTGAATATCAGATTCCTGATGAAGGCTCTTAGGGTCCTGTTGATCTTGTATAGTTCTAGGCATTCCAGGATCCATCTGTGGGCCACTGAGTTGTAGTCTTTCTTGTAGTCAATCCATGTGGTGCCCATGTTGGTTGGTCTGGCTTCATAAAGCTTCAACATGATCCTGCTCCTCATTTTTGTTCAGCCTGGCTCTGGGTGCTCCTCCTGAGTCTCCGGCTGATGACAATGAAGTGACGCAACAACTTTGTAACTGAGAAAAAGATCCTAGATAAATATCAATGGTATTTAACGTAGCTGTACATAATGTTACATCTCTGAGATGGCTATGAGTCATATTTCTCTAATGGTTCAAATGTTATTTGTGAAGAAATTCAAGAAGTCATTACTAGTTAAGGTTAAAGGAAGGCTTGATTTAACAGGCCTCTGACTGTTTTTCAGCCTGGCTACAGTGCTGCAGAGAAACCTAGGGTTGTTCTTATTTTCTTCACTCAGTGATGAATAGTAACATACGCTAGCTTAGGGAGGAAATTAAATAAAGCCACAAGCTATTTTTCCAAGCTAAATGATGATCTTCTAAATTGGTCAGATGCCATTTCCTCTCTAGTTTACAAGCTAGGTGCGTCTTTGAGAGTTATGCTAGGGAGTCCAGTACGTCTGAGGTTTTCTTTTTTAGTGGAGCTACAGTATCCAGAGTCATACACAGTGAAGATCATAAAATTATTAACAAGATAATCAACCTCTGTGAAAGTAGCATTCAGGTAGCTGGTTTGCACTGTGTTGGCACCTGGCATTGAAGAAGATAAAAGTGGATGAATTATATCCTTAAACGTAATTAGAGCACTATCAAAAATACATCTACTGTGATAAAAAAAACTTCCCACTGCTTTGGCGAATCCATTACTGTAAATCTAAATGTTGTTAATAAATGATCAGACAAAAGAGGGTTTTAAGGAAATCCCTTTAAATGTTCAGTTTCCACGTCATATGTCAGAAAAAGATCTAAAGTGTGATTAAAGTGATGGCTATGGTCTTCTACATTTTGAGAGAAAACAACTGATTCTTATGAATTTAAATGCCATGTTGACAATGTTATTTTTAGTAGGTACACGGATGTTAAAATCACCCACTAATCAGATAAAAAGTGGAGAAATTGGACAGAAACTATATAAATAACAGCAAATAAAACTGGTTTTCAAGTTTTCCAGCTAGCGTAGACAAGACTAAGTGTCAGGATTTCAAATGAAATAAAACTGTGTTTGGGTGTACCCCTCATGTCACACTATGACAGCTGGGAAACCCCAGAGACTTGGATAAGTGGAGGATATGGATGGAAGGGTGCTAAAATGTTTGCATATACTGTAAATATCCCAAAGGACACCGTATACAATAGCAAAGGGAAATAAATTGTGTATAAATCTTACAACTATGAAAATAGGTTTTTTAAAATGCCTCTAAGCAGGCCTGCCACAATAAGCTCAATTCAATATGCCTTTACTGTTAAAAAAAGAGTGGAGAGGGTTTGCTTTGACTTTATTTAGTAGAAAAGCTCACAGACTTATATTCCCTGATATTCCTATAACCTATTTTGTTTATCATTTTACTGATAAAAGTTTTTTATGATATAATAAAACTACAATTGCTGAGACAAAGAAAACAGTAAAGTTCACCTGAAAGTGCCAGAGTTCAACTACTGTTGAATTAGGTGTTGTCCTTCAGAATTTATTTTTAACCCCATACACATCAATTCATTTTTATTGTTTAAAAATACAGAGCAGATAGGCAGAGGTAAGATTTTGGAACTACTGAAGGATGTTGGTCAAACTACCTTACATTATCTAAAAAACACTGTATTTAATTTTCTTTCTATCAACCCCTCACTAGTAAGACCAAAAAGATGTTATGTCAGTGTTGTATTGTGTTTAGTCTGTGCTTTTTGAAGTAATGCCAAGCCATGTTAGAGGGGGCGATAGACTAAAAAACAAAAACCATTTTGGATTGTGACTGGGGACACTGAGTCTAAGTGGAGCATGTTCTGCAACTCCACTGATGAGGCTGCTGCAACAAGCTGGAGCTTCAAAGTTGTTGATGCCTGTTGTGGCAGTAATCCCAGAACGAGAAAGTGGATACCAGAGGTTTACTGAACCATCAGGCTGAAGAAGAAGTCTTATTGGGTTTGGTTAGCTTGTGGGAATCCACAGGCAGCTGAAAGGTAGCAGCAGGCCAAGTGGAATGAGGCTCTGAGACCATGGAACAAGACTTTTGGTCCGCTTCAAAGTGATTCTAGAAAGCCCTCAGACGACTGAAGAGGGGGAAGCTGTGCTTTAATTACACTGTATAAAGTGGTAGTGGGATGCTACTGACATCAACTGAGGATATAGTCAAGCAGTGGAAGGAACATTTTGAGGATCTCCTCAAACCCACTGTCATACCTTATATACTGGAAGCCTAGACAGCTTGCCTACCACTGGGAGTGAGGTCACAGCAATTGCTCAGTGGCAGGAACTATTGGATGAATAAGATTCACCCTAAAGGCTCTGGATGTTGTAGGGCTGTCCTGGTTGACACGTCTCTGCAACATTGCGTGGAGGTGCCTCTGTTTTTTTTTGTTTTTTTTTAAAAAAATCGTCTTCCGTCTGTTGTTGCCACACGCATGACCTGGGCTCCACTGTTTGTCTGAGAGAGCCAACCTGGTGTCTATCCACAGTGAGGGGGAAGAAAATGTTGTGAAATCATTTTTCTTAATGTCTCACAACTCCACAAACCGTTAATGTGGCATTAAATGCTTATTTAAGAACGAAACTTCAGTAAACGGAAATAGTGGAAGTTAAGATGAGAGCTGGCGGAAGAACAAAGCTTTTAGATAGCAACAACGTTGCTTATTTGTCTTCATTTTTTAGTTTTTTAATTATTATTTTTACCTGAAATCAATAGACATTAATTTAAGATCGACCTGTGCGTGAACTTCATTTGAAGCTATGATGAAGTGATAATGGAAGTGTGCTTTTTTTGGAAGATTTTGTATTGCTACTACATTGTCAACTATTCTAATAATCAGTTAATCTGTATGAAAAAAGTCTCAATTCTCTGATTCATGGTTCTCAAATAAAGCTTATTTTTTTTCCATTCAGTTCAGTTCAATTCAGTTTTTTTTTATATAGCAACAGCTGCCTCAAGGTCCTTTTCCTTTTCTCTTCTCTGAAAGTAAACTAAATATGTTGTAATTGTGGGCAGAAACACATTTGACAACACCAGCTTGAGTTTCTTCAAAGCTGACGTTCACTGCAGCCCTGTTCAAAAAAAATTTGCACTAAACATATTTTTGTTCTGCCCTCTCCCGTGGAGCATTTGCCTTTCTTTACCCTAAAGGAGTTGAAATGTTTTATCCATGGTTGCTCATAAACGTTAATCCAAATGTGTTAAAAGAATAACTATAAAAAAAAAGGTTTGGTGATAAAATATTGCATCGCCCAGTTCGGCTGAAGGTTGTACACTATTCTTCAAGAACCTTCCACATAGATGGTTTGGCCCCCTTATCTCCATCTTGCCTTCTTTCCCTACCACAATAACAACTCCATTGTGACCAAACTGTTTCTTGAGTTGTTAGCACATTGGATTATTGATTAAAGGTATTGACATAATCATCATCTCTTGTTTCTGAAACTCAGTTCTGGGATAAAACTAAACTTCCCTGAATAACTGAGGGTTAACAAATTAAATCAATCAGTATTATTAAGTAGATTAACAATTATCTACTCACAAACACGAGTTAGAATGATTCAATTTCTATCAGTAATTTGTTATGTAATGTACTGAGAAGTATTGGGTAGACTTCACTGTATTTGTTTTAGTATTTCATAGCTTTTAATATAAGGGACTATTTACTAAAACTATGTAATAAAATTTACCTAAATAAAATCAATGCAAATTGTTACTTCAAATTTACTGGTTAGATTCTATAGATTGTTTTTTACAGTGTATTCTTTACTTTAATTAAACATAAATGAACATTCGGATTAGAAGAAAGCTTTAAATATCCTAACTAAAAAAAAAGTGACAAAAGGAAGAAAAAAACATTACAACTGCACATGTATAAATCTTACAACTATGATGACAGTCTTGATTGTTATTGTCTCTAAACAGGTCTGCCACAATCAGGGCATTCATATTCTCATGTTCTTTGTTACATAACATATTGTTTCACATTGTTTCGTATTCATTTACTGGAAAGGATTGTAAACTTCTATAACATCTTCCTGACATTTGCTGATGTGTGTGGGGTTTTTATAATATAATAAAACCATCTCTGATAAACCATGAAGTTCTGCTGAAACGGCCAGAGCTTAACAAGTATCAGTAAATAGTAAAATAATATTCTTTGTGATGTCTTTGAGTTGTTTATGGTTTTTAATAAAAAATCATGTGTCCTGAATGGATTTTGTATAAAAGGCTTTAAACACAAACGTGATCTTACAAATAAATAATACTTTATGTTGCAGTAAAATATGTACAACAATGTAAAATTGCACAAAAAATAGAGTTTTGTGAACTATTTGATGTCATGGTTCCAGAGTTTTGCAATGACATGTAGCTTCTCTCACATATGGCTTTGAGTTTTTGGTCCCTTTATTTGATGTTTATTCTATTCAGTGCTTCTCCGTCTGTTTTCTCTGTCTGTTTTCCACTGACTGATTTTCAGTCTGCGTCATCCATGCCATGTCTTTCTGCTTTAACTCTAATAGTTAGCTTGAGTTCTGTCTCTCTGTGCCAATCCTTTAAAAGACTGGCAAGGTACCCAGCTTCTTTTTTCTGATCTACCCCCAATGCGAAGGAGTAACAGCTCAAGCTAACTTAATTTAGGTGAAAATCAGGTCATGGCCAAGGTCACACTAAACCTCACAACAATATACTAGACGTTGGGGGACATGAGTGCCTAGGTTGGCTGAGCATTTGACCTTAACCTTCATGCTTCCAAAAGTTGACCTTGAAGAAAATGTCAAGAAACCAAATCAAGTAATATATCACATGAAAGGGCATGGAGAGAGCTGTACAACACACTTTGTATTTTTTCAATACAATGCCCTGTGACATCGCAATGACATCATAGATTTTTGCCAATACACACACACTGCATGAATTTATCTTAAAATCTCAACTTTTTACATAAGCAAAGAACTTTCAGCCAATCTGCTCCAATCATATGGATAGATAAGATAATAAAATACAGTTCTACGATGTCATGCTTCAAGGTCATAGGTCAGACATGAGCGTGTTGTTATAAAAGCCGGCTGATGTTGGTAAGTTGTAATAAAAGCATCATAAAACATCAAAGTGCACTCTCCTTGTGCTCTTATTTTTTTCTGCCATCTGACCAAGTGAGCAAAAGTACTTAGAAATATACAGTGATATGTAACAGTTTGTGAGGGCCCAATTGATGCCTATATAAAGCAGTTCAAATTCACATAAAGTTAGAGATATGCTTCCAAATATTCGCTCTTATCATCAGAAATGTCATTAAAAGCCTTGATCTAAAAGATGAAAAAAGCCTTCAAAGAAAACTGCACATCTACCTGAAAGAAAAGCACACAAAGGTTGCCATGGAACTGCAGAAATGTTTAGACCAGAGCAGTGGTGTTGAGTGACACAGTTGCTGTCGTGTTATCACTCTGACCTTTTTGGCTTTTTTATCCACTATGTCGATAAGGCCTTTTATGATACAATAAATGAAAAAATTACATCCCAAAACTTCATCATTTACCGGATGTGCTGAAAGATCAACAATTGTTAATTTCTTTCTCTTTTTTTGGCTTATGTTTTAGCCAATCATATCACACCAGCAACAAAAACACCCTCTCAGGCATCTATGTAAAAAAGCAGCCCAAATCTCTGGAGGAATCTTAATATCCTACTTTAAGAAGCTTCAACAGTACTTTATGACACTTTGAGACTTAAAGCTCCAACATGATCTTGCTCCTCTTCTGGTTTGGTCTGGCTCTGGGTGCTCCATCTGAGTCTACTCCTGATGGCAAAGAAATGAAGCTACAACTCAGTAACTGTCCGATATTCTGGCTGCTCTTTTACTTTATTTACTTTTACCCTGATTTTTGTTTTGTTTTGGTTCATTTTAATGAACCATGATTTAAGTCAAGCACTCAAAGAATACGTTCTTTGTTTCAACAGATATTTTGATACAAATTTGTGTCGGATTATATATATGGATACATTAGTCCAGTTTGTCCAGTGCCTTTACAGACAGACCCCCTTAATATCATGTTATTTGGAGTACAGGTTGACACGTCAGATTAAGCTTTCTATGCTGAAATAATAGTTTGCTGTTCAGCACTTAACAGTCATTTGAAGTCAAAATAAAATGTTGCTACACAGGCATCAGTTAGTAGATGTATTGTACATCATACAGATACATCATAAAGATATATTGACCTAGTAAGCTAAAAATAAAAGAGAGGCTGTGTACATATTAACTGTCATCAAGATCTTGTGATATTCATTTTCAGTATTAACTTTTACATGGCACAGAAATTCAACCACACTTGAGAATTGTTTAACAGTGGGTTTAATGACGACGTCGTGGACAGTTGAATGAGTGAAGATTGAATTAGTGTTATGATGATGATCTGCTGTCAAATATTGTAATCAAAAGAAAACAGAACAGTGTTAGTATTTTAATACCCAATATTATGAGCATGCTTTTTGAACATGAATTTCACAATTCATCACAGGACATTATGGTTTTTGTTAATTATGGTTTTTGTAATTCTAATATTTTTGAAGGTGCCTATGGCAAGTATCTCATTAACATTTAGTTTGTTCTGGATTTATAAAATCATAATCTTGTTCCTCGTCTTCTTTCTGTGTTTCCTTCAGCTGACCATGGAGTTAAACTACTACGTGGAAACTGTCCCACATTCTGGTACAGCTTCAACAGCCGCTGCTACAAACATGTTTCTGCACGCATGACCTGGGCTGATGCAGAGCTCCACTGTGTGTCACAGGGAGCCAACCTGGCATCTATCCACAGTTTGGAGGAACATCAGTTTGTGAAAGTCCTGATCAGTAACTTTGACCCCACTGAAGGATACACCTGGATTGGACTCACAGATCTCCATAAAGAAGGAGGCTGGATGTGGTCTGATGGTAGTCCAGTGGATTTCACCTATTGGACTTCAAATCAGCCAGACAACATGGGAGGAAATGAACACTGTGTTCATAAAAACTTTGGTATGAAGTGGAATGACAATCGATGTTCTGAAAGTTTTCCCTTTGTCTGTGCAACTCGCTGTTCTCAGTAACCGAGACTCTTACATATTAAAGAACTAGTAACACATCATGATCAATTAGAATGGTTACACATTTTGTGATTATTTACATATTCAAAGTAACTAAGTGTGTTGAAATTAGTTATTTACAGTAACTCTGAGTGTACATAGCCTGCCATCGTGCAAACAAATTTCTATGTGGAAAAAATAACACCTGTTCTAACCTGTATCTGTACAAAGACGACTGAGGCTGCTCTTGCTTAACTAAAAAAGGAAGAAATGAAGATATTTGAATTGAGCTGATTCCAATAAAATGAACTCTGTCAACAAGTGCATCTTTGTGTGTTTGTGTAAGGGAGGGATCAGTGGTTGTTTTGACACAGGGTGCAGCAATATGTTATCCTGATAACTGCTATTAATAACTACTGATTAGTACTACTACGATTTGTAGTCATGATAATTAATCCTTCACAATAGCAGAGAACTTTAAATGTCTCACTTCCAGGAACGTTAAGCACACAGAAAGGGTAAACAGTCAAAATCAACATTTTAAGCAATATGATGATGATAATGCTATTGAGAAAAATCTACCTATTGGCAGCTCCAGAGGTCATTTATTATTTTTCCCCATCATAACAAAATCTGAGCTATAAACTCCAGTTTATAGCTCAATGGTAGAACATATGTCTAGTTGTGGCTGTGTTGTGGTCACTAAGGACAGGGCTGTAGCTAAAAATTTAGAGTTTGTTGAACCTGCTTCCAGGTTAAGGAACCAAAAAAGAGCTGGTTGATGTGATGATGCCCATCTCCTCCTTTTGATGTCAAATTCTGTAATGGAGAGGAAACTAAAAGGAGCCTGGAAGCCGACATGGTTGCAACAGTATTCTGTCACTGTTATGAAAGTATTGTTCTTAAAGCGACATAGTTAAAAACCTGTATATAAAAAGGTTACAGTGTAAGATGATGATTATGATTCTTATTACTCCCAATTCTGATGCTGGGTTTAAATTCACCAAGTTATCTTGACCATGTCTACATGCCTAAGTCTACTGAGGTGCCGCCATGTGATTGGCTGATTATTTGTCTTAATGAGAAGTTGAACAGCTGACCCTAATACAATCTAATACAATCTATAATGTCAAAAAAGAGCATCCCATCCAATCACATTTTACTTTGTCACTTCTTGATTCGAAAGGAACATTTTATTCTCTCAAAATATTACAGAAAATAAATTTGCTTATAGTTTTATCACATGTCACAGGAAGCTGATATTTCTGATACTGATTGCATGTTGTAGATTCAGGGACACCACAAGTGCGTTTGGCCAATGATATCACAGCAACAATGCAAGCAGCCTTTCTGAAGGCTATCCGGTTGTTCAGTGATGACGTGACGAATCCTACTTCCGGGCCTAAAGTAGTCTGCGTTTAATATGGCTTTTGTGTTATTAACATGTTTAATGTTTTGTATTTTCTTCTATTTAATCTCAAAAAGCTCCTAAAACAGTCAGTGATCACTGTTGACCTCCCTCGGCTTTTATTACTGCTAATCATTTATTTAAGCTCAGTTTTTAAAACCTTACGATGTAACTACAGCACAGCCCATGCAGCAGTATATGAATAACTAACCTCGTATTGTGGATGGATTATCTCACTTGTTCTCCTGGCTGAAGTTTAGTCCTTTTACAGCATCCTGCCATGCGATTACATTTGTTCCTGACCACCGAGAACACTCACGTTAACTTTTATCGAGTGGAAAAAAAGTTAGCTTGTTTATGTTATGCTAACATAGCTGTGTCGCTAGCGATCACGTAGCACATCATTATATAGCAGCTAGCCAAACTTCAGTAACCCTACAAACGTCACTGCTGTTTAGTTTTCTGTCTTCATTTATGTTGGAAGTGATAGCAGAGCTGTACGTTTGAATTTTTTTCAAAAACCCCGCAGTCAGGACATGCTATATTGTATTTAGATAGAAGCTAGCGAGCTAACTTCCTGCTAACTTCTAAAGCCGTTAAATATCATAAATTCCGTTTTCATGGATGCCTGGATGTTAAACTCAATTGTTACACCTGGTAGAGCAGAACACTGATCATTTTATTAAAGATGAAAGACTTTAGACAGTTTTTCAACTCTCAGTAATGCCACAGTGATCGTTTGATATATGGACCTGCAGCAGAGTTCTGTACCTGAGCTGTGGTAACGCACAAATTTGGGATCAATAAAGATTTATCTTTTCTTACCTTATCTTATTTAATGTCTTAATTTTCTTATACTATATCAACTGACATAATAAATAAAACAATGTGTGGGGCAACTGGAAGAGTCCTACATAATCTTATTTGAAAATATTAAGGAAGAAAAATTTTACACTCCGTTTGCTTCTTCAAGTCTCACAGGAGATCGTAGAGAAGTGGTTGTAAAAGGTTTTATGAGCACGACCTGAGACGATTCTATGTTATCAAGACAAGTGTCATAATTTCTTGCAATAATAAAAACTACAGTTGTTCTTGAACTGATATTCAGATGCAGACACAAAGGTCACACTAGTTAATCTTAAGTCACTGCACACAATAAATCATTTTTATATAGTATTTCCCACACACAAAGGCAATTCAAAGCATTTTACAGAATACAATAAAACAATTAAAGGTAACATCAAAGGAGCTCATTTAAAACAATCTGTAATTTGACAGAACGTCATTTTAAAAAACACAGTATGTTGCGACTTTCATCCACAAATAAAGCCGCTGCCGGTTGAGTTGGTTTTTGTTTGTTTGAAAAATTTGCAAAAGAAACCCATTCAACCAACCTCCCTCTGATGTACGCCAGTGTCAGGTAAATAACATGCGACCACCCCCCCATGCAATCACCTGAGGTGCAGGAAAATCTGAACACCTGTGTCACCATAACAAAAAAACAAAACATAGATATTCACTTTGGCTCTTACACAGTACAAGCTGTTTTCTAATAATAATAATAATAATAATAATACATTTTATTTATAAAGCGCCTTTCAAGACACCCAAGGACACTTTACAATGGGATACAACACATATGGAAAAATGACAAAATGAAGAACAATAAAACAAAAGCACAAGATAAAATTAGTGTTTCTAAGTTTTTCTAAATTTAGTTGTTTTAGTCTCTTTGCACTGGCTCCCAGTCTGTTTTACAAGAGCTTTATTGGCATTTCTCCATTTGGGATCTGCCCAAAGAAACACAATCACCATAGTCAGTAACTACTTTCAAGATGTAGTTTGATGGGAGAACCTTTCCTGAGTTTTCCTTTAAATTTCCTCATCACTTTTTTATACACTCGTTTGTTTTTATCTGTTTTTATTGCTTTTGACAACATTTTATCTGTCTTCTTTTAAACTTGATGATTTTATGACATGATTGACGGTTGGGTTTGCTGCCCTTGTGAATTGGTTTTTAGCACTGACCTGGAAAAGTGCTTAATAAACATTATTTAGACTATTTTATGTTCACCTACAAACAAAACATGCCTGTTTTATTAGAAATAACATAGGATTACAGAGGAAGCGTAGAGGTCGAAATTTTTTACTAATATTTGAAAGGAATTTATATTTACGGATCCGTGAAGCTGACAATGTGAAATGTGTCACAAATCTCAAGTGCACATGTGATGTGATCTGTTTATCAGTTGATATGAGCACTGTGTTTAATGATCTGAGAACAAATAGATCTTGAAGTCTCTCAGAATTTTCATGTTCAGGAACTGTGACATTGAACTTCAAAATTTGTGTGTAACTCCTCAGTTTTTGATATAGACACTCATACAGAGGCTTTGTTGTCTTTTTTATTGTTAACCATGAAATTAGTTCACTAATTGTCATCACTAAAGAAATGCTTCCTCCTTTTAATTGCCAGTTGCAGTTTATTTTTATCCAAACACACATTAAACCCAGGACTGTGCTGGGTTCAGGAAGAGACTCTCCCGGTCGTCTTGTCCCACGATGATGGCTTCTCTCACCAAGCTTGGGTTTTTGTTCTTTTTTGATTAAAGGATGTTAGCTACCGCTCACCGTTTGTCTTCAGGTTTTATTAAATGGAAACTTCCACAACAGTCTCATCTGACTAAAGGACGCACTTCTAGTGTGCATAATCCTTTCTTCAGGTTGTCCTTAGTATACTGCCTGGTCGCTTGGATCTCCCACTACCTCACTGACAGACCACAGTATGTTAGGCTGAAGGACATCACATCTGACACTGTGGTCAGCAGCACAGGGGCACCACAGGGAACTGTACTGTCTCCTCTTCTCTTCACCCCCTACACCTCTCACTTCTGCTATAACTCTGAATCATGTCATAGTCAGAAGTTTGCAGACGACACGGCCATCATGGGGTGCATCTGGGATGATCAGAAAGAGGAGTGCAGCAGTCTGGTGAGGAACTTTGTCACATGGAGTCACACAAACTACCTGCAACTCAACACCTCAAAGACCAAGGAACTGGTTGTGGACTTCGGGAGGTCCAGACCAGGTCCACATCCAGTTCAGATAGACGGAGAAGAGGTGGAGGTGGTCAACACGTACAAGTACCTTGGGCTGTGGGTGGACAACAAACTGGACTGGTCATGTGTGATCCACACAGATATGTGGTCACAATTGTGAGTTAAGTGTCGTGATATATGGAGATTATTATGCATGTTTTATTTTGCTGGTTTATTGGTGTAATTTAAATCCACAATGTCATGTAAGTTCCCTGTTGCCAGGAGAGTGTATAACACTTTGGACAGTAGGGGGCAGCAGCGTGCTTTGGGAACTGAGTCGGGTGCATAGCTGCCGTAAGTTTTCCATTGTGGCAAGACTGACCAGGCGAACGGCAGCGTGTCTCCTGTGTTCACTTTCTCTCCTGTTTTACAGGTCAGTAATGTGGTCAAAAACATAAAGAAATACACAGCTGGACACTGTGATACTTAGACTTTCATGACATAAGACGGGTCTGTGATATGTGATGTATTACACTGTCGCTATGTGAGCTACTTTAGCTCTGTAGGATGTTATAGCTAGGCTGTATGCCTGGGTAACGCTAGCAAGCTGTTGCAACTGCGTATAATACTCCATATAATAATAAGAAGCACCAACCCGGTTGGGTTTACAATTCCTGATAAACTTGTAGCTTTGTGTTCATGGCAAATGTTTTGTATAACGTGTCTGTAAAGTGTTCTGAGCCCGCCTGAAGTCATGTGTAAACTTGCTGTTTCAGTGTTAGAATCTAACTGGTCTGAAAAAGACATATGAAGCGAGAGAGAGCTAATAAGAGTACGGCCAACAAAAATGCTGGCAAGGACAGTAGTGCAGTAATGTTGAAAGTAGAGATTCCTTTCTATGATAAGACACTACCATGATGATGTGAATTATTTTGTTTATCTGTTTTATGGGAAAAGAGATGTAGTTTTCATTTGTTTCATTCATTTAAACCCTTTGTTGTTTTATGCCAGTGGTGTGGATTAATTGAAATGTACTGGTGGAAAACAAGCCATGTGAGGGAATGAGCAGTTATAGTGCAATTGAGTTACCAAAAGAGTGGAGCAGATATGCTCGTGTTGTATGAATAAATTCTGGCAAGACTGACCAGGCAAACGGCAGCGTGTCTCCTGCACTCTAAAAAATGAAACATGGGCTTTTTAAAAATTAATTCATAGTTTTATGTTCAATATACTTAAAATTGTTAATCTTATGTGTGTAATTAATATTTTTAAATTTGATTTAATTAATTCTAAACCGTTTTAATGTTAAATAATAGTGATATTTTCAATTTATTGAACACATTTAATTAAATCCAAAGAGCCCTTTCCACATCCTTTCTGAGCATGCGCAGAGAATGAAAAAAATCTTCGCGCATACGCATTCGCCTTCTTCATCTACGCCACAGTGTGCTTTGGCCACGTGTCTGGAAAGAGGGATTAATCACGATTCATCCGCTGGAGTTAAGGTAATTTCTTCGTATTTTTAATAGAATATAATTTAACTAGTACTTTGTGATAATATATGACGTATATTTTTCCGGTAAATATATGGGCCGTGTGTGTTCTGTAGGTTTTAGCATTTTGTAGCATTTAGCTAGCATTGGAAACATTGATTTACATATTCGATGTTACTGCACATTTGAATATTGCCCCATCTGCTTTAAAATTTCATTCGCACTCCGAATAGCACACTTATTGTATTTGTTTTATTGCAGTATCAAGTTAGGAGAACCACTGCTTGCTTAGCTTCGCCTGTGTGAGTGTGTCAAGCAGGCGACCTCTGAAGGTGACCCCCCACCTTGTGTCGGTTTGTGCTGTTAAAATCATCATTTGTATCACTATGGTGTCAAAGTGATTACACTTTTATTTCATAGGTCATTCAGAGTTCACCAGTCCCCCCAAGCAACACAAAAACGGCCCAAAATAGGACAAAAGAAACATGCCACAAAATGCTCTGCTTGGTTAGTGCTTGTTTGTGCCGGTAAAATTAACATTTGTGCTGCTACGGTTTTGCAGTTATTAATGTTTAATTTTTCGCGATGACGTCACGGGCGTCGAGCACGCTCCCGTGCTTACGGGCGCGAGTGGCGTCCCAGGTGATGTAGACGTCGTGAGGGAACGCTCGCTCGCACCCGAGCATTTTGTGGCATGTTTTGACTTATTTTGGGCCATTTTCGTGTTGCTTGGGGGCTCGTGAACTCTGAATGACCTATTAAATAAAAGTGTAATATCCTTGACACCGTAGCAATACAAACGATGATTTTACCAGCACAAACCGACACTAACGGAGCACTAACCACCTAGTATACTTGATCTTATTTGGTCTTTTAGGTTATAAATGTGGTGTTGTAAGCTTTGCTCTTTAAGTGTATCTAAAAGGTACCAAATTCTAAAACACTTGAGACTTAAACACTCAATTCTTGGTCTGAGACGTATCCGTGCATTTACAGTCATTGTCTTTGTACTTTAATACATGGGGTGGTCTTAGGACTCATCTAAGTCGTGCACATGTTGCTAAGCCCTCTCACACTGTAGAACATGTTATTTTGACTTGTCCTTCTTGTTCTGAAAGCCACATATCAACAAGCAGAGAATGCTTCCTCCATATTAATAAACATCTCAAGAGGTTTGAGACAGTAGATTGTTTACCAAAATTGTTCTTTCAAAACTAATGTATATGGTACTTTCCAGACACAAGAATGGAAAACATTCATACATGCATGCTAAGAGATTTCAAAAATGAAATAGTGAAAAGAACTGAATTTACAAGTAAAAATGATCTTTCTGAGGAGTCTGCAGATGAAGTGTCCTCTGACTTGCATTGTGAAGCTGGTGTAGTTAGTGAAAATTTGGAGGAAGCTGTAGTTAAAAACCTTGCCTTTTGGTTTTATTGACGTTGGAGGTCTTTTCACATGTACCAACATCAGCAATCAACAACAATTAATCGAGGGGCTACATTTTCTATTCACTACTTCTGCTTTACCCTTAACAAATAGTTTAACTTTGGCTTTTTGGAAAAGCAGACATTTGTGAAAGTAGGTGTCTGCTGTGCATCCAGTTAAAAACCATACATCTAGATTGTCAACTAGCAGGCTACGTTACATTACTGTGACATTGTTTCTCCCTGCAAGTTGTGAAATGAGGATTATAAATTCATCTTTATGGGGAAAAAGCATGTTTAAAATTACTTACAAACAATTATGAATTGGTTAAACAACAATAAAAATTGTCTTTTTATGTTTGTGGGGGTCTCTACTAACATCAAAACAGTAATTGCCCTGCATGTGTTGTTTTGTTTAGAGTTCCCGAATCGAAGTGAAGTGTGAATTCATCCTTCAAGCTGTGATTATATACCTGAATGAGAAGCCTCAAAATATCATCAAAGAGTACATGGTAAGTTTATTTTTAAAGGGATATTTTCACCCCTCAGTAAAATTTTGACTGTCATAATTCCCAGAGTTTTGTAAGTTGAAAAATGCTGCCAGATCAGGCATTCTCCTGATCTGGCAGCAATCAGTTTTCTTTAAATTAGCTTACAACAATAAAGTGCATGGGAACTACTAGGATTTTGTTTCCATTCACTTACATTGTTTTATGCTAAACTAAAGAAAATAACCCTGGTCAGCACAATATTAATATTATTATTAATAATATTATTACTTTGGTACAGGTCCATCTGAGTGAGGTGTAAATTAACTCTTCAGTCAGTGTAGAGGGCAAAGTACTCACCACCTGTTGTGTAGCAGGTAGCATCCAGCTGCTGCTGGATTCCAACCCTTCATCTTACAGCCATTTTATTGTTTTTGTTATCCTTTCCGTTACAACTCACACAACTATTGGAAATGCCCCCTCCTTGGCCAACTTGGTTATTTACTCCAAAGTCACATTTTATCTCAAGAGGGTTTGAGATTTGCTGTTTGCCCTGGGAATGTTCGCGAGAAAAATGTGCTCATAGGGTGTTTCATTAGCATCGTGCGGCTGTACACCACACATGGTAGGGTCACCCACAAGTGTCAGTTTTTTAGTTTTGTTTTTGTCATTCGATATGTGTGCGGTCTGGAACTCTCTCAGCCGTTTGAAACTCCTGCCGTGTGAACCGGGCTTAACGGTGTGCACCGCTGCATGCTCCTTCTGTCCAGTCCATGTTTCATTTCTCTTCTTCTTGGTCTTTATTTGGTGATAGTCTTAAATCCACACTTTTCTTTGGTCTGTTCTCCTCAGTCTCATTCAGGGATCTGTGTAATTATGGTAGTGTGGACCATTTAACTAAAATGGAGTGAATAGACAGATGATGGGATGACCAAAATACAACGGATTTAAAATATTTCTGTCCTTTTCAGGATTTCAACGTGATGGAAGCTGAAGAGCTCGAAAGGATGGATTTGGGGTGTTTATAAAATAATCCACGAAGGAGCACAGCCCGATGACTCCCTTGAAGATGTTGGCATCATTATCGAGAGATGCACCGTCTTGCAGGATCTTCACGATGTGGCGAGCAGGTGTGCACTTTTGTTTGGGCTAATTAACTGCCTCAATCTGAGTTACCAAAGCCACTTCGCTACACATTTGAGTTCTTCCAGAAGGTGCTCATGGGACTGGAAGACAAAAAACTGTCTAACAAAATACAAGTGCTGAAGAACAAACTCTGCCAAAAGGAGACGCAATGACTCTTCCAGATCGAAATGTCCCCCAAAATAAGTGCTCTGTTTTCTTGCTGACTAAAAGTTTTACTGTTTAAAAGTTTATAAATATATATATGTTGATCCTTGTTTGTAAATATTTTGTCATAGCTTTTAATATTTAAGAGATTTACTGAATGCTATTTTTCTTTTGATTGTGGAAAAGAAAACATAATTCAGAAACTGAGTTTTTTGAACTGGGGACAAAATTACCCAGATGGATATATTTTCTTGTTTCACAACATTTTCTTCAGTTTGAGTTGCTGTGGTAATTCTGCAGACTGTAGCCATTGCAGACCTACAACTGTAGATCCTGAAATCATTCTGTCAGGTTTGACATCCTACTCCTCACTACACTGTCACTTAGTTGAAACTGGAAAGTTGTTTCAGATGTTTACATTTTGTTTTACACACTTCATTTAATGTTGCATTATGCAGTGTTGTTTCCCTGTTTAAGCTTTGCCTCATTAAAGGCTTTTGTTCAAGTTGTTAAAGCAACACAATTTTTTTTGTTTGTTTGTTTTTTGTATTTACACTTCATATTAGCTCTGGTGTACCAGGTTTCCATTGTAGGTCAAGGATCTTGAGTGTTATAAATGTGTATGTGCAAACAAATGTGAAAAGGTTCTAAGGTTGTCGCCTGTACTCAAGTTAAGTGCTGGATTTTTGGTCTTAGCATTTAATTAAGAATATTTTGAGATTTGCTATATGCATTTTCTTAATTGTAAAATTATGATTTTTATTATAAAATTTATTATATAATAGAAAACTTATAATTCTGAATCAGATTTTTGGAACTGGGAACTAAATTGTCCAGATTTACCTTTTTGTGTCACTTAAGTATTTTCTGTAATTGCATTATACAGTGATTTTTAAGTTGCTGTGGTAAATCTGCAGATCTGACTAGAATCACAAGTTGTTGTATTGAATTTGACATCTTACGGCACACTACAATGTCACTTTGTTGAAACTCGAAAGTTGTTTCCAATGTTTAAATTTTGGTCATGCACTTTAAGCATTTAATATTGCCTTATGCGGTGTTGTTCCCTGTAGAAGCTTTGCCTTGTTAAGGCT
Source organism: Oreochromis aureus (assembly GCF_013358895.1). Taxonomy (NCBI): domain Eukaryota; kingdom Metazoa; phylum Chordata; class Actinopteri; order Cichliformes; family Cichlidae; genus Oreochromis; species Oreochromis aureus. The sequence goes on from NC_052962.1 coordinate 17,083,897, forward strand.
TACCGTAAATAAAGTTGTTGATGCAGCACCCTTTTTGCATTTACACTTTATGTAAGCTTTAGTGTAAGAGTTTTCTATTGAAGTGCAAGGATCTTAAATGTTACAAATGTTAACGTGTGAGCAAGTGCAAAAGGTTCTTGAGTTGTCACCTGTACTCTGTAGTTAAGTGTTAGACCTTTGCTGAAGACCTCTGAAGGTCCAAACACCTAATTACAATGTATAGATGACAACTCAGGAACCTTTCTAGACTTGTTTTGTTGATACCTAAACATTTAGCATATAGATGAAACTATTCATTAAATCACTATTAATCAAATTAATTAGGTCCAAAACACAATCTAAATGGTGCCATTAAATTCAAATTAATATTGTCAATTGAACCTAAAGCAATACAGTTAATAAAATGAACAAAGTGTTTAAATTCTAATTAATAGTGTTAAATAGTAACAATGAAAGGAAAGCTGTTGCTTTTATAGAACAATTTCACTTCTGATATACATCACCATTGAAATTGCAGATAACAACCATATTGATTTATGTTTAATTGACCAGGTTTTGTGGAAAAGATTGCCTTAACTTTGTCAATTAAATCCAACGTTTTATTTCTTAGAGTGTGTGTTCACTTTCCCTCCTGTTTTACAGGATCGTAATCTGGCTACGCGCCCATCATAGTGGGGCCTGTAACACATGCAACATGCAGCACCTGTACATAAAAGGCCAAAGCAGTCTGTACTTCCTCAGGAGGCTGAGGTCCTTCAACATCTGCAGGAAGCTCCTGAGGATGTTTTATCAGTTGGTAAGTAGGGGAGAGGGAGGGGAAACAGGAGGACAAAGGAGGGTGGGAACAACTGAGCTGTAGTGCCTTTTCACTGTGCAATATTTATTTTGTTATACTATCAATAATATTTGTATGAATATGGGATACTGTTAGATGTTTGCATAGACTTTTGTGGAATATGGAGACACTCCTGGCATTATATGAGCAAAGTGAGACTCATTTTTAGGGTTTGTGGAGATGAGTGTGAAGATCCAAACAATCCCTGTCAGTGATGGAGAAGCTTTGATGAATAAATTTGGTAAAAAGTTCACCAGCATGAAGGAAATGAAGTTCTCAAACTTTCCTAAAGAGGACCCCAGCACGCCTGCTTAAAGAAAAGTAAGTGTGCTGATGTGGATGCTTGCAGCGACTGCTGTATAGAGGCCATCCTGCTACACATGAAACACATCAGTGTCATAATTGCTAGTTTAGTCACGTGTTTGTTTCTTATCCTTATTGTTTTATCAGGGACTGTTTGCAAACATCTCAGAGAGAGGAGACACCAGCATCTGAACAGAGACTCAAACCAGCAACCTGCAGGTCCCTGCTTGGCTGCTCCAGTTTTCTCCTCACTCATGTTGCCCACCAGTGATTTCTAGCTGCCCACCCACACAGCAGGCTAGAATATGCGCTGAGCCTCAGCACCATGGTTGCAATACTTGGACATGTTTTCTTTATTAAATAATGAACCAGACCCCAAAAAGTAAACAGCTGTTATTGCTAGGCAACGGGAGCAGCATTTGGTGATGCAGCACCTGACATTCCTGACCATGTGGGCGGAGCATGCGTGAAATGGAATGTTTAGTAGAACTGTGCAACACAAGCACTTAGTTACGGCATTTTTCATTGTATCCAGACACAGTTAGAGACACATCTACAGCAGCATCTCTGTGCAGGACAAACGACAGTTGAAGATATAAAACATCAAAAACTTCACTTCTCTACAGTACGTTGGTTCCTTTGTTTAAAAGGCCAAAATGAATCAAGGGAGATCGAGAAGAGGATTGGCGAGTGCTTCACCATACAGTACAGTGAAGTCTGAGCTGACTAACCTACGAGAGGAATTTCAAATAATACAGGCTGAAAATGTCAAATTAAAAGAAGAGGCAGAAAAATCAAGAGGAGAAGCTAAAAATTCAAAGTTTGAAACTGAAGTAGTATTGCAGGAATTACTGCATGTGGGTCTAAAACTTAAAGGAGAGAAGATGGAAAAACAACGGGCAGAAAATGAGAATGAAAATATAAAGAAAGAACTGTTGGAAGCTGAAAAAGCATTGGAGGAAGAGAAAACCACAGCACAAGAAGCCAAAAATAAATATCAAACTGCAAAGAAGGAGGCAGAAAATGTGATGCAGGAATTACAGGAGGTGCAGAAAGATTTTGAAAAGGAAAAGAGGAAAATGCAGTTGGCAACACAAGAAGCTGAAAATGTAATGGCTGAAGCTGAAATAGTTAGGAAGGAATTCCTGCATGTAAAGCAACAACTTGAAGAGGAGAAAAAACGTAAACATGAGGCAGAAAATGAGATTGAAAATATGAAGAAAGAATTGTTGGAAGCTCAAAAAGTGTTGGAGGAAGAGAAAATGAAAATACAGGAAGCAAAGAAAGAAATGGAAAATACAAATAGTTACACTCAAAACATGAAGAAGAAGTTGCTGGAAACACAGGAAGCAATAGAAAAAGAGACACGTGGAAAATGGGAGGCAAAACAGGAAAGTGAAACTCTGAAGAAGGAACTGATGAAAGTGCAAGAAGAACTTGCAGAAGAGAAAACTGAGGTGAAGGTATTCAAGAAAGAAATGACAGGCTCTGCGAGGACCAAGAAAGACTGCAAAGATGCACTTAAAGAAATACGAAAGCACAAAAAGGAAGCTAAAGAGCTCCTCAAACAGAAAGTGAAACTGGCCAAACGGCAGCTGAAAGAAAAATTTAAAGACGCCGAGGAGCAGCTAAACAAAACGTTGAAAGAGCTGAAGGCAAAAGAAAAAGAAAAGAAAGCCGAGGAGACGAGGGGATTCTGGAGCAGACTGCTGAGAAAGAACTGACCCAGCAGCATCAAGTTTAAGGAGATCAACAGTTTCGTCCTCCTTCCCCCTCTCTCCACCTTTCTTTCACCCCATCCTTCTTCTTCTCTCTCTCTCTCTCATCTTCTCTACCTGACCTCTCACCTTTAACCCACTTTCTCTTTCACCGTCCCTCTCCTCCTAAAAATCCCCCCAAACTTTACTTGGGACGTTTGTTTGTTTTTTAAAAACTATAATCTGAATACATGTCCTGAAATACACAAATAAAATTGCCGTAACTTGACCTCATGTTGCCTGCTTCTTTTCTTGTGTGTCTGTGGATGTAAAACAGTAACACACTTTCTGCTCTGTGTGTCTTTAATTGTAAATAAATGCAATATATCTTCATTTTAAAATGCAGTGCAAAAAAACTTCTGCTCTAAATCTTTTTTTAGCAAAAAGCTTTTTTTTTTGCCCCTTCCTGATTTCTTATGTTTTAACATGTTTGTTACACTTACATGTTTCCGATTTCAAATGTGGTCAGAGTAAATACAGATTGTAGTTTTTTAAATGATGATTTCATTTAGTTTGGGGAAAAAAGCTCTCCAACTTTACCTCATGTGAAAAAGTAATTTCCTTCTAAACCTAATAAGTGGTTTTGTCATCTAGCAAGAACTGCAATCAAGCATTTGCAATAACTGGTGATGAGTGTTTTACAGCGCTGTGGAGGAATTTTGGTCCACTCTTCTTTGCAGAATTGTTTTCATTCGGCCACTTTGGAGGGTTTTCCAGCATAGGCTGAGTTTTTAAGGTCATGCTAAATCATCTCAATCTGATTCCAGTCTGCACTTTGACCAGGCCAAAACCTCCATTTTGTTTTTTGAGCCATTCAGAGATGATCTTGCTGCTGTGTTTTGCATTATTGTCCTGGTGCACTTGAGCTTCAGGGCACATTAAATGAGACAAGTGAGGCCATCAGGTTTTCCACATTTTCTGGATAATGGCCCTCATCGTGGTTCGATTCCCAAAGCGTTTGAATTGCCTTTGTAACCCTTTCCAGACTGATAGAGTTCAGTGTTTCTTAGCTCTTTCTTTAGATGTCCATGATGTTGCTTTCTAAGATCTTGTAGTCACCGTCACTTTGTCAGACACGTTCTAGTTAAGTGATTTCTTGACTAAAATATTCTGGCCATATTCCAGCCTGGGTGTTGCTCATGAAGTCATCTCTATAAAAAAATGTGATTAATCACTGTTGATTGTTGATTTAACACATTGGTGTAATTACTTTTTACATAGAGACAGAGGTTTGGACAGCTGATGGGTCTGTCTAGCACAAACCCGCCGCTGGAACGAAACAATTTGACTACACAGCAAAAGCACTGAACACCAAGTAGGCAAAGTTCTTTGTGTTACTCATGCATGAGGGAGAGGACTGGACGAGCGCCGTTCCTTCGCCTGACCTCAGTTGCTCTTGTCTGCTCCCTCGTAACACTGCTCCTTTATTGAGGTTACATGCATAGGTTCATTAACATATGAGTCTTACATAGATATACATGTAACCAGAGTGTACCGTGTGTGTGTGTGTGTGTGTGGGATGTGACCCCATAAACGACCCCCCTAATCCTGCTGGTCTGGAAGTCCAGCAGTTCATCTAACCCACGGGTCTGCAACCTTTAACACCGAAAGAGCCACTTGGACCCGGTTTCCACGCAAAAGAAAACACTGGGAGCCGCAAATACTTTTTGACATCTAAAATGAAGATAACACTATATATATTGTTTTTTGTGCTTTGTGTAAACAACTTAAGTAAGTAAAGTTTATTTATTAAGCGCTTTTCACAGACAGGCAGTCACAAAGCGCTGCACACAAAGATTCAAATAAACAATACAATCAATAGACATTATACACAATGTAAAAGATCAAATGTAAATAATGTAAAGAATATAAAATACGTAGATCAACAAAAGGCTTGTTTGAACAGAAAAGTTTTTAACTGCTTTTTAAAAGAATCCACAGAGCAACTAAGGTGTGTTGCTTATAAAATCCATGAAGTGCTACAGAGAAAATTACATTTTATTTATGTAATTAACACATTTTGAACTCCTAAAGAAATATAACAAAAGGAAAGACACCCAGCTGAACTAAAATGATCCATGTAGCAAACAAAAACTGTTGTGAGCCGCCACCCTCACAACAGCTTTTTTCCAATTAAAAAGTAATTGAAAAAAAAAGCACTATGCCGCTAAAAAAAATAGATATTTGCAAAATTCTGCCTAAATATGTATTTTACCTGCTTAATGTGTGTGGCGGGGCGTGGTCTGCAGTGCCGCTGCATGGGATTCGGACGCACCTGAGCGGCACCCGCAATCACGCCTCGCCGCCTTAAAGTCTGTGCTCTCTCTGCTGTTGTTGGTATGTGTCGGGCTGTGAGCTGAAAAGCTACAGCCGGCTGTATGCGTACAGCAACCGTGTGTGAAAAGTGGTCAATAAAGAGATGCTGAAAAGCATGTCCATGCAAACATCATCGGGTCTGCCGTGATATGTTTACAATGAGACTTCTGGTCCCGAACCTCTGCGCACAGCGTCTGCAAATCGGGGCTTTCATCTTTACGCAGGACTGTAAGCTGTCATCTGTGAGGTGTGAGCGGTGTTTGTTTTTAACATAGTTCACGGTTGAGAACAGCTGCCGACATAATGTGAATTCGAAGATCCATAATTGGCCTACCTGGAGTCGAAAGTCTCAATAAATGCACGGCGTTTCAGCGGGTATACCGGCTTCTGCGAGTGTGACGCTTATTGTGAGCGATGAAATAATAAAATATAATTGTATTTTTATATTTCAAAATCACAATAATCTTCCAATTTAGAACTACAAGTTAAAAAAGCACTAACATAAATAAAATACACTTCAGATAAAAACTTCTAATTTATTTTCCCAAACCACCCGGAGCCGCAGTATAAGGACAAAAGAGCCGCATGCGGCTCCGGAGCCGCGGGTTGCCGACCCCTGATCTAAACAAAAGACACTTAGACTAAAACAGATATACTTGTGTTTGCTATACCATAAAACAATAAAAGAAGGTACGACCTCTTCTCGTGACCCCAGGATGTGAGTGTGTATGCCAGAACACTCTGGAAGGCACACAGAGTCTTTACAGACTGCTAAGGATCAAACCTCTATCAATATACAATTGATTATAAAACTCTAAGCATATATGGGTAAATATTTCTAAGCATAAATAACAATCCAATAATATAAACCTGACAACAGCTCTTTCCCTTTATTTGTATTTTTTTTTGTATTTATTCAGGTTATCTTTGAAATATCTCAGTGTGACACTGATACTGTATATGAGTGTGGTAGGTTTTGAAAACAGCATCAGCACAGCACACAGCAAAGGGGACAGGAACAATTGTTCCTTTCAAATTTTATACAAGACATCCAATCACCTCATAGGTTTCACTCTGTACTCACCACACCGAGGACGGCATACAAGGTGAAGATGTTGGCTATGGTGGGATTGCTGAGGTTCACGGCTGGCCTGAAGGCGTGTAGGTCAAAGACAGCCTGCAAGGACTCGTGTGTTGGACCACTGTGGCCATTTTTAAAAGACAGTATACTGTAACATACAGACACTGACCACAGAGAAAAGGTATTTAACATAAACAACAGAACACAAAAAGAAGAAAAACAAACTTTGCTTTTGAGTTTTTGCCTTTATGCGTTTTACAATAGCTGGACTGGCCAACGAGCATACCGGGCATATGCTGGTGGGCCGATGGTGAATTTTTGTTTTTACCGATGTTTTTTATCTTTCTTTCTTTTTTTCTTTTCTTTGTAACGTATAAACAATGAAAGGCGGGGCGATTGGTCAATGTGTCATGATCAACTCTGGGCTGGACCAATTACAGCCGAGGAGGTCGGACTACGTTTGATCTCATGTTGTATTTAACCTTCAAATTGTTTTATTATTATTATTTATAATTTTTTTTACCCTGCCTTGCTGAAGCTTTCTTTTCAGCACAAGCTCACGTGTCTGAATTTACAGTTATTTTTTCATTGACATGAACACAACTAATCTGAAATCACACAAAAAACATAAAATCCAAGTAGTAGTTTTTTTTTTACTGTAAAAACCACAGACATGTTTAGTGAATTATTTTCATAACTTGAAATGCAAATATAAATTATTTTGAAAACTTATGCTTAAATGTAACAATGTAAATGTAAACAATAAAATGATATATAACTATTTATCTGAAAATGCAGGCAACACATCTGGTGTTTTTTTTTTTAATTTATGTTTTGTACAACCGTTTAAAAAACACACACAAAACGTAAATCTGCCAGAGTGCCTATTCCAGGTCACTTTTACCGGTACCAAGCCCGGATAAAGGAGATGGGTTGAAATTGTGACATAAAAAAAAAACAATTGCTGAAAGAAATGTAACTAGAAAAATTTGCATTTCCTGCGAAAATGCAGTGTGGATGCTGTAATGCTGAAGCTGTCTGCTAAAAATAGCTGAAAAAGCTGAAAAGTTGCAGAAATTGTAAAAACTTTGCAGAAGCAAAGGAACTTTGCTAAAATGTAGTAACTTAGCAGAACTGCAATATCTTAGAGGAAACATAATACTTGGCAGAAATACAATAGCATAGCAGAACTTAGCAGAAACATTGTAACTTAACAGAAACACGATAACTTCTCAAAAATACAAGAATTTAGGAGAAATAGTATAAGATAACAGAAAGAATATATTTAGCCAAACATTCTTAAACATTACAGAAATACTATGATTTAGAAAAACAGTACAACATAGCAGAAATGCTGTGATTTAAAAGAGACACTGTAATATACTATGAATATTGTAATTTTAAATAAATACTATGTATTAGCAAAAATACTCCAGTTTAGCACAAATATTATAACATAGCAGAAATACTATTCTATAGCAGAAATGCTATATTTAGAAAGAAAAATATAATATAGTAGAAATACTATGATTTAGCAGAAATCCTACAATATAGCTTAATAACAATGATTTGGAACAGATACTATGATTGAGCAGAATAGTAATAACTTAAGTGAAAATATTGGAAAGGTAAAATGATAAGCTGAATAAAAAGGAACATGGTTAAGTTCGCTGAAAACTAATTGTTGTTCACCTGTGAAAAAATAAAATAAAAATACATTTAGAAAAAAAAAACAAATAAGAAAAGCCAACAGATACACACAAAATCAAATATGGATACACAAATCAACAAATACACAAGAAATCAAATATGGATACACAAATGTACAGAGAGAGACACACACAGACAGGGTCTATGCCAGTCAACCAGTCTGAATATATAATATTTTTATCCAACAGTGAGATGCTGCCCTAAAAAGGGTCTTTGTGTGTCTTTCTTTCTCTCTCTCTCTCTCTTACACACACACACACACACACAGCAGCATCAGCAAGTGAACAGGGGCTGTTAACAGCATGTTTCTAGGTCAGTCAAACAGCTGTGAGCTTCTCAATTTGAATCCACCAATCAGAGAGGCTGTGTGCTTTTTCCCGCCAAAACTGGTGCACCAAGTGCAGGCTTTTACACAGGCAGCACAGAGAGAGACAGGATTTTTGCAGTGTATTTCTCATAGTGAGGATTCCCCTCAAACAAACAGCCATAAATTCCTAACTGTAGGGGCTAAAACAGTCATTCTTACACCGTTTTGTTCACACGACATGGGGGAATCTTGAAATGTTGACCATTTAAAATAAAAATATGAAATATTATAGATATATGACATAGATGATTGGCTGGCTGGGAAGCCATGAAGGCCCCAATATGCAAATTTGAATGTTTCAGGTCTCAGATATGATTGGTTGTCTTAGAATCCATGAATGCCCCAATATGCAAATTCGAATGTGTCAGGCCTCAGATATGATTGGTTGTCTTAGAACCCATGAATGCCCCAATATGCAAATTCGAATGTGTCAGGCCTCAGATATGATTGGCTGGTTGGGAAGTCGTGCATGCCCTGATATGTAAATTTGAATATTACACTCCTCACAGAGGATTAACTCCCTGGGGAGCTGGCAGAAATATATAGAAATACTATGATTACCCAGAAATACTGCATTTAGTAGAAATACTATAAAAAGTAGAAATACTGTACTATGATTTGGTAGAAAAACTATAATTAATCAAAAATACTATATTTGGCAGAAATACAATTTTTTAGCAGAAACACTATAGTTAGCACAAATCTTATGAAATAGCAGAAATAGTATGATTTAGCAGAAATGCTGTATTTAGCACAAATACTGAAAAGCAGCAGAAATGCTATGACTTAGCACAATAGTAATAACTTAAATAGAAAAATTGGAAAAGCAAAATGAACAGCTGAAAAAATGCTGAACATGCTAAGGGTCCCTCAAATGTAATTGTTAAATGAAAAAAAAAATCAGCAAAAAAAAGTATAACAGTCACACAATCACAAATATGGACACATATGGAAACACACAAGCACAGAGAGACACACACAGGATCAAATTCAGTCAACCAGTCTAAATATATTGAATTAAAATCATACAATAAGATGCTCCCATAAAAACTCTCTCTCGCCCTCCCTTTCTCTCTCTCTCTGTCACACACACACACACACAGGCAGAGACAAGCAAGTTTCTAGGTCAGTCAAGCAGCCTGGGAGCTGCTAAATTTGAATCCACCAATCAGAGAGGCTGTGTACTTTTTCCCGCCAAAACAGGTGCACCTGTTTTTACACACACGCAGCACAGAGACAGGATTTGTGCTGTCTACTTTTCATAGTGAGGACTCCCCTCAAACAAATGGCTATAATTTCCTAACCGTAGGGGCTAGAACAGTCATTCTCACACCGTTTTGTTCAGAAGAGATGGGGGAATCTTAAAGTGTTGACAATTTATCATTAAAATATGAATTATTGAAGATATTTGACTTCTAATGCACCATAACTGAGTAGAGGCAAAGCAAAAACTGCTTTGACTTGCGCTCAAACAACGCTTTGTAACTCTAAATCTATATGGAGTATCAATATCATTCTTTCACCGTAAGAGACAGCAGGCTTTGGTGAACAGTCATGGAAATTTTCAGGTCTCAGGTCTAACATTCTATTGTTCAGAAGACATGGGGGAATCATCAAGTGTTGTCTTTTTAAAAGAAAATATGAATAATTATAGATATATGACATAGATGATTGGTTGTCTTAGAAGCCATGAAAGCCCCAATATGCAAATTTGAATGTCTCAGCCCTCATATATGATTGGCTGGCTGGGAAGGCATGAAGGCCTCAATATGCAAATTTGAATGTTTCAGGCCTCAGATATGATTGGTTGTCTTAGAATCCATGAATGCCCCAATATGCAAATCTGAATGTGTCAGCCCTCAGATGTGATTGGCTGGCTGGGAAGGCATGAAGGCCTCAATATGCAAATTTGAATGTTTCAGGCCTCAGATATGATTGGTTGTCTTAGAATCCATGAATGCCCCAATATGCAAATCTGAATGTCTCAGCCCTCAGATATGATTGGCTGGTTGGGAAGTCGTGCATGACTTGATATGTCAATTTGGAAATTACAGTCCTCACAGAGGATTGGCTCCCTGAGGAGCTGGCAGGAATACATAGAAATACTATGATTACCCAGAAATACTGCGTTTAGTAGAAATATTATGGTTTAGCACAAATACTATAAAATAGCAGAAATAGTATGATTTAGCAGAAATGCTGTATTTAGCACAAATACTGAAAAGCAGCAGAAATGCTATGACTTAGCACAATAGTAATAACTTAAATAGAAAAATTGGAAAAGCAAAATGAACAGCTGAAAAAATGCTGAACATTCTAAGGGTCCCTCAAATGTAATTGTTAAATGAAAAAAAAATCAGCAAAAAAAAGTATAACAGTCACACAATCAAAAATATGGACACATATGGAAACACACAAGCACAGAGAGACACAAAGGATCAAATTCAGTCAACCAGTCTAAATATATTGAATTTAAATCATACAATAAGATGCTCCCATAAAACTCTCTCTTGCCCTCTTTCTCTCTCTCTGTCACACACACACACACACACACACACACACACACACACACACTAGCAGCAGCAGCAGCCAAACAGCCTGGGAGCTGCTGAATTTGAATCCACCAATCAGAGAGGCTGTGTACTTTTTCCCGCCAAAACAGGTGCACCTGTTTTTACACACATGCAGCACAGAGACAGGATTTGTGCTGTCTATTTTTCATAGTGAGGATTCCCCTCAAACAAATGGCTATAATTTCCTAACCGTAGGGGCTAGAACAGTCATTCTTACACCGTTTTGTTCAGAAGAGATGGGGGAATCTTAAGGTGTTGACAATTTATCTTGAAAATATGAATTATTGAAGATATTTGACTTCTAATGCACCATAACTGAGTAGAGGCAAAGCGAAAACTGCCTTGACTTGCCCTCAAACAATGCTTTCTAACTCTAAATCTATTTGGAGTATCGATATCATTCTTTCACTGTAAGAGACAGCAGGCTTTGGTGAACAGTCATGGAAATTTTCAGGTCTGTGTGGAAATCCATCAAAAGATATGACGAGAGAAAAAAAGTGCCTCATTTCCAGAGTTTGAAATCTGAAGAAATCTGAGCGAGGGACGAATTTCCTACCCTCAAACAAACCCAATTCATGGCCAAATGGTAATAGGTGAGAAAGAAATTCTTGAATTGTGAGCGTCAGGAGTGTCTGAAGATATATTGGCACAAGCCTCATGTCTTAACTTCGCTGTGTTAAGGAGATATGACGATTTGAAAATGCCTCTCATTAGAGAAATCCAGCGGTGATTTTGAACAAGCTCTCCATTGACTTTCTATGCAGTTTCCAGACTTTGTGTTGGTCTGAGGAGATTCGCCAAAATTCTATTATACAGAAATACTGTAATCAGCACATATACTGTAACATGACAGAAATTCCTCCACTTAGTAGTAATACTATAACATAACACAAATATTATGATTTGGCACAAAAACCATGATTTGGAAAAGCTGCTAAAATCATAAAAGTTTGCAGAATTGTAATAAATGATGAATATGAATTAGTGGTCTGTGATAGTGTAGTAAATTGTAGGTAAAAAAAACATGTTGACCAAGGTGGAATTGAACCCACGACCTTTGGGTTGCAGACCTGTGTCATTACAAACTGTGCCACTGGGAAAGAGAACGAGCGCCTGGAAAACAGGGTGATGAGCAGTCAGAATTAGATCGCGGTGAGAGGCAAAGAGTGCCGTTTTTTGGAGTTACAAAACGTCGTGTAACTCAAAAACTAGGTGGACTAGAAGCATAATTCTTGTACTGGGTGAATCAGCGGACTTTGGTGTACTTTGACTAGGGTTGTGCGATATGACCAAAATCTCATATCCCGATATTAAGACATCTATCGTCCGATAACGATATAAATCACAAAAATTTAACATTTTCTGTAAATTCTGTGAATGTCGGGCAGCTCGACTTGCGTGAAGTGTTTCCAGCTGGACGTCGCGTACCTGGAGTCAAGTGTTTTAACTGATGCATGAAACGATACTGTCATGACTGGGGCAGCAGTCGTATGAAGGTGAGAAAGGAGGATCCAATAGCAGACAGTGGCGGAGGTGCAAGTGGGTTTTATTTACAGTGCACAAAACCAAGGTGTGGAGCAGAACCGAACATAAACCTAAATTGGGAAAACTAATACAAAAAGGAGGACACGGAGCGAGGAGCAGAGAGACATGGAGAAACACGGGATAATGCGGAGTACACAGAGATTCACAGAGAAACACAGACGACGCGACGAGGAGCACAAGGAGAGACGCAGTATAAATACACACATCAGGTAATCAGGAAATAGCACACAGGAGGGGAAACAGCTGGAACTAATGGACATAACGAGACACAAACCTACAAAGTAAAACAGGAAACACACAGACTGTTTTACACAACCAACTGGGGACACGAACAGAACACAGAGGAGAGACACAGGTAGGGATGATAGAAACACAACTCAAACCCTAAGAACAAATACAAAACAGCAGAAACTGGAAAATAATAACAATAAACTCAAAACGCTGGGTCATAGACCCAGGAACATGACAGATACATTTTTAGACATAGGTTGTAACGGCCGCCGTTTTCTTTGTGAGTATTTATTACACAGCGTGCTGCGGGGAAAAGCCTGTTCTAACGTTTGAGTCTAAGGTTTATTTTTAGCACCTGACGGCTCTTTTTGCTTCTCATCCGTAAATACTCTGCATCTTTCACGTGATTCAGTTTATTTTGAAAAGTCTCAACAGGATCTTGAGCTTTATTGTGAAAGGTTTATGTGGAAAATAAACAAGCGGACACAAGGTGGTTTTACCGTCGTTGTTGCTAACGACAACGCATAAAAACAAGCGCTTGTCCGTCTGTAGTGTGGTTATATTAAATATAAGAGAAAGAGAGAACTTTAGGAAATTAATATAGCCACTACAGTGACCATCAAAATAATGAAAAAATATTGCCGTAAACAGTTTATTTTGCGACACCACGAAACAAACGATAGTGTAAAATGAAACGATAGACGTTTTTCTATCGTCATCCGATATATATCGTTATATCGAACAGCCCTAACTTTGACTGTGATTTTCATTGCTCTTTGTACATCCGTCGCTGAGATATGACGAGAGAAGAAAGGGCAGGCCTCAGATATGATTGGCTGGCTGGGAAGCCGTGCAGGCCCTGATATGTAAATTTGAACGTCTCAGTCCTCACAGAGGACCTGGCAAAAATATATAGAAATAGTATGATTAAGCATAAATACTACATTTAGCAGAAATACTGTATTAAGCACAAATCCTATACAAAGCAAAAATACTATATTAAGCACAAATCCTATAAAAAGCAGAAATACTATATTAAGCAATATAAATATCCTATAAAAAAATCCTATAAAAACAAAAATACTGTACTATGATTTGGTAGAAAACTATATAATTAATCAGAAATACTATATTTGGCAGAAATACTATATTTAGCACAAATCTTATAAAATAGCAGAAATAATATGATTTAGCACAATAGTAATAACTTAAACAGAAAAACTGGAAAAGCAAAATGGACAGCTGAAAAATGCTGAACATGCTAAGGATCCTTCAAATGTAATTGTTAAATGAAAAAAATCAGCAAAAAAAAAGTATAACAGTCACACAATCACAAATATGGACACATATGGAAACACACATGCACAGAGAGACACACACAGGATCAAATTCAGTCAACCAGTCTAAATATATTGAATTTGAATCTTACAATGAGATGATCCCATAAAAAGGCTTTCTCTCTCTCTCTCTCTGTCACACACACACACACACACACACACAGGGAGAGAGGAGCAACTTTCTAGGTCAGTCAAGCAGCCTGGGAGCTGCTGAATTTGAATCCACCAATCAGAGAGCCTGTGCACTTTTTCCCGCCAAAACAGGTGCACGCAGCATAGAGAGACACAGGATTTTTGCAGTCTATTTCTCATAATGACGACTCCCCTCAAACAAATGACCATAATTTCCTAACCGTAGGGGCTAGAACGGTCATTCTTACACCGTTTTGTTCAGAAGAGATGGGGGGATCTTAAAGTGTTGACAATTTATCATTAAAATATGAATTATTAAAGATATTTGACTTCTAATGCACCATAACTGAGTAGAGCAAAGCAAAAACTGCCTTGACTTGCCCTCAAACAACGCTTTCTAACTCTAAATCTATTTGGAGTATCAATATCATTCTTTCACCGTAAGAGACAGCAGGCTTTGGTGAACAATCATGGAAATTTTCAGGTCTCTGTGGAAATCCATTAAAAAGATGTGACGAGAGAAAAAGTGGTTCATTTCCAGAGTTTGAAATCTGAAGAAATCTGAGCGAAGGACGAATTTCCTACCCTCAAACAAGTCTAACTCATTTCAGAACGGTAATAGGTGAGAAAGAAATTCTTGAATTGTGAGCGTCAGGAGTATCTGAAGATATACTGGGACAAGCCTTATGTCTTAACTTTGCTTCGTTAAGGAGATATGACGATTCGAATATGCCTCTCATTACAGAAATCAAGCGGTGATTTTGAACAAGCTCTCCATTGACTTTCTATGGAGAGTTTTGCGACTTTGTGTTGGTCTGAGGAGATTTGCCAAAATTCTATAAATCCCACAACAATGATAGTGACATTTTCGGAAAGCCAGCAAAAATACCTACCTTTTGATGTATAATTTGTGGAAGTTGAGTGAAAATTGAGCAAGTAGCAAGAAGTTGTTCGGACATGAAGAGAAGACTGCAAAACCTTCAGTGGCACACTGGAAGCCAAGTGCATAGCAACCATAACAACGCATGTATTTTGTGAAAAATCACAATTTTGCAACTGAAAACTTTAAGAGGCATAAAAGTAAAATGGTAAAAGATTTGAAAAAGCTGATTTATTCCTGAATAGCCCAATAATTTGTGAACATTTTAAAGTTTAAATGGTTGTTCTACGTGAAAATATGAGGAAGTAGTTAAGTTTCAAAAACAAGCAAATTTTAGCAGAATTGCAGAAGTTTCCCATTCATTTCAATGGGACAAATTAAGCTTAATATTTTAAAAAGTATAATAGTGAAAAATATCAAAAGACATAGCCATCATTAGCAGAAATAGCAGAATAGTTTAAAATTTGAACGGTGAAAATCGGCTGAAAATTGTGGAAGTAGTTAAGTGCCAAAAAGTGTACGGAAGTTCCAAGAGGAACTCAATAGTGTGGATGCTTAACCAGCATCCACACAATTTGTAGTTGTAAATATATTCTAAATGCATTTAGGGTGTTTTTACTCTCTTTGTCTCTTCCTACAATGTAGGTTACAATTACATAAGCATGACCAATTATGCAAATTAGGCGATGAAGTCATTTAGCGACTTCTAGCCACTTTTAGTTCAGCCAATAGCGATTTTCCTTACTGGCCACAAGACAGAGGTGTTACGACTGTTGTCGTAATTTTATCTAATATGCAAATCTGAGTGTGCAGGTGCCTTTCCATGATTGGTGCATCCAGGGGGACGGATGGCACCAATTGGCTAATGACCAGGAGGCAGCATATAAGAAGACACCACCATGGACGGCCAGTCATCCATCCTCGGCCCATCCCAACCGGCAGACTGTGTGTTCCCTGTCTAGTAATGTTTGTTTAATGCAGGAGCATGTAGGGGTGGACTGCCTTTTTGGTTGATTACAGTTTTCTCCTGTTTTTGTTGGTTAGGGAGGTAAGGCATTGTCGTTTGGTTAAATTCTTTTGAATAGGTAAGTTTGATGTATCCTTGAGATAGGCTGCCTTTCTTTGTTATTTTGGCCGTAGGTCCACCCCGAAGTTATAATTTGCTCTCTTCCTTTGTTTCTCAATTCACTTATTGTAAATAAATCACCGTCAAAAAGTATTAATTGTGTGATGTGCTGCTTGGGGTCGGACGGGGATGGATCACCCTTATGTTATGGTCTGGCCATGCCTAGAAGGGCCATAACAGAGGAGAAACCACAGGGATAAACCTTGCAGGCCTGGCAACAGGAGGTGTATCACTCCTCTGGTTTTCCACCTGGAGACAGTGTTTACATAGCAATCTGCCTTTGTGACATTCATTAGTGCCCTCACTCACAAAACAAAACAAAACAACGACTACACAACGCACTAACTACACAAGACAACACAACACACTAACTATACACTAAACTTCACAAATCTAAAATAGAATAGAATAGAATACAATTTTATTTCGAACATGCAAATATAATTGAAATAACAAGAGAAAACAAAACTTAAAAAACATCAAGTTTTCATGTCTACGGAATGTGTGTGCTCGAAAAGGAGTAGGATGAAGTTTACACTTTTGATCCATATATGTTTAACTATGTACAAGTCTAACACATTGAACATACACAAATAAAACCATTTTCAGCACGTAAACCAGAACAACAACAAACTGCATTTTTACATAAACTAATCACCCTGTCTTTAACACCCGCTTAATCTCTGAGCTTATTTTATATCTGTGTGACAAACACCTTAATGAACACTTAAGCTTGGGGTACTCTGGCCTTGATCTATAAACAATGAGGACACAATGAGACGACTCAGTCACTGAGAGGAAGATTTCCTATATTCATGCAATTTACTATTTTTGAACAATTGTGTGAATTTTTGTATTGATGTACTTTTCTTGATTTCATCTGTACAGGTGTTCCACACACTAACTCCTCTGACTGTAATGCTGTGATATTTTACATTTGTCCTTACTACTGGCTTGCTGAACATAAGGATTCCTCTCATGTCATGAGTATTTGGTGTTATTTGGAACAAGTTCTGAATGTTGTGGGGCAACATTTGCTGGTTTGTACATTGTTTGCGCAGTTCTGAGGTCAACCAAATCTTTAAATTTGAGAATATTTAATTTGATAAAAAGTGGACTTGATGGTTCTCTTGAAGTAGCTTTATTTATTATTCTTATTGCTCTTTTTTGCAGAATGTATATTGGATGGGTGTGTGTTTTATACGTGTTTCCCCACACTTCCACACAGTATGTCATGTACGGCAGTATAATAGAACAATAGAGAGTATATAATGATGTTTGATTTATGAGATCCTTAACCTTGTAGAGAATTGCCAGAGACTTCGATATTTTGACTTTGATATAAGGGAATCCAGGATAGTTTGTGATGTATTATCACACCAAGGAATTTGATTTCAGATACTCTGTCTAATTCAGTGTTATTTATTGTCAGTTTACTATTAGTAGAATATGTGCGATTCCCAAATATTATGAATTTTGTTTTACTCAGGTTCAAACATCTCAAAACTCTCTTTCTCTTTCTCACTCACTTCCAAAACATTCCCATCTTCCTAAACAACCAAATCCCACGGTTGCCGTCTTTTTTATTGGTTGGCATGGTACATTTTTCCACCAATAGGAAAGATGTGGCTTTTTTTCTTTCTTTACTGTTTTTGGGCTGTTCTTAGAAGCATGTGATTTGGAGGTGTGGCATGTCCATGGACCCCAGAGGGTTAATAACACTCGCCAGGCACATGCTGGGGGGGGGCAGAAGGGGCTTGAGCACCTGCCCCTTTCCTGATCACTGCCCCAAGTGCCCTTTTCTTGAGGCAAACTTTTAGTTTTTTTTGTTATTTCTTTTGTGTGTGTATGCGTGTGGAGTCCTGTCTCTGCCTGTTAGAGAATTGTGGATCAATATGATTGTCATTGTGCAAGATAATTATATCTTTAACAAGATGATTAGCTCATTAGCATGAATGCTGACTTCTGTTTCCCACACAGACACACATATCACTGATCACATCACATGCCCATAGACACACACATCACATGTTCACATGTGAGTGTTTTATCTGTTGCATGATTAATGAGATGTTTGTGTGACCACTGAGTTAATAAAAGAGCTGCGAGAGGAGTTTGGAGTTTGCAGTTGTCTGGGATCAGGTGAGGAGCTTGCAGCTCCAAGACCCTGGTCCAATTGGCTCCCCTTGCAAGTTAAAATGCACTGAGCTCTGTCTTGCTTTGTTCACGGGAATAAGTCTCTAAACCAGCGGGGCCTGCAAAGCGTAGACCTAACAGTGCCCCTCAACAATAATATTTAACTATTAACCACAGTTCTGCTCAATGTGGCTTGCATCAGTCACATGACTACCATTAACCAATGATCGCCCTTAACAGCATAGTGCGCTGGTTACGAGCTGGGAACGGCCTGGCAAAGAGCACGTGCATTTTTTGCCATTTGAGCTGTAGGGGGAAACACAAATTAATTAAGAGATGCAGGCTGAACAAAATCAAACAAACAAAAAACAGTAAGTAGGTGTGCAGCGTACAGTGTAGTCTATAGCACACAGGAGTATTAGCTTATTATGTACACGTTGGTAAATTATCTTGTGGCACTAGGGGTGGCAAGGGATCATTTTAGGGTGGCACATGCCACCCCATGCCACCTTTCTAGATCCACCCCTGCAAGTATGGCTTGCAGGGGTGGATCACTGCATCACTGTGGACCCTTAAAGTGAGTTTTAGCTAAATGTTTCCTTTCTTACTTCTTCTATACAAACTTTTTGGACTGCAACAGGCAGATGGTTTAGCACATTCTTATCCCCAAACAGGAGCTGGTGAACAGATTTAAGAATTTAGCATTTACTAATTCAGGTATCTATCCCTGCAGTTTATAGAAACCAAAAAAGAACTGATGGGTCTGTCTAACACAGACCCACTGCTGGAACGAGACAATTGTACTACAACAGCGAAAGCAAGACGCAAGTCACCAGAGCTCTTTGTGGTCCAGCTAAACAAAGGGCTCTTATACTTCAACAGATACAGAGTAGGTGTCCTCCTATACCATAAATCAGTAAGAGCAGGTACGACCTCTCTCATGACCCTAAGATGTGTGTGCATGCCAGAACACTCTGGAAGGCACACAGTGTCTTTACAGACTGCTAAGGATCAAACCTCTATTAATCTACAAACATTTATATACTTCTAAGCATAAATGACAATCCAACAATATAAACCTTACAAGAACCAACAGAAAGTAAATGCAAAAATAAAAACTCACTTTTTACAAATACAGAAGTCACACCTATGTAGATGCATCTGTGAAGATGCATTTAAACTTCCTCGTTCACTAGGTGGTCGTAAAGCGACGCCCAGTGCTCTACGTGGTCAACCTTCTGATCCCAAGCTCTTTCCTCATGCTCATTGACATCCTGTCCTTCTACCTGCCTCCCCATAGCGTCGACCGCACCTCCTTCAAAATGGCCCTCATCCTGGGCTACACAGTCTTCCTGCTCATCATGAACGACCTGCTGCCGAGTACGGCAAATGGCACTCGCATCATAGGTACTATTATAAACCACCTTATAGATAAGTAGAAGAAAATGGTTGGATTGCTTATAGGTCCCAAATTTAGCTGCCTGTTAAAAGTGCTGATAAACAACTCAGCCAGCATCTTAAAAGTTAAATGTATGACCACTTTAACGTGTGTGCTTTGATTCTTCAATCTAAATATCTATTTCTCACTGTGTCTTGTACTCATGGTTATCAGTCTACTGGAAAGAGTCATCATTACCAGCGTCCTCCACCATAACTCCTTGAAATATCGGGAGGTTCCAAAGTGGGTTAGGGTTCTTGTGCTCAAACGTATAGCAAACCTCATCTGCTACCGCTGGCCAAAAGATATCCAGCCGCCTTCTACACCACAGAATGATAAACCTGGAAACTCCAATGTCATTTCTGGTCCATGGATCATTCAACCAGCCAGCTGGGCACCTGACCAGCACCCAGTTAGTAACGGTAACCAAACCTACACAGTGCTCTGTCATTACATTGGACAATTGGTGCTGAAAAATCTTAAAAGTATTTGACAAAACATACTGGCAGGCATCATTTGGTTCACTCAGATACCGAACAGTTGCGAGGGCAAATGTTCTTTTCTGTATTAAAGTGAAAGATGATATCTGTGTTGTTAAATATATTATGGAGTGCTCTTTGTTTGACGTTTTAATCTCCACTCTTCTGCCAGGTACATCTGCTCTGCCTGAACTGCAACAGATCTGTCAGTACCTTGCTGAACTTGGTGCACACCTCCTCTCTCTGCAGAAGGAAAGCCAGCTGTTGCACCAGTGGTGCCATGTAGGATATGTCCTTGACTTCCTGCTCTTTCGTATCTATCTGCTGCTCATCAGCTGCTATGCCATGGTTATTGTCACAATGTGGTGCATTTGGATCACTCAGTCCTAAGTGGATATGGATATGATCCAGGATTGGATGTCTTGTATAAAATTTGAAAGGAACAATTGTTCCTGTCCCCTTTGCTGTGTGCTGTGCTGATGCTGTTTTCAAAACCTACCACACTCATGTACAGTATCAGTGTCACACTGAGATATTTCAAAGATAACCTGAATAAATACAAATAAAATACAAATAAAGGGAAAGAGCTGTCCAAACCTCTGTCTGTGACCATCTGTGTTAACACTTGAAATCAGAAACATGTAAGTGTAACAAACATGTTAAAACATAAGAAATCAGGAAGGGCCAAAAAAAAAAAAGCTTTTTGCTAAAAAAAGATTTACAGCAAAAGTTTATTGCACTGCATTTTAAAATGAAGATATATTGCATTTATTTACAATTAAAGACACACAGAGCAGAAAGTGTGTTACTGTTTTACATCCACAGACACACAAGAAAAGAAGCAGGCAACATGAGGTCAAGTTATGGCAATTTTATTTGTGTATTTCAGGACATGTATTCAGATTAGAGTTTTTAAAAAACAAACAAACGTCCCAAGTAAAGTTTGGGGGGACTTTTAGGAGGAGAGGGACGGTGAAAGAGAAAGTGGGTTAAAGGTGAGAGGTGAGGGTAGAGAAGATGAGAGAGGAGAGAAGAAGAAGGATGGGGTGAAAGAAAGGTGGAGAGAGGGGGAAGGAGGACGAAACTGTTGATCTCCTTCAACTTGATGCTGCTGGGTCAGTTCTTTCTCAGCAGTCTGCTCCAGAATCCCCTCGTCTCCTCGGCTTTCTTTTCTTTTTCTTTTGCCTTCAGCTCTTTCAACGTTTTGTTTAGCTGCTCCTCGGTGTCTTTAAATTTTTCTTTCAGCTCCTGTTTGGCCAGTTTCACTTTCTGTTTGAGGAGCTCTTTAGCTTCCTTTTTGTGCTTTCGTATTTCTTTAAGTGCATCTTTGCAGTCTTTCTTGGTCCTCGCAGAGCCTGTCATTTCTTTCTTGAATACCTTCACCTCAATTTTCTCTTCTGCAAGTTCTTCTTGCACTTTCATCAGTTCCTTCTTCAGAGTTTCACTTTCCTGTTTTGCCTCCCATTTTCCACGTGTCTCTTTTTCTATTGCTTCCTGTGTTTCCAGCAACTTCTTCTTCATGTTTTGAGTGTAACTCTTTGTATTTTCCATTTCTTTCTTTGCTTCCTGTATTTTCATTTTCTCTTCCTCCAACGCTTTTTGAACTTCCAACAATTCTTTCTTCATATTTTCGATCTCATTTTCTGCCTCATGTTTACATTTTTTCTCCTCTTCAAGTTGTTGCTTTACATGCAGTAATTCCTTCCTTACTATTTCAGCTTCAGCCATTACAATATCAGCTTCTTGTGTTGCCAACTGCATTTTCCTTTTTTCCTCTTCAAAATCTTTCTGCACCTCCTGTAATTCCTGCATCACATTTTCTGCCTCCTTCTTTGCAGTTTGATATTTATTTTTGGCTTCTTGTGCTGTGGTTTTCTCTTCCTCCAATGCTTTTTCAGCTTCCAACAGTTCTTTCTTTATATTTTCATTCTCATTTTCTGCCCGTTGTTTTCCCATCTTCTCTCCTTTAAGTTTTAGACCCACATGCAGTAATTCCTGCAATACTACCTCAGTTTCAAACTTTGAATTTTTAGCTTCTCCTCTTGATTTTTCTGCCTCATCTCTTAATTTGACATTTTCAGCCTGTATTATTTGAAATTCCTCTCGTAGGTAGGTTAATCAGCTCAGACTTCACTGTACTGTATGGTGAAGCACTCGCCAATCCTCTTCTCGATCTCCCTTGATTCATTTTGGCCTTTTAAACAAAGGAACCAAAGTATTGTAGAGAAGTGAAGTGAAGTTTTCGATGTTTTATATCTTCAACTGTCGTTTGTCCTGCACAGAGATGCTGCTGTAGATGTGTCTCTAACTGTCTGGATACAATGAAAAATGCCGTAACTAAGTGCTTGTGTTGCACAGTTCTACTAAACATTCCATTTCATGCATGCTCCGCCCACATGGTCAGGAATGTCAGGTGCTGCATCACCAAATGCTGCTCCCGTTGCCTAGTAATAACAGCTGTTTACTTTTTGGGGTCTGGTTCATTATTCAATAAAGAAAACATGTCCAAGTATTGCAACCATGGTGCTGAGGCTCAGTGCATATTCTAGCCTGCTGTGTGGGTGGGCAGCTAGAAATCACTGGTGAGCAACATGAGTGAGGAGAAAACTGGAGCAGCCAAGCAGGGAGCTGCAGGTTGCTGGTTTGAGTCTCTGTTCAGATGCTGGTGTCTCCTCTCTCTGAGATGTTTGCAAACAGTCCCTGATAAAACAATAAGGATAAGAAACAAACACGTGACTAAACTAACAATTATGACACTGATGTGTTTCATGTGTAGCAGGATGGCCTCTATACAGCAGTCGCTGCAAGCATCCACATCAGCACACTTACTTTTCTTTAAGCAGGCGTGCTGGGGTCCTCTTTAGGAAAGTTTGAGAACTTCATTTCCTTCATGCTGGTGAACTTTTTACCAAATTTATTCATCAAAGCTTCTCCATCACTGACAGGGATTGTTTGGATCTTCACACTCATCTCCACAAACCCTAAAAAATGAGTCTCACTTTGCTCATATAATGCCAGGAGTGTCTCCATATTCCACAAAAGTCTATGCAAACATGTAACAGTATCCCATATTCATATAAATATTATTGATATTATAACAAAAGCTGTCACCAGCACAATTGTCCCAAGTGCTTTTTTTCAAACAGGATTTTCAACCAGAGGATTTCCCTATAGCTTAATGTTAAGTTGTTCCCTCCCTCCTTTGTCCTCCTGTTTCCCCTCCCTTTCCCCTCCAATGAGAAGTTAAACAGTTTGATGGCGTGTGGGACAAAGGAGTTTTTAAGCCTTTAAGGTTCTTGACTTTGAGAGAAGCAACCTGTCGCTGAATAGGCTCCTCTGATTATTTACCACCGTGTGCAGAGGATGCCCAGCATTGTCCATAATGTCCAGCAGTTTCTTTAATGTCCTTTTCTCTGCCACTGTCACCAAAGTGTCCAGCTTCATGCCGACCACAGAGCCAGCCTTCCTGGATGAGTCCTTCTTTGCTGTGCTGCTCCCCCAGCACACCACAGCTTAGAACAGTACTCCTGCAACCACCGACTGATAAAACATCCTCAGGAGCTTCCTGCAGATGTTGAAGGACCTCAGCCTCCTGAGGAAGTACAGTCTTCTTTGGCCTTTTATGTACAGGAGCTGCATGTTGCATGACCAGTCCAGTTTGTTGTCCACCCACAGCCCAAGGTACTTGTACGTGTTGACCACCTCCACCTCCTCTCCGTCTATCTGAACTGGCAGTGGACCTGGTCTGGACCTCCCGAAGTCCACAACCAGTTCCTTGGTCTTTGAGGTGTTGAGTTGCAGGTGGTTTGTGTGACTCCATGTGACAAAGTTCCTCACCAGACTGCTGTACTCCTCTTTCTGATCATCCCAGATGCACCCCATGATGGCCGTGTCATCTGCAAACGTCTGAATATGGCATGATTCAGAGTTATAGCAGAAGTGAGAGGTGTAGGGGGTGAAGAGAAGAGGAGACAGTACAGTTCCCTGTGGTGCCCCTGTGCTGCTGACCACAGTGTCAGACGTGATGTCCTTCAGCCTAACATACTGTGGTCTGTCAGTGAGGTTGTTGGAGATCCAAGCGACCAGGCAGTATACTAAGGACAACCTGAAGAAAGGATTATGCACACTAGAAGTGCGTCCTTTAGTCAGATGAGACTGTTGTGGAAGTTTCCATTTAATAAAACCTGAAGACAAACGGTGAGCGGTAGCTAACATCCTTTAATCAAAAAAGAACAAAAACCCAAGCTTGGTGAGAGAAGCCATCATCGTGGGACAAGACGGCTGGGAGAGTCTCTTCCTGAACCCAGCACAGTCCTGGGTTTAATGTGTGTTTGGATAAAAATAAATTGCAACTGGCAATTAAAAGGAGGAAGCATTTCTTTAGTGATGACAATTAGTGAACTAATTTCATGGTTAACAATAAAAAAGACAACAAAGCCTCTGTATGAGTGTCTAAAACTGAGGAGTTACACACAAATTTTGAAGTTCAATGTCACAGTTCCTGAACATGAAAATTCTGAGAGACTTCAAGATCTATTTGTTCTCAGATCATTAAACACAGTGCTCATATCAACTGATAAACAGATCACATCACATGTGCCCTTGAGATTTGTGACACATTTCACATTGTCAGCGTCACGGATCCGTAAATATAAATTCCTTTCAAATATTAGTAAAAAATTTCGACCTCTACGCTTCCTCTGTAATCCTATGTTATTTCTAATAAAACAGGCATGTTTTATAGATAGACATGTAAAAACTGGTCACAATGTGTTTTTGTAGGTGAACATAAAATAGTCTAAATAATGTTTATTAAGCACTTTTCCAGGTCAGTGCTAAAAACCAATTCACAAGGGCAGCAAACCCAACCGTCAATCATGTCATAAAATCATCAAGTTTAAAAGAAGACAGATAAAATGTTGTCAAAAGCAATAAAAACAGATAAAAACAAACGAGTGTATAAAAAAGTGATGAGGAAATTTAAAGGAAAACTCAGGAAAGGTTCTCCCATAAAACTACATCTTGAAAGTAGTTACTGACTATGGTGATTGTGTTTCTTTGGGCAGATCCCAAATGGAGAAATGCCAATAAAGCTCTTGTAAAACAGACTGGGAGCCAGTGCAAAGAGACTAAAACAACTAAATTTAGAAAAACTTAGAAACACTAATTTTATCTTGTGCTTTTGTTTTATTGTTTTTCATTTTGTCATTTTTCCATTATGTGTTATATCCTATTGTAAAGTGTCCTTGGGTGTCTTGAAAGGCGCTTTATAAATAAAATGTATTATTATTATTATTATTATTATTAGAAAACAGCTTGTACTGTGTAAGAGCCAAAGTGAATATCTATGTTTTGTTTTTTTGTTATGGTGACACAGGTGTTCAGATTTTCCTGCACCTCAGGTGATTGCATGGGGGGGTGGTCGCATGTTATTTACCTGACACTGGCGTACATCAGAGGGAGGTTGGTTGAATGGGTTTCTTTTGCAAACTTTTCAAACAAATAAAAACCAACTCAACCGGCAGCAGCTTTATTTGTGGATGAAAGTCGCAACATACTGTGTTTTTTAAAATTACGTTCTGTCAAATTACAGATTGTCTTAAATGAGCTCCTTTTATGTTACCTTTAATTGTTTTATTGTATTCTGTAAAATGCTTTGAATTGCCTTTGTGTGTGGGAAATGCTATATAAAAATGATTTATTGTGTGCAATGACTTAAGATTAACTAGTGTGACCTTTGTGTCTGCATCTGAATATCAGTTCAAGAACAACTGTAGTTTTTATTATTGCAAGAAATTATGACACTTGTCTTGATAACATAGAATCGTCTCAGGTCGTGCTCATAAAACCTTTTACAACCACTTCTCTACGATCTCCTGTGAGACTTGAAGAAGCATCAACAAAAAAGATTTTGCTAATGCAAACAAGCTCAAGATAGCGAATACATCCAGTGGTGTATGTTGAAGGGTGTGTGTAAGACATGCATGTAGCCTCTGTAATGTAACTTGCACCATGTACATTAAAATCCAACACTTCTAAAAAAGTACATCACAATTTTTGTGATGTTTTAAAGGGACTGATCAACTCGAAACAATGAAGAGAAACTAGAAGGGAGGATTTTGTTTTATAAACCACTGAGCCTCCAGAAAGAGCAAATCAAACTGGGATAAAACTAACACAGCATTTCAGAGAAAGAACATTATACCAACAGTCAAACATGGTGTTGGTAGTCTGGAGCTGCTTTGCTGAACAACCTGCCATAATTGATGGAACCACCTTAACCTGTTGGCCTGCAAGACGTTATGCCTTTGGTCTTTGCAGATTGTATGTTTTAAGCGCATTGAATATATGTATAATATAATGCCTAATTTACACCTAAAATACTAAAGGAACAGAATTAGATGATTTTTTTTCGTAATATCCTATAATGAATCAAGAAAAGAAAACGGAGTGTAAAATTTTTCTTCCTTTATATTTTCAAATAAGATTATGTAGGTCTTTTCCTGTTGCCCCACACATTGTTTTATTTATTAGTTGCCATAGTATAAGCAATTAAGACATTAAATAAGATAAGATAAGAAAAGATAAAACTTTATTGATCCCAAATTTGTGCATTACCACAGCTCAGGTACAGATAACAGAAGAATACAAAGAGTATACCAGAATAGATAATATAATGTATTCAGCGGTAGCTGAGGTTCTATGTACACACATACCCAGAGTGTGTTATGGATATAGGATTGTGGAAAAATGCAAGTAATAAATTTCAACTATTCTACTACTACTATTACTACGTAAGTAATAGCTGTCTATAAGTATCAACAAGTATAGACATGTACATGCACACAGACATGTACAAATACACATACACCGTACTCACTAAAAATACATATATATACATATACATACACATATACATGCATACGTCCATACATATATAAGGTGCACTATGCATGAAGTGGTAACCGTGGATGTCCAATGGATGTCCACAATGTCCAAGTGACTCATGTCATCATGATTGAGTTATTGAGGAATAAATAAATTAAATTAAATTAAATTAAAACTATTTTAATAACAAATTATTTACTCTCTCTTATTTGACTCTCTTTCATTGACTTAGCTTGTTTCTTCTAAGTGCATTTGAATTTGATACATGTGAATCCCTCAGCAAAATTAAAATTGTGGATCAGGGAAAGTTCAAGTTCATCCGAAGAAACCAAACCAAACACTGAAAGAAGATTATGTTTGAGTTCTTTAGGCTCTATAGCCTTCAGAAAGGCTGCTTGCATTGTTGCTGTGATATCATTGGCCAAATGCACTTGTGGTGTCCCTGAATCTACAACTTGCAATCAGTATCAGAAATATCAGCTTCCTGTGACATGTGATAAAACTATAAGCAAATTTATTTTCTGTAATATTTTGAGAGAATAAAATGTTCCCTTCGAATCAAGAAGTGACAAAGTAAAATGTGATTGGATGGGATGCTCTTTTTTGACATTATAGATTGTATTAGATTGTATTAGGGTCAGCTGTTCAACTTCTCATTAAGACAAATAATCAGCCAATCACATGGCGGCACCTCAGTAGATTTAGGCATGTAGACATGGTCAAGATAACTTGGTGAATTTAAACCCAGCATCAGAATTGGAAGTAATAAGAATCATAATCATCATCTTACACTGTAACCTTTTTATATACAGGTTTTTAACTATGTCGCTTTAAGAACAATACTTTCATAACAGTGACAGAATACTGTTGCAACCATGTCGGCTTCCAGGCTCCTTTTAGTTTCCTCTCCATTACAGAATTTGACAGCAAAAGGAGGAGATGGGCATCATCACATCAACCAGCTCTTTTTTGGTTCCTTAACCTGGAAGCAGGTTCAACAAACTCTAAATTTTTAGCTACAGCCCTGTCCTTAGTGACCACAACACAGCCACAACTAGACATATGTTCTACCATTGAGCTATAAACTGGAGTTTATAGCTCAGATTTTGTTATGATGGGGAAAAATAAAAAATGACTTCTGGAGCTGCCAATAATTGGATTTTTCTCAATAGCATTATCATCATCATATTGCTTAAACTGTTGATTTTGACTGTTTACCCTTTCTGTGTGTTTAACGTTCCTGGAAGTGAGACATTTAAAGTTCTCTGCTATTGTGAAGGATTAATTATCATGACTACAAATCGTAGTAGTACTAATCAGTAGTTATTAATAGCACTTATCAGGATAACATATTGCTGCACCCTGTGTCAAAACAACCACTGATCCCTCCCTTACACAAACACACAAAGATGCACTTGTTGACAGAGTTCATTTTATTGGAATCAGCTCAATTCAAATATCTTCATTTCTTCCTTTTTTAGTTAACCAAGAGCAGCCTCAGTCATCTTTGTACAGATGTAGGTTAGAACAGGTGTTATTTTTTCCACATAGAAATTTGTTTGCACGATGACAGGCTATGTACACTCAGAGTTACTGTAAATAACTAATTTCAACACACTTAGTTACTTTGAATATGTAAATAATCACAAAATGTGTAACCATTCTAATTGATCATGATGTGTTACTAGTTCTTTAATATGTAAGAGTCTCGGTTACTGAGAACAGCGAGTTGCACAGACAAAGGGAAAACTTTCAGAACATCGATTGTCATTCCACTTCATACCAAAGTTTTTATGAACACAGTGTTCATTTCCTCCCATGTTGTCTGGCTGATTTGAAGTCCAATAGGTGAAATCCACTGGACTACCATCAGACCACATCCAGCCTCCTTCTTTATGGAGATCTGTGAGTCCAATCCAGGTGTATCCTTCAGTGGGGTCAAAGTTACTGATCAGGACTTTCACAAACTGATGTTCCTCCAAACTGTGGATAGATGCCAGGTTGGCTCCCTGTGACACACAGTGGAGCTCTGCATCAGCCCAGGTCATGCGTGCAGAAACATATTTGTAGCAGCGGCTGTTGAAGCTGTACCAGAACGTGGGACAGTTTCCACGTAGTAGTTTTAACTCCATGGTCAGCTGAAGGAAACACAGAAAGAAGACGAGGAACAAGATTATGATTTTATAAATCCAGAACAAACTAAATGTTAATGAGATACTTGCCATAGGCACCTTCAAAAATATTAGAATTACAAAAACCATAATTAACAAAACCATAATGTCCTGTGATGAACTGTGAAATTCATGTTCAAAAAGCATGCTCATAATATTGGGTATTAAAATACTAACACTGTTCTGTTTTCTTTTGATTACAATATTTGACAGCAGATCATCATCATAACACTAATTCAATCTTCACTCATTCAACTGTCCACGACGTCGTCATTAAACCCACTGTTAAACAATTCTCAAGTGTGGTTGAATTTCTGTGCCATGTAAAAGTTAATACTGAAAATGAATTTCACAAGATCTTGATGACAGTTAATATGTACACAGCCTCTCTTTTATTTTTAGCTTACTAGGTCAATATATCTTTATGATGTATCTTTATGATGTACAATACATCTACTAACTGATGCCTGTGTAGCAACATTTTATTTTGACTTCAAATGACTGTTAAGTGCTGAACAGCAAATTAATATTTCAGCATAGAAAGCTTAATCTGATGTATCAACCTGTACTCCAAATAACATGATATTAAGGGGGTCTGTCTGTAAAGGCACTGGACAAACTGGACTAATGTATCCATATATAATCCGACACAAATTTGTATCAAAATATCTGTTGAAACAAAGAACGTATTCTTGGAGTGCTTGACTTAAATCATGGTTCATTAAAATGAACCAAAACAAAACAAAAATCAGGGTAAAAGTAAATAAAGTAAAAGAGCAGCCAGAATATCGAACAGTTACCGAGTTGTAGGTTCATTTCTTTGCCATCAGGAGTAGACTCAGATGGAGCACCCAGAGCCAGACCAAACCAGAAGAGGAGCAAGATCATGTTGGAGCTTTAAGTCTCAAAGTGTCATAAAGTACTGTTGAAGCTTCTTAAAGTAGGATATTAAGATTCCTCCAGAGATTTGGGCTGCTTTTTTACATAGATGCCTGAGAGGGTGTTTTTGTTGCTGGTGTGATATGATTGGCTAAAACATAAGCCAAAAAAAGAGAAAGAAATTAACAATTGTTGATCTTTCAGCACATCCAGTAAATGATGAAGTTTTGGGATGTAATTTTTTCATTTATTGTATCATAAAAGGCCTTATCGACATAGTGGATAAAAAAGCCAAAAAGGTCAGCGTGATAACACGACAGCAACTGTGTCACTCAACACCACTGCTCTGGTCTAAACATTTCTGCAGTTCCATGGCAACCTTTGTGTGCTTTTCTTTCAGGTAGATGTGCAGTTTTCTCTGAAGGCTTTTTTCATCTTTTAGATCAAGGCTTTTAATGAAATTTCTGATGATAAGAGCGAATATTTGGAAGCATATCTCTAACTTTATGTGAATTTGAACTGCTTTATATAGGCATCAATTGGGCCCTCACAAACTGTTACATATCACTGTATATTTCTAAGTACTTTTGCTCACTTGGTCAGATGGCAGAAAAAAATAAGAGCACAAGGAGAGTGCACTTTGATGTTTTATGATGCTTTTATTACAACTTACCAACATCAGCCGGCTTTTATAACAACAAGCTCATGTCTGACCTATGACCTTGAAGCATGACATCGTAGAACTGTATTTTATTATCTTATCTATCCATATGATTGGAGCAGATTGGCTGAAAGCTCTTTGCTTATGTAAAAAGTTGAGATTTTAAGATAAATTCATGCAGTGTGTGTGTGTATTGGCAGAAATCTATGATGTCATTGTGATGTCGCAGGGCATTGTATTGAAAAAATAAAAAGTGTGTTGTACAGCTCTCTTCACGCCCTTTCATGTGATATATTACTTGATTTGGTTTCTTGACATTTTCTTCAAGGTCAACTTTTGGAAGCATGAAGGTCAAGGTCAAATGTTGAGCCAACCTAGGCACTCATGTCCCCCAACGTCTAGTATATTGTTGTGAAGTTTGGTGTGACCTTGGCCATGACCTGATTTTCACCTAAATTAAGTTAGCTTGACCTGTTACTCCTTCGCATTGGGGGTAGATCAGAAAAAAGAAGCTGGGTACCTTGCCAGTCTTTTAAAGGATTGGCACAGAGAGACAGAACTCAAGCTAACTATTAGAGTTAAAGCAGAAAGACATGGCATGGATGACGCAGACTGAAAATCAGTCAGTGGAAAACAGACAGAGAAAACAGACAGAGAAGCACTGAATAGAATAAACATCAAATAAAGCGACCAAAAACTGAGTTTTAGTTTATTTTGATGTTTATGTTTATGGTTTATTTTTGGTTTATTTTTAAGTTCATTAGGTTATCTAAGCTCATTTGTTCATTTAGATTCCCCTTGTGTCTTCTTCCCCTATATTTAAGTTTCCCTCACCCTTTGTCTGTGAGGCTGTTTTGACTGCGTGTCTTATGTTATCAAGTTTGTATTGTCATGTCTGCTTCACGTTTCCTGTTTTATTTTGAAGGTCTGTGTCCTATGTCAGCGTAGTCAATTTTGCTTCCTTTGTCTCGTTATGTCAGATTAGTGTCAGCTGTTTCCCCATGTGTTTCCACTTCCCCTAATCACCCTTGTGTGTATTTAGTCTGTGTGTTTCTGTTCATTCTTTGTCAGGTCGTCTGTTGTTCCACGCCATGTTTCTAGGATTTTCCATGTTTAGGTTTTTTGCAATGTTCAAGGTTTTGTTCTTTACCTTTCGTGTTTAGCATCTAGTTTTCCCAGTTTAGTTGTAGTTAGGTTCTTTCTTGTGTGCATCTGCCTTTTGTTTTTGTACCTTTTTATCAGCCATGTTAAACGGCTCGCTTTTTGTTGACACTCAAGTTTTGGTCCAAGTTCCTTCGTGTTTGCATTTTGGGTCCGCTCTTCACAACACATACAGTCTGCCTCAGCCAGACTGTGACAACAGTGGAGTTGTTATTGTGGTAGAGAAAGAAGGCAAGATGGAGATGAAGGGAAAGGGGGGCAAACCATCTATGTGGAAGGTTCTTGAAGAATAGTGTACAACCTTCAGCCGAACTGGGAGATGCAATATTTTATCACCAAACCTTTTTTTTTTTATAGTTATTCTTTTAACAGCTTCACATTTGGATTAACATGTATGAACAACCATGGATAAAACATTTCAACTCTTTTAGGGTAAAGAAAGGCAAATGCTCCACGGGAGAGGGCAGAACAAAAATATGTTTAGTGCAAATTTTTTTTGAACAGGGCTGCAGTGAACGTCAGCTTTGAAGAGACTCAAGATGGTGTTGTCAAATGTGTTTCTGCCCACAATTACAACATATTTAGTTTACTTTCAGAGAAGAGAAAAGGAAAAGGACCTTGAGGCAGCTGTTGCTATATAAAAAAACTGAATTGAACTGAATAGAAAAAAAAAGCTTTATTTGAGAACCATGAATCAGAGAATTGAGACTTTTTTTCATACAGATTAACTGATTATTAGAATAGTTGACAATGTAGTAGCAAAACAAAAATCTTCCAAAAGGAAGCACACTTCCATTATCACTCCATCATAGCTTCAAATGTAGTTCACACACAGGTCGATCTTAAATTAATGTCTATTGATTTCAGGTAAAAATAATAATTAAAAAAACTAAAAAATGAAGACAAATAAGCAACGTTGTTGCTATCTAAAAGCTTTGTTCTTCCCCCAGCTCTCATCTTAACTTCCACTATTTCCGTTTACTGAAGTTTCGTTCTTAAATAAGCATTTAATGCCACATTAATGGTTTGTGGAGCTGTGAGACATTAAGAAAAATGATTTCACAAACACCACAATCACTGTTTCATTTTTAAATAACAGGAAAATGAACATAGAGTCGGTATTTTTTTTTAAGACAATTTTTTTTTAATACATTTGTTTCTGTACATAAACTGTGACACAATTAGCAAAAGGTAGCAGCTGTCAGAGCTCAACATCAAACATCTAACAACTATGCAACCTTGTATGAAGGTCACATAGTCAATGCTCGTTCCTGTGGCTTTACTCACACAAGCAAGAATGTAGGCAATTTAAAATAAGTGACGGAGACCATGAGCAGTCAAAAACAACAAAATGTTCATAATTAGCTTATTTTACTTTTTGTTTCTTTTGGCCATGTACATTTGTGTGATTGATGTAGTGCTAGTTGATCCATCGGACAACCATTGGACCACATCCATCTCCCTTCTTAATGGTTCTCACTAAGTCCAACCCACCTGCGTCCCTCAGCGTGGTCAAAGTTCTCAATCAAGGATTTCACAACATTTTCTTCCCCCTCACTGTGGATAGACACCAGGTTGGCTCTCTCAGACAAACAGTGGAGCCAAGGTCATGCGTGTGGCAACAACAGACGGAGGATTTAAAAAACAAAAAACAAAAAAACCAGAGGCACCTCCACGCAATGTTGCAGAGACATGTCAACCACGACAGCCCTACAACATCCAGAGCCTTTAGGGCGAATCTTATTCATCCAATAGTTCCTGCCACCGAGCAATTGCTGTGACCTCACTCCCAGTGGTAGGCAAGCTGTCTAGGCTTCCAGTATATATTGTATGACAGTGGGATTAAGGTGATCCTCAAAATGTTCCTTCCACTGCCTGACTATATCCTCAGTTGGTGTCAGCAGCATCCCACTACCACTTTATACAGTGTAATTAAAGCACAGCTTCCCCCTCTTCAGTCGTCTGAGGGCTGAGCTTATTGTGGCAGGCCTGCTTAGAGTCATTTTAAAAAACCTATTTTCATAGTTGTAAGATTTATACACAATTTATTTTCCCTTTGCTATTGTATGCGGTGTCCTTTGGGATATTTACAGTATATGCAAACATTTTAGCACCCATCCATCCATATCCTCCACTTATCCAAGTCTCTGGGGTTTCCCAGCTGTCATAGTGTGACATGAGGGGTACACCCAAACACAGTTTTATTTCATTTGAAATCCTGACACTTAGTCTTGTCTACGCTAGCTGGAAAACTCGAAAATCAGTTTTATTTGCTGTTATTTATATAGTTTCTGTCTAATTTCTCCACTTTTTATCTGATTAGTGGGTGATTTTAACATCCGTGTACCTACTAAAAATAACATTGTCAACATGGCATTTAAATTCATAAGAATCAGTTGTTTTCTTTCAAAATGTAGAAGACCATAGCCATCACTTTAATCACACTTTAGATCTTTTTTGACATATGACGTGGAAACTGAACATTTAAAGGGATTTCCTTAAAACCCTCTTTTGTCTGATCATTTATTAACAACATTTAGATTTACAGTAATGGATTCCCCAAAGCAGTGGGAAGTTTTTTATCACAGTAGATGTATTTTTGATAGTGCTCTAATTACGTTTAAGGATATAATTCATCCACTTTTATCTTCTTCAATGTCAGGTGCCAACACAGTGCAAACTAGCTACCTGAACGCTACTTTCACAGAGGTTGATTATCTTGTTAATAATTTTATGACCTTCAATGTGTATGACTCTGGATACTGTAGCTCCACTATTGGTTGGGTCTGATTACTGGGGGGGTCATAACCCCCCATAATCCCCCTGGAAATTACACCCCTGCGTACACATGCTAATTCACGCCATTGCCCAGTGTCTGCAAACAGCTGAGCAGATGTGCTTGTAGTGGTTATTTATGTACTTCAATTTCTTGTCAGACTCACTCCCTAGCCTCACTTTTTTGATAGCTGAGACATGTAATGTCTTCTTTTTGTTGTATACACTTTAAAGTGGGTATCATATTTTTCATAATGTGAAATTAGATGAAACTTTTGCTTTTGGACAGCTACAAAGACGAAAAACAGGTCTGCAAAGAACATGTCACCTAAAGATGGCGCACAAATCTTGATGATTGATGAAGATTTTTTTGCCTTCCTGTGTGTGTTTTGTTAGCACACACACACACACACACACACACACAAAACTGTAACAATGGCTACTGAAAGTAGCTGCTGAAACTGGCTTGTGTTGATTTTCTGCATTACAGAATTGGAGTTTAGGTTGATCCTCATCACGTTAACTTGATACTCTGCTGCCCTCAACTGGCTAAAAAACATTAGACAAACATTACATCTTAATTGTGTGTATGTGTGTTTTTATATCTGTGTCATGCACGAGTTGATATTTCAAATCAGAACTGATATGTACACAGTGAAAAATAAAGTAAACAAATCATGAAAATGTGAGATATAAAATAAAATGTTGCATTTTTAGAAGGAAGATTTATCAAATCTGCTCTGGTTCTGAGCAAATTACGTACTTTAAATGCATTTATTGTGTGTGTAATACAGCTCCTGTTTTACATGTAAAACACAAAAGGGAAATTCAGTAATTGGCCTCCAGAGAATGGATTCTGTGTTATATCACTGGCTGGATTTGTCGTGTATCAGTATCATTTTTCTTATTAGATGTCACAAAAATTATAATCAGTGATTTTTACAGAATAAAATTCGGCTTTCGAACCAGGATGTGACTTTAGGCGATCATGAAGATGGGGCGAGATAAATGTGTTGGTTGACATTTTTTATACATATACTACTAATAATAATACAAACATAAATACTACTACTGCTGCTATTAGTACTAATAATAGTAATAAAAAATAATAAAAACTCACACTCTAATTTTTTTCAATGTACAGGTTTTAAATGACATTGCTTTAAGAACACTGCTTTTCTGACACTTATAAAACACTAAATGCATTCATTAAGAAGGTGCAAGAATATGGGGCAGTTGTTGTAACTTCACTTCAGTACCATCAGAAGGAAACTCATAGACAGAGTTACCTACCTAAATTACCACAGTAACTTGAACACAACCTGATCAAGAGCAGTGTATGTGTTCAGATAGCATTTCTTGTGGGGAACTACACATCACGTTGACACAGCAGCTGTCATGGCGAGTGCTGTGCGGCAGGCAGGAAGGAGGACCCAACTGCAGGACTCACAGATGGAAGGTTAACTTAAAGCGCAGCTTTACACGCTGGGAAAAACAACTCATCAAAGAAACAAACTTCTTAAAACAAACCAAAACCTCAAATGTGAAACCTAAACTAAACTGGCACTGGAAACTAGAAACTAGGAAACACGGGCTCGGAACATGACGGGAAAAAACACAGCACAAAGAGAGTGAACGACGCGACAACAAGCAGAACATCACAGAGGACTAAAATACACAGCGGAGTAATCAGGAAATGGGAGACATAAGGGAAACACAGCTGGGACTAATTTGGCACGACGAGACAAGGGAAGCAAAAGTAGACACACTACCTAAGCACACGAAACTATCAAAGTAAAACAGGAAGCACACGACAGGCACAGAGACACAAGCTGTGTCTCAATTCAGGGGCTGCATCCTTCGGAGGACCCGGCCTTCACAGTCTACGTGGGCTGGGTCCTCCGAAGACCGAGAAGGTCAGAAGTGCAAGGCTGTGAAATGGGATGGTCTAGCCTTCAATTTTTTGTTGGTGCTGGGAGAGAGTTCATGGAGTTAATGAAAGGAATGGATCAAGAAAAGGCTAAGACTCTAGGATGTGAATTTCTCATGAACCCTCCAAAAGCAAGTCACATGGGAGGTGTCTGGGAGCGTCAAATAAGGACTATAAGAAGTGTTCTTACTGCTATTCTCGATTAGTCATCACAAAGGCTTGACTGCACCTCCTTAAGAACCTTTCTGTATGAAATCATGGCTATCATGAGCAACAGCAGACCACTCACGACCCTGAACCATTGACGTCTTAACAATGAAGTCCAAGACCATTCTGCCCCCACCTGGAGAGTTTGTCAAGGAAAATGTTTATCTTAGGAAAAGATGGCGTCGAGTGCAGTATTTGGCTAATATGTTTTGGACTCGATGGAAGAAAGAATATCTTCTAAATTTACAAGAGCGACAAAAGTGGCGGAAGAACAGAAGGAACATCAAGGTTGATGACATTGTCCTTCTACATGTCCTTCTACAAGATAATCTGGTACCACGCAATGAGTGGAAGATGGCGGAGGAGGGAGCCCCACAGCTAAAACAGTTTTTCTTGAGAGACCTGTTCAAAGTGTGGTTACTCTCTTAGGCTACGTCCACACTAGCCCGGATAGATTTGAAAACGCATTTTCGTCTGAAAATGTCTGAAAACGGCCTGCCTCATTTCTGTCTGCCGCCTATTTACTTTCCTGCTCTTTGAAACGTTGCAGCAAAATGTTGAGGAAAAGCACCGAGTTTTTTAAATGGACTAACAATGAGGTGGAGTTGTTGCTGCGAGTAACACATAAGTACAAAGTTGCAACAGCAAGTGAGAATTAAAGAATTTGAAGAAAAGCCATCTGGAGCTTGTACAAACTGGAC
Organism: Oreochromis aureus; assembly: GCF_013358895.1. Classification (NCBI taxonomy): domain Eukaryota; kingdom Metazoa; phylum Chordata; class Actinopteri; order Cichliformes; family Cichlidae; genus Oreochromis; species Oreochromis aureus. The sequence continues at coordinate 17,121,516 of NC_052962.1, forward strand.
TTTGTCAAAATTGAGAGCAAACAAAGCAACTGCTGTACAATGCCCTCCACTATCTTAGTTTAATTGGTCACATGACTGCATCATATCACTAACATGCATCATCGTTTTAGAAAGTCTGCATTTTCACTGTCCACACTGCGACGCGAAAGCACCGTTTTCAAATGTATGCATTTTCGAGAGTGTTTTTTCAAAACGCTGCGTTTTCCTTGAGGAAAACGCCGTCTCAGTGTGGATGGGAGGCCAAAACGGAGAGAAAACGATGCGTTTTCAAACGAAAACGCATTAGTGTGGACGTAGCCTTAGAAGCAGACTAAAGGGTTGTTTGCTGGAAGTTACCTGACAAAGAGTTGATAACAAGACATTCTTTGGTGATAAGTAGAAATGCTTGTTTGAAGAGACTATTTCATTAGGAAAATCCCACATAAACATTTGTGTGATTCAGTGGGAGTGTAGCTGTTGGCATGATGACATTGTATATAATTTGGATTATTTCTTTATCTTCTCAAGGTCCATGTCATCATTGTAAATTGTTTAAGCTGTTCATTACTTTATGCTTTGTTATTTTATGTAGTCAAAGTTTCGGTGCTTTTATTTTGAAAGTCAAGCTCGCTTACAAGTCGCGCTAGTTTCCTCTTTGGGTAGAAAGAATGGTCTTTATTGAAAGTCATGTTAAGTGGACTTTAACAACACACACATAAAGGAAACCTCAGAAGAATGGAGGCTAATTCCCTTTTTGCAGCATGCAGCCAACGAGGTATTTATTGATTTATCGTATTTGTTATACAGTGTTATTTTTAGTGCTGTGTCTTACGTTGAGTTTTATTTTGTTAATGCTGTATAGTTTTCACGGTGGCTTTGGAGAGAAGTCTTCAAATAAACCAGTGACAGAAAACCACTTGTGTCTGCCTGTGCTTCGAGGGAATTATATCAGCCATCTGCTCCTTGGTGTGTAAAATATAACAGGACATTTGAGTAAATTCTCACCATTTCACACTTCTGTTTAATCAGTTTTCTGTTCAACATTTATTCAGCTGTGTGAAACTATAACTTTAATCTCAGCCAAACCAATTTCCTCAGGAAAAAATAAAACACTGAAAAAAGCCAAACAATAACATTTTTAAGTTATCTAAGTGACTTATATATCATGTTATCCCTGATTAGCGAAAGACCGCGTGGGGTCTGAAAACGATGTGCCGGGAATCCGCCAGCTCTAATGAGCTTTGACCACCTGGTCAGCTGTCGAGCTGGTGGGTAACAGACGTCTCCGAAAACGTCAGAGCCCTTTTGCAAATATGTGATGTCTTAATAAAAGTTTATTTTGTGACCCAGAAAGAGTAATATTTCAAACTCTTTAGCTGCGCTCCTCCATCATCGCCACATTTGAAAAGTATTTTGACATTATTATACAAATATTATAAATAATAATTTAATTTAATAATTTAATTTAATTAACTATTATTATAATATTATTATTAGAGTATTAGAGAGTATTATTATAAGAGTAACATTACAACTAAGTTGTTGGTTCCATGGTTGGAAACAGGAATTGGCTGGGCCGCACTATGAATTCTGGGATAGGTTGGGCCATGAAAGATACATCCAACCCAACCTTCAAGTTTGGGGAAAAGGGGGATGCTTTGGTTGGCCGCATTTGGAGCAGCCTTCGAATTGGGACAGCTTTTGTGGCGTTGCTGTGAAGTAATCAGCCTTCAAATGCGGCCTCCGAAGAATGCGCCCCCTGAACTGAGACACAGACTAGACACAGAACAGAGGCAGCATGGGAACCAAAACCTAAGACCTAGAAGTCACAAACCAAAACCAAAACCAAAACACTGGTAGTAATAAACCAAGATGAAACTAAACAATAATAATAGTAACACTGGGTCACTGACCCAGGACTGTGACAGAAGCAACATCTCTTATTTAGACTGGCTGAACTCTTTCTTTGGTGCTTTCAGGTTAGAGTCACTGTATAAGTAATTTATTGTTAGTTTGACTGTATTTTATTTTAATAAGGCTTTATCACCAAAACATTTTTTTTTTTAAAGTTTAATATAGATGTTGGGTGTTTTTTTCCTCCTGTCTCATTATATTAACATTAGCTGTGAGATTAAAACAATGAGTAAATATTCCCTTTGATCCACCATCAGAGCTACCAGTGGATGATTCTGTATTCATGAAAATATAGGTGAGTGAAATTTAATGACTTTTGCACAGACACACAAAAGACTACAGAGATTACAGTGTACATTTAAATCTTTATTATAGCATTGTACTAGCAGGAACAGAGGGTTCAGTGCTTCTAAGGACAGGTAATGCGTGTTGCACAAACATAAGGTAAATTGGTAGCACACGTGTGGTCATTCCATTTCTTATCTGGTACTACATTGGTGTGAACACAGTGTTCATTTCCTCCCTGATTATTAGGTTGTGTTGGACTCCAGTAGACAAAACGCACTGGACATCCATCGGACCACATCCAAGTGCCTTCTTTATGCTTGTCACTGAGTCCAATCCAGGTGTGTCCCTCGGCGTGGTCAAAGTTCATGATCAGGTTTTTCACAAAACTCTGTTCGTCTGTATTGCGGATGGACACCAGGTTGGCTCCCTGTGACAAACAGTAGACTTCTGCATCAGCCCAGGCCATGCGGGTGGCGACATATTTGTAGCAGCGGCCGTTGAAGCTCCACCAGAACATGGGACAGGCTCCACGTAGCAGTTTAAATTTCCGTTCACCTGAAGGAAAACAGAATTCAGGGCTAGATGAAACAGTTAAAAAGTTGAAGTGATTTTATTTTCTTAGAGTCACAGAAACAGAGGTGAAAATGCTCTGATGGTATTGAAACGACTAACTGCTTTATTTTATGCGCTGCAGAGAAGCATGGCTGCACAGTTGAAATAATGCCACTGGTCAAATGCATTCGGCAAAAGCTTTTTCCTCATTCACAGTTACAAGGAAGAGGAGCATAAGGTAACAAATATCCACATAAAATGTTCTTTTGCTAAAATAATAATCACAAATAAAGGTAAAAATAAATAAGGGAAAATAAGAGCCAGAAAATGGGACAGTTACCAGGTTGTTGCATGACTTCATTGTCACGAGAGGGAGACTCAGAAGGAGCACCCAGAGCCAGACCAAACAAGAAGAGGAGCAAGATCATGTTGAAGCTTTAAGTCTCAAAGTGTGATGAAGAGCTGCTGAAGCTTCTTTGTACAGGATGGTTTCTTTTATAGCTGCCTGAGTGGGTGTTTTTATTGCTGGTGTGATATCATTGGCCAGATGGACCAAAACTCTCCACCATACATAATAACATTAAATATAAGCCAGAAAAAAATGAAATTCCAAAGAAATTAATAATTGTTTAACTGTTGAACAGTCATTTCCTCTTGGCACATTCAGGAGAATGTGACTATTTTATGTAGTTAGATACTTATTGCATAGTAAAAAGCCTTATCAAGGTCATGGATAATTAAACAGGACAGGTCTGAGCTACGAAAGGAAAAGTAAAAAAAGATGAGTTAATCTAACATATAGAGAACAACATCCCTCCACACAGAAGGATCCTCACTTTCATTTTGGCCGGACAAATAAGTAAATAAACTATTGGGACATTAAAACTTGTTTATTAATGAATGTGTTTGTTTTTTGTTTGATTGCATAATTTTCATTCGTTTATGTTTATAGTTTGAGCACCCTATATTATAACAATTTATTTCCTTTCTTTTAAAATTAACTTCTGTGTAAATCGACTGAGGAAAATTTGTGTTCTCTTTTCTGGTTACTGTCCTCGGTTTTTGGGCTCCTCCACTACTAATTATTACATTGTCAAACTCAGTTTTGCCCTTATCACGTGATCCAGCCATTTATCTTATCCATTTTTTTCTAACTGTGCTTTAAATGTCAGCACTATTCTGTCATTATGCTTTTCAGTATCTATGAAGAATTACAACAGGACCCAAATGCAGACACCGAGCCAGAATGAGCAACAAAACAAGAGGCCTTATTTTGGCTAATTTATAAAAACATACAAAACTCAGCAGACAGAAGGCACCAGAATCCAAAGTAGGCTAGTAATACACACACACAAACACACACACACGCACACACACAGCTGAGAAAACAGATAAAACTGATCAGTGAGACAGAAGAAAGTAAAAATAAACTAAAACTAAAATATATGTCTCAGGGGATCTAAAGGGGAGACTGATCACTTTGTGGTTGCCAGTTTCATTTACAAGAGATTCAAAACAGATGCTTTCATATAGCGCACATGAGCACACTGGCTGTCACTGTCTCACTTGGTCACATGGTAATAATAAAAAATAATCCCAGTTAACACTGGGAGTTTTACAAGTTAACACTTGTAAATAAGTGTTAACTTGTTTTTACAAGTTAACACTTGTAAAACTCTTGCACTTTCACGTGTTATTGTTTTCTTTGTCTGAGCAATTGTCTCTTATCATGTCATTAAAACATCTTATCAACAAGATGATAATGAAAATGGTATCAGGAAGTTGAAGTTCGTAAGCTTTTCCTGTAAACAAAGATTTAAAAAAAAACCCTTTCAACTCTTTTTTTTATAACAGTGAACACACAACACAATGAACTGTGGCAGGCCTGCTTAGGGTCATTAAAATCCAAGACTATATTCACAGGTATAAAATTTATAGACGTTATGTTGGGATTTTCCTCTTGTTTATTTTTCTTTGTCTGAGCAATTGTCCCTTTATCATGTCCTTAAAACATCTTATCAACAAAATGATAACAAAAATGATACCAGGAAATCAAACTTTGTGAGCGTTTCTGTAAACAAAGATAAAAAAAAAAAAAAAAACCCTCTCAACTCAATGTTCACTGTTATAAAAAATAAATAAATAAATAAACTGTAGCAGGCCTGCTTGGAGTCATTAAAATCCAAGACTATGTTCATAGGTGTCAAATGTATGCACTTTATGTTGGGATTTTCTTATTCTTTTATGTTCTATCATTTGGGATATTTACAGTTTTTTCCCTTCCTGACCTAAAATATGACTGAAGTTTTTTAATGGCATTTCTGACAGTGAGAACTGATATTTAGAAGTGCATTTCTATCCTTTAATAACCTCCCAGTGGTTTGGATTGATAGAGGTATTTAGTGACTCTAAGAAGACCTTAGAAGAAGAAGACCATAATTGACAGATTCATGGACTAAATCCCCCAAAGTATTTGCTTGTCTTCCTTCATACACATATGACATCCCATTCTTAACCTAAAGGGTTTAATATAATAAAGGCCTGGCTCACAGTCTCTGCTCTAATTCATCCCAAAGGTCTGGTTGAGGTCAGGACTCTGTGCAGGCCAAATAAGTTCTTCAACAACAAATTTGCTCATCAGTGCCTTTATGGGCCTTTCTTTGTGCAGAGGTGCACAGTCATATTGGAACAAGAAGCTGTTCCCAAATGGTTCACACAAAGTTAGAAACATGAAATTGTCCAAAATATCTTGGTATGCTGAAGCATTAAAAGATCCTTTCACTGTCACTAAGGGGCCAAGCCTAGCTCCTAAAAAACAACCCCACATCGTAATCTTCCCTCCACCAAACTACACCTGGCACAGTGCAGTCAGACAAGTACCCTTCTTGTTTCAGTCAATCAGACTGCCAGATGGAGCAGCAGGATTCGTCACTCCAGAGTGATTGTGCATTGTGATCACTGATGTATGTAAGGCTTGATTGCAGCTGCTGGGCTATGGAAATCAATTCCATGACACTCTCTATGTACTGTCCTTGAGCTAATATGAATTAGCTAGGTTCTTGACTTTGTACACCTGTTGCCATGAAAGTGACTGGAACACCTGAATTCAGGCATTTGAATGAGTGAGTGAATACTTTTGACAGTATAGTGCATGTGTGTTTATTGTTACATCAATTTGCCAAGAAGCATTTATCTACAACAGCCGAGAGCACGAACTCAGGAGGTTCAACCTTCCAGCGGCGAACTGCTCCGTGCCACTGCATCAAATAGCAACTAGGAGAATCAGCCAGATCAGCAGTGGTGGTGACAATCACACAGGTGCGTGGGCCAAGAGCAAGAGCCCGTAACGAGCTCCGCCCAGGCAGACAGGAGCGAGGGAGAGGGAGAGAGGAAGAGAAAAACAAAAACAAAACCTGTAGCCAGCGTGAGCCAGCCAGAGAGACACGGGGACCATGACACCAAGCCTCTCTTCTATGGAGCCAGCTCCCACTTTGGATTTGGGAGACAGATACCCAAAGGATTTCTCTCAGGGCTCTGTGCAAGGCCAGTTAAGTTCTACTGCACCAAACTCCCTCATCCCTCATTGCTTTGAGCACTGGTGGGCAGTCATGTTGAAACAGGCAGGTGCTATCCCCAAACTGTTCACACAAAGTCGGAAGCATGCAATCGCCCAAAATATCTTGGTATGCTTAAGCATTAAGAGTTCCTTTCACTGGAACTAAGGGGCCAAGCCCAACTCCTGAAAAACAACCTCACACCATAATCCCCCCTCAACCAAACTTTACACTTGGCACAGTGCAGTCAGACAAGTTCTCATGACAACCGCCAAACCCAGACTCATCCATCGGATCATGAGATGAAGAAGTGTGATTTATCACTCCAGAATACACGTCTCCACTGTTCTAGTCCAGTGGTGGCTTGCTTTACACCACTCCATCCAATAATTTGCATTGCGCTTGATGTAAGTCTTGATTCCAGCTGTTCAGCCATGTTAGACCCATTAAATGAAGCTCTCTGCATACTGTTGTTGAGCTAATTTGAAGGCTACATGATGTTTGGAGGTCTGTAGTGATTGACTCTGCAGAAAGTTGGCAACATCTGCGCACTATGTGACTCAGCACATGGTGACTGTCAGCCTACCACTTCGTGGCTGAGTTGCTGTCATTCCCAATCACGTCCACTTTTTTATAATACCACTAATAGCTGACTGTGGAACATTTAGCAGAAAGATAACTTGATGACTGGACTTGTTGCATGGGTTGCATCCTGTTATGGTACCACACTGGAATTCACTAAGCTTCTGAGAGTGAGACATTTTTTTCACAAATGTTTGTAGAAGCCATCTGCATGCCGAGGTGCTTGATTTTATAGACCTGTGGCCATGGAAGTGATTGGAACACCTGAATTCAATGATTTGGATGGGTGAGTGAATGCTTGTGACAATACAGCACATGTGTGTTTACTTTTATATTATTTCATTGATATCACTGCCAAGAATGACTTTTATGATAGAATAAAACTATTCTATCATAAACTAACAAACAAAGTCCAGATATTTACAGCAGACAATGAATAGTATGTGGTGACCTGCACGTGACCCCACTTGTATAATCAAACAAACAGAAAGTGAAAGCACAGGATGTAAATGCCACATTAAGGAACTTAAAGATTTTAAGTAAAAATTTGCACAGGCCTCAGTTTAATTTTAAATATGCAAGGTTTGCAGCAAATTTAACCGAGGGTTTTAAAAATATATATATTTATTGTTGTATACTCTATTTTTTCCTTAAAGAACACTTGCCATAGTTATAAAAGGTAGCAACTGACAGAGCTCAACATCTAATAACTTGACTCTTTTTTTGTAAGAAAGGTGTAATACTAAGGCTAATATTTTGTGTATCTGGTCTTGTGCACTATTCTATGATTGTGTATTGTTTTTTTTGTTTTTTCTGGTGCACCAGACACGATGTCTGTCTCTCAGCTTTATCAAAAATCTCTCTCTGTGTATTGGCCCGTTGAACTAACTGTCGTATTTTGTGTACAGATACCCCCTCCCGGACCAGGTTACAGACCTTTCCTGAGTTTCCTGTGTTTGGCAGCGTGAGTGGAGTTTTGGAGCGAGTGCAGCTGAAGAGGAGTGAGTGTGTGCCAAGGAGCTGCGGCTGTGATTGTGGTGAAGAGGAAGTGTGTGTGTGGATTACCCCCTCTTCCTGGTGCCCTGGACCTCCTCCCAACTCACTGTACATATATATAGCACTAAGGTGTTTCCTGTTGTAAATAAATTGTCTTTGCAAAGGACTCTGTGCGTGAGTCAGTCCGGTAGCCATGACACCTGGAAAATGAAGGCTCTGCCTCCCATTCTACTGTTAAATATCCTAGGAACCACAAGTAACCTAGCAGTTACTAGGACTATTAGGGTGTTTGTGAACTTTTGAATCTTGGTTAATCATTATTGTGGTATTCCAGAAGTGACTTATGTTTCATCCTTTGTCTCCCCAGTCAGTCATGTCTGTTTATCCCTTGTCCTAATGTCAAACTTACGTCCTTGTCCGTTTCACTTCCTGTTCTATTTTGACAGTACCTCGTCTCATGTGTGTTATGTTCAGTTTTGCTTCTCCTGTTCCGTTAGTCAGATTAGTTCCAGGTGTTTCCACCCTTTTTCCCATCCTTTCATTATCCTGTGTATTTAGGCTCTCAGTCTACCTCTGTTTCTTGTTACATTGTTGTGATTTTCCTGGCTGTGTGTGCGCTCCTTGTGTCTTAGTGTTCCCACGTCACCATGTTTCTTTCCTTTTTTTCATGTCAAGGTTTTGTTTTTTCCAATTTTGGGAGTATCAGGAATAAAGCTGCCATTTATGTTTAGCCTGGACTGCGAGTCCTGCTTTTGGGTCCTTTTATTATTAAATTTTTAAACGTTGTTTGCACTTTGTCTAAAAGTTAAACTGTGGCATGTGTTGAAAGCTTGTGCAAGTTTGTACTTAAAATCTCAGAATTTTGAACTCTTTAATGTGGCGTTTCATGACTCTTTAAGACTTGTAGCTAATGAATATCACGGCGTCTGCCTTCACTCCCCAGCGGGCGTTCCAGCCTTTGCTTTCGCTTTCTGTGTGTTTAATAATATAAATTGGGTCAGGTTTATAGTTCACAAACCTATTCATCTTTCACATTATAAGTACCTGGACTTTGTTTTTAGTTTGTGATGGAATTGTTTTATTGTATCATAAAAGTTCTTCTTGGCAAATTGATGTAACAATAAACACACATGCACTATATTGTCACTCACTCATTCAAATGCCTGAATTCAGGTGTTCCAGTCACTTTCATGGCAACAGGTGTGCAAAGTCAAGAACCTAGCTAATTCATATTAGCTCAAGGACAGTACATAGAGAGTGTCATGGAACTGATTTCCATAGCCCAGCAGCTGCAATCAAGCCTTACATACATCAGCGAACACAATGCACAATCACTCTGGAGTGACGAATCCTGCTGCTCCATCTGGCAGTCTGACTGACTGCCACAAGAAGGGTACTTATCTGACTGCACTGTGCCAGGTGTAGTTTGGTGGAGGGAGGATTACGATGTGGGGTTGTTTTTTAGGAGCTAGGCTTGGCCCCTTAGTGACAGTGAAAGGATCTTTTAATGCTTCAGCATACCAAGATATTTTGGACAATTTCATGTTTCCAACTTTGTGTGAACCGTTTGGGAACAGCTTCTTGTTCCAATATGACTGTGCACCGCTGCACAAAGAAAGGCCCATAAAGGCACTGATGAGCAAATTTGTTGTTGAAGAACTTATTTGGCCTGCACAGAGTCCTGACCTCAACCAGACCTTTGGGATGAATTAGAGCAGAGACTGTGAGCCAGGCCTTTATTATATTAAACCCTTTAGGTTAAGAATGGGATGTCATATGTGTATGAAGGAAGACAACCAAATACTTTGGGGGATTTGGTGCATGAATCAATCAACAGTGGAAGGTCTTCTTAGAGTCACTAAATACCTCTATCAATCCAAACCACTGGGAGGTTATTAAAGGATAGAAATGCACTTCTAAATATCAGTTCTCACTGTCAGAAATGCCATTAAAAAACTTCAGTCATATTTTAGGTCAGGAAGGGAAAAAAAACTGTAAATATCCCAAATGATAGAACATAAAAGAATAAGAAAATCCCAACATAAAGTGCATACATTTGACACCTATGAACATAGTCTTGGATTTTAATGACTCCAAGCAGGCCTGCTACAGTTTATTTATTTATTTCTTTTTTATAACAGTGAACATTGAGTTGAGAGGGGTTTTTTTTTTTTATCTTTGTTTACAGAAAAGCTCACAAAGTTTGATTTCCTGGTAACATTTTTATTATCATCTTGTTGATAAGATGTTTTAATGACATGATAAAGGGACAATTGCTCAGACAAAGAAAGCACTAAAACGTGAAAGTGCAAGAGTTCAACAAGTGTTAACTTGTGGGATTATTTTTTATTCGTTTTATCTTCTTTGTCTCACTGATCAGTTTTACCTGTTTTCTCAGCTGTGTGTGTGTGTGTGTGTGTGTGTGTGTGCGTGCGTGCGTGCGTGCGTGCGTGTGTGTGTGTGTGTCCTTCTTTGGATTCTGGTGCCTTCTGTCTGCTGAGTTTTGTATGTTTTTATAAATCAGCCAAAATAAGGCCTCTTGTTTTGTCGCTCATTCTGGCTCCGTGTCTGCATTTGGGTCCTGTTGTAATTCTTCATAGAGACTGAAAAGCATAATGACAGAATAGGGCTGACATTTAAAGCACAGTTAGAAAAAAATGGATAAGATAAATGGCCGGATCACGTGATAAGGGCAAAACTGAGTTTGACAATGTAATAATTAGTAGTGGAGAAGCCCAAAAACCGAGGACAGTAAGCAGAAAAGAGAACACAAATTTTCAAGATAATTTTAAAAGAAAAGAAATAAATTTTAATAATCTAGGTTGCTCAAACTATAAACATAAAAGAATGAAAATTATGCAATCAAACAATAAACATAAAACAAACACATTTATTAATAAAGAAGTTTTAATGTCCTAATAGTTTATTTACTTATTTGTCCTGCCAAAATGAAAGCGAGGATCCTTCTGTGTGGAGGGATGTTGTTCTCTATATGTTAGATTAGCTCATCTGTTTTTCCTTTCCTTTTGTAGCTCAGACCTGTCCTGTTTAATTATCCATGACCTTGATAAGGCTTTTTACTATGCAATAAGTATCTAACTACATAAAATAGTCACATTCTCCTGAATGTGCCAAGAGGACATGACTGTTCAACAGTTAAACAATTATTAATTTCTTTGGAATTTGATTTTTTTTTCTGGCTTATATTTAATGTTATTGTGTATGGTGGAGAGTTTTAGTCCATGTGGCCAATGATATCACACCAGCAATAAAAACCATCCTATATAAAGAAGCTTCAGCAGCTCCTCATCACATCACAGACTTAAAGCTTCAACATGATCTTGCTCCTCTTCTTGTTTGGTCTGGCTCTGGGTGCTCCTTCTGAGTCTCCTTCTGATGACAATGAAGTGACGCAACAACCTGGTAACTGTCCCATTTTCTGGCTCTTATTTTCCCTTATTTACTTTTACCTTTATTTGTGATTATTATTTTAGCAAAAGAGCATTTTATGTGGATATTTGTTACCTTATGCTCCTCTTCCTTGTAACTGTGAATAAGGAAAAAGCTGTTGTCGAATGCATTTGACCAGTGGCATTATTTCAACTGTGCAGCCATGCATCTCTGCAGCGCATAAAATAAAGCAGTTGTTCGTTTCAATACCAGCAGAGCATTTTCACCTCTGTTTCTGTGACTCTGAGAAAATAAAATCACTTCAACTTTTTAACTGTTTCATCTAGCCCTGAATTCTGTTTTCCCTCAGGTGAACGGAAATTTAAACTGCTACGTGGAGCCTGTCCCATGTTCTGGTGGAGCTTCAACGGCCGCTGCTACAAATATGTCGCCACCCGCATGGCCTGGGCTGATGCAGAAGTCTACTGTTTGTCACAGGGAGCCAACCTGGTGTCCATCCGCAATACAGAGGAACAGAGTTTTGTGAAAAACCTGATCGAGAACTTTGATCACGCTGAGGGACTCACCTGGATTGGACTCAGTGACAAGCATAAAGAAGACACTTGGATGTGGTCCGATGGATGTCCAGTGCGTTTTGTCTACTGGAGTCCAACAGAACCTAATAATCAGGGAGGAAATGAACACTGTGTTCACACCAATGTAGTACCAAATAAGAAATGGAATGACTACTCGTGTGCTACCAATTTACCTTATGTTTGTGCAACACGCATTACCTGTCCTTAGACCCACTGAACCCTCTGTTCCTGCTAGTGCAATGCTACAATAAAGATGTGAATGCACACTGTAATCTGTCTTTTGTGTGTCTGTGCAAAAGTCATTAGATTTCACTCACCTATATTTTCATGAATACAGAATCATCCACTGGTAGCTCTGATGGTGGATCAAAGGGAATATTTACTCACTGTTTTAATCTCACAGCTAATGTTAATATAATGAGACAGGAGGAAAAAAACACCCAACATCTATACTGAATTTTTCTTGTTCATTGTTTTGGTGATAAACTCATTTTAAAATAAAATCAAACAGTCAAACTAACAATAAATTACTTATACAGTGACTCTAACCAGAAGTTTAAATAAGAGATGTTGCTTCTGTCACTGCTGTCCCAATTCGAAGGCTGCTCCAAATGCGGCCAACAAATGCGTTGGCCGAATTTGAAGGATGGGTCGGGTGTATCCTTCGTGGCCCAACCTATCCCAGAATTCATAGCGCGGCCCAGCCAATTCAAGTTTTGAACAATGGCGGCTGCTACTTAGTTGTAATATTACTCTTATTACTCTTTTCAAACCTGAAAAGAGTAATAAGCGAGAGTAATAATCACCTGAGCGAGATGGTCATAGAAAAAAGATGAATTGAGTGTAACTGAAGGTATAATTGTTGGTGTTACGTGTACAAGACACACAGATGGAAACACCAGTGAAACACATCTCTCTGCTCACTCTGTTCAAAGAGCAGAGCAGTTGTGCTTTTATTACATGTTGAAGCCTTTTTATAAATAATGGATTTATAATAATGTTGATGTTTGAAGCCTAAACACTCCAAGTGCACATGTTTCTAATGTTTGCATTAAAATGTGGATGTGTGTATTACTTTTTCAGAGCCAAATGTTCCAGTGAGTTCTGTTAGATGTGCTGTAGTAGTTATGATAAAGAGCTGCACATAAAAATAAAAAGGAGCACACAGTTATCATCTGTGCATGAAATCACTCACTTCCTCTTTGTTGTCATTTATACTTCCCAGTTTGAAGTAAGAAGGTCTTTAGAGTACAGGATGGTCAGATTAAGAGGATACAAATTGTATTTACTCTTCAGGGTGAGACTACATGCTTTTGATGTAGAAAATTTAATTTACTGTTTAACATTTTCCTAATTAATGATTTAAATCCAAGCTAAAATGCTGCTACAGGCAAGTCACCAGTTAGCAAACTGACTGTTCATCATACAGATATATCCATTCTGGGGGCTGTTGGTGTTTCAAAGTAGAGACAAAAACAAAACCCCTTTGCACTCACCCATATTGGCAAGGTTCGAGTTAAAACTTTTATACATCAATATTTCCATAAAAATCTCAGATAACTAAAAACAGGACTGTTTCAGAATTACAGAATGTTTAATATGAAATGTGAAATGTCTTAATAGGTCGAGGAGGACTCACAATTTTGAAAAATATTTAACATATCACAATGTAAATCGTGCATCTGATATTTAAAAAGATGTTGCAAGTCAAGACACGACAACAGTATCATCAAACAGACTCAGTATTCTGGGTGTTAAATATTAGCACTGAAATCTTCAAATGACCTTTCCTCCAAATCTATAGAATCTGAATATATTTTTTCTGTAGTTCAGAGGAAAGTCAAAGCTATTTTTCCAGTGACCCATAAAATTTGAAATTTCTTACATTCCCAATAATAAAAACATTGAGAGGAGGCAGCGAGAGGGCCGAGGTGGCTTTCAGCTGTAGCAAGGAGGAAAGAGCTGCACACACCTGCACACGATCTAATGGAAGGAGCCAACGACAAAAATGACATCTGATCATGGATCATGACATCATAACAACATGAATCTTTACCCAGTTTATATATAGTATATAGTTCATAATTAGTAAGTTATAAGAGACATATCTTTTCTTTTAAATTCCTAACCACAAACAGTGCGAGTTGCACATACAAAGGAAACTGTTTTTGAACACTCAAGGTCATTCCATGTGCACAGTTCTCCTTTCCCTTCAGCGTTGAGTTAGTTATGGCAGTGTGCATACAGCAGCAGTCGCTGTAGCTGTACCAGGAGTTGGTTTCTTTGGTAATTTATTTTATTTTATTTTATTTTAAAAATGCTTTATTAGCAAAACAATTAAACAAAAAAAGTTCAGTATAGATGTTGGGTGTTTTTTCCTCATGCTTCAATATTGTGGCAGGGTGTGGTCTGTGGTGCCGCTGCAGGGGTGATGGAAGCACCTGCACTCATGCCCTGCCGGCTTAAAATCTGTGCTCTGTCTGCTGTTGTTGTTGATGATGATGATGTGTGTGGCTGGCAGCTGCAGAGCTGCAGCCGTGTGTAGAAGAAAAGTAGTTATTAAAGATGATGCTGAAAAGCATGTTCATGCAAACTTCGTCAGGTCTGCCGTGGGTCATTTACAAATTTATTAACATTAGCTGTGAGATTAAAACAGTGAGTAAATATTCCCTTTGATCCATCAGAGCTACCAGTGGATGATTCTGTATTCATGAAAATATAGGTGAGTGAAATCTAATGACTTTTGCACAGACACACAAAAGACAGATTACAGTGTGCATTCACATCTTTATTGTAGCATTGTACTAGCAGGAACAGAGGGTTCAGTGGGTCTAAGGACAGGTAACGCGTGTTGCACAAACATAAGGTAAATTGGTAGCACACGTGTAGTCATTCCATTTCTTATCTAATACTACATTGGTGTGAACACAGTGTTCATCTCCATCCAGATTATCTGGTTGTGCTGGACTCCAGTAGACAAAACGCACTGGACATCCATCGGACCACATCCAAGTGCCTTCTTTATGGTTGTCACTGAGTCCAATCCAGGTGAGTCCCTCAGCGTGGTCAAAGTTCTGGATCAGGTTTTTCACAAAACTCTGTTCCTCTCCATTGCGGATGGACACCAGGTTGGCTCCCTGTGACAAACAGTAGATCTCTGCATCAGCCCAGGTCATGCGGGTGGCGACATATTTGTAGCAGCGGCCGTTGAAGCTCCACCAGAACATGGGACAGGCTTCACGTTGCAGTTTAAATTTCCGTTCACCTGAAGGGAAAACAGAATTCAGGGCTAGATGAAACAGTTAAAAAGTTGAAGTGATTTTTTTTTCTCAGAGTCACAAAAACAGAGGTGAAAATGCTCTGCTGGTATTGAGTAACTGCTTTATTAACTTTAGTAACAGCGCTGCAGGGAAGCCTGACTGCACAGTTGAAATAATGCACTTGGTCAAATGCATTTGGCAAAAGCTTTTCCCTCATATTCACAGTTACAAGGAAGAGGCGCACAAGGTAGCAAATATCCACATAAAATGATCTTTTGCTAACATAATAACCACAGATAAAGGTTAAAAAAAAAAAAAAGGAAAATGAGAGCAAGAAAATGGGACAGTTACCAGGTTGTTGCGTCACTTCAGGAGACTCAGAAGGAGACTCAGAAGGAGCACCCAGAGCCAGACCAAACAAGAAGAGGAGCAAGATCATGTTGGAGCTTCAAGTCTCAAAGTGTGATGAGGAGCTGCTGAAGCTTCTTTGTACAGGATGGTTTCTTTTATAGCTGCCTGAGTGGGTGTTTTTACTGCTGGTGTGATATCATTGGTCAGATGGACCAAAACTCTCCACCATACATAATAACATTAAATATAAACCAGAAAAAAATCTAATTCCAAAGAAATTCATAATTGTTTAACTGTTGAACAGTGATTTCCTCTTGGCACATTCAGGAGAATGTGAAACTTTATTTTATGTAGTTATATATTTATTACATGGTGAATAGCCTTATCAAACTCATGGATAATTAAACAGCACAGGCCAGAGCTACGAAAGGAAAAGTAAAACAGATGAGCTAATCCTTCCACACTGAAGGATCCTCTCTTCCTCTCTTTCATTTTGGAAGGACAACTTAAAGTAAATTAGAAAATAAGAAACTATTAAGACATTAAGACTTATTTATTAATAAATGTGTTTTTTTTTTCTTACTGCGCTTTAAATATCAGCGCTATTCTGTTATTATGCTTTTCAGTCTCTATGAAGAATTACAACATGAGGACCCAAATGCAGACACGGAGGCCTTATTTTGGCTGATTTATAAAAACAGCAGACAGAAGGCACCAGAATCCAAAGTAGGCTGGTAACACACACACACACACACACACACACACACACACACACACACACACACACACACACACACACACACACACACACACACACACACACACACACATTTTTATATCTTAGTGAGGACATTCCTTGGCTGCTCACCCTAAAAATGTCCCCATAAGTGACTGTTGGTCCCCACAAGTATAGTGACATGCCAACGTTCTGCCCTCACAAAGCTGTCTAAACACCTTGAAATAAATAAATAAATAAAACTGAAATAAAAGCAGGTGAATAAGACTAATTGAACAGTGAAATACAGGTTAACCTATGATATAACCAGAAGTGAGGGCTCAAAATTGTAGGAACAACTGAGAACCAAAACACAAATAATAACACTGAAAATACAAGACATCTAACAACATTAATAACACAAAACTCGGCTGTTAAAGCTTTCTTTATCCTCCTGAGCTTCTCTTGACTTTAACAGTTCTCCTTAAGTAACATCTCTTGATGACATTTGTGTATGTGTGAATTTTTTTTTAGTTACTTTAGTCCTAATTAAATATTTAAGATTACATTAATGAGTTAGTTTGAAGGTCAACAGACATTCATACATGCCAGAATTACTTTCTGAAAGGGGAGACTGATCACTTTGTGGTTGCCAGTTTCCTTTACAAGAGATTCTAAACAAATGCTTTCATATAGCGCACATGAGCACACTGGCTGTGACTCTCACTTGGTCACATGGCAATAATAAAAAATAATCCCAGAAGTTGAAGCTTGTCGAACTCTGGCACTTTCACGTGTTATTGTTTACTTTGTCTGAGTAATTGTAACTTTATCATGTCATTAAAACATCTTATCAACAAAATGATAATCAAAATGGTATCAGGAAGTTGAAGTTCGTAAGCTTTTCCTGTAAACAAAGATTTTAAAAAACCCCTTTCAACTCTTTTTTTATAACAGTGAACACACAACACAATGAACTGTGGCAGGCCTGCTTAGGGTCATTAACCTCTAAGTGGTTTGTATAGACAGAGGTCTTTAGTGACTCTAAGTCAGGGGTGTTGAACTCCAGGCCTCGAGAGCCGGTGTCCTGTAGGTTTTAGATATCACCCTGGGTCAGCACACCTGAATCAAATGATTAGTTCATTACCAGGCTTCTGGAGAACTTCAAGACATGTTGAGGAGGCCATTTAGCCATTTAAATCAGCTGTGTTGGATCAAGGACACATCTAAAACCTGCAAGACGACAGCCCTCGAGGCCTGGAGTTCGACACCTGTGCTAAGTTTACCTTCTATAGTTAACTGATTCATACACTATTTTTCCAAAAGTATTTGCTTGTCTGCTTTCATACACATGTGAACTTGAGTGACATCCCATTCTTAACTCATGTGCCCCACTCTAATTTTGCACCCTTTTGACACCTTTGTGTACAAAAAGCTGCCAAAATCCTTTTAACCCTTTAAGCGCCAGTTTAAACAGTTGAGGTTATTGCAAAAACTCACAAAAAACAGGCTTTCCACAACGTTTAGGAGTGTTTATGGTTATTTCTTGTCATTCTCTCAGAAGCGCATTTGTGAAGTGAGACACTGACAATAAATGACAAGGCCTGGTTACACTCTAATTCATCCCCAAAGTGTTCTCTCGGGTTGAGGTGAGGACTCTGTGCAGGCCAGTCAAGGTGTTCCACACCAGATTTGCTCATCAGTGCCTTTATGGGCCTTTCTTTGTGCAGCAGTGCACAGTTATGTTGGAACAAGAAGAGGCTGTCCTAAACTGTTCACACAGAGTTGGGAGCATGAACTTTTCCAAAATATCTTGGTAATGTGAAGTATTAAAAGTTCCTTTCACTTGAACAACTCCTGAAAAACAAACACACACCATTATCCCCTCTCAATCAAACGTTACACTTGGCACAATGCAATCAGACAAGTACCGTTCTCGTGGCAACCGCCAAACCCAGACTCATCCATGGATTTCCTAGACGACAGTCCGATGATGTGGTGTGATGTGATTCGTCACTCCAGAGAACACATCTCCACTGCTCTGGAGTCCAGTGGCGGCATGCTTTCACCACTGCATTCAATGCTTTGCATTGCGCTTGGTAAGTCTTAGATGCAGGTGCTCAGCCATGGAAATCCATTAAACAAAGCTCTCTAAACACTGTTCTAGAGTTAATCTGAAGGCTACATGATGTTTGGAGATCTGTAGTGATTGACTACATCAGTTGGCATCATCTGCGCACTATGTGCCTCTGTGATTTTACGTGGCCTACCACTTTGTGGCTGCGTTGCTATCATTCCCAGTCACTTCAACTTTCTTACAATTAAAGTTGGTAAAGTTAGTAGCAAGAAAACGTGGCCATGGAAGTTACTATAACTTTAATGATACAATAAAAGTATTCTATCATAAACTAAGAACAAAGTCCAGGTATTTACAGACAACCACCTCAACTTATCTGATGAAATTATCTTATTTTATCAGATAATGATGAATAGTATTTGGACCTGCACACATAACCCCACTTATATAATCAAACACACAGAAAGCAAAAGCAAAAGATGTAATTCTAGCTGGCAGAGGCCGTGAAATTTATTAGCTAAGTCTTAAATAGTTGTTAAATGCCACAATAAGGAACTTACAGAATTCTGAGATTTTATGTAAAAAATTGCACAAGCTTTCACACATGCCACAGTTTATTTTTTAAACTCACTAAGTTCACAGAAAATTGAAATTGTGAAGCAGGCCCCTCTTCTGTCAAACCAGCTCCCAGTTTGGATTTGGGAGACAGACACCCACTCTACTTTAAAAATTAGGTTTAAACTTTCATTTTTGATCAAGTTTATAGTTAGCGCTGGATCAGGTAACCCTGAATCCATCTTTAGATAGGTTGCAACAGGTCTAGGCTGCTGGTAGAATATAGGCATCAACAATACTACATCATTACAAATCCTTCAATATGTCCTCTTTTGCATTATGAAATTTGCAGTTTTTGTTTAATTAATTTGTGTTTCATCACTCACACAGTTTTTTAAACAGGATTGCTACTTTAAAAAAGTGACAGTCAACTCATTGACTGTGAGGCAAGTACTTTTACCTCTTGTGTGTGTGTACAGGTGTGCTCGTCTTTGTGTGTTAGCAGGACGCAGTCAGTCTCCACACAGCTGTTGGTAATCTCTCTTCTCAGTCTCTCCTCAGCACAGCAATGTTAAGCAAATGTGTAAGTAAAGTAAATTTATGTTGTCTTTCAAGATACAAATCAAAAGGTTCTTCACTTGACATAAAATCAACAAAACATAAGCCCAGGAGTTAGATGACATCAGAATGTCAGAATGTTTAATATGAAATGTGAAAGGTTCAGAAGGACTCACAATATTGAACAATATTTAACATGCAATGTAAATCACAATATAAATGTAAATGTAAATAAATGTAATGTAAATCGTGCATCTGATATTTATTCCCAATAATAAGAACATTGAGAGGAGGCAGCGAGAGGGCTGAGGTGGCTTTCAGCTGGAGCAAGGAGGAGAGAGCTGCACACACCTGCACACGATCTAATGGAAGGAGCCACACGTGTAATCAAAAATGACATCTGATCATGGATCATGACATCATAACAACATGAATCTTTACTGTGCAGTCTTAATGTGCTTTACCCAGTTTATACGGTTATAATTAGTAAGTTGTATCAGACATATCTTTTAAATTCCTAACGACAAACAGTGCGAGTTGCACATACAAAATAAATTTTTTTGGACATTCAAGGTCATTCCATTTTAAATCTGGGCCAAAGTTTGTGTGCACAGTTCTCCTTTCCTTCAGCGTTGTTTGGCTCTCCTTGACCCCAAAATTCAAAGCTGACTTGAGATCCATCAGGCCACATCCATCTGCCTTCTTTGTGAATGTCACTGGGTCCGATCCAGGTGAAGACATTTTCACCACTTAAGGTCTTACTCAAGGTTTAGATAAAATTATGTTCCTCCAGACTGGATGGACACAAGGTTGGCTCCTTCTGACACACAGTGCAGCTCTGCATCAGCCCAGGTCATAGTTACAGCATTGTGCATGTAGCAGCAGTCGCTGTAGCTGGAGTAGAGGAGTTGGAGGAGGAGTTGGTACAGTTACCACACAATAAATGTACTTCTTGTTCATCTGAAGTAGATAGCGCACGCAGAACCAGCAAGAAGACAAGGTCATCGAGTTAGGGCTTTAATCTGTCACTTTTGATGAAGTGTGTTGCTGGAATTTAAAAGGTGGATGTCACCAAGAATCCTACAGAGAAATGTGACTGGATGCTTTCTTTTATGGACTCCAGAGAGAGTGGGTGCAATGTTAGTCAAATATCACTGGCCAAAAGCACCTGCGCCAAATAAAAAAACCCAAACAAAAAAACAAAACTTCATTTGGGCATAACTGCACAGGATTTGAATATAAGCCAGACCTTCACTTCTCCATTTTCAGTCAGATTTTGACATAATCAAACATATTTCAGAGAACCACTGAACCGAGTCTGATATGACTGTCGTCGCATCAGCCACCACATTCACTCGTCCACATCTACACAGTATCCGAACATCGGCCAACAAAAAGACAAACACCTGGAGATATGTCACATAAAACCTATAATTTATTCATTTTCAGTAAAATCTTCACATAGTAAAACGCAGCTTTAGAAAAGACGTGACTTCAGCCGTCTGAAGGTCAAGGGGAGACAAAGGGAGACGTATTGCTTTGTGGTTACTCTTTCTTTTTTTCCCCCATTTACAACAGATAAATAACATACCAAACATAGGCATATATTTACACATCAACAATATTACAATAGTACAAAGCCTTCAACATGTCCTCTCTTGCATTGTGAACATTGTGGTTTTGTTTTGTTTTTTTTTCGTCATGCAAACAGGTTTTGAACAACACTGTTCTAAAAAAAAGTAACTTTAGACACTCATAACAGTGGCCGATTAACACTACATATAGTCTCTGTTCGTCTCCTCCCTATTACAGTTTTTACTGCTAACAAAAAAAAAGCAACAACAAAGAAATCTGATCTCCGATCTCATCCTCTGCTGCCCTCATGTGGCCACAGAACGTGACAGCAAGTCCTTTTACTTTCCCTCTTTAGCAGTTTCAAACCACAAACATCTTCTTCTGCACTGTTGAAACTCCTGACATGGCACAAAAAACAGAGACATTTTTTTCCACCTATGAAATACATAAATAAACGATATATTACAATAAATAACTTCTGCTCTCTGAACACAACGAGCAGAGGTGTGTGTGCATGTGCGCTTCGTTTACAGGTTAATAGTAAAAATGACTACCACAAGGCCTTCATGTGACACTGAATTCAAACAGATCATGGCTCTCATTTATCACCTCTAGCCAGGCAAAGAACCACCAGCTTGCTTTCCTCCTTTAAAAATTTGAAGAGAAAAAAAAATAAAACCAAAAAAATAAAATAAAATAAGAAGAAGTTATGTTAGATTCGTTTAGTGCAGCAACCTGCAGCTAATGATGGCAAAGATCAGATGCATACAGATGAACGCTCGGTCCGACTTTTAACCAAATTCTGAACTTGTTGTTTTCTTTCTCTAAAGCACGACTGTTTGGACTCGAGGATTTTACACAACTCAAATACTCTTAAGATAAATACAAGCAATGAAACGCAGACTAAAGCTGTGTCTGCAAAACATTCAGTGACAACAAAAGAGTTAGAGTGTATGTTTCAAAGAATCTTTAATGCACAGTGAGAAGCAGCTTATAACACAAAAACTATGTTTAAAGTGACTCTTCACCTTCACATCCTTGAGTTCTTTCTTGTAAAGAACCAACGATGCCTTTGGCACTAAAACGGTGTCAAGAATTTTAAGAAGGTTCTGATCTAGAGGGGAAAAAACAGCTCTTTGCTCTGAAAGTGTTTAAATAATGATGGTGGACACTTGTGGCAACATTTCTACTGTATTGCACTTCATCCTAATGTCTTGCCTTATAAGAATCAAAAACAATGCAACACACGTGTGGCATCTGGATGTTTCCTCCCACTCAGCAGAAATGTATTAGTGAAATAACAGGCTAGGTATGAACAGATATCGGGCACAAAATAATGAAAATACTAGTATGTTTTTTTCTCCTTAATCTCTATTTCTCATCATCTGTCATTACTCCTCTGTGATTCATCCAGTAGTCAATTTCTTTCATTGCAGAGTGATAGTTTGTGTAACAAGACGGCAGATTCTACACAATGGAAATATTAAATAAGTGTTTTTCACGTCTTATGGCTTTATCAACAAGACAACAACATAACTTGGGAACTAATTAGATTCAAAGTAGATTTCTTTGAGAGAACCACAATTAAAAGGATCAACAATCTATAGAAGAACCAAAATTAAATATCCCATCCATGCACGTGTTATTATAGAGGAATTCTGTGTAATTGTGCTTCCATTATTCCGTCTCACCCTTTGTTATCTTTCAAAGAGTTTACATGAGACCACTTCTCCATGAAGTGATATTTTCAGTCAGTAGGAATTAATCGAAATCTCCACTTAACTCTTAATGAACCCTCAATGATGACCTCTGACACCTCAGCATATATCAACAAAGATGTGGTTTTATGACCATTAGACTAGTTTCTGGGTTTTTCCAAAGGTAGGCAGAGACCACCCGCACTAACTTCTGAGGCACACTCAGTCATTTTGTTCTATAAGTGGGCCTGAAATATGACAGAAACCACTCAGGTTAGAAAAAGCGCTTAAAGGGGTAAAGAATTAAACCACAATTCTGTGGCATAAAGCCATTATTTGTGTCTTGTGTTGGAATACTTTGACTTTATCTGTCTAACACAATAAAACACAACAACAAACATAAAAAAAGAGACCATAGCTCTGTGCTGGGGCCTTGTTTCAACAGAAGCCCGATACAATCTCACACACACACCCTGAACTCAGTCACGATGAAGTCAAACAGCATCTCAGTGAGAACTAAGACGTCAGATTTTCCTTATTCCAGGAAATAAAACTCTGTGACAAAAAGACACGGATTCCTAAACAAACCAAGAGCCTCACAGTACAATCGTGCCGCAAGACTCCACGTGAGTTTTGGCACTGAAAAATGTGTAGGTCCATATACACAATGCAGTGTTATCAGTAACTGTTCACACAAAAACACCATAGAGAAGAGTGCACGAGGAGTGTCGGCCTTAAAAGTCAAACAGGAGTTGGATAAAAAGCAAACAAACTTCAGCTTGTCCAGTGTTTCCTTCACTGTTAACAGTGCACCTTATTTTACTCACAGACTCTATAGATCAAAGAGAAAGTCTGAGTGAGTATCGCTGTGTAAAGTGTGCTGCCTCATCACAGTAACAAAAAAAAGCTGCACACCATCAACTAAATAACTACAGCATGTGTAGGCTTAATGTATCACAAGTCAAAGATGTTCCATGTAGATAAAAACAGATTAGAGCACCCACAGTACAGATAGTGGCCACAGGTCCTTCACTCCTCTACAGGTGCTTTTGTGTTTGTAGCTGAACTGAAATGTAACAAGGAGGCTATTGAGTCCTTACTGACCCCTCAGGGGGCACGACGACGTGACGGCAAAAAAATAAAGTTTAAAAATTCAACCTGCTGAACAGGCTAATAAATAACAAAAGACCGATCACAAGAACAAAACGATGACATACTCAGTCCAATAGATACTGTACAAACTAATTACAGCCTCCTCTGCTCTCTGTCTCCGTTTGGCAAATCTCCATTTCGCTGCGCAAATTCGGCTCTTGTAGAAAGTTCACAGGTCGAGCGCAGTTTATAAATCCTTTCTTGGCATGTGTTTGGCTTTTACCAGAGCACACCTTGTTGTCCATTTGGCACCACTGCTGGTGGCATAACTTGTTGTCGGCGTGTGACATTTTGCTGTACAGAGCGTCCTCTACGTCACACAGCAGCATTTCCACTATTGTGTCTCTGTGAGTGTGTGTGTGTGTGTGTGTGCGTGTGTGTGCGTGTCTGTTTAAGCGCGGGGCTCCAGTTTGTGTGAAAGTTCAAAAAGCGTCTGCTGATTGTCGATAATGTGCAGGTAGTGAACGCTCGCCCTCACCTCCGCACTGTCGACCCCAATTACCTCGTTGCCTAAAAGACAAACACACACACATCAGTGGATTCAACACAACATACACACACAGTTACTACAAACAGACTGTATTACAGCCTTAGAAAGAAATAAAAGACTGTCTGGAAATGGTTGCTTGGAAACTGGAAGAAACTGACTCAGGTAAAAATGCAATACACTAACTCGGCTGCAGATGGCGACAAATTCCTCTCAAGGATTTGAAAACAGCATAAACAACAGCATCGAGCAGAAAAAACAAATATTTTTTAAATATTGTTTTACTTTTTGATGTCATGGCATTATAGATAGACACAAACTTCGAATGTGTAGTACATACATATATCTGACAGCTCCTTTATGGATTATAAACTACTGGACGTATATGATTTGTTTACACTGTGAAAAGTATATACCATATACTTAATAAGTACCTAAACCACCTTCAGCAACTCTGCATGATTGATATGTTTTACATTGGATGTCCTTCCTAACTACACTATAGAGTGATCAGAAGCAAGACTTTGAACCTAAAGACTCAGTTCAGTAAAAAAATGACATAACCCACCTGGCTGGTCACTTTGGCAGTGGCGAATCATTCTCACCGTGTCTGCAATCATATGCTGTTGGTTTAAGAGAACACATGTTGCATTAGGGTGACACTAAACAGGAAAGATCTCATTTGTTCTGGTGGACTGAAAACATCAATAGTTTTTCTTTTGTCCAAAACATCCATCTTTTTGCAAACCAAATACATTTCAACAGGCCAGTGTTTTACTTTTGGTGATGGTGGATTCACCACTCAGCATGTACTCTGGAAATACAGAGCGTTTAGTTTCATCAGTCAACTTGACAACAAATAGCAGATGGCGCCTTCATCAGCTGAAAAATGCCCATCTTTAACTCAGGCAGTAGTATGATATATTCACCACAGATGCAGCTTGCTATTGTTATAATATATTGCAGAATACTCACAAAACAGAAACTACAGAGCACAACAGTCCCTGCTTTTTTTAAGGGCCCTGGGTACAAAAGTGAATTTCCCATTTGTTTTCTCCACTGACATTTCAGAAAATGTCGTCTGAGCTCTAAGTAAGTCTGCTTTGGATGATTACAACATTAATGTTGTGATTTTTACTTCAAAATCTCACTGTTGCACTCTTTCATCGTCACAATACAAATATCCAAGTATCGTGACCTTGTTATCACCTACAGCGCACAGCTGAAGTCTACAGAATAAATCTAGAGAACCAGAAAGGAAAAATTCCTCAAATGTCACAGGGAATTGGTTTGAGGCACTGAAAGACATTAAAGAAATGACTCAAACTCACCAACTTCTCAAAGTTGACCAAGTTGTCATGGAAGGTCTTATTTCCCTCGTGGATAAATGTGATATCTAAAAGCAGAAGACAGGCTTATTAGGGATTCATTCAGTGTGTGTGTGTGTGTGTGTGTGTGTGTGTGTGTGTGTGTGTGTGTGTGTGTGTGTGTGTGTGTGTAGGATTTAGAATAGGTACCTTTTAAGAGAAGAGGCATGAAAGGGATCTTAGGAGGTTTCATCCTCTTGAAGGCTTCTCTGTAGGCTTTGTGGTTCAGAGATGGATCCTGGAAAAAAAGATGGAGGAAAACAGAAAGCAGAGTAAAGAAAAGGAGGAGGCATTTAAAGGAATAGCACATTTTCATCTCTGCGTGTTTCTCTATCTCTGTCCACCAGGTCTCACCGTGATGAGTTCCAGCTCTGAGAAGAGCTTCTTGAACTTCCCCGGACATTTCTGCAAGGGAAAGCATTTGCTCAGAGCTGGACTTGAAAATAGGCATCGTAATGAACAGACTCAGTTGTGTTAAGACTTACCTCCCACGTTTGGTTGAGTCGACTGACAGCAGCTGTGTTAAGACCCATGATGATGGCAAATGCAGAGTTCAGATTTCTCTGGGCTTTACAGCTGTGTGCAACAGAAGCAGAAACATGTTATTAAAAAAAAGGAGATAAAGAAAAATACACTCTTCATTTTGTTTACATGACCACGTGTGTGTTCTGTTCTTACTGAGCTGCAATCTTGATAAACTTCTTGAGAAGCTGTACTCGCTTGTTGAGCGATACACACATGAGCACCTCGGACATGACCCACTGCTGGACCTCGTTACAGCGCTGCAGCAGGACTGAGAGCGCCGCCGTGTGGCCAGTGCCAGGAGCGCGGCTCAGAGTGTAGTACACCAGCTCTTGCTGCATGTTGACAGAAAGAAAGAGTGTGAGTGAAACACATCAAGAAACACACATCCTTGGGTGTGTTCTCCCTTTATAAACCAAATCAAAAACTGAAACAAAAAAAATTCACGTATGCGATATAAAACAAGGAAAGAAAAAAAGTGCTCAAATGTACTCTAGTACCAAATGGGAAAGCACGCAAAGATGGAGCCTGTGTCTCTTCATCTGTGCTATGTTTAAAGTTTTCACAAGAACAACACTTCCTGAAAGCCGCTCAGCTGCTGGCTGAGCTGTGCTCATGATCCAGGAAGTCTCGCTGAGCATTTGCTTATACTCTAATGCTTAAACTCCAGCAGCATCTGTCATAAATATGAATTTATTAAAAAATCCGTGCATACACCACATACATTTATCTGTATGAGTGGATACCTCATGAATGGATTTGAAGAGACTCCAGTCCAGGTGTGTGAGGGCAGCTGCCACATCCCAGGTGTTGATGCCCAGGAGTCGAACTGGCCTCCTGCTTAGCTCAGCACTGTCTGTTAAAGGAGGCTGTACATACAAACCCATAATAACAGTTAAATTATTGCACAGAAAGACAAGTCATGCACAAATGAAGTCCTATCAGGAGCACTATAGTCAATTTGCATCTGCATCAGTTAGTATGTGGCATTATGGCAACATCTGTTCTGGGACCTTTTCATTTATCAGCTGTTATAAACGCCGATAACGATAGTTCTGCAAATAGCTAATATCGCCCCACCAACAAATCAGTCAGGCTCCAGCCGGTAGGAAATTCAGACATAGATCTCACTCTGTGAAGATGACATGCCTTTACAAAGGGGTCCTGAAACGGCACTTTCCAGTCCAGCTGTCACTGTGGGGCAACCACACAATAATTGTGGCTCACACGTTTTCCTCTCCTACTGAGTCAGAGTTAATAACAATCACCAGGCCTGAGCCTCTCCAGTTTGCTGCTGCATGACTCATTGCAACACTGAAAATATGTCTGCTGGGGAAGTGAAATACTCATTTTCATGCCTGATTTACTAAGAAGGTGATACAGAGGCTAAATAACTAACTGTGTTTGCTGTGTTTTGCTTTGGACCTGCAAGCTGCAACTTGAGCTTCTTTTAAAGACTGAATGTTACAGAAAGACACCAAATGCAGTCATTTACATACCAAGATCTCAGTAAGATCCCTGCGACAGGCCACAAGCTTTCCTTGTGGGGTCAGAGACTCCGAGTACACACAGTCACTGGGCTGTAACACCCTCCGCTCTTCAGAGACAAACACAGACAGAAGGAGAGAGATGAACGAGAGCCAAGAAAATATATCAGTGATTCCCAGCTAGGAGGACTTGTACAGCTATGTTTGAGGAGCCGGTCAGGCAGCAGGAGTAAATCCTTCATATTGTTTATATTAGGAAAATATCTTGACTATATGTTCTGCTTGAATTGTGCTTGAATCGCATTTACCTCCAGTGTGCAACACCACGGCGAGCACCATGTCCTCTTCTGCTCTGTCCATCTTCAGAGCCACAATCCGCAGAAGCTCATGGGCCTCCAGCGAGGGATGCGTGTGGACACTCAGGTAGGAGTCGGCACTCACGTACACGCAGCAAATAACTGAAAAACATGGTGACAGTAAATGTCTAAAATAAATGAATACTGAAATGCTGGAGAAAGATGCTGGAGAAAGAAAACTTCAGTTAGTTTTTGCCAAAAAATATGGTGAAAACACCATTTAAGCAATTTGCATGTGCAAAATCAAAATTACACTCCACAACTGTAATTATGCATAACTGTGTAGAGTTTGGGGCAGTGATTGTGTATGTCTGTGTCTGTCACTCACCCTCTCTGGTATCGGTCTGTGGACTGCGGAGCTGCAAACAGTTTTCCTTCAGACTCATATGCTGATACGTTTGTTTGCTCTGCGAGAAAAGCGGAGGACAAATGGAGATTTGAAATTCTTTATGTAGTCTGTGCTGGATGTTATTAGGCACTGATAGCACCTGTATTATCTCCATCAGCACCTACACTGCTTAAAGAAAATCTAAAAAGGTTGTTTCTGTGTGTTATTTAACAATGCAAAAATACAGATCCTCCATCTGTTTTAGCTTGTTGTGGATTAGTAAGAATAACTACAGTGGCCAATGTGAGGTCACTGACAAATATTTATTCTATTTTGTGGACTTTTTCTGTGTATTATTGAATGTAATTAATGCATATTTAGTGTACTTCCAAAGCCTGAATAATTTTTTTATATTTTGAAATATGTGACAGATTCTCTCTCATATCCATTTGTGTGTAATACCTTTTGGTTTGGAGGGCAGTCATCCACCGTGCTGCAAGAAACAAACACAGAAACCAGTGAAGGAGGTTACGGGTAGTCAAAATATTTTAAAAAGAAGCACCGTTATAGGCAGACAGATGAGTTTACACATCATCACATGCTTCTTTAATGTCTCTTACTGCCTGCGACGCAGAAGTTTCTGAAACTCCTTCAGGTCTTTCTCCAATGTGGGGAACTCGTACAGATCTTCTAAAACACACCTGTACAGAGTCTGACAGACAGAGAAAGGAAATATTATTAAAATCCATGATCACATGAGTCATGCTAAATACTTCTTGACTAACGGTAAAGGTTGTCTGACCCAGAAAAAAAAAAACAATGAATGTGTGTTAACCTCACTCTATTGCACGGCAGGCATAACAGCCAATCTTAGCTTTCAGTGTGAGGAACATTTCATAACCACATGTATACAAAGACTGACCTCAATGTAACATAACAACCAGGATCAGTCTGCACTGACTGTGTAATAAACAGCTGTGTATGTGCCATAGGTATCTAAACTTAGCTGTACGTCAGAACACGCTGATAAAATATCTTAGAAATATATAACCATACATATTTTGACCACTGATTTATTTCTGTTACTACTTTATGTTTTTGTTATAAAAAATACATTAAAAAAATACAGTTATGAATCCCCATAACCACAGTTAACTTAATCAGATTGTCTTGATTCATTTAGTCAAAACCCCAAACTGTTTTATTTGTAATTGTTTTATCGAAATAAATAATAAATATGGAAACATCAGTTTAACATTTTACATTTATCTGCTACTTTCTACTGATAATGTTGTACTTTTAAACACTTTTTAAACCCAGAAACTCAAGAGGAAAAAGAAAAACTATAGCACATTCTTTGTCTGATGCCTCAGCCTTTATTATCTGCTGATATTAATATCCATTACATATGCTTTTTCACCTCTTCTAAATAACTTAGCTGTTTATAACACATTTGTCTGGATGCACATCAGAGCTAAAAATATCAGTTGTATCAATTTTAGGTCAAGATTACACTTTGACTATGTGGGCAAAAGTCGTTTGCAACACCATAATCTTTGAATTCTGGTGTTTTAGGTCTCATTGCCACATGTGTATAAAAATCAAAAACCTAACCAGGCAACCTGCCTTTACAAATATTTGTTTAAAAAAAGTTTCGCTCTAAAGAACTCAATGAATTTGAGCAGAGTACTGTGATAGGATGTCACTGTCGTAACAGGTCAGCTCATGAAATTTCCTCTCTCCTAGATACTCCACAATCAGCTCTAAGTGGTATTATAACAAACTGGAGGTGATTGGGAGCGACAGCAACTCAATTACAGAACGGGGTCACCGAGTGCTGAAACGCATAGTGTGTAAAAATCACCAACGCTCTGCTGACTCAGTAACTGCAGAGCTCTAAATCCCTTTGGTGTTAACATCAACACAAAAATTGTGCACCGGGAGCTTCACGGCATGGGTTTCCATAGTTGAACAGCTGCTGTAGGTGTAATGTGTATGTGGCTCAGCACAGACACCAATGCTGGGTATAGACTGCCACATTCCTAAACACATACATTCTGTTTAACTCCTTTACTTCCAGTGTGATACTTCCTGCATCACCAAGTGCAGTACTTAAACCTATGCCTGGACATGCCACAGAATAAGTGACGCGACTGAATTAGCGCTCAGAACTTGCAAGGATCCACACAAACACACACGCATCTCCAGACGCCTCCTTATCGTTGTCATTGACCCACTGTAGCCTCCAGTCCCTATTCCCCTCTCGTTCCTCTGTTACTAGGCAACTATCACCTGGGTTACGCACTCCATTTGAGATTATACCCATGCCAACCCTACCACTTTGGTTTCCATGGCAACCCGGCACCGAGCAATGGAGCCGTCAGGTTACGGAGGGACAAGTGATGGGCGAGTATATGTGTGTGTGGGTGTGTGGGTGTACACGTTTGATTGTGTTGTGTGTGTTTGTCTGTTTCCCCTTCGGTGTCAGAGACATCCCGAGTCGATGCAGCGAACCATGTGAAAATAACAAGAACACAGACAGACACAAGCAGCATTTGTGAAGGAAAATGTGACAGTTATGGGAGGTTATGTGACACTTAGGATTCTGTGTGTGTGTGCTTTCAATCACTACCATGCCCTGTGTGGATACCCATCCATACGTGATATAAACTGAAGAAGCTTCCAGATTATAATGTGGAATAAAACATAATAATTGTACAGTAATTGTCACTGTTATTTTGGATTCTTCTGTGAAGTCATAAAAAACACATCTCACGATACATTCAGAAACTCCTGCATTTTATTATTTGCCAGAAGGATGAGATGAATCAATTAAAGAAGGATTTGCTTGTGGGAGAAGGCAGGAACGCCGATCAGTTTATCATCATGTGCAGCAAGCGCACGCATGTGCACAAACACACATACACATCCACAAAGCTCCTTATCCTTTCTAAAAAGCTGATGTCCAGTCATGTAGAACTTAAGGAAGGACAACTTCATTTAGAAGACAGGGAGACAAATGAAGATGAATGAGCCTTTTGATGTTCTTCAGCGATACGTTTAAGAGAAGACAACACTGGATCAAACTCAACATGTCTTTAAAACTATAATCAGAAATAGTGAAGAAGGCCATACCTTCATGAAGCTCCTGACGTGCTCCTCTTCCTTTAGGAAATCCTTATAAAGTCTGCTCCAGTGGGAAACAAGCTGCAGTACTTTACGTTTCCTGAAGAGGGCATCTTTGCCCTCCTCCTGGCCCCTGCAGCGTGCGGTGCTATAGGTGACTGTGGTCAAGGAACAACAAAGGAGAATATGGAGTCTGAAACGTGTGTGTTAATATGACTGTGTTTGGATCAATGCAGGGTGTTCCTTGTAAGGATATTGTCCCAGCAGGGCCTGACAGAGGTCATGAGTGGACATGAACACCAGATACGTTAACAGGAAATCATCCAGCAGCATTTCTGAAAAACAGAAAAAACATTGTTAAAAATCCAAAATCTTTACTTGGAAAGTGATCCAAGATCTTCTTATCTGTGGGATTAAGATGTGGAAAACCAAAACAAAGTATCTTATATTCTTCTGTCCTTCAATTAACTTCTGATTTCCCCAGATAAGCAGCAGAAGTTATATTCACTTTAAAAATCAATTACAGCTATTTGAGATACAAAAGAGAGGTCGGACAATAAATCTTCAAGCTTGAGCTCATTGTCCTATTTTCTTCTTTTACTTGCCCTTCGACTAGACTTAAAGCAGCAATAATCACATGTTATATGAACAGTGTCTCTTTATAGTCAGGAATCCAAAGATAATTATAACCCATTTCCACAGTTCCCAGCAAAGCATTTTTAACAGTACACATTAAACAATAATAATAATAATAACAACAATGATACAGATGGCTACATAGCAAACTACAACTCCAAACATTCACACTTCATTCTTCTCTCTTCCCTCACATGGAGATCTCCCCCTTCTGAGCCTGGTTCTGCCAGAGGTTTCTTCCTCTTAAAAGGAAGTTTTTCTTTCCCACCTACACAAAGTGCTCGATCATAGGCGGCTGTTTGACTGCTTAGAGTTTTCTCAAGAATACTGCAGTGTCTTTATCTTACAGTATAAACTGCCTTGAGACAACCATTTGGTGCATAATTAAACTTGGATTGACTTGAATTTGAATATTCTGGAGTTTAAAGTTACTTTCTTAAGTCACCAACCACTCCCACACAGTCCTGATGAAGCAGATTATTACTTTCTTTATTATTTTACCCAAAGCTGCTTTTTCCTAAATATTGAGCTATTTTTCTTTGTCAAGAGAATTTTTGATGTCTCACCAGGTTTTTGGGGTCCCTAAGGGAAAATTTAAACAAACCTATGACAATGAGCAGGTTTTTCTTCCTCTTGGCTCATTTTCCAAACAACTTCAAAAAAAAAACAAAAAAAACGACACAAATTTATCAGAGTGGAGCAAGCTAATGTGCAAGACAGATGCCAAGAGTGTGCCTCTGAGTGTGTGTGAGACTCAGCAGGTGATCAATGGGTAAGAACCAAATATAAACAGCCCTCGTGGCAGATGGGTAATGAGCCATTGTTGGTGCTGTGAGGAAGTTGCTGTGTGTGTGTGTGTCTGTGTGTGTGTGTGGTGTCAACTCTTTCCCTGGGAAAATGTGTGACCCACATATGACTCTGTCAGGCAGAGAGCAAAGAAATCAATTATAGAAGACCGAGCATAGGCTGAGGCATTAATATTTTATCAACGGTCTTTGCTTTAAAAATAAAAACACAACTCTCGAGAAATATTTTAAGCAGGTCTGACAGCACTTATCACTTTTTCAGAACCCCGTTCACTCACTTTCCCCACACTTCCTATTCAATCTGAGGAAGTGGAGCCCTTTCTTGACCATTTATCAGTTCTTTTCCTGTTTCCCACTCTCTGTCTCTCCATCCTAAAGTATCCCCATCTACCCCCTCCTCCACTCCACACCCCCCCATTTTTCATTTTCTCCTTCTTAGCGATTACATTTCCCCCTGCTACTTCTCTCCTCCTACATTCACCCCCTCCCAGCTCTCTGTGATGATAAATATCCATTTTCATCTTCAACATATGCCCTCTGCGTTTACCCGCTGGCACACACAAAGTCAAACACATGCGCTCAGACGCTGCAACACACATGCACACAGACACACACACAGCACCCTGATGAATAACTCATTGAGTTCTGACCTTGGGGACTTTA
This sequence comes from Oreochromis aureus, assembly GCF_013358895.1. NCBI lineage: Eukaryota > Metazoa > Chordata > Actinopteri > Cichliformes > Cichlidae > Oreochromis > Oreochromis aureus. The sequence continues at coordinate 17,155,085 of NC_052962.1, forward strand.
TCTCTTGTGAGAGGGAAAGGGGGGGGAACAAGAAGAGAGAGAAACTGTGTGTGTGCTGAACTAATCGCACTAATCTGCTGCTGTGTTTTTGTTGCGTCTGTGTTCTCTTTGTGCGTGCACGGTGCACGGTGAGGGGTGTTTGGGGTAATTGCTGCGGAAGCGTGTTTGAGCCTGTTCAACATGCTGCACGGTTAAGCCACCTAAAACGGCACACTGATGCACTCACTCACACATACACGCACACACACACATACACATATGTGCTTATTCAGGCAACACCAACCATAAAGCAAAGGTAGACATAGACACACACACAGATGGGGAGAAGATGAAGATAAATTCTGCATTCCTACTTCCTCCTTTCCCTGTGCTGTCATAAAAAAAGCAAGTGTTTTCTCATTTTCACTAAATAAATATCAGACAGAGCTCCTCCACAAAGACCATCTCAGTCCTCTCTCACTCTCCTTCTCTCTCTCCCACATTTATCTCTCCGTCTTTCTTCGTTTGCTTCCTGCAATTCAGTGAGATGGCTCCCTGTGGACTGTTGGGAACTGGTGGTGCTGAGGGGGCTGATGCATAAAGGCGCCTTGTCTAGAATAGATGCTAACAGACAAGTGCAGGGTTTTATAAAATGAATGCCGGGACCCAGACCTCCCTCTGTGATTAAAGCATTATTATAGTGGACCTGGGATCTGTGATGGCTCTGAAATGTAATTAGAAGGAAAGAAGTCAAGACCCATTGATATTTAAGAATGCCAATTTTTCACCACGATTTTAGTGCTTTCTAAATTCAAATATGATAAAAGATTAACTAATTACATCAAGGATTGCAATGATTTCCTGAGTAAAACATTACTGCACTATAAAACAACCCATAATGTAATAAGCTAGACTTAAGGTGTGTGTATATGTGACATGACAGTTAACAGTCCACTGAAATCGTTTGCAGCACAACTGCCTAAAGCACTCCGTGGCAATCATTTCACAAACCCATTAGAGCATTTAACCTCCTGAGTGCTCCTCATATTTGTGGCCACTGACATGGCTGAATGAATGCACATACACGCACACCTGGATATGGTTCGAGGGCTGACTCATGCAGCCACACACAGGCTCAAACACAGCAGGGAAATGCTCATACCTCACAGGTCTGCCCCAACTTCGGGGAAATTAAAAGAGACAGAGAGGTCGGGGCTGGGTTGTGTTGTAACTTGTGCAGCTGGGAAACAAAGTCCTTGGCAAGAGGTGTGGGGCCTCATTTAACACAAGATACTAAGACTTGTGTTACAACTAAACTCTACACCTTTATGTTTATGCCATTATGTAGATGGTTCTTCACAAAGACATGCCTCTGACTACAGCTTCAAGGACAATCAAATGCGTGTGTTTGTGTTTACATGTCTCCAAACTCACCGCTCTCCTTGTTCTCTGGTGCCCCTCTTTGGTCATCCAATCGCAGATCACTTAGCAGATGCTCCAAAATCTTGAGCGGCGTTCCGGACACCACCACATACCTGCAAGATGAAGAGTTGCAGGTATCTTCCTCATTATAGCAAGAGGACCAAGTACCACTTCTGTTCCTCCACCCTCCCACCCTGCTTTCGTCCATATTCTCCTCCGCGTCGTCGTCATCAATGTAGCGAAAATGGGGAACATTAAATGCACACATCTCTGACTTGCTCCCATCATCATCATGACTATCCTCCTCTTCATCGTCATCGTCTTCATCACTATCTTCATCTAAATCCTCCTCTGCCTCTGCAAGCGTGACTAGCTCAGAGGTCATCTTCATATCTAAACTATTCCCAGTTCAGCCCTGTGAGGGTCGCTCATTCTGGGTGTAAACTGCTCTGCTGTCTGCTCCTGTCAGCCGAGAGCTCCAGAGATTGAAACCCTCTCTCTGACAGCTCCTACAGTAACTCTGACAGAGAACCAACGTCTACGGAAAACACTGAAAACTGCTTACACACAAATACACACACCCACTTAACCTGCCTGTCACTGACACTCCCTGCATTGTGCCTTAGGTCAAAGACTGTGGTATGTTGCACTATGTGTATTCAAGTCAAAGAAATCAACTTTGAAGAGCTGCACTTGGAAAGGAACACAGATGTGTAATTATACATACAGTATATGATCCTAAAACACACTGATATGTGGAAGGAAGTAAACCAGTCTTATGTGATCTTTTTTCCTCTTCCAGCTGAAAACAAAAAGCCATTCTCTCCTTCCTGCACTCTGCCAGAAGCCAAAGCATACATTATCCTAGACAAACACACACACGCCCACAGATTTTTGACAGCCCTGCTGATATTCTGCTTGCATATGCAAAAGTGTGTGTCTGCAACTTGATATTCCAAAGAAAAAAAAACTAAAAAAACTACACAGGAGGACTATAATTATCTTTTCGTTGCCATTGTTAGTCTGGAAGGCCCTCATTATGCAGGAGGAGGGACCAACCTCTTGTCGCAATCCTCCTCTCTGGACCCGCCCCCGGACGATGTTGGTGAGGGCCTGTCTGATGGCGATGTCACTGATGATGTCACTCTCCGCAACACCAATACGTCCCGACCTCTCTCCTTTAGACAAACCCTTCCTACTGCCTCCTAAAAGAGAAAATGTGAGAAAAATAAAACACAAAGTCAAGCAAGGACAAAACTGCTGGAAGGCGATTAAAGGAGTAGATGCAAGATTTCAGACAGAACAGGGAACAATACAACGCATCCCATGTGACTTTCTTACATACTCTGTAGTGGATTTGGACACTCTTTGTGGTTTTTGCCAACTTTGTTTATTTCCCATCTGCTTTTACCAAACATTTAAGCAAATCAACGGCCTCCTTTAGCTTATAACTGTGGTCTCTAACGGCCTCCTTTAGCTTATAACTGTGGTCTCTATGTGGTGTTCAATAAATAATATAAAATTAAAGTGAAAGATACATTTAAAACAATAATTATATAAAATATGGTTTGTATGATTCTATTAAAGAGAGCAGCTAGCATGCAATTCTAGTTTTTGTAAACCTCTCAGATATTGCCCTTATTATGCGTTTCTCCAACACATAAGCAGACATACTCACACCTCAGTTTTAGTCCACACTTTCAGACACTGCCTGTGTTGGCAGCGTCAAAGGGACGGATTGCATTTCCTCTGCCTTTAGAAAGATTTCAAGAATTATATTACAATGAGGACATCTATGAATGTCAGCTTTAAATGATCTGCGGCTCCATAAATGTGCAGCAACTTGATCCACGACTCTGATACACGCATACGCAGACTCCTGCTATGACAGTGCAGTGTAACAGTAACAGAGCTCCAGGTGAACAAAGGAGCACAATAAGAAAGAGCCTGAGGAGAAGAGAGAAAAGCAGAGGAGAGAGAGAGAGATCAAAGGAGCAGGAGGATAGATAAAGAAGCGACGTCTCTCCTCCAGATGCTCGCTGCAGTCTCTGTCGCAGCCAGAAGGACTGAGCAGCAGTCACAACTGACACAGAGAGTCAGTGCAAGGCTGTTTTTTCTCGTTAGCTGGCCATAAAATTAACAATTTAGATGTAACATTTCCACTGACTGATAAAAAATAACCAAACCTCTGAAAACAACACTAACCAGAACTAAAAAAATATGCTACGCTTCATAAAAGTGTGAACAACGCACTAGATAGTAACTGCTTTTGCAACGATCTGTATCTAAAGTGAAAATATAGAGATTTCAGCTGAAGCTGATTGAAATCACAAACACACATACCTGTATAACATTTAGGAAAAGAACTGAGACAAGTTTGCAGAGAAGCAGAGAGCAACACACAGACATACACCATCTCTGGTATTGTATGATGAAAGGATCAGTCTGATCCCAAGAGACAGCAGGTGGGATCTGACTTGTGTCAGACAAAACAATATGCCCAAAGTGTTGTGTGTGCGTGTGTAGAGGTGTTTGTGTGCAGACATGTTTCAGTGATTCATATTCTATGGGAGTGTGACACAGATGTGCAGCAGCAGCCATCATATCCAGTGTACTGTAGCGTGTCTAATTCTTTTTCTAAAGGAATGATAATTGCTGGTTGATGGTACCTTTACACCCCCTCCAACATGTTAGAATAGTAGACTCTATCTTGGCTGAGCACCTGAACAGACAAAACCAGAGGTATTCAACCCTCACACTTCCACGTTTAGAGCTCGTACTGTGATAAGCCAACATGAAAATAAATATTTCATTGCACTGTTTTTTGGGGGATTTTTTGCTTAGTTCTTCTACTTTATATAACATTAAGTGTTACCTTAAGACCCCCAAAACACTTAGCAACGTAATAACTTTGATATAATTATTCTATACAGAAGAAACTTGAGCACCACCCCCTAACTCTTGTCAGGCCCAAAACATTCATACCAAAATAGCAAGGAATGCAACTCTGAAATCCCCTAGGGCTAAACTTTATCTAAATTTGGAGATAAACACAAACACTAAACTGAGTTGAATTCACAGACCGGAAAAGCAGACAAAAACACCATCCACCTGTAGAGAACAGGGACTTTCATAAAAGGACATAGTCCTAATGACATGATGTTTAATTTCCTCTATAACATGCTAAAAATAATCATACAGAAGGGTTAACAACACAAAAATGCAAAAAGGATATTAGCAAAGCAGTGACAGCTCATCTGACAAAACATCATTAATCACATAATGGCCTGGCACAGACACCGCGCCCAGCGACCCTGATGTGGTGCCGAGATAACAAGTTTGGTGGCCTAAGGGTCTAAAGGGGACACGCCACTGAACAGAGACTGGGATCGGCTTTATCACGAGTCCCCCTTCTCTATCTGTGTTGACTCTTCCTGTCACTCTGCACCATCAGATATATAATAAAGTGCTCTAGAAATACACTTTAAAAAAAAGAGACCCATTATGTAACCAATTACAACTACTGTAAAAACAAAGGAGAAGAAAATGTTCTGCCTTCCTGATTCAGTAGAAAGCGGTTGATCTTTCCGACAACACTTACATTCTTTACACAGATGCCAAGGAAAACAACTCTGAGCCAAGAATGGAGGAAGGCAGTGAGACAACACACACACACACAGTCAAGATCAAAAAGCTTTCAGAAAATGCAGCAAAGTGAAACTTGCAGCATTAACACTTGGACAATAAGTAACATGCACACAACACCTCACATACGTGTTTACGCCGTAAGAATAAAGTGCAAACGGCAAAATGCAAGAAAAAACGTTTAATGTAGCCATGGAAAAGACTCAGAGGCATGAAAAAGTAAAAATATACAAAAGGGCACTTGTGGAGAGGATAGGTCAGAAAGTTATGCAATAGAGAAAGACAGTGAGAACAAAAAAGGAACGATAGATGAAAGGCAAGAGCCTGGGAAGTAAAGTGAGGGACACAGAGGAGTGTGGGAGAAAGCAACATTTACAAAAGACAAAAAAAACAGAAACATTTTAATCAAGCTGCCGTGCGTTTTAGCAAAACATCTGATATGAAAGGAAAAAAGGGGATTTCAGGCAGTTACACATCAATGACAAAGAGAGAGCTTTACAAATAAATAATGGATCTGTTTCAATGTCTCTTTACTTTACTGTCTACTAATAACAGCAACATAACAACCACTAATGCATAGATAAAAAAAACTGTAGGTAAAAACTGTGGACATGACATTTCTGAAATGTCTCGAAGGCATGAAAAAAGCTTCTGACATTTCTTTAGACAGTCACTTGTTCTCTGCTAACAGGTGTATCGGTCCGTTTCCTCCTGTTCTTGTTGCTCCTTCCTCAAACCATTTGTACTTCCAGCTCTCCTGCGTTCACCCAATTTTTCCTGTCCCCCCGCTCCCTCGCCCCCCGTCTGTCTCCAAATTGTGCAGACTTCATGCTCGAAAGGTTTGAGAAGTCGAAACAGAAAATAGAAAGCTCGGAAACCTGGGGACACGCTGCACTCGTCACAGGGTCAAAGAGTTAAATCTGAGTGTGAAAAATGAAGGATATATATATTATATAAATATAGCTTTGTACAGGATTTGAAAGTCTCTTTTACCCTCACTGTTTCTATCAGTTAGTCACACACAGACACACAGCATGACGTAATATTGTTCAGAGGAAAGGTGGATGCCCATGCAAAGCCTAAAGGAAGCACTCTCTGTTCCTTTCCTGTTCCTACTAATGTATGTGTGTGTCAACACTGGCCAAGCCATATCTTTGTTATGATAGCTCTGTGCCTGATTCCTGGAAATAATGGATAAGAGTATAACACACAATGCTTTTAAGTCAGCAGCACACAGATAGTATGTGCAACCACACATAGTGGGACACACATAAAGCATTAATGAACCCTTTGTGTAGGTGGACCTCTCGAAACTTCTGATGCTGATTAAATGTGGAAGAGTAACAAAAATGCAAGTCAGAAATGACTATTGAGAAATGGAAAAACCCAAAGCAATGCAATGACACAGGAGTTAAATCACTATGGAAACAGCCCACACTGGTTTGTCAGAGCTTATCTGTTACAAAAAAAAAAGAAAATCACCATGACAACCCAGTAAAAGGAGAATGGTTTCTGTTGTGTATCGAGCTGGTCGTCTAGCTTTGGTTTCTGCTAAATTCTGCAGCCTAAGCTGAACGATGAGCTGAAATAATAACACCTACGAATAAAAGGCCAACTGAGTTAAATCAAGATAGCAAAGCATCTTTGTTTCAAAATATGTTTTTACTCATTTATTATGTTGTGTGGCTTGAAACTGACACACGTATTGGTCACATGTAGTTTAAACTGCTTGCACTGTAGTGCTGTACAGCAACACCTGGGGATGTCACACCACACTTTTATGCTATAATATTAAAGGCAGGGATAAATCAAATAAGAAATGTGGCCAGTAATGCACCTTATACTGCTTGTGTTCTGGTATATGAACAAGTGCACTTTTCTTTTCAACACGATTTAGTCCATAAGTCACCTTAAATGTAAATTATACTTTGTAGAGAAAAAATGCTTTCAGTGCTGATGCGTCATTTATGTAAAGAAATCTTCTGTTTGACATCCTGGAATAACCAAACAATGTTCTGTTTACTCTGACAAAGTAAAAAATGGGCACGACTGCAGGATCAATAAACTACATGGGCGTTCCATGTAGGAAGTTTTTACCATGAATTTCTCCCAGTACCTCTATTTAAGCATATTACTTAGATAAAATATTGTTTCCTGATTATATCATGTTATCTTTGTACCAACCACACATAACATACTTGCATATAATCTTATAAACATCTGCTTGCAGTTCTACTAATAATTCATAAAGAAAATGTGCTTGAAGTATTTGAATAATCCTCATATAAATGGATGCAACTACTTGTTGTGAATCATCACCCGTCATCGCTTGTGATGATTTACAGACGAATACGAAGAAAAGTTTAATCTTCAACCCATCCAATTTCTTTAACGCTTATCTTATTCAGGATCATAAAGGGGACTGGAGCCTATTCCAGCTGTCTCAGGGCAAGAGACAGAAGGTTTATCCACATGTAACTACTTACAGTAACTTAAAGCTATACTGGCTCAGATTTATGTTACATGAGATAAACCCTTCAAGAGTCTAAATACAGATTTAATGATATTTATACCTAAAAGTTTAGAGCACAATGATTAGGTAGGAGTCCAGTTGATCTCTCTCTTGCATCCCTCCTTAAATAGAAAACATGATAAAGCAGCAATGCTCTTGTAAAATACAGTACATTTTTATTGTGTACGTTTTCAAGAAATGAAACTAAATTTATGCACACTTTAGAAAATCCCCAAGGCTGGGCTTCAGTCAGACTCAAACAGACACAACCACGGTGATGCAGGGTGAAATGTGACTGCATTTCCTTCGTTTCCGGCCCTCAGGTGTACTGTAGAGCAGGATTATACAGTACAATGCTTCACTAACACCCCGCTCATTATCAGCCCACTCTGACTCAGCCTGCCACAGGGCAAGCAGCACATGAACATACACATGCAAGCGCCCACGAATGATTATAAGCTCTAGCCAGCAAACTGACACACACACACATCCGCACGCACACACACAGTACTTGACAGCGTGTAAAAAGAGTATGAGATCACGATGCACTAAGCCATTATTAACACCCACATTAAATGAGCTACAGAACTGGTGTATGTTTAAAGTAAAGTGATCTGAATGAAGCCAAGCTCTGGGCGTCTTCAGTGATAACTTTAGTTGGCGTGTGCATGTCAGTGCAGAATTGTGCCCTCATGTACTGAGAAAAGGCCTAAAAAGGCCAGGCGTGCTGGAAAATACATGCATGCATGCGTGCCTATCCCTTAGGTGGACAGAACCACCAATAATGATGGTGCTGAGGAGGATTTACTCACATGATCCCTGACCTGAATCCATGAGTAACTCTGACCTGAGGTGTGTGTGTGTGCCTGCTTAAAAATGATGACAGTAATGACAGCATTAACCACATGACGTCCATTACTCTCCACTCACACTGAGCATGCAGCCACAACTCTGTCTGCAGATTACATGGTAGGAGTTCACAAGACAACGTCAGCAATCCTGCCGATACTATAAGATGTACTATAATATCAAACTATAGCACTCTCTACTCACCGCCTGGTTCCTGTCGGGTAGACGGTAGTTGTGGTTCTGCAGCAGCCGACAGCCGTCTTTGGCCAGCCGCTGAACGGCCTCCAGCCCGAGCCGGCTGGTTAGCTCCTCACGGCCGCACACGGTGCCCATCCCTCCACCGCCGCTGCTGCTGCTGTCCCGCAAAGTACACACACCTCCCAGCTGCAACACAGGAGGCATGAAGACATATCTCAGCCCGCAGTCCCAAGACATTGTAGAAACACTCAGAGTATTTTTGATGAATGGAGGTCAACAAAGTTGAGTCATAATCCAGAAACACACTAGAAGTTTTCTGTTGCCCCTATATAGCCATGTGAGTAGGATAAGAAAATGTGGTAATCCTAGCTCTCTCTATCTAATCTCGTTCTCCCTGTTATTATTACTTGTCTCTTTATTCTTTTCTATCTATTACATTCACTAATTCCTTTTTATCTGTTGAACTCCTCTTTGTCTCAGTCTGACTGCTCTGTGTCAGAGGATCTGGCGGAGAAGGAGTGAGAGTGTGTGATTAGTAGTATAAGTGGGCGGGAGTGGGTGTCTGTGTGAGAATAGTGTGCTAGGGTGCAAGTGTGGTGTCTGTCTCCTCCCCTCTATAGTCAGTACAGAAATCTGCTACTGTCCTGGTAGTCTAGCAAGCAGATAAAATAAAAAAGCAGATGAAAAGGAATGTATAACACTTTGGTCTTAAAAAAGGAAAACGAAACAGGAACATATTTCCCTGAAATAGCTCAAGGATTCTGGAGAAACGAGTGCTTCTGTCCCTAGATATACCTGACAATAGAAAACATTACTGTGTGAGTGTGCTCCCCAGGCTGCTAGTATGATGGTTATCACCAGTGGCTGGTAGCCTGGTCTGTTTATTTTCCTTGGAAGAGAGATAGAAAGGGGAGGGGGGTATGTTTCATTTGGCTGGGGGTGGGTGGGTATCCTTTCCTGTGGGCTCAACTATCCCACGGTGCCATGTTCCAATAGAGGGTAACACACACCCCTGCAGAACATCGCTCATTTTTGTTTACTAGGAAAACACCCCCCTTCCCCCAATGGCACCACTTATCTGGCAGAATAGCCACGTACACATAGACATTATATCACAACCCCTGTGCCATGTCCCTTACTACTTCCTGCAAACCTGCTTTCAGCTTCCTGTCAAAGACACACCAAGATAAAACGTTGTCGACTGCGTGTACTTGAATTGTCTGCCTGTTTCTTTGAGTCGCTTTAATTTTTCTATGATCTTCAAGTGTTTAAGCTAAATTAGAAAGCGCTATATTTTAGTGCCTTTTGAGTTTAACAAAATATCTGCATAGGTTAAAAACAAAATTGTACGCCAAAGGAAATGAAAGTTGAAATTCACATTGTTATCCTATACATTTTGCAGTTGTTACATACATTTTGTACTTGTTTATTGTAACATGTAACACCTATGTTACCACTACAGTCTGCAGCAGCTCCTAAACAGCTCCTGCAGGATGAATGTAATGTCTGGATCAGATTCACTATTCGCTGTATCCACCTGGGTTGCATAGCAGTTTCCACAGCATTCACGACTGTACCAACACAGTGAGAAGTCCTACATCATTTACTTGTAAATGTACATTAGTGCCTATATTCATTTGCAAATGACTCTAATTCATTTAAATTATGCACTTCATTTGTTCCTGGTAATTAAAGCAAAACTAGTTTAATGCGTTTGTAGTCAGTGAGAGGCAGAATGAGGAATGAGAGTGGAGCAGACGATTCCTCGTTAAGAACAGCTCTACTTCGAAGCGGCTGAATTCACAATGTGTTTGGGCTCATTTGGATATTTTCTCTTTTTCCTCGGCCAACAAAACAAATATGAAAATTTGAGCTTGTCTCATAAATAGCTTACTATGTTAGCCAGAACTCACTTCCAAGCTGCCAAAATCCAGATAACATGACATATTCAAACAAAATAACGCTATGCGGTTAGACTTTGTGGATTGATATTTAAAAGGAGGGATCAAGAGAGTAAAAAGAACGTGTCACTGTCAATTAGCTTTTCAGTATATGTGAAATATAAAAGTCCACAGAGGAGCAACAACTGAGCTACAACAGCACAACACAAACACATACTAACAACATCCGGTGAACTGAAGAAGTTCTAATAGAATTGCTGCAGTCAGAAGCAAGATATAAATATGTTTAAACATTTTCTCTCATTTTGACTCTTTAAAGAATACTTTATCTGCTTTAGTCCTCTAAATTTTTTGATCATCGTTTAAACTGAAAATAATAGAGACATCTAACACATCACAAGGCAACAAAACAAGCTGAAGTGCAACAAGCCAAAAACTAAAAAGTGGAAGTAAAATGTGAAGTGATCCGTTGGCTCTGTGTATGAAATAGTTTATGTACATCTAGGAGGGATGGGTCAATACAAAGTGCCTTTTTACTATGATGAAGCATTTCTGTCTTGACTGCAGTAGTCTCCTCCAGAATGTCTCTATGCATGGGGCACGAATGGTCACTAAATGATTATCTGATTACCAATATCACAAGCTTAATATGCTACGGCCTTTGCAGTCACCCCAGATGATCCCACCTAGGAGAGGCTTAGGACCAAGATGTCAGGCTAATGTATTTTTAGCATTTGATAGACACACATATTTATTATGAGAGGGTGAATAGCTCACCATGCACTTTCACATGCCCTCAAATTGTTGTGACCAGACAAACTAGTTGTATCAAACTGTACTATCTACAAACTACACTTGCATCCTCCAGGCAAACTTGACAACAACTACTTCTTTGTGATATCTGCAGCTGTCCATGTGCATGTCTTCAAGCACGTATAATCCCAGCCTTAGACAGTGCTCTAAACCACCATCATCAAAATACCAACTAGGGAATAACCTTCAGGAGAATGATGTTTCTTCCTCCACAGGAAGAAACACCAATGCTAAAAAGCACTGAAGCTATTCTAGTGGTGCATGATGACCCAGCACCTCACTACGACGCTATATGGATTTTCCTTTAATCTGTCACCCATCCATACACATTACTATGTGTGTAATTGTGTTTAAAAGCTGTTCTTCCTCCCGTTTTCCTGCTCTTTCTTCATTTCTCCGGTGTATCCACAGAATGAATAATTGATAGAGAGAAAGAAGTTCTGGCTCTACATAGTTGGGACCAAACTATGTAGAGCTCCCTCTGCTCTGACCCTGTTTTCTACATTCAACCACGTGTACCACTACATAAATTCAACCTGCAACCTTTAAGAGAAAAAAATAAATCGAGCAAAACAATTATCATTTTTATCTCTTCATGTTGGAGGGGATCTGTGTTTGAGCTGAGACTTTGTGTTGTTGCATTAGGGTTGCAAGAGCTACTAGAATGTGTTTACTGTGCCCTATTTAGACACTGAAATAGCTTCTTCAGAGTAATGCAACAAGAACGCAAACTGATTCGGCTGTAGGCCTACTTCAGGCAAGTGCAAACTGTCGAAGGAGCAGATTTCTTTTTTAAATGAAATGAACTTTGAAAAATTAATTGATGGACAAGACTATGGTTAAAAGAAAAAAAGAGGGGGTTAAAGACGTTTTTGTCTGTGTGTGTTACCGGACTGCTCTCCTCGCTGGGCGTTCGAGGCTCCTGGTGGCTCGTCTCTGCTGTCTCAGAGTCCTGCTCTGACACTGTAACCAATCAAACAGCAGCACATTAACGCGTTTCTTCTTACAACATGACATTGTCCTTTTCATTCTGTCTTCTCACAGTGGAAACGTTGAAAAGGTAACACACACACATACGCATCAACTAAATGTACTTACAAGCTTTACGTGTCTTTCGCGCAAGAGCAGCCGCCAACTCACTTTGAACCTATAAGAAAGAAGATTGAAGATGTTACACCACAAAAACATACACAAACATATCTGGTGAACTATAACACAATCCAGTTTTCACTTTTCAGCTTCAGGATTATGTGTTTATCTCATTGGATGATGATAGTTATTGACCCTGCCACACTGACCGTAGAAGTGAGTCTCTCAAGAGCTTTCATCTGAAGGATCTCACTGCAGATGTCCCTGTTGCCTTCAGAGTCTTCCTCTGACCTTGGAGAGACAGAAACACCTTTACTGGTAACTAACTGGTTCATAAAGTTTAAATAAAACACCCCACAATGACAAAAGTTTCTTCTTAAAGTTCTCACTACACTGCCCCCTGGTCTAATAAGAAAAGAACTACAGCCAGATCCAAATTGGTTCTATTCGTCTGAATAGCAGCGATATTGGTACATCACCACTTTCCTATTTACTAAATTAAATAAGCTGACTTTGTTGTGGTGGAACCTTATTATATTATAATTTTACAGTGACTTCATTAAGGTGGCACAACAAGTTCTCAAACACCAACCGATGAGAAATCTCACTGTAAAATGACGTGAAAGTGCACAAGAATTTTTCGTGACCTTGTTTTACCTGTATTCAAAGTTGCCAATTACAATTAAATAGAATTTCTGACATAATTGTTCAATAAAGCTGATTATGAATGCTAAACATTTTTAATGAAAATTAAATGAAAACAAGACTGTTAAGGTGAAATCGGGGGGGAAATTCTTATTCCCTAAAGTTGTACCTGCCCATCTAGGTAAGGTAAGGTAAGGTAAGGTAAAGTTTATTTATTAAGCGCTTTTCATAGACAGGTAGTCACAAAGCGCTGCACACAGAGATTTAAAAAAAAATAAACAGTACGATAAATAGCAAAATGCACAATATACACAATATAGAGTTTAAATGTAAATTAAAAATATAAAAATGTTTAAAAAAAAAAGCATTGGTCAACAGAAAGCTTGTTTAAACAGTAAAGTTTTTTAACTGTTTTTTAAAGGATTCCACAGAGTCAACCAAACGTAGTTGTAGAGGTAGACTGTTCCACAGCCTTGGTGCCACAGACTGAAAGGCTCTGTCCCCATCTGAGTTACCATCCTGTCTTTATAGTTCCTCAGGGTCTGCATGTTTTGTATTAGGAACTTCTCATCAGCCCTTTCTCTTTTTCATGTGGTTTATGCAAAATAGCTCTGAGACACACCCTTCTGTTGAAGTTAGAGTGGCCTAGTGTGTGTGTGTGTGTGTGTGTGTGTGTGTGTAGGTACTGGCAGTGAGTACATCGGTTCACAACATATATAGGTGTGCAGCTCTTGTTGAGGGTTTTTTTCTAAAAGTGCTCTGTGAATATATTTAGGTTTAACTTCATTTGTGTGTGTGTGTATGTGTGTTTTGTGTAAACAGGCGGTTGTTTTGGGGTAAACTCTGCAGTATAACTCAGTAATAATACAAGATTGCACTGAGTTTGCCTTCAGTAGCGACAGACTGCACCCGAGGGCCCCTCATCTAATATGTTCTCTTACAAAACCACTGTTTGGATTGGTCTCCCACATACTGCCTCACCCCCACATGACACACACATATATTCTCTCTGCCTCTAGCACACACACACACACACACACACACACACACACACACTCACGCACATACACACACACTCACACATATGCCCCAATTTGCATACAATTTGGATTTTATCAACAGGTGCCGTAGGCACTTGTAATAGTTGTAGAGGAAGGAAGATGAAGCCCTGTGTGGCTGTGTGTGTGTGCATTTGTGCTTGTGTGTGTGTCTACACTGTAATCTGATAAGGGAATGGTAGATGCAGAAGCAGGAGAGATGGTGATAACGCATAGCCTTCAGCCTGACACTTCAGCTTTGGCACGGACAGAGAGAGACAGAGGCAGGCAGGACATCAGATGCCTGGAAGGAGTGAAAACCTTTCCTTAAAGCGTAATTGGTCAGAATTACTAGTTTCTGTTAACAAACTCAGTGGAACAATAGGAGCAAATTATTCATTTTTGTTTGTTTCATACTTTACATTTTTATTACCCATAAAATCTAGAAGCCCATTACAAAACGAAGTCTATTCTGAGCCATGATAAATGCTAAATTTATTACAAACAGTGTCCTTAATTTTGTTTGCTGTTGTTCATTTGGTAATTTGGTGACTCACCATGAGCCTGAATGCACCAGAGCTGAAAAAGAGGTGCAGTAGGAGGTGTGTCACCGGTCATTAAACAACACAAAGCAGAAACTGATACGAGATTATGATGATGGGTCACCTCCTTGTTCAAATTGTATCAGAGTGCACGGCACAAAGAGCAGTCATGTTTTTTGCCAAACACATCTTTGACACAAAGTTCTTCAGTCAGAATAATACAACTACATAACGTAGACACTGCGTACACGCATGTAGCCATGATCTGCATTTTGCCAGTCTAACAAAGAAATAAAGCCTTTTTAACAAACTGCGACAGACTGAGTGTGAATCATAAGGAGGACGTGTTCTCTGGAATACGCTCCTCTCTAGCTAAAACCCTTCGCTATTCTGCGAGACTGGCTTTTTTGGCTTTACTCGCCTCCCTATTAAAATAGAGAGGGAAACAGATCGTCTACTGTATACCAGAGGACTATGCAAAGCAAGCAAGTACGTTTTCCCCTCTCAGGCGAACGGTGGCATATTTTAGCTCCTGGCAAGTCTGCCTCTCCTGCACAATACAGAGAACAGCGTTTTTCCACAGAAGGGGAAACCAGCAAAATAATTGTTATTGACAAACACCTCATACATCACACAGTAAAGTGTGTATATGGACTATGGGTTACAGTATATGAAATACACAGTGTCATGTGGGATAAGAGACGGATCCAGTGTCTAACAAATTGTTATTTTTGAAAGATTTCCTCCTTTTGTCACTTTTAGTGTTGCTTGTGATCTCAACTTATTAACTTTTTAAGCAGTTGACACAATATTGTGTAAATTGTTAAACTACTGTAGTGTAGATTGAGTTGCTCTTGTAATGCACTCCATAATATTCAAAAGGTAATGTTTAGTTTAAATCCTCAAATGTAAATGTAGCAGAGCTTATTATACTGAGTTACATCACACTGGGAAGATGCTCATATGCATGTCTCTGTGTCATGGGATTTGGCAGTTATATGCAGTTGATATTCAGTGCATGAGATCTGACATCTAGAGTAGCCAAGACAAATCACTGAAACTAAACGTTATTCTTCTATATGTTTCTATATAAGCAAGATTTACTCTTTATGTAATGTGAGGTAAAGCATTTGAAAGAATGATGCCAGTCTCTATTTTTTTATTGCTGTTGTAAAAAAAAAAAAAAGCTAATTAAATTAAAACTTCACTGACTTAATCAAAGAAAGATTCTTGTACGACAATATTGGATTCGCTCACGTCGCTTGGATGCATGAAGTTTAAACTTGCAATCTGCCTGAAACCATGACATTCCTGTCGATTTATAACAGTGAAAACTAACAATGAACTGACAAATCTCAGTGATGAAAATGTGCCTGAGAGCGTGTCATGTTGCTGAGACGCAGAGGTCCTTGGAGACAGACTGACAGTGTTGGCGTTAACTGAATAACATTGAATGAAAGTAGTAAACCTCTTCTACACATGATGCACCAGAGCAAGCCCATTTAATTAGAGACGTGTCCTTCTTTTGCTTTACTGAAGCAGCAATCACTCAATGGTCAGCTCAGGCTGTGCAGTCGTTTTAATTGTTCTCTTGTTAGATTAAACACTAAGACACCTGACGCAACGGTTCATGGGAGGTAGTCACAGCAGACTGCAATTTAAATTTTGCTGCAGCATTTTTTTTTAAATATGCATAATGTAATGTTAGGTGATGTTTTATTACAGTTACAAAGAGAATCAACATCAACTGAGTCACATATTTAACAATTCATCAGCTCACTTTGAAGCAACTAATAGAGTAACATCAGCTATTTTCGAGAACAGCTACAAATATTCTCTAAGAGGGGCGGAGGATGTAAGAAAGAGAGGAAGACAGAGAGAAAGAGCCTGCAGAGAAATGGCTCAACAGTCAAAGACAGACACAAAGTAGCAGTGCGAGAATCCTGAATGGAAAATCTCATTTCTGTCTGGTCTATAAAAAAACGAAATGGCTTCATTTTATTCAGATGCAGTTTCCAAAAGAAAATCTACAATCTATTTGAGCCAATATGGCACTACATCCATATTGATTCTTAGGACAGACATATTTACAGTCTTTTAAATATAAATGGGTGATTCAGCATGTTAAATATGGAATAAATTATATATTACTTTTTCTTTCTTAAATCAAATTAATAAACTCTTCCAGCACCTGGTAGGACTCTAAGTGCACATGTCATGCATTATTATGCATGGAAAATAACCGTACTTACAATACAATACATGAGAGTCACATTCAAATATGACATTCAATTCCCCCCGACTGTCTTTTTGTCTCTCTAGTGTCTCTAAATGCACCTTTTGACGTTGTTACTCAGAATTTCCTTGGCACGTTCCCTTGTTCCTTCGCACAAACACACACTGGTCCCTGCTTTTGTCTGACTGACACCTCTGCAGGAACCCCACACACGGAGCAACAAAGCAGGGAACTCTGGATGACACCACTCTGCATATTTGTTTTTGTTTGCGTAAGCGTGCATCAGAGCTCATCTCGCATATTTGAGCGATCGCATCATGCATCAGATTGTGTGCAAAGGCGATGGCTCATTTCTTCTAGGGATGCGGAGGTGTGTGCGCCAGCAACTGGATGCGTCTCTCACATAAGCAGATTGGGGATTTGAAACAGTGAATAGAGATTAAGTTCCTTGTTGGGATTTGAGGAAAATCTTAGACAGCGTGTGTATTTGAGTTGCAAGGTCAGATATGTACTTGCAAGGATTGCAACATTTCCGCCAAATCAAACACAGTCACATGTCTCTTTGCACAGTACATCAAATAGACAAATGACCTCAATCACAAATATAAACCGGAAGCCTGTCGCTTCAGCTTTGATATTTTATTAGTGCAACGAGCTTCCACTTCAGGTCAGTGGAGCTGTGGTATCTGTCACAAAGATGTTAGTGTCCTTTAAGTCCTGTAAGTTGTGAGGTGGGGGTCCCCATGGATCGGACACGTTTGTTCCCCATATCCTCGACTGGCTTAACATCTGGGGGGTTTAGAGGACAAAATCAACACCTCAAACTACATGATCTGCAATGCTTAGATAGGTGGTGCATGTCAAAGTAACATCCGCATGTATGCCAGGACCCAAGGTTTCCCAGCAGAAGGTTGCCCAAAGCTTCACACTGCCTCCGTGTGCATCCTGGTGCCAGAACGCACACGTACCCGGCCATCCACATGATTCATCAAACCAGGCCACTTTGTTTCATTGCCCCATGCATGTTCACATGCCCATTGTTGGCACTTTCAAACTGAGGACAGGATCAGGACAGGCATCCACCTTCCCATCAGAGCTAGCACTAAATCTGTTTGGAGTTTGACCTACAGTAACGTGTCTGTTGAATTGGACCACACAACTCAGTCTTCGCTCCCCACGTGCATCTGTGACCATTTGGCCACCCTTGACCATATCGCTGGTTTACCGCTGTTCCTTACTTGGACGACTGCAGAATCGCCACAACAATTTTGGGCCTCATCAAACTCGCTCAATTCCTTACACTTTCCAATTTTTTCTGCTTTTTTAGGAGATCAACTTTGAGGACAAAATGTTCCCTTGTTCCCTAATATAGTCCACCCACTAACATGGATCATGATGAATGTTATTCCTGATCAGTATTCATGAATTCTTGTATCTTTTATTCAAAATTTTATCTGCAAGAAAGTATATGAGGCCAATACTTAAAATACTATTTATGAATTTTAAGTGATTCAGTTTTACAACATAATCTTTCCAATACATAGTGTGCTTTTCTATAAATCCATACATGATCAGATTTTATTGGACACTTACGGACTATTGGCTCCACCTCCTGAGCGAAATTGGACATATGGAGCGAGTTGTAGGAGGAGCTTAACAGCCTCTGGCCACTCCCCCTCATTGTAACGAAATTCACAGGAGGGAGAGTCACACTCCTCAAAGCTGAACTGGTAGTAAGAGTTGGAGTCTGAAAACACCACCCGCTGGTCCACTGGAGAGACAACAAAGAGAAACACAAACACTGTGATGAAAGAGAAGCAATGGCACCTTTTAAAGCACATATGCTGGCAGCATGCTGAAAGGGGGAAAACACAAAGGGGCTTTTTTGCCTCCTTTTGTATCCGAACCATGTCGTCTCATTAAGCGTGTAATATATAATTTATAGTTCAAGTGTATAAATATGATCAAAGATTGTTATGCCTAAATCACAATCAAAGCTATCAATCAGCCAGGTACGCGCTGAAGCATTTCTCAAAAGAAGTTGCCATGTGGCACGTTGCTGTTCTGTTTATTGATTATTATTTAGTGCCATTGTAGAAATAAACATTATACACTCAGTGGCCACTTTATTAGGTACACATTTTAAACTACTGAATTTAAAACAGCCTCAAATTGGAGAAGTAAGTTGATTTAAGTGACTTTCAACGAGACACGGTTGTTGATGCCAGAAAGGCTGAAATGAGTATTTCAGAAACTATCGATCTACAACCATCTTTGGACTTTACAGAAAATGGCCATGAAAGAGAAAATATTTAGTGAGTGGCAGTTCTCTGGGTAAAAATACGAGGTTGGTGGAAAAAAAAAAAGACAAGAGTCCTTTAAGCTGATAGGTAGACAACAATGACTCAAAAAAACACTCAATACACGCAAGGTATGCAGAAGAGCATCTCTGAAGACAACATATCGAAACTTGAGTTGCACATGGGCCACAGCAGCAGAAGACCACACCGAGTGCCAAGAAAATAAACTGAGGCCTAATTCACACAAACTCGCCAAACCTGAACAAAAAAATGTAGCCTGGTCTGACGAGTTTCAATTTGTGCTACAACACTGAAAAAAAAAACATGACTCCATCCAGCCTTGTGTCAACAGTTTAAGCTGCTGGTGGAGGTTTTGGAGCATTTGGAGCTTGGGCTCCTTATGTTCCAACTGAGCATCGTTGAAACACCAGAGTCTACTCTAGTTTTGTTTCTGATCATGTCCACCAGATCTCAGTCCAATAGAGCACCTTTGGGATGTGGCTGAACAGTAAATTTGGATCATGTATGTGCAACCAACAAATCTGCAGCAACTGTGATGCTGTCATGTCAACTTGGACCAAAATCTCTGAGGAGTGTTTCCAGCACCTTGATGAACTGCCTTAATTCCTCATGGAATTAGATCCTTGTAAATCATCTCAATTTCACTGTTCTTCAGGTTACCTTTATTTGGCAATAGCTTTATTGCGATGTCTGATGTGTTTGGTTTCTTTTTTGTACCTGTTCATTTGAAGGACCAAAGTTTTTTGGGGTTTTCTTTCAGGTATTCTTTTTGCATAATAGTTTTCTAAAGGTGGTCTGAAAAGTTGTTTCATCCTTGTGTTCTCTGAGGGGGCAGTCAAGGGGACATAAACCACTCCCATCAAAGCTTTCTTGAGGAAGCTCCCGTCACTCTGCCGATCATACTGCTCTAGCACAGTTCTGAAGGCAAATAGGTGTCCAACATTGGTAATAGCAAGTGATCCCTAATAATGTGGCCAGCAAGTGTATATATTATAATATCTACAGTGGTAAAGCCTTCTAGAAGAAAGTGTCAAACAAACAAAAAAGGCTGTCACACTCTTAAAACAACCACCAGAAAGAAAATTATTTAATCCACGCTCATTTGATTTTTATGTTTAACAGCTATTTAAACAACAACTGCGCCCACTGTAAATGTATTCTGTGTGGGTGAAAAGCAATTGAAATCCACACAGAGTGAAATCTAGACAAGTACTGATGTGAGTCAATGCCTTCATGTGAGTTGTTACCTCCGCCAAAGAGGAGGAGGTGTGATTGGTCTGGTTTGTCTGTTTGTTTGTTAGCATGATTACTCATAAAGTTATATATAGATTTGCATGAAAATGTAACCAGAAATTTGGCTCGAGGCAGTTTAGAAGTGAATACCGTTTGAAGTCAATCCACATCTGGATCAAAGAATTCCTGGCAGGATTATTTAAGACTGCGAGTTAAGATAAAACTGAACATTTTATGCCATATCACCACAGATACATAAAACATTTGAAGAAATTTGGAGACATCATTTTGATTTTCAAGTCAATATCACAAACTCATTCAATTCCAGATATCTTGGATACAGGGACTCAAGTCACACATGGTGTAGGTGGAATTTTAGCAGAGTTGCAAAGTGTGTGAATTTTTCCTCATATTGAATTAGCGCTGACAAAAACAAATGAGCACTTCTAAGTTGTAGTTAACGAGCAGAGACACAGCAGACACAGTTAAAGTCCTTTTATGAGCAACTGTGGATTAGCCAGACTGATGAACTGCACCTGAACACAACTGTTCATCCTCTGAAGAAACATTTACTGCCTTTAAAAGCTGAATTTACAAAGATGAAGAATGCAAACAAATGTTTATATTACCCTGTTACTAGTCCACTTACACCCAGGCACAGCGGGGTATGAATGGAGCAGTCTGATATTAGATTAACAGACTCGTAGATGTGTCAGTGCTTAGCAGGGTGTTGTTAACAGGGAGATGTTTTGGGGAGAATAATTCTTGAGATTATTCTGGGTTACTGGGGGCTTCAGTGTAATTTAATTGTTGCAAGTTTTATCTCAGAGAGCTAATTCCAATATCTTCATTAGACAAGATCTTAATTTAAAATCAGGTTGAAGCAGAAAATGAAGCTTTTTATATTACTTTGTTTTGTTTGGAGCTGGTATCTCTAAAGATGTGTAGATTGTTGTTGAAGGTGACTGTGAATGTTAAAATGCAGTACACTCCGCAGGCATGGTCAGTGTTTGTGCATGTATGTGTTTTTACCAGACAGCAGGACTCCCAGCTCCAGCAGCACCTGCCAGACACGCACAGCAGTAGTCCGACAGCGCACATACACACATTGCTCACACAGCCACTGCACCAGCTCCACTCCCACATAGCTACGCCTGTTAAAATACACAAATGAAGATTTTCAGCACACAAATATGGCCACACAGTGTTAACATGCATAATACACACACACACACACACACACTTCCCTTGGCACACAGTTTGTCATTCTTATTTAGTCAATACCCATTGATTATTCATTAGTTCTCTGTAAGCCTTTTCCTCCAAAACACTGAACTATTCCCATCTGCCTTCCTTCAAATAAACTCCTCGTCTATGTGTGCTTCTAAGCGCGTTTGTCTGACTGTACGTGCAATGATTATTAAGAGTATCTATTTATATTTTTCCCAAGATGTTTGGATGGATTTTACATACATTTCAGTGTAATGTGCCCCATTATAGTACATGTATTCCCAGACTACCTTGTGCTTCACTGCGAAACATCTACGTCCTGCTTTGTTCGCCACAGAGCATAAACAAGTTGAGCGACCAATAAGGATGGAGCACAAGAGTGACTGTGAGTCGGTGTATATGCTTCACTGGACTCATCGATTCAGGTCTGCACACAGACACACAAATAGACAGAGACAAGCGTACCGTATGATTCTGGCCAGGTGTATCTTGTCCTTCGCTGGGTATGGTCCATGTGACAAGAAAGCATTCCTCACAGCCCGACCAGCGCATGGAAAACTCTGGGAACAAGACTGACATACAAACAATAACATAAAAATAGTGTTATAATTTTAAAACCTGCAAACTTAAAAACAAGAAAAAGGGACTAAATGCCAAAAATCGTATCTCAGTATTGGTTTAAACATGACAGATCAAGTATCACAAGCTAATGTGGCTACATGCAGCTGTCATTGACCGGCTCACAAGGACAGCTCGATTTCTTTCCCCCTGAGGAACTGAACATTGACCGTCTACACGCTCAGCAATAATCCTGCTATTGATGCTCCCGTAAATAAGACCGTATTTCAATTAAGCTGGTTACATGGGCTGTTTGTTCTGTTCTATTCATATTCCCTTTTACATGCAGCAGAGTAAGGCCCACTTAGAAGCTGATGAGGCTCCACTCACATTATGTTACAACATTAGAGACTCTCTTTATGTCCATATCCCATCTTTTTTATGTAGTGCAGCTTTGTGGCTGCTGTGTACACAGGTTTTTCATAATAGATAAGTCACTAGGCAGTACACATGGTACCTGAAGAGTCCTATTTATATATATAATGCATATAATGGCATTATAAAAAGATGAGAAGCACATGAACACCGTGAGAGGATTTCTTCACTTTGACTCAAAGAGAAATTTATTAGGTTTTGATGGTTAAAAAAATCAAGATCACTTTCACCTCTTTTTGGTTAGAACTCACAAATTCTATAAAAGTAACCAATTTTCACAAAGACAGTCCACAAGGACAGATCAATGTTCTTTTAACGTTTCATAACCAAGGTTTAATGCTGTGCCTGGACAGACCTGGGTGTAAACAGCAACTTTAATAATTGTGGTAATATTATCATACAAAGGTTAGAGCAGAAATCCAGAACATCAGTGTTGGACAAGTTCATCAGGCTCACAAAGGCTCCATCAAAGTTTCAGGTTATTCTTGTGTGTGAAGTGTAGTGCACAAACTGTCATATCATAGACAATTGAATTTAGTTAACAACTAAATGAAGGTTCAGGAGTATTATGAGTCCATGGTCAACAGTAACCACGGCCAAATAAAGAATGGGAATATGTAAATCCACCAGCATGCCGTAGCATTGACCATATTACCATATTACAGGCAACAACCATGCCTTACTAATGTGGGACCCAACCAATAGGACAACACTCTCCATTACAACGTGGAAAAGCAACATTTCAACAAGTTATCACATCATTTGGTGTTTCAATAAGTTTTTTTCTTTATCATTTTATGCAAAACTTGTTAACATCAAGATCTGCCATCAATGGTTTGAACTGAATATTGTTCAGTACATCCAGAGCAAGAATTTGATGAAACTTAAAGTAGTGTGCATGAAGGTACTACTGTGAAACTGAGGACCCATTAGGTGACCACCGTGTGAAAGTTTGATTACATTCAAACTAATACTGCAGCAGGAGTAGAGCTATGGCATAAGTTCACTTGTCATTTCATCTAGAGTGGTTTGAAGTCTGAGTTAATTTCCTAATTAACTGAAACTTTGGTCATGTTTAGTATGAACATTCACAACTGTGACAAAAAACAAACAAACAACAAAACAAGCAAAGAAAAAGACAACAGGACCCCTTTAACTTCAAGGTAGTAGCTTGTGGTTGTTCATCACACTATGAAGGAAGAATCTGAAATTTCTAAACTCGAAGCAGAATTTCTGATCATTATTGGGGGCGGGCAAGGTAATGTCATCAAAGCCTGCGAAACGAAGAGCCTCAGTTCATCCATACTCACGAGGCCCAAAGCTCGAGAGCTGCAAGGTGGAGATCAGTGGTAACTGTCTGACTAATCATCATCATCATCCAAACTAATCCGCCAGGTTTATTGATTAGTCTAGCTTTCAGTTACCACATTCAGTTAGTTTTCACCTTGTGTTTGTTAGACAAACTTCATAGCAAGATTTAAAATGGCCTGGCAAAGACTGCAGCTCCTTCTTTCAAGGATCTCCTTGCATAGGTGTTCATGGGCAGGTTTTCAGTGTTGTAATGCTTTAGGCACTACATCAGATGTTGTGTATGCAGACTTTCATTAAGTATATAATGACATACAGCCAATAAAAAATACAAAGTACTGAGGGGCAAAACAACCCAGCAGGTAGAAACATTTTTTGGCACAAGTAACAGATTTGCTTTTGAATACACTGCAGCGCCTCCTCAGATGTTGATTTCTTCGCTTTACTTTTTATTTCTTTGGCTCTTTTCTCCCCAGTGTTGAAAGGAAAACTTCTCCTGTGTGATATTTAAGCTTTGAGGTCTTCAGAGTGCTGTACACACACATATTTGAATTTCAAATTAACGCCGTGTGTGTATGTGTGTGTGCACGCGTCTGTGTAGTTGGTGAAATTAGCCTGGAAAAACCCTCAGATAATATCCCCGCTGATGTAATTTGTGTTGGGATTAAACAAACACACTTTTGCTTGACAGCAAAACTAAAAGTATGACATCACTTTCGTGTGTGCGAGTGTTTCCTTACCTTATGTACAGCAGGTCCAGTGCTCGGTCCGGGGATTGTGTCAGGTGATTGCTGTTGAAACACAAAACACACGCCATCAGAGCCAAAACACACAAAATGACACACACAGAGTAAATACACTAAACAAACACGAGTGAGGTGAGCGAGGCCAGTTTTACCATTCCCAAAAGATTACTCGGGTTTTGTTTAAGCTTACTTTCCAGTCGATTGGGTGCTTTCATGCTTACACCTGTTACTGCAATAAACCTAATAAACCTCAAGAACGTGGCTATTAACTTATCTAATAAAAATATCACAATCTGCTTATTTAAACATAAACGTATTCTCTCTGACATGAAACCCGGAAAACTACATCAGTTCAAATGCTGAGCAATATAATTCCAACTGCCAGCTCACTTATCACATCGTAACAGTGACACTACAATAAATCCTTTCTTCTTACTACCATCATGCCACCATTTTACAGCATTTGCCTCAGGTGTATCCACTGCACCTCTACTTCCCCAATCAGAAAATAAGCTGTTAATCTTTATGGATTATTATGGCGCCAGGGGAGGAAGATAACAGTGTTGAGACCGTGTTGACACACTAGCCCTAAAATAGATTAAAATTGATAGTAATTGTTAGATCAAGTAGACCGCAAACGAACTTCACAGAGACCACAGTTTCTGTTTCACTCTAGTGTGTACAGTATGATGTCATTTCCTAACTCCTTGTCTTGATTCCTAAGAGCCCCATTTTAATGGGTCTTAACAGTTAATGACTCCTTATGGCTTAAAAATCCAAACATAATAAGAAATTACAACAACTGGTTATTTCTTATGCTCGTTTTCAAAGAATAAAGACCCCTTTGTATATGAGGTACGGTGCTTAATTTAAATCTATTAAACCACCTGTAATAAGCTACGAAAACAAATAGCATTTACAACTCTATCAAAAACTTGTTAACAACTGCAAAATATTTTGTTTTTTATTAGGTAACTAAAACGTTTTAATACCCATACTGGAAATCTTTGAGAAGTCAGGAAATAATCGAGCATTGAACCCATAGAACTCATTAAAATAATTTAAAAAACTGTAATTTACCATCTTAATCCAAAAAAATGCTTTAATATTTTGTATAATAGTAAAATGTAAATTTGAAAGTTCAATTCAAAAGTTGAATAACAAAAATAATTATATTTTAATCAATATAATTTTGATTAAAGGGCTTGCACACATTGGTGGATTAACCATTACAGAAACATAAAAAATTATTTGGGTATTTACCAGTATTTGGGCAGCTGTGGCATATATTTGTAAAGCAATGTATATGTGTGGCTCCATAGTGTACCTGCTTACACATTCGCTTTTTCTTTGAAGGTTTTCTGGTTCGAGACCAGGAGTAGCCACAAATCCCTTCAGGCTCGTGTCAGGAAGGGCATAAAAATCTTATTTTATGAGGCATCTGTACCACATCCAACATCCAGCATATACTTACAAAAGCCCCATTTATAGTACAACCTGACTAAACCAACTATGAAAACGTTTGCTCTAATGCAATCTTTTCTGCAGATATGTAGCCAGTACTTAATATTAGTTTTGCAAAAACACCTCGCTACAATGATTGTACAAAAACGTGTTACTTTATCCATAACCTGTTACTATTCGCCTCCCCCAGTCTTTGACAAAGCTTGTTCAACACTTGAGAGAACAAAAAAACCTTTGTTAACAGTGACCAGCAGAAAATGAATAAAGTCAAAATGAAAAATCTCTACAAATATTTCTCATTCACGCACAGATAGAAAGGACAGAATGACCATTTACATAAACATTAACCCCACTTTATAATGCCACACCTAAATCATCACTGGTGTAGCCCGGGGTTTATTGAACTTAACTCTTCAGTTATAGAAAAATCACCTCTGTCTAAACAAGGTGTGGTAAGAGATTTTAGCTTAAACAAGCTTCTACCTGCCAGGTGAAGTGGCTGTCTTATTCATTTTTATCTAAAATAACTCAACTCAGACAGAGGAATTAAGTATTTGCCACTTCATATAGAGCAAAGGTGTTACCAATAATGTGAATGATGCCTTCATTATACTCAAGTCCCACTAAGTCATGACTTTGTCACAATGAGTCAACTTTCACGTGTGAAAGCAGCTTGAGGTGACTGTTGTTCTGAATGGGCACTATGTACAGTACTGTGTAGTCTTCAGTTACCCTCATTTCTTTACATTTTGCTAGATAAAAATACATGACAGAAATAGATGCACTGATTTATCAAACGTGTGCAAACAGAGAAATACAGTACAGTACAGTTCTAACAAGCTTGAAAAATCAATGTTTGGTATGACCACCTTTATCCTTCAATACAGCCTGAACTCTTTTGGACAAGCTTTCTTGTCATTTCTTTAAGGAGTCTTCAGGGATAGCTCACTAGAAAGACATTCAAAGCTGCTCTTTGGATTTTTTCTGCCTTTTGTTCTGTTCTCTGTCAACATGATCCCACACTGCTTCAGCAGTGTTGAGGTTCAGACTCCGGAGAGGCCAATCCATGACTGATTTTCATTTCTGTGTTGCACTGTGTGCTTTTCTATCCAGGTATGTGAAATCTGATAGCACTTTTCTGCTTTCATACCTCAAACTATTTTGACAAGATCCCCAACACCACTGGCTGAAATACAGCTCTAAACTATGGCAGAGCTCCCTTTTTTACAGATGGCTATAGACACACACCACATCCATACATACTTAAGATGATTTGAACCAGAAACTTCAAATTCGTCATCCTATAAGACCTGTTGCCGTCTGTTAAGTCCAGTTCTTGTGTAACAGGACAAAATGAATGCAAAAATACAGGAGAGCATTAAAGCGAAACCCGCTACCTGTGTTGGATTTTTGAAAGCTTATTTTCCAGTACACAAAGGTCCTGTAAGTGGTCACTATATTACCATGTCATCCAAAAATACCCAGCTTGAACAGTTTTGATGAGAATAATTCATATGGCTAGTTATTGCATTTCTTCCATCAGGAAATTGCATGGTGGATGAAAATCTGACTGTACTTTTCTGCATTCACTTCCCTCAGTTTCACTCAACTGTGGTACCCCTCTCCTAATCTCCACTGTTAGTAAAACTGAATAGAGACACATCCCATATAAATATTACAGTTGCTGCCAGACACAATTTATAAAGATTTGCTTTCAAATTTAACAATAACAATTTTTCTTCTACTGGTTTAAAAAAAATAGGACAATTTAGCATCATTATCAGTTGATCTGGGGTAAGAAAATATCACATACTAGTATTTGCTTTAAAAATGCTTGGTAGTACTCTCGAGATAAAACAGAAACTGCAGGGTTGTATTAGGATGACAATCACGTTGCCAACATTCATTAAAAAGAGACAGATAAGAACCTCCTGCAACATGAGTGCAACTGGTCTGGGAGCTCAGTCAGTGAAGCAGGATCACTGACAGAGTTGTGGGTTTGACTCCCTGCAGAAAGCTCTGCAGTGAACTGAGCCGCTGCAGGCAGTCGTTACTGCCCTTAGCCTCTCACTGGCTGGCGATAGCAAACCACCAGATGAAAGCAGAGCGATTCAGACACATTACCTGATCAAATGAAAAGCACCTAACTGTGGCAGACAGATCTAGATGAAGAAATACAAATGAGATGATGTGCAAGACGAGCAAGAAAAGACGAAGGCTGAACAATTGACATCAGTCTCTGAAAGTATGAGAGTATGACAGATGGAGAGGAAAAGAGATGAGGCAGTGAGAGACGGAGAGATCGTTTTAATTATAATCGTGAACGAGTGGTAGAGGGAGCAGGACAGAGAGGGAGAGAAATGCTTGGCTGTGGCTTTGAGTTGCAAGAAAATGAAATAGAGTGGTGATTAGTGAGATGTGGAGCTGTGTATGAGTGTGTGTGAGATCCTCATTTGAGCGATGATACTGTCTGCGATGCCACAGGCTCACACACACATACAGACACACTCAGGGCTACAGTGTATGACTGCACTTATTTTAATGCAAGTTACAAAACACTTACTTACTTTTCATTATAGAAATAGATTCACTTTCTGAGATATATGCTTCTTTGCTTATTTAATGAGAATCTGATGGGAAGATCAATACCACTCCTATTCATGGCATTACGTTTAAAACTAAAGCCAGAAGCTGGTTGGATTACCTAAGACCAAAAACGATAACAGGGGAAATACCTAGTTTGCATCTCTCTAAAGGTGACAGGGTTCAGAAAACTAATCATAACCTCAGGGGTTGAAAAAGAACTAACAAAAAAATGAAGGAAGTCTTAACCCCGATCCAAAAAATGGTTTTGGTATCTAGAAATTTCCCCCATTCACGAAAATTGTAAAGTGGTAAACTTTAAAAGGTTTGATTATTCACTTCAATTTAATTGCATTTTATTTATAAATCACAAAATCAGTTCCCTCAAGGCGCTTTATATTGTAAGGTAAAGAATCTACAATAATGTGGAAACAAACACCAACAATCAGAGAAACCCTATAAGGAAGCATTTCGCAAGAGTGGGAAGGAAAAACGTCCTTTTAACAGGAAGAAAACTCCAGCAGAGCTTGGCTTAAAGGAGGGGCAGCAATCTGCTGCGACCGGTTGAGGGTGATGTGTTGTATAAACACATAGTGATGAAAAGAAGTGAGTGTAGAAAAAAAACATTCGATGCATCATGGGAAGACCCCAGCAGCCGAGACCTATTGGAGCATAACTACGGGAGGATTCAGGGTCAACTGATTCAGCCCTAACTATATGCTTTATTAAAAAGGAAAGTTGGCAAAATTTGCATCCCATTTACCCTAAGACTGAGTTTTCACTTCATCTTGCTAACCAAGTTAGCCACCTGGTATGTGTGGAGGTCTCAGCTGTGTCATGAAAGGTCTGCACATTAATCAGTTTGTCCATTTTTTTATCTCCCCTTATGCAGATATACTGATCTCTGGTCCAAAAGCAGTTTTTCCCCTTCAAAATAAAATGCGAGGTGTGAGTATTCGTTTTATATGCTCTGGCAAACATTTTCAGTAAAACGTTGTTATTTGCTGTGAAATATGCCAGCTCATTGTGGACATATTCCTTGATATTAGTAAGCAACAGAGCTTTTTTCCTGTATTTGTGCACTGTTTGGACTGGGGATTAAGTAGAGCACACCAGCCAGCCAAGCGCACAGACAAAATAAATTGTTTCTGTGTCTCTGTAGCTATCTTGTTCTGACTTTCTTTCGTCCTGGTCCTTGTATCTTCTCTCTCCATCTCGGTTTCTCCTCATCGGGTGAAAACAGATCTCTCACGAAGTCTTTGTTTCTTCTACCATCATCTCTTCTCACAAACATACTCCAGACACATACCAGCACCAGAGGTGTTTCATTCATACTGTATCACACAAAAAGAAAACTGCCTGCTATGTTCTTGTCTCTTTGTCTGTGCTTCAATTTGTATTTCAAACAAGCACACACACATACAATATGTTGCCATGTTGTATCCTATAACAGAGAAGAGAAGAGAAGAGAAGAGAAGAGAAGAGAAGAGAAGAGAAGAGAAGAGAAGAGAAGAGAAGAGAAGAGAAGAGAAGAAGATGAATGAAAGCTATAAAGAGAGAGCACATGCTGACACGCTTATCTGTGTGATGACTTCAAAGTGTGTATACAGCAAGAGAGAGGAGAGAGAGCGAGGTCATTATCTGCAAGAAATGGATTACTCAGATTAGATTGCTGAGCACAGTGAAGAGCTGTAGCACAGTATGCTTGGCAAACCCTCCTCTCTCTCTCTCTCTCACACACACACACACACACACACACACACACACACACACACACACACACACACACACACACACACTAAGCTCCTGTCGACTCCTCAACACATCTGTCATACAAGCAAGTCAAAATAAAGACATCAAAGAAGCTACAGCTCAATAGACACATACAAATACCCAAGCACACAAAGACACGGTTAATCTGTTAAGAAACCTATCCAACAGCCCACGCCCATCTGCAGGCACATGACCTTTGGCTTAAACGCATTCATCTAGTCTTTATTTGTTACCGTCATCTAAGAACATTAAAAAAACAGTCTTGAGTTAGTTGCCTCATCAAAAATCCTATAAATCTCCAATTTCTTCTTATTTTGAAGGTTTCCTGTGAGTATTTACGCTCTTATAACTTAGGTTTTCCCTGTATCTGTTCATAATCTCTGAGATGTTTCTACACTTTTAATGGATTTAGAAAGGCGTCACATTGGCGTGAGGTTTAAAGAACTGCCTGCAGAGCTCAGACACAGGAGTGAATTGAAGCGCAGATGTGCCCAAGAGCACAGTGGCATCCTTAATTCTTAAATGCAAGAAACTTGGATAGACCAGAACCCTTTCACGGTCAAACTGAGCGATCGGGGGAGAAGGGCTTTCGTAAGAGAGATGACCAATACCCTGATGGTCACTCTGGCTGAGCTCCAGAGATCATGTGTGGATAGAGGAGAAACGTCCAGAAGGGCAACAATCACTGCTGCACTCCATCAATCAGTCTGAGCTTTATGGCACAGCAGCCTCTCCACAGCGGAACATGTAGGAAAAACCTGCATGGAGTCTGCATAAAAATACCTAAAGGACCGTCAGACATTTTCTCATTAAAATACACAATTATATCAAAATCTACTTCACCTTGCAGTAAAAGTGTTTTGAACATAGATTTATGAAGGAAAATTTAATTCACTCAGTTTTTAGCATGAGGCTGCAAAGTCTGGAACTGAATACTTGCTGGATTTGATGTAGCCCTCTGAAACCATTACCAGACCATCTGGTGATGTAGACTGCTGTTTTCTGACATTTTTAAAAATTAAAAGTATTACTTTGCTAAATTAAGAAAGTATTGTGTGACATTTGAATCCCAAAATAATTTTAGAAATTAACAGAGCTGCAGGGCTACAATTTTTTGTACTTTGTTTTGTCAACATAATCATTATTTGGGGTAAATATCCAACCGTACGCTTGCATAACATCACATATGTTCATTGCACCTAATAATTCTATGTCAAATGCTCCAAAAGTGATAACAAAAATCATAAACGTTGGATATAACATTAGTATGCTTCTCAGTTTGTGGCCATTGAGAGCCTCTCTACTCCTCGGTTGTCTTTCATCTTACTTACATTAAGGTAGGATGCCTTATGGAAGGAAAATATGGCTGGAAGACGTAAAACACAACACAAGCCACTATTTTTGTGCATATTAAAGCAGAAATGAGATCATCCTCTGAGAAATATCACCAGCTTTCCTCTAAGACAGTGATCATAAAGTCAGATAGCTCGCATTAAGAGTGCTTAAGGTTTCGTAATCTCATTTTACCGCCTAAAGCACGATGCTGTATATTTGACTTCAGAGTTTGCAGAAGAAAATGCTGAATGTTTAAGTTCAAGTTTGAATCAACACAAAGGCTTAACTTTTCAAATTGTTGTTATAGCAATTGAATTATAAAACACACCTCTATAAGTACCATTTAGATATGAAAACTTGGTATCGTGTGGGGGCAGCAGTATAATTTACAGCATGTAGTTTATCATAAACTCATTAGCAGAGAGGCTAAAAGCTGCAACCACAAAACCACAGAACAAAGCAAAAAAAAAAAAAAAAAAACGTGAGTGCACAAGATTATTTCTCCAAAATATGCCACTCCACATTTGTTTTTTTAAAACACATCCTCCACCTTTAACTCTTTCCTCATAAACAACATCTAACAACCTCCCAGATATGGTTTGATGACCATTACAATATTTTACAGGTTTTTCCGAGCATAGCTACAAATTGGCAGAGGCTAACCTCACTAACTCCTCATGCACACTCAGTAGGTTTCCCTGAAATACGACAGAAACCGCTCAGTTCAGAAAAGAGCTTCAAGGGTTACTCCTAGTAGTCCTTCAAAGGGGGTAAAGAGTTAGCATGCATAATTCCTTGGCTGTCATTAAGAATGCAAACACATGGAAATGCAAGAATCAAACAATACAAAGCAGTCGTGCTAGTGTAACTCAAAGTCTCTGCACCTCTTCAATTATAGCAGAAAATTCTATATTACAAAATTACTGACATCAATACACAGAATCTGGCTCAAGGGAAACCAGCAGTTGACAGTTTTTCTTATTACTGTTGGCAGCATTGCCTTTTAGGTATGTTCAACACGCACAGAGGGCGAGCCGGGGGAGTCCCAGCACCCCACATGCCACTTTCGGTAAATACAATCACGGAAGAGGCTGTTGTTAAAAGGATATGAAGCACTTAATTGGGATTATTTTGGTTTCAAACCAGGAGAAACGTTAAGCCAAAGGACGTGAATGTAGCTTCAGATAACGGATGCCGCTGCCTGCAGACTCTACATGAACAAGTCAGCAGAGATAATACATGCTATTAAATGATCAGGGTGCAGAACCACACATGCAGTTGTTGGTCTAGTTCCATGATTTTTGAACCGATGTTGCTTTTCAGCATGGGTTGAATGCCTGAAACACTACAGAAGGCTTAATTCTGTGAGAGGCAGAAATCATTGCAGCATTCATTATATTTTACTAAAGAACACAGATTTTTACATCTGACAAACAAACTCAACATGACCCAGACAAAAATTAAATGGCAATGGACTTGCCAAGTTGCAATTAGCCACTCGCCAAACTCTATTGAAAAACTGCAATGCACTGTGGTTACTGACTTTTCAACTGCCCTTAAAGTGTTAGCAAAACTCCCTGCACCTGTCACATTGCAACCAATAAAGGAGTAATAATTGAATACCAGAGCAAGTCACAACAGAGTATAATGCAGGACAGGATTTTTCAAGGTGAGGCTGCTGCAGGCTGGAATTTTAGGCGACAGATGGCTCCGTAAAGGACAACAAGCTCAATTCACTTTATGAGCTGTCACCAAACATCAAAGAATCAGATAATGTGAAAAAAACCCACTCACGTAGGATACTTGGGACTTATGAACGCCTTCATATACACGTATTAGAAAATAACATATCTCAAGACGTGTGCATCTTGTGGGAGGGTACCAGAAAACTCTCCAGTGTTATTGACCAATCACCAATTAACAAGCTTTTGATGAATGCAGATTAGTACTTGCATTCACTGCAAAGCAATCTTAAAACTCTCAGTTAAGCTAGCTTTTTAAAACTGTATCTCAGATAAAACCACAACCCTTATATGTAAAATATATATCCACAGGCCACACCAAAGCACTGAAATATATGGGCTGTGACTCCGAGAGACTAAATCAGCAAAGTAGCCGATGCGTTCCCAGGAAGGAGATTGTTTACTTAAGCATGATTTTTGTTTGGCAAACAGTCAAAACTAAAGAAAAAGCATATATTTATGTCAACGAAGATAGCAAGGGCTTTTTTTTTTACTGTATGTGGGCAGATCATTCTTATTCCTATGTATCACCCACCTCTGAGCCAGAAAAGATGCTGCTGCCGCCGCCATTGTTGCATCTTTAGACAATTGCCTCAGGTGCTGGTGCAGTGCAATGCAAAAACAATCCCAGGAACTTCCCATCCAACAACTTTTTGATTTTTTTTTTGTGCACAAAGAAATAACGTGTATTGTGGGTATGCCAGGTGAAGCAGAGGTGACTGAAAAGAGCCTGGTGAGGACCAGTCTGTGCAAAACACCCATACCTTTACACTACTTACCTACGCTTCATCACACTCACCCGCACAAACATAGAATGCTCACACCAAGATATCAGAAGAGAATGAAAGATTCTTCATCTACACAAGCCTTCCATTATTTTCACCTTCATGGGTACTGGACAAAAAGCATGGTTAATTCACAAAAGGAGGTAAATTCACCCTCTAATGCAGCTGTTCTCTGGTGGTTTTATAATAACATTCTTGAGTGGGCTCGCTTCAGTTGTCGCGTACAGCTGCTGATTTATTTTGACTGGAAAACGGGATCGTACAAACAGGTAACAGGAGACTGAGTGGCCCTGTTCTGTGGGTCATTCAAACATCAGTTAAAATGACCAGATGGAACATGACAAAGTGTTCATCTCTTTGGCCCTATGTGACTTTAAACTACAAATGTTGCATATTTTTAACACGTCTGTTTCCAGTGGGACTGGAAGGAGTGGCACACAAGTCTCTGATCTCTAAGGAGGGAACTCGGAGACATATTTTTTTTTCCTTTTTCCCCTCCTGGGTGCCACTGATGATGAAGATGAGGGGAGCTGACACTTTGAGCAGCCATTTGGCTTGTCAGGTGTGTTAGTGCCACAGTAGGGCACGTCAAGTCACAGTTACTGCTTAGCTGGCCAATCATGGAAAAAAAAAATTCAACGATACATCAGATGGAAATTCTGATTTGATATACAAATATTAGGATAGCTTATTCGTCAAAGAACAGACCTGACTCAATCAGATGTTTACTCGTTTTGAAATTAGTTTGATAACCAATACATCGTTAAAGTTATTTACATAAACAAAAATGCAAATAGCTGCTAGTCCAGACTTCTTTTTACGTCCTCCCATGAATGCTTTCTCTGTCTGATGCTGTTATCTCTGATTTCTGGGTGAGTAGACCCACGGTTAAACAGACAAAATCATATGAATACATCACAGTGGACTCAGAACTTGTGATGGTCATTTCATCATAATTTTTTTTTAAATTTCTCTACTGAAAAAGAAAAAAAACTACACGTACAAGAACATTACTGTACAATCAAAATAACTGAGTTGTGTAGCAGTGAACCCACGCACATTCCTTTTATATATGTTTATATATATATATAACGTGTCTAATTCTTAGTGTATGTAAGTAGGTGTATGTAGTCAATATGGTGGAGGTGGTGTTGCCTTGACTACCAGAGTGTGAAGGTATGGTGTCCAACAGCAGTTCTGGTTATTATGGATGTAGCGTGCATACGCACGCGCGCGCACACACGTACACACACTGGGTGCCTCTGCGACAGCGCTGTTCACAGCAAAATACAAACACCTGAGTCGTGACAGGCTTACGAAACGGCTTCAGAGCCTTCACGGAGAGATGTCGGGACAGTTAAAAAAAAAATAAAACCCGTCCACCTTTCCCCAGACATCAAACACGGAAGGACGGACAGTCAGACAGCGGTCGGTTTGAAATACTCACGCTCTTCTTCCGCAGGTGCAGCCCGTGCTTCAGTAGTCCCGGCAGATCCCGGATTTTGTGTTTCAGCTGAGCTTGGTCTCTTGCGCTCCTGTTCCACCGCAAGCCCGCGAGTAAGCCGTCCTCTGCGGGCTCCGAGTCCTCCATGGTTCCTCTGCTTCTCCTCTCTGTCCTCGAGCTGCCTCTCTGCCTGCCTGCGCTCCCGGTGCCTACTATATCCTCAAAAGGTGCACCGCCGCGCGCGCCTGTTCGCCATTTCCCCCCGCCTCGCGCTCCCACTCAGCGACCTGCATCTGCAGCCGAACCGCGCGCAGCCTTAACGACCTACTCAATGTATTCCGCAGCACGCGACGCCGCTGCTCCACCCAATGGCTCGAGCGTCCTACTCTTCGGTAGGCTGCTGCCAGGTTCGTGTGTGTGTGTGTCTGTGTTGTCCGCGGGAGGGGGTGTCACAGGTGCAAACGAACATTGCATCACTTTCACCTCTCATCCTCTACCAGCCTGTCTACACCGGGGGAAATATTCACAGGGACTGGTGGAGCTGGCACCACAGTGTCACTGCTTATTTCTGTTAGAAGTTGAAAACTTGAAAGCTAATGACAGCAGTGTTTGGGGGAAGGGAGGGGGAAGAAGAAGAAGCAGACGGCACCCGGTAGGGCTACGTCACCACTTTACCTGGCTCAAATTTCCATAGGTAAACAAAGAGCCGCCACAGAGCGAACCTGTGTGGGTGTGCCTTTCGAGGTAGCTGACATTCAAGAGAACATTTTCCTCATTTTAATCCATATTTTATTGACCTGACGTTTCAGCTTAACCTTTCTCAGAAGCACAGGTGTGCAACAGGAGTCGCGAGAGGGGTACACCATGTAGCTTTGTTGTAAGTTTTTGCCTCATGATGTCTCATATGTGGTTCGCCCTACCATAAACGTCCATAATAGCATAGACTGAAAAACGAGATGGTGTTTGGGTATCACCGTTAATTACAGCATGCATTAGATGATAGGTGATATCATGATCAGATGATAATATCACTTTAATGTCATATTATTTTTTAAAAATACATGACAAGCATTATAAATTCTCTTGTGAACAATTAAAAATTTAACCGTCAGAAAGTGCCACACAAAAAACATTGCTAAATCAAATGGAAAGTTAGCTATTGTAAACTCAATCTTTGATCCAGTTGAGCCCAGGATTAATTTATCCAGCTCAGACAGGTTCCAGCATATATGGCACAAATCTGGGTGCCACAGCGATTGCATGGCCCTGACTGTAAGGCGTAGAGATAGAGTCTGATCATATGACGCTAAATGAATGGTAAAGATGTCAATTTATAGATGGACATGTGATAATAGCACCCAAAGTCTCCAGAAGTCTGATAGGAGAGGAACAGCGCAGTATAAGAGTGATTTAAACAAACCACTAGAATTACAGGAGAAACATCCAATAGAAAATCTTCAAGGCATTTTTAAGTTAGACACAGAGACACTAAACAAAGAGAAGCTGAACAAATAGTGGTAGAACATTTTAAAACTGGTCTCCTCCAAGCCAAGGAGAATTAAGTATGTCATTAACAATAAAAGTAAACTAAAGTTTTATTCTTTTAAAAGAATAAAAGATTTTTAAAGTCTTCTGAGTTCCAGCTGCAGAGCTTGTGTTTCTGTTGGACTAAATCTAAGCAGTTAGTTTTTCATTTGGCTTTGAAGTGATATTGCATAATTGGTGTGTATATTTCTGTTACATGCACACAAAAAAGAGTTTGATGGAAAATTTCAAGAAGAAAGCACTAAAGAAATGCCCAAAAACTTCCATTCACCAGCTACTTTATTAGGTACATCCATCAGTACCTCGTTGATGAAAATCAATAAAAAAGAAATCAATGAATATATCAATCGCATGTCAGCAACTCAGTGCATTTAGTCATGTAGATCTGGTCAAGGTGACCTGCTGAAGTTCAAACTGAACATCAGAATGGGGAAGAAAGGTGATTTAAGTGACTTTGAACGTGGCATGGTTGTTAGTGCTAGACCGCCTGGTGTGAGTGTTCAGAAACTGCTGATCTGCTGGGATTTTCCCACATAGCCATCTCCGGTGTTTACAGAGAACAGTCTGAACAAGAAAAATAGCCAGTGAGCAGCAAAAGATGTCTTTCTGATACCAGAGGTCAGCAGAGAATAGCCAGACTGCTTTGAGCTGATAAGGCAACAATAACTCATATAATCTCTTGTTACAACCAAGGTATGCAAAAGAGCATCTCTGAACGCACAACATGTTGAACCTTGAAGCAGATGGGCTACAGCACCAGAGGAGCACAGCAGGTGCCAATCCTGTCAGCTAAAAACAGGAAGCCGAGACTACAATTCACAGGAGCTCACAAAAACTGGACAGTAGAAGACTGGAAAAACCATTGTCTGATCCGATTTCTGCTGTGACATTCAGGGTGTGGGATCAGATTTTGGTGTAAACAACATGAAACCATGGATCAGTCCTGCTTTGTGTCAATGGTTCAGGCTGGTGATAGTGGTGTAATGGTGTGGGGGATATTTTCTTGCCACATTTTACACCCCTAAATCCCACAGTGTTAACTGAGTACTGTTGCTGACCATGTCCACCTCTTTATAACCACAGCGTACCCATTTTTTGAAGTCTGCTGCGGTGATAACACACCATGCCACAAAGTTCAGATCATCTTGAACATGACAATCAACTCATTGTACTCAAATGACATCCAAAGTCACCAGATCTCAATCCAGTAGAGTACCCTTGAGATCTGGTGACGGTGGAAAATTCACATTATGGATGTGCAGAGGCGGTTGTACTGTTGAGGCCTTAATAGACAAACATTGTGAGCTGTAGCGACACTCACCCCATATTTTCCCGATGAGTCACTGCTTGCTATTACATAGTTATACCAGAAGAGAGCACCAATGAGTTATATGTTCAAATGTGAACATGATCATCGCTGTTCTTTACAGTTTGTTTGTTAGTTTTTTGTGTGTCATTTGGCTCTAGAAAAACCCCACCAGCCAGTAGACCTATATCAACCGGATGTCATTGTAACAATAATGGGCTCAAAAATCCACCAGTCAAGAGGGTGAACACTACACTCAGTCTATGACCTAAGCTCAAAAATTAATGTCAGGCAACGCAGGAGGTTGCAACATTAGCTGCTGCTGTGAGGGTCACAGACTCTTACCAAAATCCAGATTAAAGAAATATCCGGCCTGCTCCTGGATTAAACAGGATTTTGACACATTTCCGGAACTGCTGGAACAGGACGATTTCAGATCCAAGGAATGAATGAAAGATCTCTCGCTGTGTTTGTTTCTATAACATTTTATTATGCTTATTGATTTTCTTTTATACATACATAAATACACACACATTCACCTTACATGATCTACAATCATGAAAAGATCGGCAGTTCGAGACTGGGAGGAGACACAAACCCAACCTTTGGGGATGGTTGCATCAGGAAGGACATCCGGCATAAAACCTGTGCCAAATCAATCATGCGGATCCATCCACTGTGGTGACCCCTTGGGAAATAAGTAAGCAGGTGACAGTACCTTCTAGTACTGTAATAGACTGTGAATTGTAAGGAGTATTAATCTCTGAAGAAAATATGTTTGGCTCTGTGGCACGCACATGAGAGACAAAGCCTGGGGCTCGGCCTGCACAGTGGCCTAAGCAACAAGGCTGTAATACCCTCTGTAATGTATTCAACTCATTTTAAAATTCATTGGTATTATATGGGGCAATAAAGCTTTTCTTATTCATAATTCCAGCAGTAAAATATTGTTTGTTGTCCACTTGCATCATAATAAGAAGGATGTGTTTTTGCTACTTGCACCACACACATAATCAATGCAAATCAAAACCATGCATTTCTTTCTGGATATTCTTTGTGGGTTTATGAGTCATGGGGGAAAAAAGAGTAAATTCACTATATGTATTTAAAAAGTACAGCCTTCTTGGGAAGTTGTTTAATGTTCAATGACCCGATTAAAAAATTCAACTGAACATGACATGAAAGAGAATGAATTTATTAATACAGCAGATAGGAGAGGATCTGAGCCCGATACTCCACATGACATAAAGCCAAGCAGAGTTCAGCTCGAGTGCTGCGGCTTCAGTTGTACAACTCAGATGTCGAGGCTGCTTCTTGATAGAACGTGTAATCTGGGATAATTGGCCCCTTTCTGGGACTCAGATTATACCACACCATGGCTGTTAGAGGTAATGGGACAGTGTATAATGTTTGGCAGCTGAACAGCACACATAGAAAAAAAGACATCAAAACTATTTTTTGTTTTTGATCAAAAGCTCGCTGGAGCATTTCAGTCCTTCACATGTCAAACCTACAGACACAGTCATGACATGCTGTATATCAACTGTCTCCATCACTCACCATACTTGAGATGTTGTCGGTCTTTCCTACAGATGATGGACTGTAAACTCTACATAGACCTTTCCACTTTTGTATGTTGGTCACAGTTTCTTTTACTTTATGACTGCATGTCAATTAAAACCAATAGACCCAAGTGCAGGTGTTTAACAGTAGGAATAGCAAGGGACACTGTATTGTGTGATTAGTACACTAATAACGACAATAGGCCTTTACCCTGCTAGAAATAATCAAGACATGTATATGATATCCACCATGGTACTGTGATAATGTCAGGGGCAAAGGAAGGAAAAGAACACATTATTTCTACGTAGCACTAAAAACCCATTGAGTCGGCCCCTGGCTCCTCTGGTCCACATGTCCTATTCCTGGACAAAATACCGAATCCTAAATTTCCCCATCACCATTCATCCATCAGAGCGCTAGTGTGTCTGTGACTGTTAGAAAGTGCTTTAGGGCATAGAATAAAGAGCTGTATCAATGCGTGTGTGAATGGGCAAATGTGGCTCGCAGCAGAAAGCGCTTTGAGTGCTCAGAGTACATTTACCATCACATTTCTTTTACAGGGTATCCTAATTGATACATGGAAACTAACATCATCTTTTTAAATGAAATTTGCCCACTATAAAGTAGTGGGAATAATACATGGCAAAAAAAAAACTAATGTGAATTAATGTCAGACTTTATGGACAGTCAGTTTTGGCAGAAAATGTTCATGTAGCTCACCATCAGAAGTTTAATTCATAAGTTTAATGCGACTCAGTCTGCAGTGCCTGCAATAATTTTAGCATCAAACATTACCTTTGACCTGATACAGTTAAACTGAGGAACAGGATGGAGTCTTTATATCAGGTTTTCACACAGGCTTGATAAAACACATGGCTGCTGCATGAGAACTCTGTGGAGAGGCTGCTGTTTGTAGATAAACATACAGCTCAAAAATGCAAAGCAGCTTTGACATCTGTTAGTAAAATCCCCTTCTCCGTGGACAAAGAACGCTGATTCGAAATGAAGAAGAAACGCCTCATCAGGGCCCTTGTGAGCACCACAGTGAGGCAAAAGTGAAGAAGCCGAGCTAAACAGAATGACTGAAAACCCATCAGTCATGTTTAGATCATTGTTCAGATAGCTGCCTTCTGAGATTTTGTGGACACTGAAACACAGGCTCTGAAACTACGGTTTCTGAGAAGATGATATTACAGTTGATAGGAAGATTTCGCCT
The DNA here is from genome assembly GCF_013358895.1 of Oreochromis aureus. Taxonomy (NCBI): domain Eukaryota; kingdom Metazoa; phylum Chordata; class Actinopteri; order Cichliformes; family Cichlidae; genus Oreochromis; species Oreochromis aureus. Next base: position 17,196,540 of record NC_052962.1, read on the forward strand.
GCGCTCAATCAAATCAAAACCTTCCGCAACAAAAAACAAAAAAAAAAAATCCTGCAGAGTGGCATCCCACAGTGTACGTTTCACAGTGACAGCATGCTAATCAGCGTGCTCTCCTCTAAAAGCAAAAGTAAAACAAAAAAACAAAAACAACAAAAAAAGGAAATAAGGAAAACACTCTGTGCTTGCTCAATGTGCTGAAGAAGCAAAAAGAAGAAAAGAGGACTTTGGGATTTCTTGTGGTAAGACTGATGAAATATGCTTCTCTGTCGTCCTCGGGGACACCACCGGGACCAGCCACTGATGCATGCACGCGGTCATATATGCACACGCAGCGAAATCAAATACAAATGATTATACAGGGTTAGAAAAACACACACAGTAGTGTATATACTGTACTACACAGCACATGATAACGTGATGATGCAGTAGGGGGAGAATGGATTATAGGGGGAGGGGAAGTTGAGTAAAGGAGGAGATGGGGAAAAGAAAGAGGGGGCGAGAGCAGGGAGAGATAGTAAACCAATTACTCCAAGACCGGAGAAAACCTTTCATTCCAACTCTGTCACCACACACAAAAATATACAACTTCTATCTCTTTCTCCACCTTCCATGCATACAAATGCAGTGTCTACACACACAGACACACACACTGGATAGACAGCTCTCTTTATCACTCACTCACACACATATTCAGAGCTCTCTTCAAACAAATGCACTCTTGATTAAATATTGAAGAGGGCCTGTGGCGAACTGAGCAGAGATACAATTTCTGCTGTCTCTCATGGAGCTCTCCGTCCAGGGAAGAAGAAAAAGTCAAAGGAAGAACAGAGCGGCCTGAGAAAAAGGCACAGAGGGAAGAGGAGTGGAGAGAGGAAAGGATGAGAGGTGGAGAAAAGGAGAAGAGCCAACAAGGCTGCGATTACAAAAAAATGACAGGAAAGGAGACGATGGAGGATGGAGCAGAATCACAAAGGAAAGAAAAGTGAGGGGAGAACTGTTACATTGAGCTAAACACAAAATGACAGACAAGGTCATGTATACAAGAACAGAAGCAAAGCTCAGACCCTGAAAGAATGGTTCTTTCATTCTGGTTACTGCACTGACCTTTACGGCATGACAGATGGAACAGGAATTTTGACTCTGCTACCTAACTGAGGGAAACAGCTCAAAGACTGTGAGATAGATTTGCCCTGAAGTTTGGGTAGAGCCTCAGAAAACAGCCGTTAACTTATGGTGGCATTTCCCAAAGTTTACCATTTAAGTTTACTGAATCTAAAGTGTGATGTGCAGTAGAGCAAGATGGTAATAGCTGAAGATATAAGGAAAAGAAGAAGCAAATCATACAAGTATTTTTAAGTAGTGAGTAAATTCAGGGTTTTTTGGTTAACAGCAAAAGATACAAAAAACACCTTAAGTCATTTTAAGCAGTATTTTAAGGGAAAACACAAAGACATCTCCATATTTTAACAACAATGTAATTTTACAAGAATGGGGCGTGTCACTGAGCAACCTAACATCCTCATGCTACATTGTGATTGGGCTTCTTTTTATGCTAGGAAACACTTAATGTGAATTGTCAATGTTTGAACTGTCCAACTTAATTAATTGCAATAAAAACAAATCACATTAAAATTAAATGCATTCTTTTGGAATACAATTTTAATAAATGTAAAAGTGAAATTTAATTCAGGTGCTCTGAAACTGCGTTTGATCCCCATGAAAGATTCTTCGACTTTCACTTTGCAGAAGAAGAAGAAGAAAAAGAACAACAACAACAACACTGACCGCAGATTCCCAGAACTCCTTTTAGTTAGTCGGCCCCATCTCTATAATTTAAATATCAAAGTACTATGTAGTTAAAATCTAGAAAGGGAAGATTATCCTACTTAGTAATACAGCAAGCTCTCCTAAAAGTAATGTACACTAGAATGGGTTTATGCAGAGGAAACATTTACATGAACATTCTAGTGAAGCAGAAATTATGCAAAGCCAAAGTGGGGGCAAAACTTAACATCCAACACATAATCATAAACACATAACACATGTACAACAGATTCACATATACATAAATTCAAGCTTGGTCATATATTGCTGCAGTATTAGCGTGGGCAAACAAACAGAACAGTCCATTGCATACTTTTAGCCTCAGAAAGACAGCCTTCAAGAGAGAGCTGATCAGAGCGTGAATCCTTAGAGCTACACATGATTGCCATCTAGCAGCAGCCCCAGTGAACTGCAGTAAAGAGTTCAGTCTTACAGGCTCAGCCATCATGTACTGTACTCTATAAATCCTGACCCTGACCAGGACTCACATATCGTGCTCAGAATGTTTTATCTGAGAGGTATGCATGTAATGATGTCTAGCTTTTAAGAGCAGGACACTTCAGGCTGTATTTCTACACTGCAGTCCAAGCGTGAAAATGTAAACCAACAAAAAAAATGTATTTATTAAAAATGACCATTTATAGCTATGTTATAAATGATGAATAGACCAAATTGTTTGTTCTTTTCATAATTTGCATTAGATAATGATTACTTATTAATTACAACCACTGAATATCAGTTACATCTGTTATCTTAATTTCCATATTCGCCCAGCTGTAATGAACTTGTCTGTATAAATAATTCATCTCCCCAGAGCCTTGGATCAAACTCTAGTTTGGAGGACTTGATGAGTTTACTTCTTTTGTTCTTTTCCCAGGGTGGAATGATTGTACAGCATGCATTTTTGGTGACTTTAAGAAACAAAAACTGTTGGATTTTCTCAAATCTACACAGTGTTAAAAGCACACTAGCATCACTATCCACAGTGAAGCCAGATGTACATGGCCATGGTCTGAGAGAGTGCCAGCCTAGAAAGAACAAAAATAGTGAAAAGGTGCAGTAATTTGCTGAAACATGTGCAAACAGATGTAAATTCATTACATAAGGCATCAATATAGTTTGTACAATTCTAAATAGCTTAAAGGACAATATTTGGTATGACCACCTTTATTCTACAACAGTCTCAACTCTCTGAGGCAAGCTTTCTTGTCATTTCTCTGTTCTCAGTATAGATAATCCCACACGGCTTCAATAATGTTGAGATCCAGGGAGGCCAATCTATGACTGATAGTGTTCCACTGTGTGATTCTCTAACTAGACAGTTGTAGATTCTTATTGTTGTACCTCATTCTACTGTTGTAAATACTGATGATGATTTGACCCAACAATTTCCTAACTGAATTCAACACTCCATAAGCCCTGCTGCCGCTGGTTTTCATTTCTTGTGCAATTTGGCATAGCTCAGCCTTTTCTTCCTGTTTCCCTGCTTCTTTGCTCCAAATTCAACACCTTCAAACTTGACTGAATTTTGCAGCTGCCCACATGATGGTCAATGGACAAGACAAAGACTAATATATTTGGCCTCAATGACAAGAGGAGTAAAGGTGGAGCTTTCAAACCTAAGAACACTGTACCAGATGTCAAGCATGGTGGTGGTAGTATCATATTCTTGAGCAGTTTTGCTGACCGTGGCACTAGTATACTGCACAAAGTGCATGAAATAATGAAGGAGGAGGACTCCAAATTCTCATAACTCAACTTCAAGTCAGCAGCTAGCAAACTGAAACTTGAAGCTAGGTGTTCCAACAGGATAATGATCCAAAACACACATCAAAACTGGGTTTGCAAAAGCATTGACATCAATCCTATTGAAAATGTATGGGCTACGCTTAAAACCAATCAATCTGAAGTAACTCTAAATTCTCCCAAGAACACTGGTCAAATATCCAGACAGAATTATGGCAGCTGAGTGCATATTTTTGAGATGCAAATTCCTAAGAGACATTTGAGCCTACATGTATATATATATTTTTTTACCTAATAAAACTTCAATCTTGTGCCCTCATTTCCTGTTTTGAAAGTCATTAAAGATGTATGGTGTACAATCATTCCACCCTGGAAAAAGAACAGTTCAAAGAAATCATTAAGAGCTTGATGAGTGCATATAAACTTGACCGCAACTGTATTTTGTATATTTTCATTTAGATTCTTTCATCTCCTGAACACTTTCGAGGGCTAGAACTAGTCCCAAAACACCCAGGAGATTTATGGCATTTTTACTGTGAATAAGCCACCACTCACAGGCCAGAGAAAGAATCATAGCTGTCACTTTTATGTTTATTGTAAGGCAATGCAACCATATACTCTATACTGTGAGGCAATCAAAATGAACAGGATCCGTAATGTTGGAATTTCAGTGTCGATGCAGTCTCACTATTACATTATTTGTCAAAAACAGATATTCCCCTCTGTTTAAAGATGACTGCTAGTTTGACTTTTTTACACTTACAACCAATACAATGAATGCAAAAGAAAAGTGAACTGAATTTCCCTGAATGTAAGTTTCATTGATAATGAAAGGAAAATAAGAGGATCTTACTAATTTAGATACTGCATTCTATTTCTATGGACTTGTCTCGACAGATACTCGGCGTTATACAGTTAGAGCCAAGTATTTCCACAATGCTGCAGTTTTTGTAATCGAGCAACTATGATGTGATTGACATGAAGGGTTTCAACTTCAGTTCTCAGTGTTAAAAGTATTGCATATTGCAACATATTTCCAAACATAAAGATTGTTTTTAATACTTGAGCAAATATTTTTTTGGAGTCATTGACTGTTTGAAATCTAGAACGAATGGACATCATCAAATGCTGTGTTCCTTCACTCGAAATGATCAGCCGGGAGACAGCTTTAGTTGCTGCTTGTTGTGGGCTCTATTTCCAGTTTTGTCTTGAGTTACTGAAAAGCACACTCTGTTGGGTTGAGATCAGGTGACTTGGCCATTGAAGAAAATCCCATTTCTTTGCCTTGAGAAACTCTTGAGTTTTGCAGCATTTGGCTGAATCTGAGCAGAGTATAGCCCTCTACACAAATCATCCTGCTGCTTCAACAACCAAATGATGTGGTATGCTTCACACCATGAGCTGTTTCCCTTGTTCTGCACATTTTTCCCATTACTCTAATTCATGTTCATCTTGGTTTTTCCAGACCTGTGTAGGATTATTTGGATCTTTTCTGTCTAATCTGGCCTTCTGTTCTTGCGTGTTCTTGAGTTTAACCAGAGGTTTGCATGTTATTCTGAACCCTCTGTATTTCCATTTGTGATTTGTTTTTCTTTTAGACTTTGACAATGATACAGCTGCCTTCTCAACAGTTTTTTTTTTTTTTTTTTTTTTTTTGCCTTGCTGTGGGGGGTTTCTTGTCAAGGAAATAATTCTGCCATCACGCACTAGTTTAGTGGTCTTCTGTGGTTATTCGAGTCCTTTAGAGTTGCTGAGTTGGCTAGTGCATTTATTCTTTTTATGGATGAAGCAGATGATTGATTTTGTCACTCCTGAAGTTTTTCGTTTGTTTGTTGTTGTTTTGTTTCTCTCTGATAGGTAAATTTTTTAGCTTTCGATGGCCTCCATGATTTACACCGTCATTTCTTGGGACTTCATTCAGCTACCATTTGGATCTTTAACACTTGCAATCAACTCCAGATCTTTATTAGTCATGGAATAAAAGGGAACAGGCCTCACCCGGCCTCTGAAAGTTGGGGATTATGTATTAAAAAAATAGCTGTATCTTCATTTGATGCAGTACTTTTATTAAAGACCTAAAGTCTGCACTTCAGTTACAGCTTAATAGTATAATTTAAAATCCACTGTGGTGATGTAGAGTTCAAAAGGTTATGTCCCTAACCGTAAATGTTACGATAAGCCATGCATGTTTCTTTTCATCATAATTAATAATTAGCTTCAGCTTGAGTCCTCACCTCAGTACTGACTCAAAGTGGTTTCAGTAGAAGGAGCTGCAGGTTTAAGACTAGTCAAAAGAAAGCAAATCTGGCAACCACTATGAGTGTGAATGAATAATTTTCACGTTAACGCATTCTCAAGTTAAATCATTCCACTGGCATAGTTTTCCCAAGATCAGCTTATTTGACTCAGTTTACTTTTGCATTTACAGATTGATGCACTCGAAAGAAGGAAAGCTCATTTCCTTTTGTGTGTTCACATCCTTACTTGTTATTTTTTGCAATGGAAAACGGGAAGTTAAAAAAAAAGTGCTGATGCAACCAATTTCATTACTCCTTGCTTTTCATTTTATTGATCTTTTTAGATTTTAGACAAAGTGTGACAGAGACAGGAAACTTGCAAAGGACTCTTGTAGATGATGGGCAGCAAATATTCTGAATAATAATTTTTTGTTTGTTTTGTTTTTACTTTTGTTTTTGTTTTTTGAGAATCTGACAAGGATTAGCAACCTCTTTCCTCTGTCATGAACTAAACGTATGACATATGACTTAACGATGTAAAGAGCAGGCACTGCAGGAGTTGTCTGCATCATCAGTTGCATGATCCATGGGCCGTTTGACCCCAGGACCGACTTTTTCTTTTTTTTAATCATGTAGGTCGAACATTGAGTCAGCGTCTCAAAATATTTAACAGTTTCACTTCCCTTTACACGAGACTTGCTTTCTGCTATTTTCTTATAATTTATGTACATATGATTTTAGTTTTAGTTTTTTTCTTCAAAGCAGACACTGTTACCTGGTTGGTTTAGTCGGTAGGTTTTATACAAAGATTGTTTCATTCATTTTAATTTAGCTCAGAATGCTTACCTGTTTCTTGCTGATGTAGTTTTTCTTTCCATGTAGATCAGTAAAAACCACATAGGAAGTCCCTATGTCTTTAGCTTGAACATGACACACACTGCTTCAAAACTACTGCCTCATTTAGCACATAGAGATATATAGAGAGATATATAGAGATATATATATATATATATATATATATATATATATATATATATATATATATATATATATATATATATATATATATATATATATACACACACACATATATATTTTTATAGATATAGATATAAGATTTAGACTGCCAAACTAAAGAAATATAAGAAATGGTTGTCTTGGAGCAGCAGGAAAAGCATGCAGTAAATCATAATGTGCCTTCTCTCCAAGGTGCTTAGTGTAGCAGATGGTAAGCCCCTTTTAAAATGAGCTCTTGTTTAATAAATTTGATGAAGGATAAAATAAAATGTTGATTTTTTTTTCCCCAAGTAGAAGACAGTGTGTGGTGTGCTGTGGATTTTTGTGGTAGAAAATATATTACTTTGGTCACAACTACAAAAAAGCAGAAATGAGAGAAGTAGCTTGCAAGATTTTCTTTCCAGAGAAAAACAACCAGGATAATCACACGTAAACTAAACCCAGTGAAAACATCTGAGAATTGTGGCAATTTTACTTTCCCCAAAGTTGCAGATTTAACAATCTGAAATCATGTCTTAATATGAAGGATGCAAATGTCAAGACTGGCAATTCCCAATAACTACACCCACTACCCCACAACCACTGAGCTATTCTAAAGCCTCAGAATGTCCACTGAAAGTACCAAAATACTCTACAATCAAAAGAAATAAACCCATTCTTACAACATCTCCAGCCAAAAACATGTAGCGACATGTTACATGTACTGTGTTGTTTAGGTTTGTTTGGTTTTAAACCAGTTCAGGAGTTCTCTCGTTTGATTCTCCACTGAGTAATCCCAGCAGACAGAGGGAAAGTTTCATTCCAAATATAGTAACAGGGGAAAATTAGAAAGAATTACATATTTTGACTATAAACCTCACACTGAGCTGGTGAACTGAAGTACTCCAGACAGCTTGCTGAGTGAATGCAAGAAATGTATCTGCATGTAATTGGTCCTTGAAAAGGAGAAGATTAAGAAAGAAAGAAAGTTGTAAAAACAAACTAAACTCTGGTGGAGGAAGTTGGGATCTTTAAGTATTAAAAGAAAAGGAAATGACATATACGGCCAATATTAAATCTTTGATTTTGACACACATTCCATGTAAAGAACAAAGCTCATGTCTAGATTGGGGTTATGAGCATCATATTCCAGCCAGGTTTCAATGTACTGAACAGATTTGAAAATCTTTTGTCTTTTAAGCCAAACTCTCAAAGAACAGAGAACAAAGGATAAAAAACACTCACAGACAAAAATGTAAAATTCACCCATTTTTCTGATATTAGATTATTTGAACACAGTTGTAACTGTTGTTGTAAGCTTGTTGAAATAAAGAGTAAATTTTTCAATTGTATTGAACCTCAAAGAGAGAAAGTGAAGAAAGATAAATACTACTACTTCATGTTATTATAGGGCACAGCTAAACAGCTATCCATCTGTGGGAAAAAGGTAACATAGAGAAGTGTTAAAAAAAAGAATTTCAACTAAAAAACATTAAAACTACTAATAAGATGATGAGTCTCATATTTTAGGCTGATGTAACATTATGTACAGTTACTTTCAATACCATTATTATTTATATAGACTCTATTATTCTCCAATTAAACTTTCTGTTAACTTCAGCCACTATTTCCTCCAAACCATGAATGTGTCTTTTAGACCCCATTCCTACAAGGCTGCTCAAAGAAGTCCAACAATTAAATAATGCTTCAATCTTAAATATGATCAATCTTTCTCTGTTAATCCGCTATGTACCACAGGGCTTCAAGCTGGTAGTCATTAAACCACTACTTAAATAGCCATCACTTGACTCAGCTCTCTTAGCTAGTTATAGGGCAATCTCCAACCTTCATTTAACTCATAAATTCGTGATAGGGTAGTTGTAAAACAGCTAACTGATCATCTGCAGAGAAATTGCTTGTTTTCAAGAGCTTCAGTCAGGTTTATGAGCGAATCACTGTACAGAAACAGCTTCAGTGAAGGTTACAAATGATCTTCTTAACAGCATTTTATATACTAATATTTTATTTTATTACCTAATATTTTATTTTATAGCGTACTGTAGGTATTAAAGGTACAAACTGGATAATAGACTCCAGTTTGTTCATGTAAATGGAGAGTCTTCTACACACTAAGGTTAATTATGGAGTTCCACAGGGTTCCATGCTGGGACCAATTCTGTTTACGTAATATGCTTTTCTTGGGCAGCATCATTACAAGTAATTTTCACTGCTATGCAGATGACACCCAACTCTATCTATCAATGAAGCCAGATAATGCACACCAATTAGGTAAACTGCAGGAATGTCTTAAAGACATAAAGACCTCTATGACTTCTAATTTTCTTTCTCTAAATTTCGATAAAACTGAGGTTATTGTACTTGGCCATAAAATCTTGGGAATATGGTATTTAACCAGATGCTTACTCTGGATGGCATTACCTTGGCCTCGAGTAACAGTGTGCGGAATCTTTGAGCCATTTTTTTTGAAGAATATGTCCTTCAAATTGCATATTAAACAGATATGTAGGACTTCCTTTTTTCATTTCCACGATATCTCTAAATTTAGAAATATCCTGTCTCAGAGTGACACTGAAAGACTAGTTCATGCATTTATTACTTCTTGGCTGGACTACTGTAACTCAATATTATTAGGATGTCCTAAAAACTCCCTGACAATACTTCAGCTGATCAAAAATGCTACAGAAAGAATACTGACAGGGAGTAGAAAGTGAGAGCATATTTCTCCAATACTTGCCATCTCTTCAATAGCTCCCTGTTACATCCAGAAATAAATTTGAAATCCTTCTCCTGTTGAAAAAATCCTGAAATCCTGTTTAAAAATGTGCAGTCATACATGGGAATTCAGTATGTAAGGCAACAGCAGAGTTTGTACAATTCTAATGAGCTTGAAAGTCAGCATTTGGCTTGAACCCCTTTATTCTTTAACACAGACTGGAAACTGAGGCAAGCTTTCTTGTAATTTCTTTAAGTGGTCTTTAGGCTTTTTGAAGGACATTCAAAGCTCCTTTTTGGATGCCTGCTGCCTTTTATTCAATTTTCAGTAAAGATGACCCCACACTACTTCAGTAATGTTAAGGTCTTGGTTCTGGGGAGGCTAATCCATGACTGATAGTGCTCCACTGTGTGTTTTCTGTTCAGTTATGCAAAATCTGATGGTACTTTTATGCATTCTTATCATCAATTTTGGCAAGATCTTCAACATTACTGTCTGATATGTACCAAACCATGACAGAGCCTCCATGTTTTACAGATGGCTGTAGACATTCACTATTGTACCTCATTGTACTATTGTATGTATTGATGATGATTTGATCCAAAACAGTTCTTAATTGGATTGATCACTCCATCTCTTGATTTCTGTCTCTGTGCTTCCCCTGTGTTCCTTGTGTCACATCTCATAGTTATCATTTTATGTCTGTTTCTCCTGATTTCAGTGTCAAGTCTGTCTCATGTTTCCTTTGACACGAGACTTTGACAGTCTCGTGCTATGTTAGTGTTTTCAGTTTTGCTTCGCCTAGTCTCGTTGTATGTGATTTCTCCCAGCTGTGCTCTCCTCCTCTGTCTCATTTCCTCGTTCTCCCTGTGCGTATATAAATCCTTGTCGTCCTCTGTTTGTTGCCAGATCTTCTGCAACCACTGCATTTCCTATGTCTCCTGTCTCAAGTCTCATGGCTCATGGCTCATGTTTTTGGCTTCTTTATACTTGTTTCTAGTTTGCTCCCAGCTTAGGTTTTGACAGTTTAGTCTTTGTCTTTCTTCGCTTTTGTTTGTGTTTTGGTTCTGCCACAATTAAAGGCACGTTTCAGTTAAGTCCATTGCCAGTGTCTGCATTTGGGTCCACACTCTCTCTTCACTCCACAGTACTGTTTACTCAGTAAAGGAAATAAAAGTGTAATATGATGGTAAAATAAGGCTTATATTTAAGCTGAAGTACCGGTAGATTTATCTTGGATTGCTTTTTCTCCCGCAGAAGCTAAAATCAAAAGTTTCCTAAAAGTTTGGATGTGAGTCTAATGTAACATTAACAACCTCTGAGTGTGAAGTCACAGCCTAATCTATTCAATGAATAACTACAAATCTTTCCCACCACCACCTTCAAAAGGTTTGGCTTTCTTGAAAAGCTGTCGTTTTTGAACATCACTGAGCAATGACATGTCTTATCAAAACACTAAATGATTTAATGGGTTTTAAACTTTCCAACCTTTATATTCTGATGATGGGAAATATTTGCGATATTTAGGTCATCATGCTTTATCATTGCATTTTCAGGATATGCTAGTTACACACTTGTCCATGATAACAGTAAAATATCTCAGCATTTCTTCCTTTAACGAGCTACTTCACTGAGGTCACTCTATTGAAATTTCTAGACTTAGCACATCTTCCAGAGACAGAAAGCAATTTTATTTCGCAGGAATTTTACTGTGTATTTTCACTGAAAATGTGAAATCCCCATTTTATAGTAATACAAAATAAAATGTTAAAATTTTAAATAAATAAATATCAATTTTATTAGTCTACATGTGTACATATGAAAGATGGCAAACTACTACTGTTTAAAGTCTTGCTAAAATTATTATGGCTGAAAGTATGTAAAGCAAACTGTATTAAAAGTATGAAAAAAATTGCTGTTCTGTAAATTGTTATCCGATTTATTATGACGCATGATATTATCAGATATATAGGCCACAATTATTCTATAGGGAAAATAAGGCAGAACTCATTTTAACTTCAAATGTATGTTTTGTCTGATAAATACTATGTTCAGTGACACCCCAGTTTTGGCAGACCAATTGTCAAAATCTACTTAAGTAGTTGCCAAATCATAGCTTTACATCGTGAATCTCTAATCTTTGCTTTTAATCACACATCTAACACAAGAGACTGTATTTTTTTCAGATAACTCCCATTACATTGGTTACAACTGTACAATTATATGTTTAGACACATTTTCATGTGATGCAAATAAATGCATAATTCCTGTACAAGATAATGAATGGGGTTACATCTATTGATCATTTCATCTGCTTGTGCAGTGTATTTATGTATGTGTGTATGTATGTAGGCATTGTTTATTCATTCATTTATTTATTCATTATTTCATTTGATATATAAAGTTGCTACAAGCTAAAAGCACTGGAATGCTACTATGCAAATGTTTGGTTTTAGAAGGATTTTCCCTTTAAATTCTTGAGCTGAAAATATCGTAGGGATTTTTTTTTACATGATGATTCTCTGTGCTTTATAACTTCTCCAATCTTTGCTTTAAAAAATTACTTAAATGGCACTTTTATAAATAATAATAAATATATATAATAATATATATATAAAATATATAATACATTAAAAAATTCTCACAACATAATAATAGCAATCAAACACCACCAACAACAGTAATAATAATAACTATAATTCATAAAAAATTAAATAATAATAATAATGATGATAATAAGGATCAGCTGGTCCCACTGAAGACACTCATAATCTTCATTAAATCTTCATGACGTAGTTACTGTTAATTCCGTTTTGCAAGTCGGTATTGGAAAATCCCATTCGTCTGAGGAATGTATAAAAACAGCGCATCTCAGATACAAACCAATTCCTTCTGGCCCTGACAGCCTTCAGCATCAGCGGAAACTTGACAAGTGCTTCCCAGCAGCGCACCATGCCCTCTATATTCAGTAAGTAATTTGCAGGCTGTGGTGCGCGAGTTTCCTGTGTATCTTCCTCTTTTCATTCATTCATTCGTTCATTCTTGTTCTGTCTCTCGTGGCAGATCTACACTTTTTCTCTGCGGTGATGCTGGCCGCTCTGCTTCTCTGCGCTTCCGGCGCTCCGATTGAAGACGGAAGTGTGGCAGGTGACTTCTCGGGTGAGGAGACAGAGGAGGCGGAGATGTCCACTGTCAAGCCTTTCAATATATGGAGGTCACTCTTTGACTCAGCTCAAGAATACGAGAAAGCGGTAAGGGCCTGCTCATTAACTATGATTAACAAGTATTATCAAGTCCGACTGGGGTTCTCTCGGACCCCTGGGACTCTAAAATACTTCCAGCCTATGAAAGTTGTATTTGAATTCCTTTCTATCAGTTTGAGCACCATTTCCAGACTCTGGAGAATCGTGATCAAGCTTTGGACTCCCACACCCCCGCCTCTATCCCGAAGCACTGCAATATTACCAAGTTCAGAAAGGTGAGAGCGCCTTTCTCTTTTTTTAATGCTGTCACTAACAAAGGTCGGTGGAGGGGTTGGGGTTAGTTCGAGAACTCAGGCTGTTCTTCTCTCCTTTGTGCAGGACGCTTGTCTCCAGACGCTGGCCAAGGGTCTGCTCATCTACTCGGTTTTACTCAAGCACGTAGAGAAGGAGTACCGCAGCAGTTTGAACTTCTCCGACGCTCCGTCAAACATCGGCACTCTGATCGACCTGGCCGGCATGGTCAAAGGAAAAGTGGGTTTGACACGCGTTTTTAACTATCCCCCGAGGAAAAGTCAAATTTGACTTTGCAGCAGTCTGTTGGGTTTTTCCTGTCAGTAATGTTAGGAAGACTGATAAAGTAGATTTACTTCAGAAAAAAATTAATCCACTACATACAGATACTCTATTAAAAGTAAAATTCACAATGAAAGGTGACTTCTCCACCTTTAGCTGTCACAAAGCCCAGTAACAATATTTCTATTGTAAATGTGAGAGGAGCAGAAGTGATAGGTAGCACAAAATCTCAATTAAATACATCATCTCTCAAATGCCTGTTATCTTAATACTGTCACATTTTTACTTCTGCTTTTAAAAATCTATTTTTAATGTCACTTGCATTGTCGTTTTGAAGTCATGTTCCTAAATAACACCTCATTCTACCATCTCTTCTGACCACAGATGAAAAACAGAAATCAAGTCACACCGCTGACCAGCAGTGAGGAGGAGCAGCTTCTCAAGGAGGTCAACAGCCCAGATCCTTACCACAGAAAGTTGCACGCGTACAGCATCCTGAGAGCCCTCAAAGTGTTCCTGAGTGAGGGGAAAAGAGCTGTTTGTAGAATGGAAAAGCGAGTGAACCAATCAGCGGATACCAGTTGTTAAAAAGACGAATAATGCTCAAATTATATTCAATTATGAAATAATAGCTCAGGGAAAACCGGATGGTTTTGACACTCCTACTTTCTCAACATCATAACCATGCTCCTTCGAGTGCACTGACTCCTCTGGGTAGAGCAGGCCCCACAGCAACATACTGTGTATGTAGAATCACCTGCTATGCTATTCTTAACTTATTTAGCCTATTTATAATTGGTAGAAATTATTTATTAGAGAAAAATCTATTGTGTGGGAGAATTACAGTGTAAATACAATTTGCACTGTACTTGTTATTAGTAGTTCTGGTGCTGATTACTATTTATTGGTAAAGAATTTTAAAGTACAGTGATCTGTTATGTAAAACAACTGACTTTATTTTTTTGCATATGCTGAAATAAAAAAATACTTTGCATAAAAAGCAAGGACTTTTTCTTTTCCCCGACATTTCACACATTTCAACGCAGCAACGCATTCTGCAACTGTATGAATGTTGACACTTAGATTTAGATCAGTCAACTCAACACATTTATATACACACATTTGAAGGTGGCCGGAAAATGTTCCTGTTAATCTATGACTATGACTCATTAGCATGTAAGATCAGATTATGTTTTGATACATTTGATATATCAAAACTTTATAATTGCTCAGTAAAATATTTGCTACCAGTTCCTTCTGCATGAAAGCGACTGGATTGTTTAGAATAAGGAAGAAAAGAGTCATTTCTTTGAGGATTTATTTTCAGAAATGTTAAATTACAAATAAAACGAAAACGAAATAAAACAAAGAAAACACAGGAAACAAATGGTACAGCCAAACATCAGTGCTTCACATTAACAAAAATAACCCTAAATAACCCCGATAGTCCAACCAGCGTGTATTTCAAGGGACAAACCTGTTCACACATCTCGGTACATGTACCATAGTTACAGGCTACATGGAAATGGATAACGTCCAATCATTACTTTACAGATAGTGAGAAATAATGTACAAATGTCATCTGATCGTTATTATTTTTAGAGGGGAAAGCAAAAGAAGTCCATTTCATCCAGTCACAGGTGGGTCACATGGTTTGGTTGATGGAATTGGTCGTGTGAAGATGTTCCTCAGCCCCAGAGCAAGCTAGAGGACAACAAAGAAAATTAATATTTAAAACATCCTTGGAAATAAGTTACTGACATAGATGGTTACTTACATAGTGAGGAAATAATAGTGTGATGTACCAGCAGCATTGTAAAAAAACATGCTTACAAACGTTATCACAACTATGTTACATGGGCTGCTAACACACTGAAGTCCTGATGGACAAATGTAACAATTTTGAGTTGTACAGGATGCTGCTTAGTGCAGCTCAGCAGAATGCAGTGCATTTAAAAAACAAACAAAAAAACCCACACACCCCCTCATGGGATGAAACGGTTAACCGCTTTTTTCCATTAGTACCTACTCAGATCGACTCGTCACGGATCGGCCACAACTCGACTGGTTTTCCTTTATATTCAGTATTACCCAGCGTATGTGGTTGTCATTACAGCAACGTATCAAAGCGTCCCACAATGTAATTAATAAGCGAAACAAAGGCTACATAAAAGGCGGATGTCGAGGCAAGAATAAACCTACTGCTTGGTCCGTGGCTTTTTGTCACGGCGTTGTTTCCATCGAGTGACGCTACTGAGAAGCCAATCGGTGGCATGCAGTCTGATGACGTCACATTTTAATAACTGCTTGGATCGCTTGGAACCCGGGCCAATCAGGTACTAAAAAAACCTGGTACCAGGTACTATGACCTAATGGAAGACGCTGTAAACCGTGACAAACTGTGGCGAGCTGATCCGAGTAGGTACTGACGGAAAAGGGGCTTTAAAGTTCTGGAAAAAAAACACCCCTCCCCCCCACAAAAAACACTTCTATTTACATCTCATGATTTTAAGATAATCCACTAAAATGCAAAATAGACAATTTTGCAATGATACCACTTGTAGATCATGTTTAAATGCTTTACAGAACGGAGCAAAACTCTTGTGCCAACTCTCATTTCTTTATATTTGCTTCCAAGCAGCCAGACTTTCTTGTAACTTTTTTTAAGTGGTCTAGAGCAACAGTTCTCCAAATTTTTTGAAGGTCTTTGAAAGGCTAGGTCCACACTAATGCGTTTCGTTTGAAAACGCATCGTTTTCTCTCCGTTTTGGCCTCCCGTCCACACTGAGACGGCGTTTTCCTCAAGGAAAAACGGAGTGTTTTGGAAACACTCTCGAAAACGGATACATTTCAAAACGGAGCTGTCCCGTCGCAGTGTGGACGCTCGAAAACGCAGACTTTCTAAAACGATGACGCATTTTAGTCATGTGATGCAGTCATGTGACCAATTAAACAAAGATAGCGGAGTGCATTATACAGCAGTTGTTTTGACTGCTCTCAATTTTGACAGCCCTAAAAAAGATGAATATCAGTTTGTACATGCTCCAGATAGCTTTTCTTCAAATTCTTTAATCCTCACTCGCTTTTGCGCATGCACAGGACTGGAAGGTAAGCGTTTTGGGCCGTTTCAATGTGGACGCACAACTCTGTGAAAACGACATACGCTGCTTTTTTCACTTATTTTCAGTGCCATCCCTGTACCTGACCAGCATCATCATACATGCTAAAAAAGACACTAAATGTACATGTTGATTTCTAAAATATTGAAAACAATGACCATAGCTTAACTAAAGTCATAATTTCATATTTAATTATTTGTTTTTCCTCATATTTAAACAAAATCAAATCTCAAAATCAAGTAAAAACAAACACACTGATATTATTAGCAAAGGGCTGTTGAGACTAGAGGAGTGGAGGAGGAGCAACAAGCAGCTCAGTTTCTGGTAAATATAGGTGACCTTTTTTTCCCCTTTATCTATACTGAGATAACAGATAAGCCATACATGATGCAATAGATTCTTTAAAAAAAAAAAAAAAAAAAAAAGAAAGAAAGAAAAAAAGAGAAGAGATTCTCACAGGACTAAAAAAATAGCCTCACATCAATACTCCAAGGCAGGTATTTAGACATTACACATCCTTTTCTCTTCAAGCTGTCACTCAGCTTTGTTAAATGGGTAGTTTTACTTAAAGAATGAACTGTTTTGACATATAGTGTATTTTTCATCTTTATCGTGGACAGTCATGGTCTAAGTGTACATGAATAATCCCTACAATGACCCTATTTCATGAGACCGGGCGTAAGCCTTGTTGGTCAGGAGCTCGTCCACCCCCCCCACCCCCCAACAGATTTATTATTTGACTTTGGATCTACGAGTAGGATGCTTTATTTTATTACACACATCTCAGACCGATTCGTCTTACCTTAAGAAAGTAGGTTCAGGCATCCCTGGATCTGCTCCTCGTTTGAAACCTGTAAGTCAAAACCATACATAAGAATTACGAGGTGATTCTTGTAAGGCACACTCAAAGGTACAAGACACCAACTAACAGTCTTGAATTTCAGTGCAGTCCTCGTGTGCAATATTTTTCCCCACCCAAAACCACATTGTACCCCTTGAACATAACTCCTTTTGTACACTTTTGTAAATAACTCATGTAAAGTGCACTATTCTACTGCTCAGCTCCATACCATTTAGGTTTATTTTCACCACGTGAGGGAGTAATGCCTTGAATGTTAATGCTCAAATGAGTGGGACTCAATTAGTGCTGAAGCGCTGGTGCACACATGACAGAGGAAAAGGGAATATACCGAAACTTTAAAGATGAGGGGTGGCTGTAGCTCAGGTGGCAGAGCAGGTCAGCCACTAATCAGAAGGTCGGTAGTTCGATTCCAGGCTGTCTCCTGGCTGCATGCCAAATATCCTTGGGCAAGATACTAACCCCATGTTTGCCTACTAGTGGTGGTCAGAGGGCCCGGTGGCGCCAGTGTCCGGCAGCCTCGCCTCTGTCAGTGCGCCCCAGGGCAGCTGTGGCTACAATGTAGCTTGCCATCACCTGTGGGTGAATGACTGAATGTAGTGTAAAGCGCTATACAAATGCAGGCCATTTACCATGAGAAAAGAATGATGTGGCTTAATGCGATGATGGCAAAATCTAAACATAAATCCCCCTTATTGAAAGCATTTTTTGGGGGTGGGGGTGGTCCCTCAAATTTGGGGATATGAATTTGAACACCGGTTTTACTCATATTGTGGGTTATAACTAGTTTTAAGCCACAGTGAGTAAAAATACTGTCTTCTTGAGAACTAATGAAGCAAATCATTTGCTACTTCAGTGATTACAGTGCGTCAGCAGAATGCAAACAGACCCAACAAAACATTCTTTCATTAAAGCAGCTCACATCAGATCAGTCCACAAGCAGCAGAAGACTACAAATTCATATCCCCTGATATCGATACTTCTGCCTTTAAGGTCAAGGAAGAAGTTGAGCCTGACGCAAGACATTCTCAAGAAAAAGATAAGAGGATCCCAGAAGGCGAAAAATAGCCTCCTGTTACCACTCCCCTAATATCAAGGGTAAAGCATGATTTCTTTCCCTGTTTTGTTTAGACCCGTCAGGTGACCAGTGTTTAAGTTTAATTACATACGGATGTATCAGAATCTATCCAGTGCAAAGTCAGAGTGATGCCTGATTGTTTCCATGTGATAACAGAACACGTAGGTGTCCGGTGAAATTGTCACCAACTTTACAGCTCCTGTATGCTTCGACCCCTTCAGCACCCTCGCCTTAACCAATGTTTCTGATCCAGAGTGTCCTGCTGTGAGCTCAGTGCAGGAAATTACTCATTCATGTGTGAACAGTGATGGGCCACGTAGCCTTCAAATTACATCACGATATTTCAAGAAAGTTTTCCGTAACAAGATTTCCGAAATGTAGAAAAGAAATTTTTTTTTGCACTGCTTGCAGCTTGCAGGCAGCAGCAATCACAAGTGGAAGTAAATGATAGCCATTTCCCACTGAGATGCTGTCACTGATGACACTTCCTAATCTGAAGTGTGAATTTATTAAAAGAAGGTGCCGATAGCATCCACAGCAGTATTATGGTGCAACAGTAGTGTCACAGCATAAGTTAAATCTAAGCACAAAAGCAGCCGGTGATGTTGATCCCCAACAACCCATCCAGAATTCGGGCTCCCACAGAATGTCTTCTGTATGCCACACAGCCAATCAATTACAGACGCTCCTGGCGTCAAGAAGGCACATCTAAAGGTCAGTCTAAGGTTTGCCAGTGAAGATCTAAATTATTCAGAGAAGGTTTAGGAGAAAGTGGTGTGGTCGTCAACCTCACCTGCTGTGTTTGGAGGAAGAAAAATGTTGAGTATGAAGCAAAGAACACCATCCCCACAGTCAGGCACAGAGGTGGAAACATTATGCTTGAGGATGTTTTTCGCTAAGGGTACAGGACAACTTCACTTCATTGAAGGCCATGTACTGTAAAATCATGGACAAGAACCTCCTTCCCTCAGCCAGGACACTGAAGATGGGTCGTGGGTGGGTCTTCCAGCATGACAATGACCCAAAACATTCTGTCAAGGCAACAAAGGAGGGGCTAAAGACGCACATTAAGGTCATGGAGTGGCCTAGCCAGACTCCCCCACTGTAAAGTCCTGCTTTTCCACCATGTAACTACTTCAGTTTGTTTCACAACACCACTTGCTCTTCCTGTCATGTGTAACTTAACTAGTAATTGCTCCAGCAGCGCTGTAAAGGGTTTTACATTTGGGTGGTACATCACCAGCTGCTAGTATCTCCTTTGTAGCCTCGTAGTACATATCGACTACGTTTTTGCCTCAAGTGGTCCAACACGTTTGCCTCTTTCAGTTTTCTTGCATCTTTTGCAAAGATGTTGGATGCTGTTGAAGTAGCCCCATGTTTAGACACCAAATTGTCATCAGAGGCTGACACACAACTCTTGCTCTCGCGTGATATTATCTGACACAATTTATGTGGTATAGCCATAGCGTGAAAACATTCATCATTTAATAAACTAGTTGTTTCACTTCTATATCGGTAATATTCAGTAAAAAAAATTTTAAAAAGTACTTCATGAACGACAAACTTATTGCTTGAAATATATAGAAAATGGTGGTAACCCAAAGCAGCATGTATTTAACTTAAGACTATTCTTCCCTCAAGTAAATGAGTGGCACATGCAGAAAAGCCTCAGCAGGAGGGTAATTAGAACGTGTGGCATCACTGTTGGTGTTTCCAATATACCGAAAGGAATCTCTTAAAGCGTAGGGTCACACATGGACAAGTCTCAACTTCCCCCACATAATCCAAACCACAGCCATGCAAAAGTTTCAACTTCCCCATCAAAGCTCCCAAATACAGTGATGCATAGGTCTTCCCCAACACTCCTTCAAACCACAGCCAGCTATTTCAGGATCACAGAAACGTCTGAAGAAAAACTGTTTTGAATCTACTACCACGGGGACGTTTTACCCGTAAGGCACGCAAGGTCACAGTTTACATCATTACAGCAGAAGGGAACTCAACTCGCATAGTCAGCAAAGTGCTGCAAACAGAATAATATGCATTTGTGGCGGAGGTGGGGGCACAACATGGGAATCCTAGCAGGTTAGCATAAACTTAACTTTCAAAATAAGAGTGAAGGGACTGTCCACAAATTTGAAAGAATAAAGATTTTAAAAAAATATGAGTCAGAAAATATACCAGGGGTCTGTTAATTTACTTGGGCAGGCCACCTAATCAATTCTATGCTAAATGCCATGATAAACCATCATCCTTCCCTTTATCTAAAAACCTCAAGTAGGGTTCCACCGCTGGTGCTATGTTTGCGAGTGGGCAGCAAATAAGAGCCAATATTGGCCTATACCAGATATATCAATATCAGTAAACTTGGTGTTTGGGCAATTTTGAAATCTTATTATTGACATACAGACAAGTGACGTGTTTTGGGTCTTCTTGTAAGATTAAGAGATAACCTTTCGCCTTTAAAATTCAGACCCCGTTTTGTTGCTGACTGCTTGAAGGCTTTTGGGTTGTTTTTTTGTTTTGTTTTTTTTTTTAAAAATCGCTCATATTTTCTTGGTCTGCTTTGCTTTAAAATTCAGAAGAGACATTTATCTTTATATACGGCCTATGTGAATATATGTTACACGTGTTTAGAGCAGCTCATATACATCTCCATACTTACTTTACCTGCCTTATCAGCACTGGTTTAAAAAAAAAAAAAAAAAAAAAAAAACAAAACACCAAAGGCTACGTTCACACTGCAGGCGAAAGTGCATCAAATCTGACTTTTTTGACCCTATATCCGATCATGGTATGACAGTTTGAACAGCACAAATCTGATATTTTCAAATCCGACCTAGGTCACTTTCGTATGTGGTACTGATTCCGATACATATCTGATGTTTTAGAAAGCGACTGCTGTTTGAACGGTCATGTCGCATTAAATCCGTCTTTTACATCACTTACACAAGACAGACGCCAATTATCAGCACAGTAGAAGCGAGAAGACATCGTGAACGCTTTCTGGCCATCCAGTGGAGATGTTGGTGAAATGGTTGGGAAGACAACATTGGAGAAACCTGAACATCTTATTTGTACTGTATAATCTGCAGATTCTGACAGAAATCTATCCTTTGAAGCACCGCTCCTCTCTAAAACAGCAATAAGGATAATTATTAGGCCATATGTAAATAACAAAATCACTTTATAACTTAAAGCAAAATTGGGAAAGTCCGAAAAAAGTCTTTATGTTAAGGGCCATCAGTCAAACAATACTGTTTGGTCTGGGTCTAAACAGAGCGCGTTGTGTGTGACGTCTTCTTTTGCGCATGTGGGCCGCTTTGAGGGTTCACACTAGAGCGCGTTTGCTGTCAGTTTTATTTGTAGTGTGAACAAGCAGACAAAAAAGATCGGACTTGATCAAAAAATCGGAATTGAGCATTAAGACCTGCAGTGTGAACGTAGCCTAACAGGGCTCTAGAACGTAACCAAATTTTTCAGTGGTGCGACTACAAAAATCCTTGGCCGGTGCGACCAGCTGTTCCAGTAATTTAAAAAAAAACAAAAAACAAAAACACAAAGTCATGCCCCTATCGTGAGTCCCAATCAGAAAGTCAGGGGCGGGACCTCTATGATTGGGGAGAGGGGCCCGTACACGGACACGCCGTCGGGGCTGAAAGCCGAAAGTTCACTGATTCTGATGCGTCGTCGGGTCCGCGCTTTGTGTTTACGACAAAAAAGACATGTTTACGTCTTTTTTGCGCTCAATTCTGAGCTGCAGATTTTGTGTCTCTCCAACCAAAATTCACAGAACCAGCAGCAAAAGAAGATCTAAACTACCCTTCAAATTTGATAAATGTCGTCATTAATTCCCTCTGACTTTTGCTGTTTGGCTTCCACCACGATAAAAAAAAAAAAAAAAAAAAAAAATCATCACACTTCATGCACAGCTCTCTCTCTCTGTGTGTACTTCAAGAACAGTTTCCCATCTCAAACCTCTGTTTTCGGCATTATTCATTCGCTTATTACCCACCAGTCTACCAGCGCTGTCGGCCGCTGTCTTTTTTTTTTTTTTTTTGTATTTAAATGTCCTCGGACAAGAAAGCCTAATTTCTGCTGTTCAATACTGAAGAAATATTTTTTTAAAAAAATTATGTAATATTGCAGAATATTTTAAAGGTTATCTGCTATAAAAATCCAGGCCAGGAAAATCTCCTTCATGTTTTTCTGTTTTATTCTCACTTACTTTGACACAAAGGCATCTGCTTTGATGCTCACGCCTCTGATAAAGTCTCACATGTATCAGTACTGATAAATGATAAGAATTATAATATTTCTGACTGTCTGAGGCAAAATCGAATCAAATCGAATGGATTATAGAAATCAGTGAAGATACCCAGCCCTAGTGAGTAGCCTAGGCCTGACAGAAGTGGATGTAGCTGTGGGTAATAAGAAAAGATGAAAAGAACTATTGATAAATGTTTTGTAAAGTTAAGGCCTGATCCGTCTGAAATTCATAGCCAGTGCTCTGACATGGAGCAATCAGTCTCTGAACGCTGAAAAAGCACAGCGTATCCAGAAAACACATTATATGCTGCGATAAACGCACTGCCCAAGTGTCCCCTCTCCCCACTGCCTTTCAGCGGCAGGCAGCAGCAAACGGGTCGTCAGAGGAGGCCGATGTGATGATTAAATTTAACATTGCCTACAATATTGCCAAAGAGTGACAACGCACTTTAAGCACAAGCACTTTTTCAGTAACTTATCTTTCTTGTAGAAATGTGCTCCAAATAAAGAACTTTGTGTTGACAAGATTGTTAGTTAATCGTTTACAAATCAATATCGTCTTTATAGATAGCAACCCCCCTCCCCCCCAAAAAAAGAAGTGCACATGTAAAACTGCGCTGTTAAGCGATGCGGTTGAAAAATTTGGGTGCGCCTAACTTTTGTGCTAGTGCGCCTAAGAAAAAAAGTTAGGCGCACCAGTGCAACCGTGGCAAAAAGTTAGTCTAGAGCAGGGGTCCCCAACTCCAGGCCTCGAGGGCCGGTGTCCTGCAGGTTTTAGATCTCACCCTGGGTCCACACACCTTAATCAAATGATTAATTCATTACCAGGCCTCTGGAGAACTTCAAGACATGTTGAGGAGGTAATTCAGCCATTTGAATCAGCTGTGTTGGATCACGGACACATCTAAAAACTGCAGGACACCGGCCCTCGAGGCCTGGAGTTGGGGACCCCTGGTCTAGAGCCCTGCCTAAGCATTTAGCTTTGCTGATACAACAAGTTAGCCATGAGTTCATGCTACACGAGTTCGTCTACTAAGAAGCCGAGCTAACCGGTTAGCACTAGCATCATCTCACCGCATACCCCTTACTCCTATTCGGATACTGACCGAGGTACAGCACGGTTGGAATAAAACCCCATCGGATGACAAACTGGCCGCACTGGAACAGCTGCTGCAGCCGCTGTTTGCTCTCTTTGCTCAGTTTAGCCATGTTATGATCCCGAACAGACAGTCTCGTGCTGCTTCCAAGGGCAGGGAGAAGGAAGTGACGTTGAAGAGCTAAATACTTACCTTCTCCAGCTGTCATAGGACGCCTCCTTGTGGATGGGCGTGTAGCGGCGGCTGGTTGGAGTTTACATGCTAAACTGCCACACTTTGACTTTAGAAAGAGATAGCATGTTCTCGATGAGATGATTTTAATAATTATGTCAGTTTTCTTTTATCGGATTTGGCTTTACTTAAAGCCAAAACTTTATTCCAAAATTAAAACCACAGTCTATACATCTCCACTAAGTCGATAAGACCGTTTAACTAACATTAGGCCCTCCCAGAGTCAATAGTTTGGAGCAACATGCTTCTCCACTGTGAATGTAGACAACCATAAGTTGAACACAAGTTCAACAGAAAGCAAATCACATCACACACATGGTTTAAACTTATATACTGTACTGGGGAGCAGTTTTGCTAGAAAAAATGGGAAATGGGTGCAGTTATTTATTGACAGATGCACAAAATCCCAAACATACATTGAAATACAGTAATTAAGGCAAACACAGAGCTTGAAAGTCAATATTTTGTACTAGGACCTTTATCCTTTATTCTTCAACAGAGCCTAGACACTCTGAGGCAAACTTACTTGTCCTTTCTTTAAGTAGTCTTAAGGATTCTTGAAGAACATTCAAAGCTCTTCTCTGGATGTTGGCTGCCTTTTGTTCTGCTCACTGTCAAAATGATCCCACGCGGCTTTAGTAATCCATCGCTGACAGCATTCTGTTGTGTGTTTTTCTATTCAGGTATGTTTTCACTGTACTGGCAGTGTGTTTGGGGTTATCAGTGTCTACTGATTTTCAGTCCAGTTCTTGTGTACCTCAGCATGCCTTCTCCCTGCATGGCTAGAGAGCTACTGCTCAAGATCACTTTATAAATAAGAAATGAGCGGTGACTCCAGACTTGTCACAGCCCTGTACGTGCATGCATTATATAAAAACTTGAAAGGGTTTCAGGTGACTTTATTAGTGTGATGTTTAGTGATGAGCAGAAAAAACAAACACAAGAGCAGAAAAGTGAAATATAGAAACACTTTATTCCCAGAAGTTGTAGCAGTGAGTTATTTTCAGACGTAGAAAGGCCAATATAACCGGTCTTGAGTACAACAGTATGATGTACAACAACAGCTTACCCGTTCACATTCTGTTAAACCACACACAGAAAAACATGATTATTGTCCCACCACGCTACAGACACACAGCTCTAGTACACAGACAACAGACTACAAGTTTGCTTGAGGGTCGAGCAGCATGAACGCTTGATTTAAGACATCAAAATTAGCTGATGGTTGGAGTTTTTATTCATTTGCTGGTACAAGAGAATATCACCATGTCTTGTGCCGTGATGAACGACAAGAAGAGACACAGGAAACACGTCACTATAGCACTACAAACAGCTGGAATGGTGAGTGGATCACAGGACGGGAAAGATGCCCTGTTGCCCCAGACGATCTTCCACAGTTAAGGTCGAGTCAGCGGAACTTTACTGTGAAGTGCCAAATTCTTTAATCACTTTGGAACCTTTAAAAAAAGAGCAACAAAGCATTTTTCTCTTACAGGGAAAGACGATGTTTGAGAGTCAAAACTTGCTCATGAATAAGAAAATACCAGCGCTGAAAAACACAACTCATTTGTTCTTCCATGTGCAAAATTTAATATTTAAATCACACACGCACATGCACGCACACACAGCCATCATCCATTAAAAACCCAAATCCTCTTTGTCTTCATTTTAAATTTTTGCCATCAAATACACAGCAATTCAGGAAGGAGCGAGGGGGGTGGGGGGGTTGGTGGGGCAGGGGTAATATTGCTTCTCCATCTTTAATGAGAATACTGTGTGATTGTAAACATAAAGACCAGATTCTTATCATACTGGTTGATTATTAATGTTTTAGTTGTAGCTTTTTTGTTTCTCTTTAGGAAGAATAAAGCACAGGCACAACTTCTTTTAAGTGCCAACAGAAGGAAGATTCAGTAAACACCAAAAAATATAAAAAACACTGAATAGAACAGTTTTGTATTGCTATGGGAAGGGATCCATTTATATCACCATCATTATTATTTTTTATAAAAGTAGTAGAAACAGTGTTCCAACTAGGAGAATCAACTATTTCACTTCATCAATCAGCAGCCTTTTTATCTAAAAACAGTTGAACGTACAGATAAAGTCCACGCACACACACTCACTCACAAACATGCTGGCGCACTCAACATGTGCCCTTTAACAAACCTGGGCGGTAAGGATGGATGTATGGAAAAGCCATGCAGAGGGCAACAAATACAGATTAGATTACTTTTGAAGTACTTTTCCACACAGTTTCTTAGTGATTTTGAATTTTAAGCGTGCTCGTTTAGGACCACAGTTATGTCCAGGTCATGAGCGCACTGCTAAAAGTCAGACTAAGATGGAAGCGGCGTCCTCGACGCCTCTGACTGCGCTCGGCATTTCACAGCACAGAGAGTTAAAGACACCGGGAGGGGGGGGTAAAATAAAAAAAATGGAGTGACAAGGGGGAAACAGCTGGAGTGTTTCTTTTGCAGTCAACTGCAGTTAGCATGGCTTGGAGTTCCAGGTCACAGGTATGGGGTCACAGGATCAGAGATGAGTCAAGAGTCACACTTGAGTTCAAAGGTCAGAGCCGAGATGAACGCTAATGCTGGGGGAGCGCTGTGTGTGGTTTGGCGCTGGACTCAAGTACGCCAAGCCTTCCTCCTGCAGGCTGCAGGAGTAGCGGCCGGCTTCGGAGGTGGTGTGGTTGCTTGAGGGAGGGGCGTTGCCACTGGCCACGTGCTCAAAGGAGCGTGAGAAAACGGCGCTGGCAGTGCGTGTCAGGCTGGTGAGGGCTCCCGCCTTGGGCACCGATTGGCTGGAAGTGAGCGTTAGCCGCTTGACAGACAGCTCTGTGGTCTCGCTGGCGGCCCGGCCCGGCATTAGAGGGCCCGCCTCCTTGTCCTTGTCCTTGCTGGTTCGCCCGCCAAGCCGACACTTCTTCATGGCTTTGGCCCCCAGGTTCAACGTTGTGACGCTGTTGCTGATAGTGATGGTGGGTGGGGTCATGTCAGGCCCCGCGCCACCTGGCCAAACCCCTTCATCCACCTCCGAAATATCCATCAGCTCATCCGGGGAACCCAGATCCACTGCGTCTATGAGATAGACAGGGGGAGATGAAACAAGAGAAACATGAGAAAACAGCACACGTGTCAAAAGTAAAGAATCTCATCTGTCATCCAGTCTAATCCAATCAATCCTTTAGAGGCTTGTGTTTGAATTTTGCACAATATCATGCTGCTGGATGACAGAGGAGGTCCATCACTGTCCAGCAGGTGGCGACCTCACACTGCAATCTTTCACCACCTGACCAGAAACAGTAAGTCCGGGTACAGTACACAAGTTAAGAGACCCAGCAGCTCTGTGAGACAACGGTCAGTAATTTAGTGGCAGAGGAGTGCATGTTTGATCCCAAAAGCAGGAAAGGACAGCATCTAAGAGCAAAAGCCTATGAAAGACCATGAAGGGAAAGTAAGGGAAGCAAACCAAGGCACACCCTAAATATTTTTTCTCTCATCACTAACTCTAAATACACAAGAACACTTTTCCTGCTTTCTTGAATTCATGCATCCACAACTGTGTGAGCTTCCAACCACCTGCACATTCACAAACACACATTTCTAATTTGATGCTACCACTGTAACAGAACACCAGTAAACAGCTGAAAAACAGACAGACAGGCAGGTCTTGTTACACTTACAGTCTTTCGTGCTCAGATTTAACCTCTTCAAAACAAA
Organism: Oreochromis aureus; assembly: GCF_013358895.1. Classification (NCBI taxonomy): domain Eukaryota; kingdom Metazoa; phylum Chordata; class Actinopteri; order Cichliformes; family Cichlidae; genus Oreochromis; species Oreochromis aureus. The sequence continues at coordinate 17,224,231 of NC_052962.1, forward strand.
TCTGCACTTATTTGATTCTAAATTTAAATATGGCGAAAGCACATAACTCAAGACCAACGTATCGTTCCTCAGTTCCTACCTACCAGTCAGAAGGAAGTAATCTGTGACCAGGTGCAACCTGGGGTAATGTGTCGAGGCAAACAGACCAAGAAGGTCTCTGATAACTGCGGCGAAAACACAGGAGTTTCCTCGATATGCTAACAAAGATATCTAGGTCTTTTTATTCAAGGTCATCATGACTTATCAGTGAGTATAGGCTTTGGGGGGTGACCTTCACTGATCAGGAAAGTCTCATTTTAACACAGTTACAATTTCCCTCTCTGATTAATGCTCTGCTTTTAATGTCATCAACTCGCTCATCATAAGCACATGTCATTCCTTTGACTTTTATGCATTTTTTATTAGGTTATTGATCTGTTATTCAGTGGCATCTTAAATAATTAATTTGCTCTTTAGAAATTCCAGCAGGAGATCTTTGTGAAGAAGCTTTAGCCACAAAGGAGAGAGTAAAAATGAATGAATGATGCTGGATAGACAGATGAGAGGAGCAGCGCAGTGAGAGGAGGGTAGAACCCAATGCAAAAAGGTACAAAGGAGGGGGAAAGAATAAAAAAAAAGAGAGATCATGCAGCTTTTTTAGACCACACCCCCACAATTGGTTACCTAGGTTACCCCATGAGTGGGGCAAGGGGAAGGAGGGGCAGGACCTTAGTACTGGTTCCTCCCTGTGGAGGCTGACCCAGAACCCTCATTCTCCACCATTCGCCTCACAGACTTCTGCCTCCTGACCTCCAGACGTATGCTGGAGTCATGACCTCGGGGGTCCATGCTGACCTCAGAGGTGGCACCCATCATGTCGCTGTCTGTCGGGGAACGGCCATCGGGGCGTGGCCGCAGGGAGTCCCCGTTGGGCATTCGATCGCCGCTCACGCCTGTTACATTGATCTCTGGGATGGCCACGCCCCCCACCGCAGCTTCACCGTCTACACTCACCTCCTGGTTCTCTGCTGGTGGGTGGGTGCATGGACGGGGTAGTGAAACAATACACAAACATAGACACACACGCACGCACGCACATGCACATTTCATGCAGAGGTACATGAAAAACAAAAAAAAGGTTGCCAAAAATCACAGACACAACAGAAAAAACACACAGAGACAAACAGGTAATCAATGTAATGGCAGAAAAATAAAAATAAAAAACAAATCATAGTGATCAGAACATAACACATGGTCAACGTACATGCTAAATGGGAGTGAATACGAACACAGCACTTAAATGAAATAATACTGTTCATAGATCACCGTGCATCCTCACACATAAATTAATACTTAATGCTGTTTACCTCCATCATCTGCTCATAACAAAAGCTTTATACATAAACTCAAAAAGCAGGATCCGTGACAGGAAAAGCAGGCGTTAGGCTCAATGTGAAACCTACTTATTAAACTAGCTCAAGGCTGTAATTTACCCAGACGTAGCTACACTGGGAAAAGAGAGCAGCTCTCTCCTAATTCTGCACCACAAAGAGGCTGCCATCATTTACTCTAGAGGGTAATGGAAGTCTGATTCATTTGTTCTGTGGTCATTATAATATTAATAAAAGTCTTTGGCACAAGGCTGAAACTGCACAAAAGACGAGCACACACACATTTTCTACAGCGTATCCTACTTTAAAAACACACTACCTGCACTCTGTCTGATCTGATTTATGTGGCATGCTGAATCTGTCTGCCTGGCAGGCTGTTCTGTCCCTGTACTGCCAGCATCTCAAGAGTATTCTCAGAAATCAGACAGGAACTGGTGGTTTTCAATGAGCAGATTCTAAGATGGAGAGGGATGGCACTAGTTAGAAAGCTGAGGATGGGCAATCTATGATCTTGAGGGGCTCCATGAGGGATGACAACAACACGTCGACTGTCACACAGTGAAAAAGGGGAATGAACAATGATGAGATCTAAACTTCTTGCTCTCTCCTTTGGTGTTAAATTCATTCCTTGGAACAGTTTTACCTTTTTTTCTTTTTTAAAAACATGAGAGATGCGCGTAGGAACTCTTGTTTGGTAAGTTTGCGTCAGGCCTGTGTATGCGTCTCACCATGTCTCTTCCAGCGGTGTCCCCTGATCGAGAGGGAGGTAACAGCGTTGCGGGAGATCCTCGAGGAGGTAGGTGTGATCTCCACCTGAATACTCCGCGCACCCTCCTTATTGTTGCTTTTCAGTGCTGCACTGTGCAGTGATGACTTAATGGCGTTACCCACCTGGAGATAACAAGAATCACACATTTACTGCTTCACAGTTCAGTCTATTACTCTGTAACACATTTTAGGAGAAAGACATTGAGCCTTAGATCATGGGGGTTCTCAAAGTTTTGATGACTGAGTGCATAGTTCAAGAAGCCAGCACACAGATGAAGGCCACACTGAAATTATGCACCCATCAAGATGGAAAAATAACTCCAAAACCAATAATTTTATTATAGTTTTCAATTTAAATTTTATTATAGTTCAATTGATTGCAATTCTGCCAGAAAGCTTCCCTAGCTACACAGCAGAAGTCGTTATATTACCACAATCATCTAACAATGTAATAAAGTTCATAGACAAACTACAGCCTGTTGTCTATGTTTGCTCTTTTAGGTTTCAAAGTTCAAGTTTTATTTTTAGGTAATGTTTAAAATTTCTGGGTTTAAAGAGAGTTATGGTTTATGAAGGCAACGGTAATTTTATGTCCCAGTTCATGGTTAACCATTGGTCAGACACCTGTTACACTTCACACCAGCTGTATTCAGAAATCTTTTTTTTTTTTTTTTAAATAAAAAAAAATGTTTAAGCCCCAACGTCTTCACACACACACTAATCTTAGTATGAAGTGAACTGAGACTGATGGAAGAATACAGCAGTCTCATGTTGCATTCAGGCTCAGGTGGCATAAAACTCTTCTGTTTACATTATTTACAAAAATAATGTAAACAGAATTTTTACCATTTTAAAAAAGTGTTTACTATAATTATGTTTTTATGCAAGACCAAGTGTCAAGGATTTACTGTGCACTGCCAAATTTAGAGTTTTTAAGCAAAGTTACAAAGCTGTTGATATTATAGGTGTATGTTATTTTACCGCTCCAACAATCACAGAAAGTTCTATTTTCATTCTAGCAAGCACAACTTAGGATGTACAGACACCGAGCCTTCAACTGGGCTGATAGCTGATGTTGATACTAATGCATTCTACTTAAAATAATAATAATAATAATGATAATAACAACAACAAAAAATGATCAGTTTTAAGTATTTCACTTAGCCAACAAAAACCTGATGTGAAACAGGAGAAGCTCTGCTCCTGATGACCAATATCAGCCAACATATGATATTCAGACACTATGTCAGAGCATCCCTGTTTCAACTACATTAGCAAAATGACCCCATCAACCAAGCACAGGATGGACATGAAGTACACGCTGATGTTCTGTCAAGTGACTAATCCAACAACATCTCATCAATAATTTCACTTGCACATGGTGGACATGCAGGAATTAAGTAACAGAAGAAGTAAAACAAAAAGAAGGAAAACAAAGCCTTGTGTTTCACACTGAAATGGATTTCACAAGTCTTTATACAATAATCTTTGTTCCTACTAGAAATTCTCACGGGGTACTTGCACTAATAATCTCCTAACAGCTGAGCACGTAACATGAGGCAGAAAGACTCATAATCACAACACAACATGTCTTTTGTCTGTGAGGCTTCGGCACACTGGTCTCATGAGGGACACGCCACCACGTCACGCTAAGCTAGCAGCCACCTGGTGTATTCCACTTGCAACACAGAAACCGACAACACAAAATTGACATTTTAAACTTTCAACAGTATCACATGTGCAACTCCTATACACAGGAAAAAAAATAAAATAAACCATCACCACTGTTACTAATATGAGTTTTGATTGTTGTGAAGGAGCACACCTTGAACTGTGTAGTAATACTGTAAGTGCGGGCTCAATCCTCTACTCTCTGGGCCGCAAGGATTATAGCTTAACGGAGCAGAGTGGAAAGCATGTAAATAATCTCGTGGGATTACACTCTGCTTGCACTCTCTGGCACACACACAAACCAAGACAATGCGGTATACTGTGCCGTGCATGAAACAAAACCAGAGGCCAGCATGTGCACAACCATCACATGCTCTCCCCTCTCTTATACACTTAAAGACACAGACACACACACACTTAGAGGTGTGATAGTGGCAGAAAAATATCATTGCACCCACCAACAGGGCTTCAGGGAACAACTCTAGCTGGGCTCGGTACAGAACGTCATCCAGTGCTTTGGATCCCAGGTCAACTTCACCATTACACCTACACAGAGGCAGAAATGTGCACACACACACACACACACACACACACACACACACACACACACACACACAGTATGTTAGTCTAAAACACAGATTAAGGGATTATTATTATTATCATCATTTTATTTTAATCTGACATGCTGAAACAAGTACAATTTATAGAAATTAGCTGAGACAACAGAAAAGATTATAAGTGATGTGAAAACGTAATTACAAAATGTAAACTTGGAACATAAACTGTCCGCACTAATTATCTTAACGAGCATCAGGAGCTTCCTGTACCCAATCTCTGTGGAATCTTTTTAACAATGCAACTTAAACTTTGACATTGTGACGCCATGAGAACTTTCACTGTGTGCTGGCGTGTTTGTACTCACAAGGCGTAGTGGATCCCTGTGATGAGCTGAACCAGGAACTCTGATGTGACTGTGAGCCGCGTGTTAATGCCTTTGTACCGCCGCATCTGTTGCCGTGGGTAACCACAAATACACACCCTGGTTGATAACCAATAAAAACACATTAGAGAGGCTTGGATGAGTAAGAACGGAAGCAGAGAAACCACTCCAGTGGGCCAGTTAGCTGCAGCACCATTAAAGCCATTTACTTAACTGTGTGGCGAGCTGAGCTGATGTGAAACTCACCAAGCAAGACTCTAAGTTAAACCACACCCACACCCCCACACACCATGCATCTAACAAGCTTCAGAGGAGTCAACTAGCATGAGGAAACACCTGTATATTAGAAGCTTTATGCATTGTACAGCGCTGCTAAAACGGCAAACAGTCAGGGAGAAATCGAGGCCGATGACTTCTCTTTAGCTCAGTGCTGAGCAGACCAATGCTCAGATTGCTGAGCTGGGATGTGTGTACACTGCAGCTCTTTGCCAAATAGCGATATCTTGGCTCTCTCTGGCAGCAAAGTCTATAAGAGGATCAGATAAGCAGCAACTTGCAAACGTGTGTGTATGTGTGTGTGCACGCGCGTGTGGTTGTGTGTGCACGCATGCATGTGTGGGGGTGTGTGTTTGTAAGTTGCCTCCATAAAACATTACCTAGAACTTCAGCAACACAAGCTATAAAGTACGAAAGCAGTTTGTGTGTGTCTGCGTCTAGCCCTCAAGTTAAGTGATCCACAAATGCTACAAATGCTAATGCTCGTGGGTGTGTGTGTGTGTTTATGTGTATATATTTTACCTGGAGCTGAGCTGGCAGAGGGACTGCAGGGAGGTGGAGGACATGTAGCTGAGAGCGGCGTTGTAGCAAAGCAGGAGGAAGGTCAGCACCTCAAATCTCAATAACACAAACAAACCCTTGAAATGGCACGTTATGTAAGACACACCAAAATCTTAAAACCTGAAATTCCATCTGTACAGAACAGGAGGGTTACTAAAGCAAGAAGTACCATTAGGATAGCAAGAACCAAAACATTCAAAATATTTCTGTGGGATCTTTAAATGCACCACTTTTTTGTCCAATAAGAATTCTCCAACTGGAAAACAAGCGATTTGTTACCATTTTTAATTGTGAGTTAGTTTAAGGCAGAGGACGTTCAGCTCAGGCCAACATGGCCGCCAGTCTTTCATCTCAGTTAGAATAATTTAAGAAACCCTAATGGCAATAAAACAAGTTTAAATGTAACAAGGCAGAGACAACTGCCACAGGCCACAGCTGAAGCTACCCTAAAATAAAAAACCATGGCAGCAGCTTAACTCCCCATCGGTACACAAGTCATCATGAATCTGTTTTAGCCAGTTTGTTATTAAAGGTAATATGTCCTTTTTAGGCTATAACAGAAAGCATGCATTCACAAATGAATAAGTAAAAGTACCTTTTTTGATCAGATTTTCCATCTTCCTTTATGTGCATTCTTATTTTGTTAATTAGCTGGTATTTGCTGCCACTTTGAAAACAAACAGATTGGCATCCTGCTACAGGTAAAGCACATTTTAAAACCAACATGAGTGTCTTACCTGTTCTGTGCCGTGAAGGTTTCTCTCTGGAGGTGAGGCCCGCTGTACACCACTCTGCTCAGCCCATGGTTAGCTAGAGCTCCTTCGGTAAGGGCCATGGAGCCAATAGTTGAAGGCTAGAGGTGGAGAAGTTTATGTAACTACATTTCTGCAGAAACAACCCTGGAATAACTTTGAATGGAGGACACACTCACCTCATGGTAAACTGAGGGTTTGGAGAGGGAAGGGACGGTAAAAGATAACACCTTACTCTGTCCATCTTTATCAACTATTTCCTGTGAAAGAGAAAGACAGGAAGAGGGAAAACTTACGTGGGCGAAAGCAAAAATAAAAAAGCCCTTTTTTCATCTGCGTCTGCCCTCAAACCTCTAAAGAGCGTGTGCTGATCTCTTCGAGCACAGTCATCCGCTATGTGTGGGTGGCTGTGTATAAACCTGAGGGTCTCATTTCCCTACTGACACTTTGTTGGTGTGCACTCATATGTATGCGTGCGTGGTCACACAGGCACAAACCCCGGGGTTTTGGCGTCCCTCTGTGTGCATGTTAATGTCAAACAGATTAATGGGAACCAGCCAGTACGCTGAGTGACAGCTGACCTATTCTGGTATTCAGAGAGGAAGTGAGGAGACAGTGGACTTTGCTGATAGATCACTTGGAGCTGAAAAGGATGAAAACACAACAACAAACTTTAATCACTTCTAATGCTCCCATCTATCTGCAAATGAAAAAAAAAAAAAAGGCATTTGCAAGGTGTTGACCATCAGTACTCTATATGTGCAAAGTCACTGTTTTCACCACTCCTCCCCCGTATTTCCTGTCACGGCTGTCTAACAAGGCAGAAAGGGCAGAAAGTAATCTTTCAAAACTCATGACGCAGATCCCTGAAATAGTTGAGCAGTTAAGTCCTCTGCGTTGGCAAATTGCATGATAATTTCCACTTGGTAAGGATCAAGGACTTGTCTAGTGTTTTTCCTTACTGTGCACTTAAAACACTAGATACATTTTAATGCTGTCAACCAGAGCAGCTCGCCTCTAGTAAAAAATAAATAAAACCGATCTCTGCAACTAAAAAACAACTGCAACAAGTGCTTCACCCTCTCCCTCACCAGGTTGTAAATGCCTAGCAGCAGGGCCTCGATGCAGCCGGAGGTGTGGGGGTCTCTGGCTGCGCTGACGGACAGGAGGCTCCACAGGAGCTCTGGCAGGAACTGTAGCGTGAAACGCTGCAGCTGTGGCTCACCGCTCCGGTAAAACTCAAACAACTGGTGACACACTGGCTCTAGTAACTGCAGGGGACACATATCCAAAAGAGAAAAAGCACATGGCATACAGTTAGGCCACAACATTCAAAATAAAAAATAAAGTAAAAATCATGAGACAAGAACTGCCAACTCAGTTGCAACAAATTTTGCAATTAGCATCTACGGTTCAACGGTAAGATCAGGGTATAAACAGCACTGCTTGAGGGACGCAGTGTGTTTGCAAGTCCGACACATCCATAAACACAAGATTATCAAGCCTGAGTAAAAATATAACAATAACAAAAACAAAGCAGGTAAATGGTCGGACTGAACGCATGACTAAATACTAAGTACTGGTTAAAGGTTGGGTGGTCAGACTTTTACAATCTAATTTTCAAGTTAATAAAAGATTTATATCTACATACGTCACTGTAGTTCTCTCTGATGACCTTGTAGAGTGCAGGGACCAAGGCACCTTTGTCTTTTAGTGAGGCAGCATAGGGGGAGACGGCACTGTCCGGAAGGGTCTGAAACACATATGGAACCAGCTCAAGTTAAACATGCTACACATTTAGGTCTTACAGCATTTCAGTTTGAAAAGTAACCACTGAAAAGACAAACACAAATTCATATTATTTACACTGATTTGCAAAAAAAAAAAAAAAAATTATTGCTTTTTTAAAATAAAATCTGCCATTTAGCAGCAAAGCAGACTGATAGTCTGGTTTTGCTGCTTCTGAAATGACGTTTTAATAGCAGTGAAATCCTGCAGAGACCCTGACAGCTTCTTTAACCACAATCACTGTCTGTCACACTGAGCTGGCTATATTAGGAGGTCAACTTTACAGACACATGACAACAGATTGGTCCTCACACATTCACACAGGAGAAAAAAAAAAAATCTCATCTGCTCCTTCATTAATATTCGTCACTAAGCCGCAGCTCTAGTACCGGTCAACTAACAGCAAATGCTCATATTTGAGTAGGAGCGTGCATTTTTCTGATAGCGAAGCACTTCAGAGAGTGTGTTTGTTTATGTGTGAAATAAATCCTGTCAATAATAAGAAGCAGAGAATGTACTGCATACAGATCATAGGTAAATGGCTTTTTTAGTATTTTTTTTTCCCTGCCCAAACAAACACTTTCACACAGAAAATAAAGCTTTACCTTAAATTCTGACAGCCATTCCTCCACCACTCCTTGGTCCATAGCCAACATGTTCCTTCATCTGCAGTGGAGTCGCCTCTACCTAAAATATAAAATAAAATAAAAGGAAAAAAGAAAGAAACCCTGATTAAAAAGAACAAACAAACAAAAAAACAACAACACTGCATAATAAATGTTAACATGTATGACAGCAAATATACAGAACACATACTAACAGTCCACACTTGAACAAAGCTCCACTACATTTATCAGCCTTCTTTTTTATTTTTGGTAACTTTCAGAGAAAAAAAAAAAAGAAAAATTCTGTTACACATCAATGCTCCAAAGAGTAAGTCTCTCCTTCCCCCTCACTCCTCTCCAGACGCACACCTCTGCAGGCGCTGCCTTCTCAACTTAGGCTTACAAATCGAAAAAAATAAATAAATAAAAATCATAAATCACGCACACAGAGAAACCTGGCTGGCTTCTCTTTTCAAGCACTGACGAGAATAAGAAATATGGCACGGCTGAATGCAGATGCTTGCTGAACAGGCGCTACAGTTTATATGTCCATAAACAGACAGACAGAGAGGCTCCTCTCCTACTTCAGCTGACATTTTCACGAAGCAATGAAATCTCTGCTTCCTCCATTCCTGTTTGTTATTTTTGATATCTGTTGCAGTCCATCACAGTATTCACACTCTCTGCGCACCCTGTACGGCACGCATGTGGCTTCTTTTCTATTGAAACTCCAATGGCATCTTTTCTTTCTTCACTTATTGCCTCCTTCGGTGTCATTTTAATTCTTGCTTTGTTGAGAAACCGTATCAGATGGCTCCTACTGCACACTCCTATCTGTTGCCTTTTCATCCTATATGCCCTGTAGTCACTTGCACTTGTAGAAAAATTAAAAAGAAAGTTTAACCACAATTCTACATCTATTGCAGTTTGGGTGTAATTAAAAACGCAGTAGTATTTGTTCACTCAATTACACAAATTTTACTTAAGTTTAATTTAAAAAAAAAAAAAAAAAAAAAAAAAGGGTATAGGATCCTATCTATGTCAGTATATTTGTATATATCTTTACAATAAGTTGATTGTCTCTATGGAGTAACACCTTTATTTAATTATGAATGCTAGATGTTAATGCTTCCGTAGGTACATGCGAGTCCGATTGTGTTGTTCTATTAATAGTTTAGTACAGCCACCCCCAAAATCAGGAGTACTGCAGCCCACTTAAAAACCAGGAAATCCCATGGGGCCCATCCAATCTTAAATCTTCACTCTACCTAATCATATGCAAAAGACACAAGCTTCAATACAAGAGAAGTACATTTAGGTCAGAGTAATGAGAACTGTCACAAACTAACTACATCCTATTACCAGTTTTAATTCACTTTTTATGTAAATAAAGTCACTAAACTCCATCACCACTTTGGGAATCAGAAGACTTGAGCCTAAAACTATAAGTAAATTAATCATCTTGCTTAAACAAGACTGTCACAAAGTGGGTGAGAAAACCATTTGTCCACATTCTTAGTTAACATTCTTGTTTTGATTTAACCATATTTCATATGCAGTCTGCAATAGGCAAACATCTACTATCCCGGGTTTGTTTATGTTTTGCACTTTTACAGATTATATAATATAGCATCTTGGTTCAAATCAATTCTGACAAGTTTGTTAAGTTAACATGTTATTTATTTCACCTGTTAATTTGTCTTGTTTAAACTCACCTTACCTACCTGTGTTCCAGGAACAAAAGGAGGAAATATAGTTTTACTTCCTGTATTTATAGCTTCCTGGTTAATCTGAGGTCACAGGAAGAGACCAGGTGAAGAAGGGGGAGAATCTTTGTAATTTAATTAAGTTGATTTTAGACTGTGTTTATACAAAAATTGATTATGTATCGACTATACACTGTAGAGACTTTATTGCTAGTAACAGGTAGCAGTATAGGTTTGAGTATTGAAATGTTTGTCTCACCTACCCTAATGAAATAGTCCAGGGATGAATGGACTATTTAAGCAGATGAACGCCGGTGTTCAGGGAGGAAGGACCAGGTCAGTGTAGCTGTGTGCATTTTGACCTTAATTTCTGTTGATTTAAGTTCAGTTATGTTTATTTGGAGTTGAATTTTTTATTTATTTTTGTAGATATTGGTTAGTCACAAAATGGTGAATAAATCACTTGCTACACTGGACAGCATCTGTCTCCTGCACTTCTTTGGCTGCTTAAGTCAAGTCCTACCACAAAGACATTTTACAAATGAAACAACTTTGCTTTTACATCAACAAGACTGCAGCCATGCTAACAGCTATGGGAACATAGCCTTTATATCAAAGCTGGGTGTTGTCTTCATGATGTCACCCATTTGTTAGTAAAGTCTTGTTGTGACTTGTTAAGCTGACCAGTTTTCGAATTAGCATCGTGGTGTATTCAAACTGTATATTACAACCAAGGGATGGCTCTGACTGAGAAGCTGAGGAAAGTGCATGCTTATACAGTAGGAACTGATAAATTGTTAGCTTTACTACAAATGATATCTTTCTTTCTTTTTTTTTTTTTTTTTTAAATAACCACCTTGTATTAAATGAGACCTGCAACTAGCAACTGAGCCCATTAACCCATCAGGTTTACAAGGAAGACTTACACATTAAGACTGCTTTTTGTTACTTTGGCCACTAGAAAGAATGTAGATACTTCTCACTGGCATCGTTGTTCACACACACTAAACCCAGATTCATCCTGCGCAGTCTATGTAATTAGACCCTGACTAATAGAAGACCAAAATCAATACCTGCCAATTAAAAATTGATAAATCAGCAGATAGAGCAGGGCGATATGACCAAAAATATTTATCACGATATACATTTGAAAATTTGCGATAACGATATAACTGACGATATAATTGACACTAGACAAAATACTTTACAACTCCACAACTTTATTAGTGCAAAAAACCCCATCAATGTATTTTCACTTAAACAAGCAGCTGTTTTTTTTATGTGCATTAAAGTTATATAAAAATGTAACAGTGCAAATTCTTTGCTGACAGTTTAACCAAAAGGCATTTCCAGTGGAAACTGGCCGACATATCCTCAGCATAACCATGTATAATATCCACAAAACTTAAAAAGAGGTTATACACACACACAATACGGTAATATTATGTTGAAGCACAGTACATATCACTCTGCGAGGCGCCTGCCTACGATAGCCGTAATGCTCCGACAATCCATCAAGCGGTGTGGGTTCGTAGCTTAGCAAAGTTGTACTAAAACATTTGACAGATTTTCGAGCGCCGTGTACCACATAAAATCGTTTCGAGGTCAGTAAACACAACCAGAATTCATACATAAGGCACACGGGATTATAAGGGACACTGTCGATTTTCAAAAAAAAAATCAAAGGATTGATTTTAAGTGTGCCGTATTTTCCAAACAACACGGTAATAACGACAGCCCGCTAGCATGCTTTACCAAAAATAGTGCTTTGTTGTGTATCTGACAGACGAAAGCTAAACCAGTTCCACACCACTGAAGTTGGGTTCATCCGTTTCATTTAACGATCCGCTTTCGCTCTTCTCATTCTGCGTCGCCGCCATGTGCGCATGTAAACATAGGCACTGCGCATGCGCGTTTTACCCATATTCTATCACGATATTTCATTTTCCTATCGTTGCCCAAAATTACACCGGTATTACCGTGAACGGTATGATATAGCCCAGCCCTATCAGCAGATATTTCTTCCTCTTTACACATGAATGACAAAAACATTTGTTATGTGCTGCTATTTAAGAGTGTGTGAAAATAACATGAGAATGAAGCTCGAAAAATAAACTTATTTTGTTGTCACAAATTTGTCTAGCCTCTGCCCAACTCTGTTCAGATCAGCAGCTTTGTGGCGTTCCAAACGTGTGCTGGCAAACAATTAAGTCACCGAGTGCCCTTTGGTGGACAAACTATACAACATAAGCACTCAAAACATTGTTAATTACATTTGTCTTCTTTACTTTGAATTTTCATTTATTGGCTGTTCTAAATGCTGATGCCCTATTATCAACAAATACATAATATTTGCTGATTTATCTGTAGGGCTTTGTAAGTGAAAAGTCATGGACTTCAATTCAACAGTCAGTTGCTTCAAGACCCTCCAATAATAGAGGAAACCCCAAAAATGAGATAGCCCCAATGAGCAAGCACTTGGTGGCAGTGGGAAGGAAAAACTCAATTTTAACAATGACCATTAAATGTGCTGGAAATCCCTGCAGCAGTTTCCTAATGAACCAATAGTGAGAGTCTGCCTAACACCATCCTCTTTAGAGGCATCTGCATAAATCAAACTTTTAAATATTTACCTCTTAAATGTCAAATTTTTTGTATCACTGGAGCAACACATATGAACATGTTGACGACCCCTTAACCAAATCTACAGTGTGACTATCACTGTAAGACCATGGCAGGCCAGATACCACCTCTGTGCCTCTGATGGATGCTGTGTTTTCAGTGAATGGTGCCTGCATCGTGTGCGCCCTCTGAGACTGCAAGTACAAGACTAAATTGACTGTTGAATACAGACTCAAATTCCATGTTTGGTATGTCTGGTGAAAGAGGCTGAGGAAAAAGAAAAACGGGGAAGGAAAGAGTCCTTTTATGCTCATACCCGTCACACAGAAAAATGTGCTAAAATTTCGTGCAGGGAAGATGGCATATTTTCAATTTAACACTACAATGTTTCACTTCTTAGATGAAAAGATACACACGTGGTTATTAAAAAGGTCTTTACTTTCACCTCAGGTAGAAGGCTGGCTTTGAAAGGTAACATTACGCAACATATTCTGTTAAAGAAAATACTCTTTAAAATAAATACAAAACCCACATTCTGTAGATTATTGGACAGATATTAATCAGAAAATCTGCCAAGAAGCACACATAGCATAAAATGGTAATTAAAAAAAAAAAAAAAAAAAAAAAAAAATAGTTATTTGATTTTTGTGCCTTCCTTTCCCTGTCCCTCTTTTACCCATCCATTTATCCTCCCACACATCATTTCTCCTTCCTCATCCTCTCTGCCTCCCGATGCCTTTTTCATGCATTCAAATGCTTCTTTTTGTATTACTTCAGTGCTTGGTCCCTTCATGGCAGCCAGGTGTCTATTTATGGACTCCACCAATGACAGGAATGACGAGGGGGGAGGGGAGCCAGTGACTCATAAAATGTGGAAGGATTATAACGCAGAATAGCCTCCATTTACAGATATTAGTCCTTTGTGGTAGCCTGTTGTTCTGCTCTTTAACACTGATGAGGACAACGAGGACAGCCAGCATATGCTGCTTAATGGCAGACTAACTTGAGTAACAAAATAAAGACTGTGATTAGACTGAGGATGAGTCAGACTTGTCAGAGGACTTCTTCCTCCTCCTACAGAATCACTTTTAACCCAACTACTGTGTCCACACTGGCGTCTGGGGCATGTCATCTGCATCATATGGCTCCAGAAAAAGACACGTGAAAGCTACAATCACCAGCTGCCAGCCTTGCCGCCTACCTATGTGATATATTTGCCTTCAATCCCAGGAGCAGGAAGAAACTGCAGTGACAAAGTTAGATGCATGGCCAGTAACCAGATACACAGAATGAATAAGCATGTAGAGACAATGGAAAAGGGTCAAGAGTCAAATCAGCTCAACATTGAAGGATGCACGCAATTAAGTAATACTAAGAGGAAGAAGTCAGACCACCCTTAATATGCAGATTATTCTTGTCATTGAAACCAAATCAATAAATATGTCTAACAACCAGTTAGAAATGGAGAACAGAGGTCATTTATAATTTCCAAAGAGCCAAATAAGGAAGTAGCCGGCTCAACTTACAAGTAGCCTTCGCAGAAACATGTGACAGAAACTGTTACAAAACCGGAGGCTGGAAAAAAATATATGAATGAATAACATGTACAAATCGATAACCAGGTAGATTTTTTTTTCAGTCAAACAACACGTCAGTCATTCATTGTTAATCTTTTCAACTTTATGACTGATGTAGTTCAAGATAGAATCAGCATACCAAGGATTCATGGACGCGCCTGGTGAACATTGGCATCAGCTGATATCAGCCTTGTTGATCACCATTTTTCTGTTGTGTCTGTGTCATTTAACCAGTGTGACGAAGACGTGACAGGCTTTTAATTCAGTTATTTCATTAAGTGTATATGAAAGACCTTTTCAAGCGCCCTTTGTCTGCCTTTTGTTTTTTTTTTTTTGTTTTTTTTTAAAAACACCCTCTTGCTCCCTGTGCTTCTCTCATCTTCATGCACAAACATGAACATGGGTCATGTTCATGTCACAGACTGTATACAAAAGACGAACCTAGCTGGAGGCTTCACAGGGATTTTGCTTTCAGTCAATAGATGACTGAAAGCTCTGTCTTATTATTTCTTGCCATTTTATAACAGTGATCCAGAAATCTACAGTACTGCCCTATCAGTCATAAAATATGCCTGCTCCTGTAGTTAGTAATCCCAATTTACAAAATAATTATGATACTGTATTCAATAAGATGTGAAACTAGCAATTGAGACCACTGACTCATCATGGAAATGTTTATTAAAGTCATAGGGAGGAGTAGGGTAGTTTTTTCATAGACATCTGTACAATATTAGAACCTAAAAGACATTGTTTTTTTAAAATAGTAGTGCCAATATCTTATGACTTTAAAAAAAGTAATACAAGCATATGTTTTTTTTGTTTGAAATCACCTTTCTTCAACTGCAAATTATGTTCTTTAAGTTCAACTTTGTCAATATTCATTTTATCCAGTAAGATAAAGTTATCGTACTTATTATTTGGTTTGTCTGTTGTTTGGTGCCAAATGAGATTGTCAGGAATACCAACATTTCACTAAATCAATCTGATATCATCATGCAAATAAGTGGGGTCAAGTTGGCAATTACATGCAATTTTTCTGATAATGTAACAATTAATTATGATAAATCATCAGAAATCAGACATATGTTGCTGTCTGCACAGGCAGACATTGATATTTAACGATTACATTTGTGCTCAACAACCTTACTGTTCTATAGGAATACAATCAGAATGCAACCTACTGGCAGCCTGTTGCGTCAAGTCCCTCCGAGTTGTGCTCATTGACAAAGACTCATTTAGACTAATGACAACATGTTAGATATCCATCTGCATTCATACATTAGACAGCAATTATTTTCAAACCTTAAACAATCTCTCCAAGAGTGATTGTAGTTGATCCAAGTCAGACTGCAACTGTTTGCAGAAAGGTTGCCTCCTATCAGCCAAGCTACAATGATAAGAAAATGAAATATCGCGATAGGATATGGGTAAAATGTGCATGCGCAGTGCCTTTGTTTTCGTACGCACATGCTGGAAAAAGCATAGCGGCTACGGAGAATGAGAAGGGAAAAAGCGGATCAGTGAATGAATTGGTTTGTAAAAACGTGCAACTTCAGATATGTGGAACTGGTTTGGTTTTTGTTTGTCAGATAGCCACCAAAGCACATTTTTTTGTAGAACATGCAAGCGGACCATCGTTATTACCGTATTTTTCGGACTATAAGGCACTCTTAAAAGCCTTTAATTTTAAAATTGACAGTGCACCTTATAATCCTTAAGTATGAATTCTGGTTTGCTTACTGACCTTAAACCAATTTTATGTGGTACACAGTGCTCAGAAATCAGTCAAAAAATGTTTTAGTACAACTTTAGTGAGCTACGAAGTTGCACCGCTTGATGGATTATCGGAGCATTACAGCTACCGTAGTCAGGAGCCTCGCGGAGTAATACGTACTGTGCTTCAACATAATATAACTGTATTGTATGTGTATAAGGACTCCAAAATGGCACCTGTTAAGAGACATGCGTATGAAGTGGATTTTAAACTCAAGGCTATCAGTCACGCAGTAGAACATGGGAACAGAGCAACTGTGAGAGAATTCAGCATTAATGAGTCAATGGTACAGAAGTGGAGGAAGCAAAAAGAATGAGTTGAGTAAAGTTAGACTTATCTGACTGCTTTATTTTGCTTAATGCGCCTTATAATCCAGTGCACCTTATGGTCCGAAAAATACGTATTTGACTTATTTATTTGGCACTGTGGAGTTTCATGTTGCAAAGCACCTCTTTTGTGGATATTATACATGGTTATGCTCAGGATAGGTCAGCCCAATTTCCACTGGAAATGCCTTTTGGTTAAACTGTCAGCAAGGAATTTGCATTTGCACCGTTACATTTTTTATATAGCTTTAATGCACATTAAAAAACAGCTCCTTGTTTAAGTAAAAAATAAATTGATGGGGTTTTTTTGCACTAATAAAGTTGTGGAGTTGTAAAGTATTTTGTCTTGCATCAGTTATATCGTCAGTTATATTGTTATCACAAATTTTCAAATATACATGTCATGATAAATATTTTTGGCCATATTGCCCTACCCTACTTGCGATCAAAAGTGGTGGTGGATGTGAAACACTCATAAGCTCTGGGTAACCGTTTACTAAACACAAATTGCAACAGGTCGGAGAATATAGGGAAAAACAAAAACAAAGACAAGATTTTGTTTTTGTAGATGCAAGGACGTCGCCATCTTATTATTTGCTCATGTTACTGAGCTACTACCTTGCTCTGAATTAGGAGGTAGCTTTGTCAAGTTAAGTGTGTTGGCTTTTCCTGCTGAGCTGACTTAATGCAACTTTGCTCAGCTAATGTTATCTCAGGTTGGTTGGCATGAGATGGGCATTCTTAGAGTAATTTAATTTATTTTATAAAATACTGATAGTTGGTGTCCCTTTATCGATATAATATTGCACAGCAACATATAATACAATGCCACACACACACACACACACACACACACACACACACACACACACACACACACACACACACACACACACACACACACACACACACACACACACACACACACACACACACACACACACACACACACACACACACACACACACACACACACACACACACACACACACACACAGAGATATAATGATAACTCAATTTGAAACTACGTTAAAACCACAAGAGAAAGAGATGCATACAGGACATAATAACCTGTTTCAAAGACTTCTAGCCTCTATTGACAAACTGCAGGCAGACTCAGTCATCTGGTGGAGGAAAATAGAAATGTAATCGTCTTGGGAGAACACTATTGAGCGTAATTATGTCATTAAGCAGGTGTTTACCTTTGTCAAGTTAAGTGTGTTGGCTTTTCCTGCTGAGCTGACTTAATGCAACTTTGCTCAGCTAATGTTATCTCAGGTTGGTTGGCATGAGATGGGCATTCTTAGAGTAATTTAATTTATTTTATAAAATACTGATAGTTGGTGTCCCTTTATCGATATAATATTGCACAGCAACATATAATACAATGCCACACACACACACAGAGATATAATGATAACTCAATTTGAAACTACGTTAAAACCACAAGAGAAAGAGATGCATACAGGACATAATAACCTGTTTCAAAGACTTCTAGCCTCTATTGACAAACTGCAGGCAGACTCAGTCATCTGGTGGAGGAAAATAGAAATGTAATCGTCTTGGGAGAACACTATTGAGCGTAATTATGTCATTAAGCAGGTGTTTACCTTCCATCTCGGTCTGGCTAACTTGTTAGTGGTCTCTGTGTCATTACAGGCTCCCTAATCAAGACAGAAATCAATACAAACTGGAGGGAGCACCCTTGCACAAAATGATGCAGCAGCTGATGAGTTTTCTCTGTGCAACTCAATCACGCTGACCAGTAAACACATGAATAAACCAGCGTCAAGGATAAGGCAGCAGAGCAGGCTTGACAAGCAACAGCAACAAATCAATGATGTGCTAAAGAAGTAGATGTGAGATAAAGGGAGAAGAGTTGCAGATGGGCAGTCCAGGAAGATAAATAGAGCAGAAATCAATGGCTAAATGAAAAGCGGGATAGTGATATCTGTGATTGGATATGAAAGAAAACCCAAGGGGTGGATAACTCAAGACAAGTCGACACCGGGGTCCACTAGAAGCACATTCAGAGAGCAGACACCTCTGGCCTAACATTAGTAATTTAAAATATTACTCTGTGACAACAATGCTCATTACAACATTACAATACTTTCTCACATGAAAATGTGGGGGCACAGCAATGGATTATTTGCAAACTGATTGACTAAAAATAATATACCCAGTGAAAATCTTCTCACTAAGCTTCACAAGAAACAGACTGCTAGATTTTACTCAGTCATGCTAACTGCCAAACTTCCTTGGTGGGGGTTATAAAAGCAGAGATTTCATCGGGTTTCGATGTTTGCTGCCCCTGGCAACCTCTCAGCCTCTGAGAAACACATGAGATAAGGAATGATACTGTCACACATACATACACAGCTACATCCCTGTGATCTAGACGAGCTCAAGGAATATCCTACATGTTAAGTAGTTTAACCATAGAGTTTTGCAAAAAGCTGACAGAGCCAGCTACATGGCAGAAAGCAGCAGAGGATGTGTCATGGATTGTACAAGTGTGCCTGTGCAAGTGTGTTTATTCAAAGTCTGGTTTGACAAAACCTGTTCCTGTGAGCTAGCAGAAGTTGACAGCTCATTCCCTGTGATTTTTACACCTACACTACTGTCTTGAACTCTCTTATGCACACAAACACACACACACACACACACTGGGCTGCCAGTCTAAATGAGCTTATTTGTGACTCCTCCTTCCAAGGACTTCTTTCAAAACAAAGGCTTTGAGTTTACATTTCTAATCCTTGCTGCGAGCTTGATGACCTTACAGCGTCGATGCACAACACCTGAGGCAGACATACAATAGCCCAGCATTTCCTTCCCATGGTTTCATACAAAAGCTAAATTTAAAAGAAAAAGAACCCCCCCCCCCCACACACACACACACACAGACAGTCTGGAAGAGCTGGAGCAGAGAGAGAGAGAGAGAGAGAGGTGAAGCATGTCCAAGTGAGAATGAATTAGGGTAACACCCACACACATGTATACATATCTGCCTGTTGATTACATCATTTCCCATTACACACATACTTTGGAATCAGAACCTCCTTTTTTTTTGGAGGAAGTTGTTTAGGCCAGTGGGAGTGGACGTTTAAATGGAAGGGAGAAGAAAAGAGAATGACGAAGCGGGTGGTTTTAAGAGTGACTGAGCTGCCCCAGCTGCTTTTTCCTGTGGTACAGGGTTTAGTTACAGAAACTGCTGCTTAGCAAAACAATAAGAATCCTACTTACACTGCTACACCAAGGAATAAAAACTAAAGGAATGAAAGACAACTATAAAAATGAATGTAATAAAGTAAAATAAAACCTACAGTAGCAAATTACCCACACCTGACTTCAGATACACTTTAACTGTTATACTAAGCAACTAGTATCAAAAAGAGGAACTAAAAACAACATTGTTAACCTGAACAGAAACAGAAGTTATTAAGGAACTAGTATAATCAACACTGTGGTTTGTAAAAGCAAAGTTAAAGGCAGGGTTGTGCAACTGTGGTCAAAAAAGGGGAAGACAGAAAAAAGCCTCCATCACGCCCAGAGCTCACAGTTTGACCTCACCTCCTGCTAAGAGCAATTTACACTATTCAGAAGACTTTAACATTTTATTTTGACATCTCTCTTCAGTTAATATCACTTCTTTTTTTACACTGTCTGTTGGCATCTTCTTTATTTGGAAAACCTTAATTCTGTTGCATCACTGCCTCCCACCTTGCTCTCCCCCTAAGGTCTTCTTCAATAGGAGGTTTCGTGTAGCTTTGGGGGAAACGGGATAGGCGGGGGTCTGTTTTTCTGCTTCCATTTTCTTTCATCCGTGCAAACATATAGCTGAGGACTGCCTGTAGCTAAGTAGAAATGACAACAGAGTCTGTGGTTTGTGTGTGGTTTTCACCGCTGAGGGAGACAGAGAGAGAGACCCAACAGCGAGGAATCCTCTTATAGCAGCCTACGCTCTCCTCTCTTGCCTCTAAGCTAGTGATGTATCCCTCATCTTGCCCCTCCAATTCTCCATCCTCCCGCAGCAA
Organism: Oreochromis aureus; assembly: GCF_013358895.1. NCBI lineage: Eukaryota > Metazoa > Chordata > Actinopteri > Cichliformes > Cichlidae > Oreochromis > Oreochromis aureus. Next base: position 17,245,004 of record NC_052962.1, read on the forward strand.
GTGATTAAAATAAGGGTTTTGTTTTTCCTTCCATTTTTAACACTTCCTTTTCTTTCCCCACCACATGCTTTGTTTCAGCTTATCCTGTTACAGTTAGGCAACTCACTTGTAGCCTCCTGCATACAATTAGCTTGATTTTCAAGGTTTCTTGTGGCATTAAAGTGCTACATGTAATGGCATTTATAAGTACAAAATACAGCTTAACCCATGCTATGCCTGTGTGTGCAAAAGATACAGAAACAAATGAAAAATGGAAGAGACTGCAACAGTTTTCACCGCTCAAATTGCCAGGAAGTTTCATGAACCCTCTGGCACGGACGACCATCCATGATGCCAGATGACAGCAGAGCCTGCACGATCTTTCTGCTCCATGACCTGCTGTGCTTCATTGTCAAAAAGCATTAAGGGCCCTAAGACACTTGCAGCCACGGATGCCACACATTAACAAGCCTAAACTTGTGCCTGCACACACACACACAGACAGACCCACCCAAATGACATTACACTGACAGAGCACCCAACCAACAAACCCCTAGGCACAGTCTCCGCCTAAGGTCAAAGGTAAACACACACACACACACACACACACACACACACACACACAAATATATATGGAGAGCAAAGGACAACAATGAATTAAACGCTAAAACAAAAAACTGCCACAACAGCATTAGCCTTTTTTGCGAAGGTCACAGAGAAGTAAAACAAGCAGCTTTAAACTTCTGAGAGCACGTACTCGCAAGGCTCTGTGGCTTCACACCAGCCCCCCTATACAGGAAACCCCAGAACAGGATGAGTGGTGTGGAGAAAAGCTGCATCACATGACAGCTATTAGAAAAATCCTAACAACGCATTATCCAACATGTCCGTCTGTGGTGGTTTCTCTTCCCCTGTCACGAACATAAATCACCTGAGTAATCTTAACAAGTGCACACACCTGCACACACAGCTGTTACCAAACAGGATAAAGACAGGTACAAAGTCTGCCTCCACGACTGATGGGACAAGAGCAAAATGGTAGCAAAGAATATGTCGTTTCTATGATAAGTTGGAAAGCCCCCCGCCTGCTGTGTCATATTATATTATTTAGTTGATTTAAGCAGGATCCTACCTGTTCCTGGGCGCTGCTAACCAGCTAGTCTCACACCCTCACCACTGGTTATACACCTTCTGTTTAAAAAAAACAAAAAAAAACACGAGAATTTCTGTCCCAGTGCACTGTTAGCTCAATGGGAAAAATACATTAGCTTTCTCCCGCCGTTCACTTCAGAGCATTTTTTAGCCCGTATCAGCCAGAGACTGTAAATTAATCCGGAGCCGTCACACTCTCTCTATATCGCCTTGCTGAATGACTTCGAGCTGTCACTACGGTTGCTTACAGATTAGCTAGTTAGCTGGCTCAGCTAAGGGACGACTCTAGGCAAACTGAGGAAGTTGCTGTTTACTTACTGGCATACTATCTGTCAGCTTCCTGCTATCACCGTCCTCCGTCGTTCCGCTAGGACGAGTAAACGGCTATCACTTCGCTACTCCATAAATCTCCTCAATAATTCAACAACATCACCTCCTTCCATCTTCATTACTTTCTCCACTCAGACTACCTTTTAGAGAAGAGGACGCGCTCTACACTGAATGTCAGGCTTCTCAGCCAATAAGAAAGAAGTCTATAATCCAATTGCCGCACGCCCAACTAAACCATCCAATCAAATTAGACACGAGGACCGCAAGTTAATAATTTCCACGATCACTGTAGGTTGTCACAGTCAGTCACCGCTCTCTGACAGCCAAGTGATTTATCAAATCTGCTATTAATGAAGAATGATTGCTCTATAAGAAAACATACAGTCAGCAGGATATTAATTATCGATGTCGATTATTTATTAAATATATGAATGTTAATGAGTAAACTATAAAAATAACCAGTTACCATTTTTAACCATTATATTTCACTAAAATTGGGTCCACGGTCTATATTCAATATTTTCCTCTATTTAATCCTCGTTCTTTTTATTTGCCAAGTATTTTCATAAAAAAGGAAGTGTTGGTGTTGCTTCTCTTTTACATCACACTTTACACCTAATTAATCCAAAGCCAAAGGCAGAAACACTGCTCCAAAACTGTCCCTCTCTGGTAAATAATAAATGAACATGTGACAATGGCCTCTAGAACAATGGATTTTTGGAAATTAATTATCAACATGGCATATGACCATGTGTTGGTGGGCTTTTAGGTTAATAACAGTGGGAAAGCTGCGGTTTTTAATCAGTTAATAGAAGTCTGTATATTGAAACAGTAAAACATCCCACGCACAATCATGACAAACCTCCAGTTTAGTTTTCAGCTGCTGTTCCAATCAACTTTCATGTCATATCATGTCAGTTCTGTCATGTCTGGGCAACATACCAGGCTTAACATGAAGTTCGCAATCTGTTAAAGCAGAGTCCAATCAGAGTTGTGGGAAAGCTTCGCAGAAATCACTGAACCTATTCTGGTAAAACACACATACAAAAAGTTGTGGCACGTTTATAAATTGAATCCTGGAGTTCAGACAAATTTGTCATTGCGGTCCTATTTCTAAAAATCTGATGAGTATGAAACGATAAACGGTTGTTAGATTAAAGTGAAGCGGCATTGCCCCCTAATGTTAACTAGTGAAATTACATGTATTCAAGAACGAAGGGGACCTACTGTGCTCATTTTCAACTCCACAAGTTGCCAATTCCACAGGCACTCATACATCCCCATACCACCAGAGATGCAGACTTTTGAACTGTTACAATGGTCCCTCTTCTCTTTAGTCCAGAGGATGGGGCTTCCCTGTTTTTGATTTGATTTGTCTGACCACATTGCCTCAGTCCAGGTTAAGTGCCTCAGAGAAGACAGGAGTGTTTTTGATCATGTTCACATATGGCTTCTTCTTTGCATAATGCACCTTTAACTTGAATTTGTAAATGACACAGCAAAGCACAGACAGTGATTTCTAGAAGTGTTTCTGAGCCCACACTCAAAAAAAGGCCATGTTGGATATACTTGATTCAATAGTGGACATTGGTTGCACACAAATGTTTTGCTTTTGGAGAAACTTAAACAAATGAGTTAAATCAACACAACTTCTTCATATTCAATAAACCTGTGCATTTTGTGTTCAGGAAACGCGATTGAAACATGTTTAGATGAAGTAAGTTGAGCTCTTGGAATATTTTAATCCTCCACAATTTTGTCATTTTATTTCAACACTATTCAATAACTTTTACCCCAGTACTACTTGGTCACTTAAATACTACATGTTGTCTTCATATTACATAATGTTCAACAGAGTCTAGAGTCTGGTTACCATAAAAATTGAATAGATCCAAAACAACTACCATTCTCCTATCTTTATAGTTGCAGGGGCATAACCCTGAAGTGACGTGTTACAAGTCAGGGTACAACCTGGACAGCTTACCTGTCTATCACATAGAGACAAACAACCATTTGCGCCAGATAGTGGATTTGAACCCAGGATCTTCTTACTGTGAAGCAACAGCACTAACCACCATGCCACCAATCCAGGCTTATTAAAAGTACCACAATAAAAAGCAGTAGCATACACGTGGTGTGTGTCTAGTTGTCTGCCTCTTATAACTTCAGTGATTTTCCTGCTGTTTGAAATCTCATGTGATCTTGTTAATTTCACGAGTCCAGCAACTAACCACTCTTACTAGATTGTATCATGTCATCTCAACAAGAACAAATTAAGTTTTTGAATTTCGTACAGATCCTACATGATTTAATTACGTTCATAGAAACATGAAATTATTGTGTTCAAATTACAAAGCAGACTTATTTAATGTAACAACCACCCAATTTACTTCTTTTGGTAAACCAAAAAAAGTAGAGGCGGCTGCTCGACTTGACTGAGATGGATGCCTTCCTCAAACCACGATCCAAAGCACGCGAGACTCAACTCACGTGCGGTGTTGCGGAATTTAACATTGCTATATTATTGACTTACTTCGCTCGAACATGATATGAACAATTTAATCTAGCCTCTCTGCATGTCATGTAGTTTCTACACTATATAGTTACACTTAACTTTAAAGCATGAGGCACTTGTGTTAAATACACACAAGATGCTTACGTAAATCCAAGAGCTGGCCAATCCCTCTTTTTCAGTGCATGTAGTGATTTCCATGACAGCATTGTGCTTTTAATCCCGTGCATTCAGATTTTCAGCCTTGTCTCTTGTGCACAGATATTTCTCCAGATTCTTTGAAACTTTTAATGGCATTATGCACTGTAGATACACAGAGATATTCAAAGTCCTCACAATTATACATTGAAGAACATCATTCTGAAATCGTTCCACAATTTGTAGATGGAGTTTCTGTTGCCAGTGAATTTAATTAGTTGCAAAATATTCCTCCATCTCTTTATTTTTAGTGCCTCTGACTATTGTAGCATTTTATTTCCCCTGCTCTGTTTCTGATATGTTTTGCTGCTATCAAATAATTAGTTTATTTTTAAATTGCACACTATCTCAGTTCTAACATTTGTTTTCTGTATTCTGTTGTGAATTTTACATATTTTACACAGAGTCCCAACTTTTTGGAAATTGGGTTTGTATTTGATTGACTTTCCTACCAAACAGAAGGTTTGGACAGCAGGTGGGCAGAGCTATGACCATATTAGGGATATCACCTCTCTTATGGATCATACGACGCTAAATCTAGAAAGAAAAATGTCTGAAATTGAGTTTTTAAAGCAGTTTGAAGCTTAAGCTTTTGGCTTTTAGATAGTTACACACATGCAGAGTTGATCATTATTAGAACTTTAAGCCAAGTTAAGTATGAGTATCTACCACTCTACCAATACATGTGACAGAATGTAATGACATAAAATAAGAAAACAGAAAAGAATGATAGGTCCCCGTTATGTTCGCTATTTAAAGTGTTAGAATAAGTTTCTATTCTAATCAAATAATATAAGGAGATATGACAGTCTTGGTGTGATTGGGATATTTATGGAGATTAGTCAAGGTGTATTTGACAGACAAGTATGTTCACAGGGCTATCCATTTGTTTGCCAAGAATGAGAACACTCAAAAAATGAAATTGGGTGGTCGTTACATGTACAAGATTCAAACTTGTAATTTGAACTAAATAATTTCATGTTTCTATGGTGAACGTAATTAAATCATGCAGCATCTGCATGAAATTCAGCAACTTAATTTGTTCTTGTTGAGATGACATGATACAATCTAGTAAGAGTGGTTAGACAACTACACCCACACCACGTGTATGCTATCGCTATTTATTGTGGTTTAACCTGTCAAGGACAAAAACGTACAGAGAATTCTACATAAAGCCTTGTAATCACAGCTTTCCTAGTTTTGCTAAGCCTGGATTGACAGCTTGGTGGTGTGATGGTTAGTGCTGTTGTCTCACAGCAAGAAGGGCCTGCGTTCAAATCCACAATCTGGCTGGTTTACAGTGTGTTATTAGAGTTTGGTTAATTGGTGATTCTAAGTTATCCATAAATGTAAGTGCAAATGGTTGTTTGTCTCTATGAAATCATCAACCCCCATATTGGTTCATTAAGCAAGACTAACAGTAATTGCCTTGATTAACAAAGTAGTTGTTCAAACAACAAGATTTCATTTTGTTTTCCTAAAGTTTTAAACTTGTGTAGAATGAATTAAAACAAATTTCACTTTATATACTTAAATAAATCGCTTCAAGTCCATGCAAGTATACTACGTTGATCCAACATAATTTCATTACATTAAACCACCAAATGCCAAATGTGTTGGTTTGACACGGTCAAAAATGGGTTATTGTACTTGGTTAAATCACGTGGAAAAAGGTGCCATGATTAAATTGTGTTCATCCAACAACAGATTTTTTTGAGTGAACAAGATGGACAGCTTTTGTACCATTTCAGTTGTTACAAAACACCTGGAGAGTATAACCCATGGAAATGCTGTACTTGTTCTGCATTGTGGTTGGTTAAAACAAAACTTTTAGAAAGGTGTGTGCACTACAGAGGAGCCCCTGCTATCTGTGCAGCCTCAGTGAGAACTGCCGCAGCCTGTTGTCTGTATCCTTGAGACAACTCTTTGGCCCTCCTCACTTCCCTCATGTTCTCCTCCAGGTTCTCACTCAGTCTCCCTTGTTCTTGGAAAGTTTCTGCTGCCTTCTTCACTTGCTCAGCCATTTTATCATGGCTACGGAGCAACCAGCCGATAAGCTCTTGAAGGGTGGTCCCCTTTGAAATGGTGATCCTGGCGCTGTCAGAAGCACCCTTCAGTTCATTTTGAGCCCTCTGCAGACGAGGAGGAAGCGGTTTCCCCTCACCCGCGCCCTCAGACCACACAGGAACCGCACTGAGGAAGAAGTCGTAGCCCTTCATCTTAAGAGAGACCTGGTACGTTGGTTCTGGAAGTACATGAGTTTTTTAATAAATGGGGAAGGGGGTGAGGCATCAGCTACGATGTAGCTTGTGTTAAAAAGTATGTGTCACTCACCCTGCTCCTCTCTAATCTTCCCCAAACACTGAGCAAAAGCGAGGGTGTCATCATGGGCACAGTCACAGCTCTTCTGGAGGTTTCTTATATGCCGCGCCATGGCCTCGAAGCCTTCCTGCTGCTTGTTGAAGGTCTCAGCCATCTCCAAAAACCTCTGATCCAGCTCTGGCACGCACACTCGCCTCATCACCAGCCGTCCAATCCGTCTCACAGTCTGTGCATCTGAGTAGAAAAAAAGAAAGCACGAGTAACACAGCAAGAAAAACAGGTGGATCAAATTCATCTGTCATTTTTATAGGTATTTTTAAAAAAGACTGAGATGACTTGCCGCTGTGTGCTAATGAACGGCTCAGCCTGGCGGATTCAGCACCACTGACTTCAGAGCGTCGGGGATCCAGGAGACGCCGTCTCTGAAACAGCGAAAGTTGGTTTTATTTACATAGTGTTTTTTTATTTTCTTCTTTTTCTTCTAGTGCCACAAATATTAGGCATATTTGCTCACGTGTACCAGTGCAATGATGCGATCATAAACTCTTCAGAATTATTAGAATAAGCTTCAATATTCTAATAATTGTGTTTCAAATCCTCAACAAAAGTAGATTATTAGGTGAAGACCCAGTAATACTACATTACAGCAGTTAAGAGGATCCCATCATTTTACTTGCAATGGAAAAATCGAGCAATTAGCGAAGCGAAGCTGTGTAGTTTCCTTGCTAAACTCTAAGGAAACCACTTTACGCTCTTATAAAGACACCATAAAACCCAGTGCGGCGCATAAACACATACCTCATAGTTGTTGGAGTTATCGCCAGAGAAGCAGCAACAGCATAAACTGAACATTTTCTGCAGCTCCGTGGCCTCTCAGTTTGTTTTCAGGTCACTTATTTCTAACAAGGCAATTGTACTCCGCATTCCCCGTGACGTCAGCGTCATGAGAGTCATGGAAAGAAAAGCTTCCTGTTTTTTTTCACATTACTGTACAGATAACAATTTAAAAGGTGCAACGACAGGTGAGCTATTTGCATTGCGCAGACCTGTCCGAGAGGGTTCTATGTCCCTCTCGGACAGGTCTGCGCAATGTAAAGCGCGGCATGCAAAGCTGAAGCACAGCTTGCAAAACTGAAGCACAGCTTTGCATGCCGCGCTTTGCATTGCGCAGACCTGTCCGAGAGGGTTTTATATCCCTCTCGGACAGGTCTGATGTGCCTGTCCGAGAGGGATATAAAACTACAGTTTTGTTCTGAATAACAGAGTTCGCAGAAATATACAGTTATAAAAAATGTCCTTAATTCAGTAACCGGGTATACAATTTTCATATTTTTCGGGAGAGCTCGAGGACGAGAAGGCCTTGAACATGAAGGTACAGGCTAAAGTCCAACCAGAGCAATAACTAGTGCAGTAAACAAACAAACTGACTAAAAAAAAACTATATTATAAATAGTCCACAACCTATTATAACCTATATAGGCTTCGTCCCACCTATTCTGAAGACGCATGACTGTAAGAAACAGCCTTTTCTACAGTTACCTGGAGACAGTGACATATTATTCCTCCCGGTGAAATTAGCTGTATCCTAACTGTACTCTAGAGCTGCCGAATACAAACTTTTATGTTTTATTCACACCTGCTGCTTACGAAAAAACCAAAAGGAACTGCTGGCCTGGGCTTATTTCACAACTCTTCTTGGTCTCAGAGTTGTAATATTTTTGTCCAGGCTATAGGGGGCAGCATTACGCCATTCTGTGCAGACCACAGAAGAAGAAGAAAAAGACGGAAAAAGAAGAAGCCGAAGAAGAGCATCACAACAACCAGAGTTCTAGCTACATGAATGAACAATTAAGCTAACACGTTGTGCTTATTTGTTTTGTTTTTTAACCCCTGGCAAACAAATTAATTTATCGATACGTAGAAGCCGCCGTGAAGTTGTCGGCCTTTAAATTCATACATTCACAACAAGCTGCTGTCGGTTTGCAGGCAAACTGCCTGTAGCTAAGCGACAACAAAGAGACTACAGCTGTACGCCGTAGTCATTCTGTTAGCGTTGGTGCCAAAATTCTTTATTTTTTCCCATTCGTTTTCCTTCAAGTAGTCAGACTGACATGACGGGGATGGCTTCTCCAGAGAAGGCGTCAAGCTCAAAAAAGAAGGGCGAGAGAAAGTGTGCCACCAAAGAGGAGTACAGGCAACTGTCCAGCATCATGGGAGTCATGAACAATTTGAGAAAACAGGTGTGAGTGTGTGTGTGGGGGAGAGAGATAGGGAACACGAAGCATAAGTACCAGGCTGAATATCTCTAAGAGGTCTTTACATTAGGCATTTCCTCTGTTCTGACACCTGATTACTGCGTGTGATTTCCAGGGTACTCTCTGTGATGTGACCCTGTTGGTTCAGGGAAAGCACTTCCCTGCCCACCGAGTGGTGCTTGCTGCTGCCAGCCACTTCTTTAGCCTCATGTTTACCAGTAAGTCTGACAAACACAAACCCAAGACCAATGGCTGCAGATTGAGGGAGCAAGAGTGTGGTTTCTTATTATATTTTAGAAGGTAGTAGATGCAGATATATGTTGCATAAATGATCAGAATTGTAGATCCCTGTTTTTGGCTTTTAAAAGTTGAATGAGCAAAAGGAAAGAAATTTGGATGTAAAAATAGGTGCCAGAAGAGCATGTATTGCACCTCCACACCCCAAAGGCTGTGTCCTCACTGCAGAAAGCCTGAATATTTTACTGAGTGTCATCTGCCCACTCCTAATCTAATAAAGGCAAACATAGGAATTAGTCTATTTAAGTAAATTACATTGATTGCTCTTTTCTCAATAAAGATGGCACAAAAGCTAAAAGTTTATGATCACTCCTATCACGATTACAATGTGTTTTTATGCATAATCTATTTATTACTGCTTCCCATTTTGACACACTGACAGTGTTGTTGTCATGCAGTGCTAGTACACTAGTTATATTTGTGTCTGTTATATTTTCTTTACTTCTAGCCAGAATGATGGAGTCAATGTCCCACGAGGTGGAGCTCAGGAGTGCTGAGCCTGAGATCATTGAGCTGCTGATTGAATTTATCTACACTGCAAGGTAAGAATTGTGTATCAAATTAATTATTACACATAAAAAAACAGAACCATTTCTTATTGAGAGAGACATGTTTGTTTTTTGTTTGTGTGTGTGTCAGAATCTCTGTGAACAGCAGTAATGTCCAGTCACTGCTGGATGCGGCCAACCAGTATCAGATTGAACCTGTGAAGAGGATGTGTGTGGAGTTCCTTAAAGGACAGATTGATGCAACAAACTGCCTAGGTGAGTGCACAAATACAAATACAGACCTTCCACTTGTGTTACACATTATATTTACTTACTCTTGTTCTGTTCTCCTGTAGGCATTTCAGCCCTTGCAGACTGCATGGACTGTCCAGAGCTGAAGGTGGCTGCAGATGATTTTTTTCAGATTCACTTCACTGAAGTCTATAAATTGGATGAATTCCTGCAACTGGATGTTGCGCAGCTCACACATCTGCTGCACCAGGACAAACTCACCGTCCGTGCTGAGGCCCAGGCACGCGTGTATAGATCCTTTAATTATATTTGTGCCAAAGAAGACGTCTGTCACCAAAAATTTGTTAACGTGTTCTTCTGTTGCGTTGTGCTCAGATTTATGATGCTGCAGTGCGCTGGCTGAAGTATGATGTGTGTAACAGAAAGCAGTACATGGTGGAGGTGTTGGGGTGCGTTCGCTTTCCACTGGTTTCCAAAACATTCCTCTCCAAGACTGTCCAGGCCGAGCCCCTCATCCAGGACAATCCACAGTGCCTAAAGATGGTCATTGGTGAGCAGGAAGAGTCAAAAACACATGCACACATGTACAAATTCTACATTTCAAGTGAACAAAATGAGCAGACAAAGTTAACTGTCTCGTTCATGTGGATGGACAAAAAAAGCACAAGCAGTGGCACACACACTGGCAAAAATAAAGGTTTTAGGGATGTTTTATGAATGCATTAAAGGGAGTAGTAACCCATTTATATGTAAGTATTTAGACTTCTCGTGTGGCACCCTTGGATCCAGTCTACTTGGAATTATCCTAGGGCCTTTGCTTTTGGAAGTTTCTTTAATATTTCTCAGCAGAATTGTTCAGAAGGTTAGTTGCTCAGTGACTTATTTCCCCAAAGCACTGCACTTATCTGGTGCTTTTTGGTGAACTCCCTGCAGGCCTACCCTTGAGGTCTTAGCCACCTGTTTAACTAAGATGCTTTGTTTCACATTACTCAGGAGGACTGTTAGTTATTGCAAATTTCTTCCATTTAAGCATGGCTGAGGCTGCTTTTAGTGCTTTAAAAATATTTGTAATCCTTCCCCAGATCTATACTTTGGCACAGTCCTGTCTCACAGGTCTGCAGAGAGTTCAACTCAACTTCACCTCTTGGTTTTCAGACAGGTGTGAGACTTTAGTGATTGCGTCCAGTCCAATTATTTTATTGCTTGCAGAGGGACGAGTTAAATTGTATAAACCACTAACAAGTAGATTGCACCAGAGCTCATAATACAGGATCTGAATACTTCAGTAAATGGGAAATTTAGTAACTCTTTTCTTTTACTTTGTCACTGTGGATTATTGCTTTTTGATTAATTGTGGAAAATAAATTCAGTCCAATTTTATCCTTTTTGTCTAACACCCTCTAAAACAAAATGTGAAATACTTGAAAGACTTGTTAATTCTATGCATGCCCTGGAGTCGTAGAAGTGCTGACTCTTAATCTAAATTATCTACATCATACATTATTATGATAGCAAAAGATAGATGTATAACATATATTGGGTATTTCATTACCTCAAAGGGTTGCTCGCTTTACCTGAGCACACACACACAAAAAATTAACCAGTGCTTTTCTCCAAGGTGGGATGCGTTACCACCTGCTCTCCCTGGAAGACCGTGAAGACCTTGGAGAGAGCAGTCGGCCGCGACGCAAGAAGCACGACTACCGCATTGCTCTGTTTGGCGGCTCACAGCCTCAGTCCTGCCGCTACTTTAACCCGAAGGTACCGGGCTGCAAATGCTAATGAGTTATAGTCACAGGGGCAATCACACCAAAGAACAATTAAAGGGAGTGCAGATATGTGCTCTTGAGTATTACAGTATAATTAATAAGCTAAAGATAAGATTGTTTTTTTAAAAAAGGTTTTAATTTTGCAGACACCTAATCCATTCTTTGGTTCACAAAACACTGTATGAGACTTAAGTTTAGTCAGGTCTGTTGAAATCATATTTGTGAATGTTTACTATGGTTTTCCATACAGGACTCTAGCTGGACCGACATCCGCTGCCCCTTTGAAAAGCGCCGTGACGCCACAGCCGTCTTCTGGGACAACGTGGTTTACATTTTGGGTGGCTCACAGCTCTTTCCCATCAAGCGTATGGACTGCTACAACGTCTTGAAGGACAGCTGGTACTCCAAGCTGGGTCCACCCACACCTCGTGACAGTCTGGCTGCCTGCGCTGCCCAGGGAAAGATCTATACATCTGGGGGATCAGAAGTAGGTAAGCGAGTAGTGAGGGGAGAAAAGATTTAATTATGAGGGACTCTGGGATCTTGTGCAACTACCCAAAGAGATGCGGACATGGGATGTGGAAAGTAAGCCGGTTTGTGCTACTATTATTACATTATCTAAAAAAGTAGGAACATTTAAATAGCAAAGATGTCTTGTTAAAGCATAGATAATGATTCTTCACGGGTGACTGACCACAAACATGTGCCTACAGGCAGCTCAGCCCTGGACCTTTTCGAATGCTACGACACCAGGACAGAGTCGTGGCAGATCAAAACCAGTATGCTGATGGCGCGCTGCAGCCATGGATCCGTGGAGGCCAACGGGCTCATTTATGTTTGTGGAGGAACAGTGGGGAACAATGTCTCTGGCAGAGTGCTCAACAACTGTGAGGTCTACGACCCTAGCACACAACAGTGAGTCAAACAAACATATAACATACAACACTTCTTAACATGTCCATTTAAAGTCCCATTGGCCTGCTCCACTCAACTTTTACCTTTCACAGATGGAGGGAGTTATGTGGGATGAGAGAGGCCAGGAAGAACCACGGACTGGTGGTTGTAAACAACAGGATATATGCTGTTGGAGGGCAGGGAGCAATAGGTAATTCATCGACCCCCCAGATTTTCATACCGCCCATGCACTCCCCATCATTTTTTTCCTACCTTCAGTGGCCCTAATGTCATCATATGCGCGACTGTCTGTCTGTGTGTGTGTGTTTCTAGGTGGACTGGACTCGGTTGAATACTATGATATTGCAACTAACGAGTGGCGTGGCGCTTCACCTATGCCGTGGCGAGGTGTAACTGTCAAGTGTGCGGCAGTTGGTGATATCATCTATGTGCTGGCAGGATTCCAAGGAGTGGGACGCCTTGGACACACCCTGGAATACCACACTGAAACTGACAGGTTGGGTTATTAACTGAACCCAAATAATACAATTTGATAAATAGATACTGCTGAAGTCTTTATCAGTAGCATGTGACCAGCGCGTGACCACCTTCTTCATTGACATTTTCAATGATTTTTAAGTCTGGCTCTTTTAGTCATTAATTCCTTCATTGTTTTTGGTGGTTACTGCAGCTGTGTATATATCGCTAATAGGTGTAATAGTGTATTAGCTAATAATCATACAAGTAAAAAATACTCATAAACATGCTGTTATTTGAGTTGCATTTCTTCACAAAACATTGTTGAATTCAGTCACCTGGGGAACACAGGCTGTAAATCTATACAGATAAGTAGTAACTAGTTTAAACGCTGAATCGAAATACTCTGATTTTTTTCTTCACTCAGGTGGGTGACTTGCAACAAGGTGCGAGCGTTTCCCGTCACAAGCTGCCTGATCTGTGTGGTCGACACCTGCGGAGTCAATGAAGACGAAGACATGGACCTCATAGACTCGCAGCCACATGCTGCAGCCACTGCCTCTTCATCTTCCGCAGCCTCATCATCGTCATAGCAGTAGAGGTAGTTTAAGCGTACTCGTATATTGAGTTGTGATGCTTGTCGACAGTTCTGACAGCCAGTGAACTGATTTCTGTGGGCTTGTTTTTCAGAAAGGAGCTCATAGTAAGGGTTAGGCTGTAAAGTCGTTATGTTCTTTAACCAGTGAAGTAGGCAGTTTCCTTTTGGCCACTCCAAAATTTTATGTCCTAATTCTTTGGGCTGGACACTAATTTCATCTATCCATTCTCTGGATAGGTAGTAGGATTTAAAATTTGGGATTTAGATATTCATCTGAAGGCCCGTTAAAGTGCCTGCCAACAACTCTACGGACAATACTGCTGTCACACTGTTGACCTGTCTCTACCTACTGCTCAGTGAATGGCAGCAACAGTGAGAGAGCAGCAGGACTCGGTGACGAGCTGTGGGTAGTTTTTGTTTGCATCTTGTTGCCCAGACAGGGTCTGTGTTCTGGATGAGAGAAATGTTGCTTCTAACTTTGGTTTTGAATGTTTTAATTTACATGTAAATGTAGCTGAAATATTTTGGTTTATGTAAGGTCATTTTTGTTTGATGTTGCATGGATGGATGGATACAGTTGGATCCAGTAATTCATTGAACAAACTGTAACTGTGCCTCTGTACACAACTCCAGTATATTTTGAATTAGACAATCAAGATGATCAGAATGGCAGCCATAATTCAGAGGGGTTTACATTTTCATACATTGGAGCCTCTGAAAATGGCAGCCTAAGTAATTAACGTCAAACTTGGAGTCCATCTTTGTATTCGTGTATTTGTTTCTTTGACTGCACGCTCCTCTGAGACCATCAGGAGTTAAGCAACCAAACTCAGCACAGGGGTACAGCATAGGCCCCTAAACATATGTATTGATATCAGATATTTTGATCCCATCATGTTACCTACCAACCATCACCACCCCTTATTATTATACCATATAAAAGTATATCAATTTGCCAAAAGCACAAATAGGCCTGTACTGTATTTTTAATACTTGAATGAAAACCCTTTGGACTCACTGGCCGCCTGAAGGGCTTTTACTGATGCTTTTTCAGGCATGATTGCAGCAACAAATGCTAGTTACCCTGGTCCATTTGCAGCCATACACGCCCATACTAACATTGCCTCCATCATCTTTGACAGATGATGTGTTACGGTTCATATCATGACCTGTTTCTCTCCTTCTCCATAGTTTTCTCTTCCCATCATTGTAGTACAAATTCATCTTGGTCTCATCTGTCCAAAGGTTTATTTAGACCTGTACAGGCTCTTTTAGATGTTTTTAGCATAGTTTTCTTGACCTGTTTAGATTTTCTGAAGGAGTTTTTGTTAGCCACAGAAATAATTCTGTCATCGTTTCTGCTCTCTCTCCAATAGGTGTATTTTGGTGTTTCTGCCTCCTTCACTAGTATCAACATCTCTTTGGGCCTCATTATGTAAAAAAAACCCAAAACAAAACAGTGAAGAGTTATAAAATACACATTTTGAGAATCAACTTTAGATACAATGACTGTGTCACATGTCATGAAATTGAAATGGAACAGGGCTCATCTAGCGATGATAGCCAATTGTCCAATTACTTTTTGAACCTCTAAAAAATGGGGGACTGTGCAAAAAAAAATGCAATACCAAAACAGTTAATGCAAACTTTTTGTTAAACCCCCTGAATTAAACCTGAAGGCTTGAACCTCAGTCACATCTTGATTATTTGATTTATGTGGTGGTAGTGGTGTGCAGGAGCAAAGGTACATAAATTTTGTCTTTATTCAACAAATTATGGACCTAACTGTAATTTTAAATACTTTTCTTTCTTTTCCAGTGCTCAGAAAATAGTATTTGAGGTACAAATTTTCAAGGGCCAGTGGGAAGTTTTCCCAAATTCATAGAAAAACAAAAGTTATTATGCTTTTTAATGTTCTTCTTAGTTTATGTGGTCTACTCTGTTTGCTTATCTTTTTATCACTTCTGTAGTTTGGCTGTGTACAGGAAGGTCCTGTTGATTCAAACCCAGGACCTTCTTGCTGTGAGGGGACAGTGCTAACAACTGCACTGCTGTGTCACCATTTCATATTGTATATTCACATGTGATTTTCTTGTTATGATGTAACTTTTTTTGCTGTTTGAATTTAATGCGTGTAAATCAGTTTGTGAAAGAAAAACAGTCAAATACTGGCTGGGTTTATATTTTATTTTATTTTGTTTGGTCCTTATACAAAACACTGTAAAATTAGATTTTTTTTATAGGCTGTAAAATATGTTGTGTCAAAGTGTAGATACAGCATCTGTAAGTATTTAACTCTGTGCTGTGTGCTGATTTAACACTAGTGTTGCATCTTACTGTTCGGTAGCTTTGTGTTGTGCCTTTAAAGAGAAAGTACATTTTATTCTTAGCTATAAGCAGTTACAATTAAAACACATAGCTCAATGTGATGGTTTAAAAACAAGTTTCCATTTCTTTTCAAATACAAATATAATTAAAAATACAAGAGCACCAAGTTGGTGAAAGATAAGGCAGCTGCAATGAAATGAAGAAAATGTAAGATTTTATAAATTGCTCCAGACATTTTCATTAGCTGCCATACAACTTTCTGCTGATACTGACGAAAACTAGGATCTCTGTGACTGTTTAAATGTTGTGCTGGAATATGTAAATAAAACAGTGAAGCTGAAAACAAGTGCATTCATTAGAGTAAGATTAATTTGATAAAAGCTCACGATGCATAATGATGCTAAAATTGTGTAATTTGTGGAAAAACGGATGTTCTGATATGAACGTATGTCTTTACACACATTACTTGAGATGGCAATTCATAATTAAACATGATGACAAGAGGAAGTTAAATTAGTGCAACATACACAGTGGTAAACATTAAGAGCTGTCATTCTTCCCTGAGCAACTGTTGTAAACCACTGACAGGCCTCCCTTCATTTGGCCCCCTAGCAAGTGTTTTTTATCCATCTGTTAATTTTTCTGTCTTCCTATCAATAATCCTCGTCGTCATCATCAGACTCTTCCTCGCTCATAAGGAGAGCAAACCGGTTGTTTATGTCATTAGCATCTCTCCCCCCTCCCTGAGCTCCTCTTCCTCTTCCACCTCTCCCTCTTCTTCCTCTTCCTCTCCCTCCCCGCCCTCTGCTTCTCCCCCTCCTCCCTGATTCTGAAGATGAGTGAGTGGCTTTGGAACTGCAGTTCCTCACAGCATTCAGCAGGGAGGAGTAGAGCTGCGCAGACAAAGATCCCCCGGGCAGCAGAGACTCAGCATTTCGGCCTCCTTTCAGATACCTGACGAGGCCGTGCACCAGCGTACCACTGAACAACCTGAGAGACACAGGGAGTGAGAGCAAGGCAACAAAGATGCACAAATGCACTCTAAAAAAATACTGTTTTCCATCATGGTATAACTGTGGACAGATATCACATATAATTATTATCACCCCATTTGTGTAAGCTTAGCAGAAAACCCTCAAACTCACTTCAAATGTAATTAAAGCTTTCTACATGTAAATCTAGAGATAATTCTCTTTTTCCTCGCCAGCTCCTGTTTGTTGGTTGCACCTCTAGTTCTAATGCATACAGAGTACCATTTTCTTTGACTGTATGTCCCTGACACACAGTGCCTACCATGACAGATGAGGTTCTGGCAGCGGCAGCAGCAGTAGCTGATTTAGACAAAGTGCGCTCCAAAGGCAGGCCTGCCATTGGCTGAAACTGTGAGCCATTCCAATATCTACGCCCCGTCTCTCTCCTGGTCTCACACGTTGTCGATCCAGCCCTGCACACACTTTATGCTCCAGGGCCCAGTTTGGCTGCGGGACTGCAGTGTTTGAAAGCAAATACAAGCTTTTAGGTAATGACAAGAAAAAAAAACACACAGTTTGCCTTGTTACTAAGGCATATTAATCTTTTTAACCATGTCGAAGAAACCAGGAGGGATACAATCCAACTAACCAGTGTGTTGGTAGTGGATAGCTCCAAGCTGTGTGTTCAAGAAGACCTCTCCATAAACCATGCCTAGGACCAAAGCTTGCACCTGGGGCTGTGAGGGTGTCGGTGTGGCCTCTCGAAACCAGAATCCTGTCACAGCTACAGCCAGCTGCAGGTGGAAAGGAACGAAAGCTAAGGCTGACTGGTTCACGCCCAAGACTTGTAACAGGGCACCAAGTCGGACTGCTGCAGGAGCCTGGAAAGAAATGTTGGAAAATACAATCAAATCATGTGGAAAACTTCTAATTCCAGACAGATGCAAAACAAATACTGATTCTGAGAAATGTTTACCTGACCAAGTCTATCAAGGTGTACATGGTTTCTGAGTGGAACTGCCTCCACTTCGTTCTTCCTCAAGTTCAGGTCCAAGCGATCATACTCTTCCACAGAAATGGGAGCACCCTGAGCCTGGACTGTTGATGAGCCAGCTGCTTGTTCCTTGCTAAATGCTGCATTTACGCTCTGACCCCTGCCTCCACACCCCCTTCCTCCTCGCCCTCTCCCACCTCTCATTCCTTGTCTGTTTTCTTGCATCCTCATATCTTGTATTTCGCCTCCTGGCCCCTTTATTGGCTGTGTACCTCCAACTCTTCCTTCAGTTACATTATCTTGAGATCTGTGCAGTAATATCCCGTATACAGCCTGCCGAATGGCTCTAGAACTACAGTGGCTGCTAGTTAGTTTGCTGTTCTCCACCTGCGGGATGAGAAGGACCCTGCGCATCACCAAAGCATCAAGCACCAAGGGAGGAAGCCGACCCTGAAGTGCTGCTGTCGACAGGCACTCCGGCAGCTGTGCCAGCCCGGAGGTCTGCCCTCCCTGAAATGCCTTACCTCCAGAAAACCAGCGGGCCACAGAGCTCGGAGCCTTGATGTGGTACTCCTGCATACACGCCAGCAGCCTGGATGCGAGACCACCCTTCTGCCCTCTTTTGCCCTTACAGCCTTCCTCCCCCATTAGGCTGCTCACTTCTTCTAAGGCCTCAGCCACGGTTTTAAAAGAGGACAGCCAAAGAAGGAGGCCTTCAATACGAGAAGGGGGTGATCTACCTTTACCCCTGCCGCCACCTCTCCTTAACAGACTTGCATCTAACAGAGAAAGAAGGGTTTCAGTATCTTTTGGAGTTCCGTAGTCATTTCCAGTCAGAACAGCACATAAAGGGAGCAACTCGGGGTTCATGCCCCCGAACAAGCGACACAGGCCGGCAGTGGTGTAGCAGCAAGCTGAGATGTAGCGTTGCGAGGCTTTACCGTTAAGGTTGGTCCACTGGAAAAAACGGAATGGCAGATAACCTCCTAAGATCAGAAAACAATTGAGATAGATACCACATGAAAAAATACATACTGCAAAATACTTTTACCACCAAAGGACTATTTTGAATCTGTGTTAAAGTCCAGAGACTACCCACACCTGGAAGGTCAAAGATATAAAAGTCACTGTCATTTGTCAGCACTGGGCATTTCCACTCTTGTGCCAAGCACGCAATCTCCCAGTCAGCCTCAGCTGGACACTGGATGAGTGGGACTCCACTCTGGATGAGGACCTGAATGAAGACGTCTCTTGTAAGAATGGGGAGAACAGAGCCATTGCGGCCATGAGAGAGGTTGTCTGCCTCTTTTATCTTGGACTGCAGGCGCTGGCGTAGAGTATCAAACTTCTTGTTACTGGGGTCCATCCCTAATAATAATTAAAAAGATAGGAAAACAGATGTTTGCAGGTGTTATAGCAATATATAATGTGAAAAGTGGTTTTTGCTTTAGGTTTGTGCAGATTAAAGATATAAGCAACAAAAGCAGTCATGAAAAGGTAAAGGATAAAAAATCTAATATAGTTTGATGATATAATGATTTAATAAGCTACAGACCTATCTGTTATTACAATGAAATTAATATAACAAAGATGACTGAAGGAAGTTAAGATGTCCTTTTGAAATTAAGGGGAATGTTTACTAAATGAGGTGAGTACTTAAAATAATAATAATAAAAATAATAATAATAATTTTAAGTTATCCCCTTTTTTAAATGTCTAGAAAAGTACATACTTGAAGCATCCTAACTTGACGGCCTTGTATAAAGCATCTTTACCTCCATCCAGAACCACATATGGCTGGATGTTACAGGTTGCCAGTGCAGTGAGGAACTGGGTGAGCAGGGAAGCAAAGGCATCGTAGTCCCCTCCATGCAGCTGATCCAATCCGTGGTTAAAGTACAGGCGGAAATAAAGACTGCAGCCATCGATAACGAGCCGACTGTCCCTGAACTTCACATCTTGTAGGAAGTGTCTGTTCCCCTCCACAAAGGTCGTCAGACCATGGACACCCATTACATCTCAGGGCCTAGGACGAGTCCCTAGAGTGAGATGATTTATAAGATAATGGTACTCACGATGGTTAAAATGCACGAAAGCCAGTTTCTGTATGCTTCTGTGCAGATATTGCAATCATGCAAAAAACGGAAGGTAACTGCCAGAAAATGACAGGAGTCACAGTTCGCTCCAATGTGAAGTAACAGACACAGAGACTGTCGGCTGGAAAATTATGAGTCACTGCAAGTTATTGCAACATAAAACTCTGAGTAACTGATGACAAATGACATTCAGAATTACCCATATTTAGTAGAGCAGTAAATGTTTACGAGTTGTACTAACCAATGACACTTTCTTCTCTTTACTTGCTTGAGTGTTTTTCTGTCTTGCGCAGTTCCTTCCTTGTACTTCAAAATAAAGTTCCTGGCTAGTAACAAACGTGTGTATTCTATTGTAAACACGATCATATTTAATTTTCCTCTATATAAAAAAATCAGCAAAGAACACGCGCAAATAAAGCCACAACACTGTAGAGAATAATGACAGTTACATTTTAATTAATTTGAAAAGCCTTACGCTGAATTGCGTTTGCGTTCTCGCGAGAGAACACGAGAACGCAAACGCTAGCGAGCGCGCTAGCCAGTTTTGTTCTCACGTTTGAAAAATAATTACGTTTTATTACGACCACAATGTCCGGAGGAACAAACCTCGGGATTCCCGGGACAAGCCAAGCCACCCCCGGTGCATTTGCACACCGAAAAAAAGACAGCAGCCCGTCCGCTAGGTTTTGGGAGAGTCCGGATACTTTAGCCCAGCTGGAAGTGGTGCGACAGTGGATCGGGAAGCACTACAAAAAGGTAGTTAGCCGACCAGGAAGCTAAGCAAGATGCTAGCCGCTCCCCCTCCCTGTTAGCAAGCCCAGTGGGTCACAGCGTAAACAAACGGTTACGTGTTCACACTGGCTGTGTAGATATAGAGAAATTAAGTCAACGGACCCTGCACAACAGGAAAAATATACAAAAGTGAAGTGCAAATGTAGCGCAGTCGTATCACATGTAAATACAGCCCTAAGCTTGTGTATATAATAGAGTATTGAGTGGCACGATAAATAAAAATTCTACTCCTATCTAATTTCAAACCCTCTCTGTTTGTTAGTATGTTCTGGCGGATGCCCCATCTTGCCAGGTCCTGGCTGCAGTCACCCTGCAGCTTCTCCAGTTCCAAGAGGATGCATTTGGCCGACAAGCTACCAGCCCTGCACTCACCAAGCTGCCTGTGAGTCTGTCTCTCACTGTCTATCTGATTGTCGTCACAAGTGACTTTAAAATGCCTGATAGAATTGGCTTGTAAGTCGCTGTAAGTGTCTAACTTTGGCTTTGTAGTGTACTTGGAGTATTAAAGTAGTAGTAGACTGATTATTGATTGATGAGTTTAAAACTGTGGAAGCAAATACTTGCCTCTAAGTATGCGTGACACTTAATAGTGAAGAGGATAAAAAACAACAACACATAAATGTGAAAGTTGTTCATGGCCATGACCCAAACCCAGAAGAAAACCTTGTTGATTTCTCTACAGGCACAGTGCTTCCTTGACTTGCGACCAGGGGGTGGACTCTGCCACATTCTTGGCACTGCTTACAAGTTCAAGTTTGATCAGGGCTGGTGGGTAGTTTCCTAATATGATCCCTAACAGATCTCATTTGCTTCCACCTGTGTCCTTAATATCGCTTTGTTCCCTACCTATTTTCACACAGGCGAAGGTTTGACTTACAGAATCCATCAAGGACTGAGAGGAACGTGGAGATGTTTGGTACAATTGAAAAAGCACTGATCCAGGTGAAAACCGCAAATCTCAATACACACAACTGCACACACATACACACCAAGGACTCTTCCTTTACGAACTTGAATATTTGTCACAACAGAACAACTGCATGTCATTGCCTGTCGTATATCTGGACCCTACACTGGATCAGGATCTGGCCGGCAGACTAACTGGCATCATCACCAAACATCAGGTAAAGTACTGCAAATAAGCAGGAGATTATTTGTAGCGAGATTAAATGTATGTAGCTCTGATACAGTAGTTGGATTTCAGTGCTACCGATTCACAGTTTGTCCCCCTTCAGGGTACTGTCACCGAGGACAGAACGCTTGCCAGTCATCACATATACCCCTGCCCTCCCTCGACAGAGGAAGGTTAGTTAAAGTTTGTACGTGTATATGTGTTTGCTGATGTTATGATGCCTACCACTTAGCTTAAATACATTTTGTATACACATCTGGTTTTAGATGAGTGGATGCGTCCTGTCATGCGGAAAGACAAGCATGTCTTGGTACACTGGGGCATGCACCCTGACAGGTACCGCAAGCGCGCGCACACACACACAAAGGTGCTCACACACAACACTTGACCAGCATCAAGTGACAACGGCTCTTGTCTCTTACAGTTATGATAGTTGGCTGTCATCGAGTGATGTTGAGGGAGAGGTTGAAGAGCTGCCACATCCAGAAAGGCCCTGGAGGGTTAGTATGGCACCACATACATCATGCTGTCAGGAGTTAGTTACTGCTGCAGTTACTGAGTGATGTTTGTCTTCAGTTTTCTTTGTCAGACAGAATGTGATTGTCAGCGGGGACATTAAGGAACCACGCGTACTATAAATAATAGAGGATTTTATATAATGTCTAAAAAATTTACAGAAATTTTACAGCTGACTGAATTCTATTCATTTAGCATGCTCTGTATTCCTTTCTGACACTTGATGAGATACAGAAGTATGCACACACTCACTCATTAATATTCAATTTGTGTGGGTGGGTGTGTGTGTGCGTGCGTGTTCTCCAGGTCCATGCTGGTTGGATTCTGGACACGGATGTTTTCAACGAATGGATGAATGAGGAAGACTACTGTGTTGACGAAAGGAATGTGCCAGTCATCCTCCGGCAGCGTATTCACCTCCAAGACGACCAGGTTTGTGTGAAGCAGTAAAAATGGCACTGGTCTGTAGGCTTAGGAAGGGGTTCCCCTTTTATTAATGTGCACATATGTTTTAACAGTTTGATCAACTGCAAAAAGCAGGTTTTATTCTGTTGTGTGATTCTTTTGTTCTCAGAATTGTAAGCAGAAACGCTTCTTTTCCCATTTCAGACAATTAGCAGTGTTTTTCAGCTGTCAGCTTCACAAAGTTTCAAATCCTGCTCTTTTTTTCAAAATAGTCTCTATTCCGTTTTTAGTTTTTCTCCATCTGCCTCTAACCCTTTGTTACAGGATCCAAAGTCTACACCCTCCAAAAAGAGAAGGCGCTCCCCATCCCCTCCCTCCTCTGAAGGCAGGAAGAAAGGAAAGAAAGGGTAAGACATAGGTGTTTCTTGTAATAAGGGGCTTTGCTTTAGGTTTGTCATAAAAGGTATCACAGTTGATTTGTGTACTCACACACAGGAGAAGGCGTGGACAACAGGACGAAGAGCCAGAAGAGGACCTGACCAAAGACATGGAAGACCCAACTCCTGTGCCTAACATGGAGGAGGTCATACTACCCAAGAATGGTGAAACTCTTGAAGACAGTGTCCAAAACTCATTAAAAATGTATCAATTTCCTTTAAAGTGTTTAAATGTGTTTAATATTTTCTTATCCGATCTATGTAGTCAACCTTAAGAAAGACAGTGAGAACACTCCAGTGAAAGGAGGGATCATGGCTGACCTAGGTACGCATGCTTGTGTCATCATAAATATATACAGAGAAGTCTCGAAACATTAAAATATTTTTTAAAAATATGGCATTCTTATGTTTATGTGTGATTTTTGTATTTTTACATCCTTGTAACCACTGTCTCTTTTTCAGATGACCAGGAGGATGATTTCCCAGGACGGGTAAATATGATGTCATTTCTCTCACTTAAAACGTTTCTAATTGTAGGAATGTTGGATTGTTTAGTTTCCAGGATCAAAAAAGTAATCTTTCTCTGTGTATTCCTCGTCTCTCTTTAGGAAGATGAGGATGGAAGAGGAGAGATCCCACGCTTATCAGAGGGAGAGGAAAACATCACAGAACAAACACATCACATAATAATACCGAGCTACACATCGTGGTTCAATTACAACTGGTAAGAATATGTATTTACATTTACCTGTATGCTGAACCTCTTAATTGTATTCAAAAGACCTAAAAGCTCCCTGTGCATCTTGTCCAGCATTCACTCGATAGAGAAACGTGCACTCCCTGAATTCTTCAATGGGAAGAACAAGTCAAAAACTCCTGAAATGTGAGTACTGCTGATGTTTAGACTTTACCGCTATTACAGATGATGGAGAATGCCTCAGTATAGCTTTCTTTACACCTTTGCAGCTACCTGGCATATCGTAACTTCATGATCGACACGTACCGGCTGAACCCCCAGGAATACCTCAGTTCAACATCCTGTAGACGCAACCTGACTGGAGATGTTTGTGCCCTCATAAGGTATAACTTTGTGCGTGTGGGTGTTTGCTGTCATGTGTGTCTGCTGCATCTGCTAAATTAGGTTTAGTGTGTAGGTGTTCATCTGTGAATGTGTTAGTAAATTAAATCTGTTAATGCTGGAAAGGAGCAGTAAGCGGTATATGGTGTAGTTAATGATTCTGTAGTTGATAAGCATTTGTGTCTGACACATGTTGAGTTTGTTAATGACTTTACATGTGTTTGAGCTATGGGGGCTACAGCAGCTACAGCAGATTAAAATTAATATGAAACAAATGTTCGTGTCCAGGGTTCATGCATTTCTGGAGCAGTGGGGTTTGATTAACTACCAAGTGGATGCAGAGAGCAGGCCTCTCCCTATGGGACCTCCACCCACCCCTCACTTCAACGTACTCGCTGACACGCCATCTGGGCTGGCCCCCCTGCAACACAAACCGCTACAGGTTTGTCGTGTTGCTGTTGCGCAAAGCACAGACAAGTTTAAAACACAGTTTTTGTCATGTGAAACATTTCCCGACAAACTCTTACTTATTTCCACAGGTGTCAGCTTCACAGCACATGTTGTATTTCCCAGAAAAGAGCAGAGAGAAACCTTCAGACTGCCAAAACTTTGGTCTGCGTACTGACATCTACGCCAAGAAACACCCTAAGGTCTTACACTGTTAATACAAAAATTTAAAAAAGAGTTTATAATGATGCTTACAGTAAAAAGCAACTACAGTTCAGTACAAGTCTTGATCCAGTTTTCATTTCTTTGTGTTGTGCTTCCATGGTGCCAGATTTTCTTGTAATTTCTTTTAAAGTCTTGAGAAATAGTTCTCCAGACTTTCTGTCCAAAGTTCTCTTTGGAAAGTGGATACTTTTTCAGCCATTTTCAGTCCAGTCCTCTTACCTGATTATTTTTAGAGCATTTTTAAGGCACTTAAACCACTTGACATATGAATAATAAAAAGGCACCAAACTCATGGGATGAACCAGTGTTGTGTCTGCACATGACAGACACTTCTAAATTGTATCTTTAAGCACTTTGTGTCTTGCAGCCTGACACAAAAATACAGAATTTGTTCTCATTTCTTTAGTTGAATCTGTGAAAAATGTCAAAGATAACACAGCTTGACAAGCATAAAATAGTATTTTTACACTTAAATAAACTGCAAGAAAGCTGCCTAAGAGAGTTCAGGGTGTGTTAAAGAATAAAGGTGGTCATACCAAATATAAACTTTGAAGCTCATCAGAATTGTACAAAGTCAGTTTTTCCATGCATGTATACATGTTTTAATAAATCACTGCACCCACATCCCATTTTCCTAGCAAACTATTAAAAAAAGTGTAGCTCAAGACTTTTGCAGAGTGCTATAAATCTTGAGGATGTGTCTTAATTTGAGAGGTTTGTTTAACAGCAAGTCTCAAAATTCCTTAAAAGAGACACTGTTCCACTGCGTCTCATAGAATAGACCAGAATGTGTTTTATAACTTTTATAACAGGCTTAATTCTTAAATTATTGTCATATTTGTGATACTTGTCTC